>NW_025333897.1:6000000-6600000 GCF_019186645.2 Phyllostomus hastatus
TTCTCTAGTATTTATGTTTTCTATTTCATTAATGTCTAATTTTACCTTATTGTTTCCTTCCTTCTACTTTCAGTCTTTTCAGTTGTTCCTTTTCTACCTTTTCTAGTTTGATGCTCATTCAATTTTTGTGCCTTTGCTAATATATGTATATAAGGCTATAAATTTCCCTACAAGAGCAATCTTAGTGGGATGCTACAAGTTTTGATTTGCAGAATTTTTATTATTTTGAGTTCTAAATTGGCTCTAATTTTCATATAATTTTGTCTTTGACTCTTGAGTTTAGAAATGTCTCTTAGTTTTCAAGCACATGCATTTTTTCTTGATCCTTTTGTTATTAATTTCTAACTAGACTGCACTGTGGTCAGAGAATATTGTTCAAATGGTACTAGTTCTTTAAAATTTGTTCAAAATTACTTTCTGACTTAGGATATAGTCAATCTAATGTTCCAAGTGTGATAAGAATATAGATTCTGCAATTGTTGGGTGCCGTGTTCTCTTTATGTGCCTTAGATCAAACTTCTTAATTTGTGATGTTCAAATATTTATACTGTTATTTATTTTGCCTACTTGATCTATCAGTTACATGAGAGATATGTTGCATACTCTTCTATGATGGTGAACTTGTCTATTTCTCCTTGTACCTCTGTCTTCTTGGTGAATTGAACGTTTCATTATTCCTTTTGCCTTAAAATTGATTTTGAGTGATATTTAATATAGCCACACCAATTTGTTTTTTGTTAGTATTTGCCTAGTACCTCTTTGTCTATCCTTTTAATTTCAAACTTACAGGAGTGTGTAAGAAGCATTTAATGATTCAAAATTTTGAGTTAAACTTTAATGCTGCTTGAACTTTCAGAGATGTGATTTAAAGTCTGCCTGGTCAAATGCAAAGCTTTTTGATGTATTAAGTATGAGACATAAAAACTGGAACTATTCCTCCATGAGATAAAAAGTAACAAAACTGGTTTAGATGGATAAGGTATGATTGTGCTGTTCAGGTCAGCATGTTTGTCACTATATACTAGTCACTATTTTTGTTCAATGTTTCTTTGAACCGGAGTTTTTCTTCTTGCTTTATGGGGCAGGGATACTTCATTTACATTTAGGTGGTAGTGTGTTGATCCAAAATATAGGTAGGATTTCTGATCTGAAAAACTGTATGAACTGGAGGAAGGGGAAGCTCAATACTAATTGTATTTGGCCTACATCATCCTGAGAAAAAAATGTACATTTGATTCTTGTCAGTAAATATTAAAGAAAGTTTGTCAGGGCATGAACAAAATTAAACCAAAGGCATGGATACATGGAACAGACTGACAGATCTCAGGGGAGTGGGGGGCTGGGGGGAACTGGAACGGATTAGCCAAAGAACATATATGGGTATATGCATAGTCCGTGGACACAGACAACAATGTCGTTAAGTTGGTGGGGGTGGGGAGAAGGACAGGGGTTGGGTGGAGGGAGGCTAATGGGGGAAAAAAGGGGGGCATTCATAATAGCGTCAACGATAAAAAAAGAAAGAAAGAAAGCATGTCAGGGTGAAAGTTATGAATATGCTTTGTGTGATTTATTTTGGAAGGGGAGCTTCACAAAACCCCAGTTTTGTTGCTGGAGCACTCAATAACATATAGTTCATATAATCTAGTTCAGCGTAATGTCTGTTCCATCTGCTAGTAAATAAACGGCTCCTGGAGTATTGTGTTAAGAAGTGTGGGGGGAAGGAAGGTTTTCCTCAGCTCCTTCTAGTTTTCAGGTTAATGGTAGGGAGGGTAAACTTCCACTGGAAAGGGACTCTGATGTGAAGCTGGATTACTTGTTTTATGTAAACTTACATGAGAGCTTTCTCCTTAAGATACTGTACTTCGAACCAGCACTTCACAGTCATCGAATACATACCTTTTTTGACAAGTTGCTAATTGTCTGCAGTTGTGTTACATTAAACAAGTATTATTGGGCAAATATAAAATTGTATTAAACATGCATTTTCTTTTTTTAAGATAAATGTCTTTTTTAAAAGATTTTATTTATTTATTTTTTAGAGAGGAAAGGGAGAGAGAGCGAGAGAGAGAAATATCAATGTACAGTTGCTGGGGGTCATGGCCTGCAACCTAGGCACGTGCCCTGACTTGGAATCAAACTTGTGATGCCTGGTTCATAGCCTGCGCTCAATCCACTGAGCTACGCCAGCCAGGGCTAAACACACATTTTCAATCCATCCATTCCATCCTACTTGCAAAATCCAGCTCTGAGATTCTAACAAGCCCACTTGGCAGAGGCTCTGCCCCCCCTTCCATGTGGGTGGAGAGCTGATGGCTTACAGGAAGTCAACTGAGAGCTTCGATCTGGCATTTACAGGGCATTCCCATAAGGGAACCCCATGACCGAGGCAGGGTGCAGAGTGATAAGAGGGAGGCAGGGAAGACAGTACTGATCAGTGGACTTGAAGGTTACAGTTTTATCTCTACGTTCACTGAAACCCCTTTTCAAAAAGGAGCCAGCAATCAGAGGCAGGCATTTGTTGCTTTGGTCTTCTTGACAGTACCCACCTGCCCCCTCTGTGATGTGGTTTGGTGGAGCTGAGATCACTCCCCTCATTATACTCCAGAGGTAGCTATGTGACCCAGAATCTGGGCCACCAGCCTAGTTCCCTTCTGACCACAGCTATGGTTCGCACGTGTGCATGTGACTCAATCTAGGCCAAGGAAACTAGCCCAGTCCTTCTCTTTTAACCATTTGGGAGAAAGAACCTCTCTTTTACTGAACTAAACCTGGATTGAATGCTGGCCATTGCTTTGGGGGTCACTTTGAGGAGAGAGGCTGAAATCAGCTGAAAGGAAGGCGGAACTGCAAAACACAAAGTTCAGGAATGGGACATCCCTTCAGAGCAGATATACTCTGGGCTTTTTTAGATCTGAAAAACAAAAATTCTTTCTTTTTAGCTTAAGCTGGTTTGAATTGGCTTTTCAGCCACATGCAACCAAAATAGATGTTATTTCATAAGCTATCATAGTTGCAGCAAGTCTTTCTTCATTATTTTAAAATTTGAATGAAAACTTTAAGTATGGAAACTTAGAAGCATAAAAAATATGATATACTCATCATGCAGAAAGGATGCTTATTAACAGTCACATTTCTTCAGATTTTTAAAGTTGATCTTCTACCTCACTAGATTTCCTCTCTTTTTCACCAGAGGCAACATTATTTTGGAATTTAAGTGTGTCTTTCCCGTCCACAAAATGTACTTTGTGCTTTAATCCATAAACACCGTATGGCATTCTTTTGTGTTTTTTAATGTCCATAAATATCATATGGTACAAGTCATTCTGTAACTTGCTATTTTCCACCCAACATACCTTTGATATCTGTCCTTTTGATAACCTATCACTGACGCTTACAGATTTCATACATTTCTTTGGTCTGCTGAATAATACTATGCCCTTGTATTCCTAAGCCATTTTACTTTTCCATTCTACTATTTATAAACATTTAGATAATCTCCCATTTTTTCACTAGCATAACAATGCTGCTTTGAACACCCCAGTGCATGTCTCTTGGTGCGTATGTGGCAAAGTTCCTTGGAGGAAGGAAATACTGGCTGGCACGACATGTGTATTTTCAGCAGAAATTGCCAAACTGCTCTCCAAACTGAGAGCATAAATCCAGCTTTCTGAAGAAAGGCTCACAACACAGAAGCCCCTGCGTCCCTAGCAGTGGTTCTTCCAATCCTGGCCCTGCAACTGACACCAAGTGACAGATGAAGGGAAGAAGCTAGGCATGTACTACCTGCCAACAGGAAAAAGAGTTCAATGAGGCCTGAGACCCTCATGTAGCCCAGTGGATTGGCATACACATGGGCTATGGGGGACCCACTGGGGCAGACAACCTCTATGGCACTTTTGGGGTAAAGGAATGGTCCATCTCCCCATCTCTTACTTTTCTTAACCAAATCCACACTGTTATGAACATTCAAGAAAAGCATGAAGGTAAAATGATATAATAAAATATAGCAGAGAGAGGTTTCTCCCCCATGCCATTGTTTACATAGAAGTGCACTTAAGCTGGAGAGAAATAGTAGTAACTGGAAGGCTAGGAATTCTTGGTCCTGGAGAAGAGTGCAGTTTGACAACAGGGTGAAGGGAAAATAAGATGCTGGGATCCTGAGGGAGTGGATCTGGGAGGCAGGGGGCCAAGTGTCCTGGTTCCTTGGTGCATATACCAGCCATATACCAGGGCCAAGATGGGCCAAGATGACAGAAAGCATAATCTGTCTGTGAAGAAAGAAAGCATAATCTGTCTGTCACATGTGTCTGCATCAAATGGCTTCCATGACATCTGACACAGACACATGTGTGTGTGTGTGTAAGCAGAGAAGAGGTGAAAAGAAGGCAGAGGCAGTGCAGAGGCAGGGCATAGGACATTGGGAGACAGAATCAGAGCCTGCCTGCGGATAGCAACTGGTTATTGAGGACCCCTGGCCCTCTGTCAACATTTTAATATGTGGCCTCACTTTCTTCTGGGGTGCTCATGTGTCCAGAGATTTAGAGAGGTTTATGAGGCAGAGCTGAAGAATAACCAATTCAGCTGGAGCCTGGCTTGGAAAAACTGGCCAAGCAAGGAGTGTGATCAGGAGCAGGGATGGGAGTACCTGAGTAAACTGACAGTACGCAAGTTCATTTGGAAGAATCAGCCCAGGGAATGATGTCAAAAAGGAAGCCTGAATTATGAAAGCAGAACAAAATCTGAAAGACTATTCGTGGCTTGAGATCTAGAGATTAATTAGATTTGTGGGAACAGTTTTGGGGAAAACAAAGAGGGCTGAGTAGTCTGAGAAAGAGCTCAATTCTTGACCTTTCCCTTCTTGAAGGGAAGTTCAAGTGTAAACACTCGGCTCATGGGGGACCCTGAGATGGCAGAAGTGCCTATGTCTCTGCACCTTATTCCACATATTGGTAAATGTCCATTTAGGACTGATCTCCGAGAGCAATCTACTTGGGAATGGGATGAGGCTAGATGCCCAAATTAGTGAGCAAGTCCTGGAAGAAGGCACTCTGAAATCTGACTCAGAAAAAGAAAAGGATGAGAGGCCCAAATGACTACAGGAGCAACCAGTGGGGAAACAAGGTGAGATGTTCATTCCCAGTGGAGGGGTAAAGCCAGAATAGTAAAAGATTAAGAAAACTGAATGGGGACTCGAGAGAAACTGGTAGAGGTATTAAACAAGTTGAGATGGGAAGTACAATACCAAACAGAACTGACCTTCCTTGTTGGAGTAGAGAAATGCTTTGATATTCAACTGGCCAGTGATTAAACTGTCCTCACTTCTGCCAACCCATTTGCTGTGCGGTGACCACCTGTGAGTGGACACCTGGAGTTTATTTGAGCAAAGCTTCATTTAAGCTCCTGGATCTGGCCATTTCTCAAGCCACCACTTTGCCCCAGACTCTTGAATTATATAGACAATAAATTTTTATTTTTGCTTAATCAGCTGGACAAGTTTCTGTTGCCTAGACTCATGATATTAATACAAACCATTGGTAAATAACTTGTCACTAATAATAAAGAATAGATGTTTCTAAATTATATGTCATGGTATTTTTAAATAAACTAGATTCAAGGCGATCTGTATAATAATTTTACTAAATCACTTGTATTCTGACATGCAAGGGTTAGAGCCACAGCTAATGGTCTAGGAATGACACGTAGCTGGGCATGCTGGTAACTGCCTTCACATACAGTGTTAACAACAATAATTTAAATGAGAAGAAGTGTGTTCTGTAGTTTTAAAAGTACTTCTGCACATATTATCACATTTGAGTCACAAAACAATCCTGTGAGGTTGGTTTCTTATGCCTTCTTCATAAGTATGGACTCTGAGGTCCAGAGAGGCTAAATGTCTTCCTCAAAGATACACAGCCACAGTGATCAAACCTGGACAAGAATCTATGTTGGTCTGTCAGGTCCAGTGCTCCTTTTATTCCACCTGCTTCCTCAAAAATCAGGAGACAGTATGTGGGACTCAGGGACAGCAGTTACAGAATTGTGTCCAATGGCCTCTGTGTGTGGTACAAGGAACACTAAAGGGCTAAATGCTAGGACCCTGTGAGGGGAACTAGGTCTGCTGATGCTTTTGCCTGGGTCCTGAGGGAACAGGAAACATTATAGAGAACTTAATGTTCTAAATGTTTCATATCCTTTAACCCACTGTGCTAGTTCTACTAGAAGACTCTGGCTACAAGGCTTCAGGAAGGCAAAGATCCAGTCTGTTCTCCAGAGATACAGACACCTGCCTGCATCCTTATCTGTCTCTTTCATTCCTTCATGCAACTGTATTTATTGAGTGCCGGCTCCATGGCAGGCCTTGCTCCAGGTGCAGGGAACATTATGGTGAACAAGACAGAGAAGCTACCAGCTCTCATAAGTTTACATTCTAGAAGAACACTGGAGTTGAGGAATACTGGTATACCCATTTAGGCCTAGCATTTGGGCTCTGCAGGAATGAGACACACTTTAGATTGATTACTACATAACTGAATTAATAAAAGACTTCAGCTAGTTATCATTTTTTTGTATCATGTAAGTGTGGCTTCTTCTTCCCTGTTTCTGGGCCAAAGGATGGTGAGAGGTAGCAAATACCAAACAACAACAAAAAATAATAATACTGTTTGTTCAACCTGAAAGGATGTCTACGTATGCATTTCTAATTATTAGATGCAACAAAAAGTTTTACTGGGGCAGTATAAAACCAAGACGGTGAGCTGAGTAGCACCTCCCAATCACCAGGAACTGCTGACACACAAAAGGTAAATACACAATGTCGGGTGTGGGTAAAGTATGATGAAGAAAACAGAACAGAGTCCAGTAATAAGGAGGAGAGGAGGATCCTTTAGATGGAGTTGCCAAGGAAGAGATTTCTGAGGAAAGACAGGGAAGTAACCAACTATTGAATTTCTGTTGAAGACACACGGTCTTGGTAAAGATGTGGCCCCGGAGCAGAGCCAGATGAGGCAGAGGTGGCTTCAACTCTGCTACTTCATTAAGGTGCCTAAAGACTTTCTTTTGGAAGCTACGGCCCCCTTGCCCAACAAAAATTCAGAATAAAGCAAGGTTCCCAGATGGCTTCCTGTGCTCTGGGAAAAGACTGTTGGTGGCACGGAATAAAAGAAATCAGGAGAGGGCCACACTGGTGGGGACAAGGCAAGAGGTTCAGTTACAAGGGACAGATGTAACCAGGAAGAGGAAAGATCACAGAAAGAGAGCAGGGTCACAGAGATGCTAATGGACAGACTGTGTGGTGCTGAACTGGGCTACAGTTGGGGAAAGGGAACCGATAAGATCATGGCCACAAGGCAGAGACAAGTCTTCTGCCCATTGGAACTTCTGACTCAGAGGCTATGCAATTTCTTCTCTTGATCAAGACATGAATGGGAGAAGTTGCAGCTGGAGTGATTTGAGAGTCTATCCAGCAGGTAAGTATATTCAATCCCATGTGTGTCCACTGGGGAAAAAGTTGAGAATTGCTCCTATAAAACATGAAGTTGTCTGGTTACAATTTACAACAGACAAGTATTTGCAGTTTTGCAAAGTGTTTTCACATATATTACCTCCTTTATTCCCCCAAACAATCCTGCTTTATTCACTGAGGGCTACGATCCACAACAAAGTCCAGAGAAAGTCAGTGACTTTTCAAGACCTCCCAGATGATCAGACAGAGACTACCTGGGGACCCAGGCTATCTTCCCAAATGCTTAGCTGACATCCCTAAACTCTGACTTTGGAAAGTTCAGTAAGGGACCAGGCCAAAAGGCATTCAGAGTGGTTAGCTGTCTCCCCATCTGGCTCTGGTTCCTATCTTCACAACTGAGCTGTATGGTATCACTGAACACCAGGTATCCAAAATAGGACTGTGAATTTGAGCAACCCCAAAACAATTACCAAACCCACTCTTCCTCTGTTACAGTGGCTCTCAGACCTTAACATGCACCAAAATATTCTGAAGGGCTGATTCAAACACAAATTGCTGGACCCCATGCCCAGAGTTTCTGATTCAGCAGGTCTGGGTAGGAGGTGGTGCTGATGCTTGCTGGCCCTAGGCCCACACCTTGAGAACCACTGATGTGTGACATAACTGGTATTTTCCCTATGAGACTCTGGAATCTTTATGGGAAGTAGAAAGGATGAGAGGGCTAGAGGACGAACTCAACAGAAGCTGGTTTTCCAGGAGGCACAGGATGGAAAATTTAGTAAAGAAAAGAAGTAGCAAGGTAAGATCAAAAACAGTCCATAGGAACCAGTGTGACATGAAGTAGAGGACAGAATGCTGTGGTCCAGCTAGTGTTACTTTATTTTTCAGATACGCATCTCAACTTTTACTATGTCCATGTACAACCTGCATTATGATTTACTTATAGATTTTTTAAATTTGACTTATTTTTCTCACATATTATTTACTCTTATCCTAAATAAAAATAAAATAATAGTAACAACCAGCACTTATAAGTATGCCAGGCACACACACACACACACACACACACACACACGTTCACATGTACATACACACACATGCACACCTATGTCTACATGTTCATTTCAATCCTCGCAGCACACCTCTAAGGCAGGTGTATTATTATCCCCATTTTTTCAAGTGAGGACACTGAGGCCTGGAGAAGATGAGTAACCCCACCCAAGGTCACACAGCTAAAAAGTAGCAGAGCCAGGATTCCAACCCACACAGCTGGCTCCAGAGTCTGTGCTCTTAACCCCTGAAATTACAGGTTTAGTGGGTTAACTGTAGGTTAGGTAACTTGTGAAAGAACACATAGCTAGTAATGGGATGGGAATCGAGATCTGAATATGAGTGACTCTGAAATCGGTGTGTTGAACTCCTGCACATGGTCCCATTCAGGTTGCAGTTGGTGATGGCAGTGAAGGGGCTGCTGAGCTGGGATGAGATCATAGATATGTAACCGGAAAAGGCACCAGCGTTTGGGCTGGTTGTCACTACCAAAACCAATAAGTAATGACAGTGATTGAATCCTTAATGGGCGCTTTATTCAGATGGCCAACGATCCAAGAAGATGGTGGGTTCATACCCTAACAAACCATCTTCCCTTCTCTTTCCTGGCCAGGTCTTTTATAAGGGGGTGGGGGAGGACAAACAAGGTGCAGTGAGGGCTTTGAAATTCAAGGAGGATTAGGTGAGCAAAGCTGCAGCATTCCTGTTCTCCACAGTTAGCTGTTCCCAAGGGAGAGGGTGGTCACACAAAAGGCCCTGATGCCTCCAACTTGTCCCCAGGCGATAAATTCTAGCCAGTGCCCCAGGAGGTCGGCTGCTTTTTCCAGGAGCCAGGATGGGCCTTATCTGTAGTCTCTGAAACAAAAGCTTAACATACACATTACTTGCTAGACTTACAGCTTTTTACCTTAAGCTAAAATTTTCCAGGTCTTGAGTCCCCTTGTCACAGGTGTGCACAGGTGTGCACAGGTAACCAGGTTCTTAGTGATCGAGAACAAAGAATTGAACCGAACACACAAAGTTTATAGCATAAAGAAAGAGGGGAGGTTTATTAAGTGATAGTACACACCACAGGACACGGGAGTGAGCCAGCTCTGAGCAGAGGAAAAAAAAGGGCACGTGGGCTGGGGGATTCTATTCTTATAGGGGCAGAAGCCCCCTGCTAGTCTTTGGCGGGCTTTTCCTGTGCAGGTACAAGGAGTTGGATTTCAAAGCTACTGCACATGCGTGGTTTCCCATGACTTTGTTGATTGGCTACTGGAGAAGGGAGTCCCACAATGTTATTTCATTATAATGATATTATAATGAATCAGGGGTAGCGCGCAGGTGCATTCTATGATTCAGAGTTGTCCCAGAAAACAGGAACAACCCGTCTTAGGGGGTCTTTGTCATGTATAGGTGTTTTCTACCTCAGCCCTGCGGGGGCCTCGGGAGCTTCCTTCCTGACTACCTCCTGCCTCACCCTATCATTCCCCACTGTTAGTATTAAACTATCTCATTTCTATGAGATCAAAACTTAGCATTGGTTGGGGGGTGGTTAGGAATACACCTAATTGCAGACCTACATAAGGAGGCACATTGTATGCAACAACAAGCTATGACACTGAAGAAAATGACAAGAATAAAACAGTAAATGCCCCTCAAAGATGAGATATACTAGGCAGCCAGGAGGTTAGTTTAGACAAGTCAATACTAAAGAATCAAGCCCTGGCTGGTGTAGCTCAGTGGATTGAGCACAGGCTGCAAACCAAAGTGTCGCAGGTTTGATTCCCAGTCAGGGCACATGCCTGGGTTGCAGGCCATGGCCCCCAGCAACCACACATTGATGTTTCTCTATCTCTCTCTGTCTCCCTCCCTTCCCTCTCTAAAAATAAATAAATAAAATCTTAAAAAAAAGAATCTTTCTCTCAGCTTTACATTAGACATTACATTATTTATT
Organism: Phyllostomus hastatus; assembly: GCF_019186645.2. Taxonomy (NCBI): domain Eukaryota; kingdom Metazoa; phylum Chordata; class Mammalia; order Chiroptera; family Phyllostomidae; genus Phyllostomus; species Phyllostomus hastatus. The sequence continues at coordinate 6,010,452 of NW_025333897.1, forward strand.
TGCTTTACTTTTTGTTCTATAAGCTGTGAACTATTAGTTAGGTTAAAACAGCAGAATCCCTTAAATTTCTCACATCCATGATTATGTCTCAAAAGAAGGTAGTCTATAGCTGCACAATTTTCCAGTACTGCTTCTCTGACTTGTCCTAGTTCTTGACTAATGGCACTAATAGCTTGAAAGGTGGCATTTAAGTCTTTCACCATAGTGCAGGCTAGCCTGCTTATTTCTATATTTAAAGAAGTTACCATGGTTGGCATTACAAATACAGTTAAAGACACGAATTCAGCAGGACTAAAGAGGTGTAAGTCACTGATGCAATCAGGTGCAAGGGAGACATCCTGTCAAACCCGGGTTAAGTGGGGCTTCAGAGGCATAAACACCGTCAGTCTTCCCAGAGAGCATGGTCCCCCAGAGCTGTTTGCTGGAACATAGAAATAGACATTTTACATATCAGAAATCATCCTGTTGGCAGTTTAACAGGAGCATAAGCATAAGATATATCAGTGGTGGTGGTGCAATTCATTTCCACACCTGCTGAGAACATAAGACAGTTTTAGTACAGTTGACACAAGTTGCACACTCTCTAGCTGGGGTACTGAAAAGTTTTCTTAGGCTCTGCTAAGGAATAAATGCTAATCAGCCACAAAGTTTGACAGTCTAAAGCTTTTTATTGGACTTTGTGCTTCCAGGCAAGGTTCTCTGGTCCAGAGAAACGGGCCGGAGAAGTCACCTTGATAGGGGCTTAAGACTTGGGAAAATTTAGCTTAAGGTAAATAGTCATAAATCTAGCAAGTAATGTGTATGTTAAGTTTTTTTTCAGTAACTACAGATAAGACCTATCTTGGCGCCTAAGAATAAGCAGATGACCTCTTGGAGAGGTCTGTACCAGGAAGAAGCAAGTGACTACCCTTCCCCCTTGGAGGCAACTATTGAATTTCAAAGGCTTTCGCTGACACCTTGTTTGCCCTCCCCCAACCCCCTTATAAAAGATCTGGCTGGTAAAGAAAGAGTAAGATGGTTTGTTAGGTAGGGTATGAACCCTCCATCTTCTCAGATCGCTGGCCATCTGAATAAAGCGCCTATAAAAGATTCAATCACTGTCATTGCTTATTAGATTTGGTAGTGACAGGCAGCCCGAACGCCGGTGTCTTTTCTGGTTACATATTTTGGCGACTCCGCACCAGGACAGACTTTGGGACTCTCCGGTAAGTTTGGGTGTTTGGTGGGGAGTCCCACTGACTGCCTGGACTGAGGGGCCCTGAGGGCTTGGAGTCAAAGAATCCCAAGCAGCTGCCAAGTGATTTCACTTGGGGATTCTCACCCCTTGCTCCCAGCACCTCTCGTCGTGCATCACACTGAATTGAATTGTTGCGCTTTCTGGTTCAGGTTGAAATTCCAGGTCACAACTTAAGTTATCTGTTCTGTTTTGGGTACCATCTGTTTGGAGCTCCGTCTGGTCCAAAAGGACATCTGTTCTGGTCCCAAAAGGGCGTCTGTTTGGAGCTCCGTGGAGTTCTGTCTGGTAATATGGGGTGGGGGGGACCCTCCGTTCCGAAAACAGCCCGCTGGGGTGGGTTCTGGTAAATTGATCGACGTATAAGCGTATATCGAAAGTGTATGTTGTTTTGTTGTAGTACTGTTCTGTTTGTGTCCTGTATAATTTAGACTCAAGAGAGTGCTGGTCATAAATCGGTCTTTAAATTACTGTATTATACTGTAACTAGAGTTGTTTTGTCAAAAATCAGGGAAGTGGGACAAATTGCCTTACCTAGAAGTTTTTGGGTTTACATGATAAAGATGCACGCAGAGTTAAAAAGAAAAAAAAAAAGGAAAGTCAGTTAATGGCTCAGAGAAAAGAGAATTTACATATGAAAGATAGAAGGTCAGAGGAGAGGGACCCGGAAGATCTAGGTATTGATGTTACAGGGTGCAGCCAAGAGGGGGGACCCCAAATAGGCATTTGAGGTGGGGTCCAGAACTCAAGGTATCCAGGAGATTTTAAGGTGTCTTCACCCCTTCCCCCACAGGTGTGAGTTGGGGGAAGGGGCACACAGAGCAAGAACATGCAGGGCAGCTTTGCAGCTAATCCATGGCATGGTCATTTAGCATACCTATAGCCTTTGGCTGGTCACTTAAATATGCTAAATAGCTATGGCCATGCTCAAGGCCAGGGGGGATGGAAAGGGATCTCCCCCCCGCAAGATGTGACGGCGGGGGGGCAGGTCCCCTGAGTTACAGCGCCTGCGTGGGAGCTGGGAGAAGATTGGCTCCATGACATGGGGTGACACCTGCCCAGACCCACGATGGCGACCAGAAAAGCTGGAGAAGACAGCAGATTGAGGGCAAGTGTGCCCAAGTGGAGGAGGAGTTGGAAATGGGGCTGCAGAAGAAGATTGGCACGGGGGATTGAAACCCAGACACGGCAGCCATGGAGGGAGAACCACGCAGCTTTGGACAGAGTGGGGACTCTCCCCTTCCCGCAGCCCTGAGGAAGGAGAACCATGCGGCCTTGACAGAGTGGAGACTCCGGTGGCCCTGGGAGAAAGGACCACATGCCTGTGCCAGAGTGGGGACCCCCACAGCTTTAGAAGGGGGAACCACCACCTGGTTTTAGCAGAGATCCTGGCAACTCAGCCGAGGGTGCCGGGAACCCAGGGAGGTCTCCCAGTCGAGATGGAGGACTAACTAAGAACCAGAGGACTGCCTGAGCCATGGACTTCTATTTCCTTTCCTGAGATACGGTAGTCTGGACTGGGCAAAGGGGGAAGGAAGGAAAGACTGTGTGTTTGTGGGTGTTTTTAGAGACTTTAGGATTTTTGATAAAGATATTAGGTCACTACTTTAAGTTAGTATAGCATTAAATAAACATTTCCTTTCCTTTTCACGAATCTCTGGCATTGAGAGACGTCTTTCCTAGGGCGGCAGACATAACGGACGCGGGGCCTTCTTTCAATAATAGTATATCGTCCCAGGCCCCCCTTGTTGTGTTCTGTAACAATGAGACCGCTGAAGGCTGGTCAGAGTTCCTGCAGCCCCAGGGAATCCACTCCTGTGAGTGAAATGGAAAAAGTGCTCCTGAACTGGCATCGCTGTCTTGAATCGGTCAAGAAACCAGATTTGGTAGAGGAAAAACCCCTACCGGGGCAGGGAAATATCCTTTTTGAAGACTTTTTTCTGTGAGAGTAAGGCCAGAAGGCCAGTCTGCTAGATGTTATCTGGCACATACTCTGTTTTGTACATTGGATCTGTTAAACTAGAAAAGCTCAAACCCTTCTAATGGACATAACCCTGCTAAAATGATTGATTTGATCGCGCCAGTTTTTCCCACTGATCATCTCAATTGGGCAGACATAGTAGCCTTATTGAGTTCTTTACTTCAGTAAGGGGGATGAGCAGAGGCTGGAGTTGGATAAGGCAAATGAAGAGGCTCAGAGGTTAAGCCAAGAAAATCCAGATGGGGCTCTGGGCCTTCCCAGTGTAGGATGGTGTAGCCACAGGGGCCCCAAATAGAGATTTGGAATGGGGTCCAGAACTCAAGGTGTCCAGGTGATTTTAAGATGTCCTTACCCCCACCCTCTAGGTGTAGGTTGGGGGAAGGGAAAAATGAAGCAGGGCCATTGAGAGCTGTTTCGCATAGCAACAGCCTTGCAGCTACCTTCTGGTGTGGTCATTTAGCATATCTATAACCTTTAACTGGTTGCATAGATATGTTAAATAGCTGTGACCAGCACTGGGCCAGGGAAATGGAAGTAACTTCCCCACCAAGGTGTAACTGGGGGGCAGGTCCCCCAAGTTACAGTGCCTGCGTGGGAGCTCAGAGAAGATTGGCTCCATGACATGGGGCCATGCCTGCCCAGACTCATGATGGCAGCCCAGTAAAGCTGGAAGGATATGAGTTCTGGCATGTGAGGCCAAGTGTGGGAGGAGTTGGAAATGGGGCTGCAGAGGAAGATTGGTGCGAGGATTTAAAACCCAGACTTGGCGGCCATTGAAGAGAGAACCATGCAGCTGTGGCAGTGCAGGGATGACCGCAACCACTGAGGAGAGAGAACCATGCGGCTTTAGCAGAGTGGGGACTCCCGCAGCCACGTAGACACCATCCGAGATGCAGCTGCCTGCGGCTCCTCTACCGCCTGGCTCCAAGGCCCAGCCAGCTCTGCAGCCGCAGCCCGAGAAGGGGCCACCAATAAGTGACTCGGGAGCACCGGATCACTGCCCGGCCGCCGCAGCCACCGCCAGGCCTCCGCACGCTGTGCCCACGCTCTCACCGCTCGGTCTCAGCCAACCTTGCAGCCACCTGCTCTGGCCAGGACACGATGAGCTCCGCACTGGCCCTCTCAGTGCTGCTGCTGCTGCTGCCATCACTCTCCCAGAAAGAGGGATCACCCCCCCCCTCCCCCGCAGCCATGAGAAGAATCACCACGAGGCTTTAGCTGGAGATCCTGGCAACACAACCAATGGTGCTGGGAACTAAGGAAGGCCAGCCAGCTGAGCACAAATTACTAGGAAAAACCGAGAGCTGCCTAAGCCACGGACTTCTATTTCTTTTCCTAAGATACGGTACCCCAGACTGGGCAAAGTGGGAAAGGAAGGACTGTGTGTGTTTGTGGGTGTTTCAAGAAACTTTGGGATTTTAACAAAGACATTAAGTCATTACTTTTAGTCTGTATAACTTGAATAAATAACTCTTTTCTTTTTCACCAATCTCTAGCATGGAGAGCTATAATTCTCTGGCTTAGGGAAAGGTGAACCTAGTATAGGGGAACCCCAGGAGAAACGGGGATTAATTCCATTGCATTGTGGGACCCTCTTCCCTGGTAGCCAATCGGGGAGGATCATGGGAAACCACAAGCGCAGTAGCTTTAAAGTAATGCAACTACTTGTATATACTCAGTAAAAGCCCACTAATACTAGCCAGAAAGGATCTGCCCTATAAGAATAAAGTCCCTCCAGCCCATGAGGTCAATCTCTGCTTGGAGTTGGCCTGCTCCCATGTTGTCTTCTATGAACACTGGGTGTTCGGTTCAATTCTTTGTCCCAATCGCTAAGAACCTGGTTACCTGTGCCCACCTGTGACACCAGGGCAATACCTATAACTAAGCCCAACTGGGACCCTTAAGGGGATGGCCTTTCTGTCTTAGAGAATTATAAGAGATGCCTCCTTGAGGGAATGGGAAAGGCATCCCTGAACAGAAAGTCTGAGTAAGTGCAGGTCGTGCAACAAAAGTCCACAGAGGACTCCTCCCAACACTAGGAAACAGTTAAGGAGATTCTTGAGGATGGCAAGTGACTGCTGCATTTCAATTCCAAGCTTTGGGCTCACTGCTAATCCACTGTGTGAGGCTCTGGAGAGACCAGAATATAGCCCTTTAGAGTGGACAAAGGAGCGCACTCAGGCTTTTGAGTCTCTGAAAGTGCACCTGACTTCAGCACCAGCCTTGGGGCTTTCAAGCCTACTGGAGCCCTTTCAATGATATGTGTGTGAGAAACAGGGCGTTGCCCTAGAATTCCTCACCCAAATGCTTAGTGACATTTGTAGCCCATTGCATAATTGTCAAGGAAATTAAATCACACTGTCCAGGGGTGGCCAGCCTGCTTGAGAGTGGCAACCACCTGGGAGCTCTTGGAGGAAGCTGAAAAAATTTGCCTTGGGGCAGCCTATGCCAGTTATGTGTCACAGCAAGCGTTGAGCCTGCTGGAGCAAAAGGGAAAAATATGGCTGACTGTTGAAAGAATGGACAGGTACGAGGCTCTTTCTTCTCAACAATCCCAATGTCTCCCTCAAAACTCTAAGTAAAGTAATTCCTGCCTTTTTCTGCAGACTTAGAAAAAGTTAAGGAATGGAGTTTTAATGAAGAAGGTCCTGATAGCAAATAGAAAAGAATAAGAAAGAAGCTATACTGTTTTCCTGAACATTTAGTAGAGCCAGTCATAAAGCATGTGCACGAGGCCACGCACTGTGAAAAAGACTCATCAACCACCTATGTCAACTGTGGCTCACAGGTTCTGGAATTTCTAAAGCAATAAGAAATATAATTGCTAGATGTGTTGTATGCCAAAAGAACAACCCCAAAACAGAACCCCACCAAAAGAAAGAAAGAAAGCAATATTAAGGACAGTGCCCATTTGAGGACTGGCAAATAGACTTTACCCAGATGCCAAAGCTCCGAGGGTGGAAATATTTGTTAATCTTTGTGGACAAGACCCTTTCTCCCAGACCCTGACTCAGCTGCACTAATACATGACTGTGCTGAAATAACTGATGAAGTGTATTCTAGCAGAATTGATTCACAGAACCATCCTGTAGAGGAAGCAGATTGGACTCTCTGTACAGATGGAAGCAGTTATATGGACAAAGGAAGCAGAGAAGCTGGATATGCAGTTGTGACTCTTCAAGGAATACCTTTTTCAGGATGGGTAGAAGCCTATCCCAGTAGGACAGAGAAATCTTCAGAAGTAGTAAAAGCATTATTGAAGGAAATAATCCCTCGCTTTGGTCTCCCTGACAGCATTCAGAGCGATAACGGACCTGCTTTTGTTTCAAAAATCACATAGAAGGTTAGTAAAATCCTAGGAATTAATTGGAGACTCCACATGGCATGGAGACCCAGGCTTCTGAGAAAGTAGAAAAGATGAACTACACTTTGAAGAAAAATATAGCCAAAGTGTCAGGAAGTTCATCTTCATTGGGATCAAGGTTTACTTATTGCCCTGCTCAGGATAAAGGTGGCTCCTCGAAGTGGGATTCAGTTGAGTCCCTATAAAATTGTGTACAGATAGCCATTTCAGGTCACAATTGGGGTGAAAGATATGTATATAGATAAAAATCTAAAGGTAAGAAAAAAATATGTGCAATATTTAAATCAGACCTTAGCTGTGATAAATGACTTTGCCTGTATTAGGGACTTCTCTCCCATAGGTCCATTGCATTCATTCAAATCAGGAGATAAGGTGCTGCTCAAGATTTGGAGGACAGGATCCCCAGAAAATCAACTAGAAGAAAAGTGGACTGAACCTTGGGATATACTCCTCACCACCTCAACTGCAGTGAAGCTGGCAGGAATAAAACCTTAGATTCATCACACCAGAATAAAGAAAGCACAGGAAGATCTAAAAGTCATCTTTGAAAAACAGTGACTTATGTTCTCTTCATTGCCTCCTGTTTAACCTCTTGTTATGGACAACTTATTCCATTCAAATGGGATGAAAACATCTGGGTATACTTGGCAAAAAAAAATGTCCTGAATATTTCTGACTTTTGTCTTGCAGGAGGAACTTATGTAGAACAGACTTTCACTTCATGTCTTATCTGTGCCCCTTTAGAAAACCTTAGAAACTATACTGTGTTTAAGCGTATTGAAAAGAGAATGACCTACTCTGACATTTATAATTGGGGACCAGTGGTAAATATAACAGACAGGGAGATGTTTTCATTGAAGGTCGATAATGTAGCCCCAGCTAGAGAATGTGTAATTTTTGTCAACTGCACTAAAAAACTGTATTGTGCTCTCAGCAGGTGTAAAAATGAATTGTACCACTACTACTGATGTATCTTATGCTTATGCTCATGTTAAGCTGCCAACAGGATGGTTTCTGATTTGTGGAATGACGGTCTATTCTTATGTTCCAGCAAACAGCTCTGGGGGACCATGCTCTCTGGGAAGACTGACGGTGTTTATGCCTCAGAAGCCCCACTTAACCCGGGTTCGACGGGATGTCTCCCTTGCACCTGATTGCATCAGTGATTTAAGCCTCTTTAGCCCTGCTGAATACGTGTCTTTAACTATATTTGTGATGCCAACCATGGTAACTTATTTAAATATAGAAATAAGCAGGTTAGCCTACACTATGGTGAAAGCCTTAAATGCCACCTTTCAAGCTATTAGTGCCATTAGTCAAGAATTAGGACAAGTCAGAGAAGCAGTACTGGAAAATCATGCAGCTATAGACTACCTTCTTTTGAGACATAATCATGGATGTGAGGAATTTAAGGGACTCTGCTGTTTTAACCTAACTGATACTTCACAGCTTATAGACCATAAAGTAAAGCAAATAAATGATGTGGTGTCCAATATAAAACAGGGAAAAGGATTCTTTGGCATTGATTGGTCTAACCTGATCTCCTGGCTGCCCAGCATATCTGGTCTTCGAGAAGTTTTTATTGTTTTTATCCTTGTCATTTTCTTCAGTATCATAGCTTGTTGTTGTATACAGTTTGCCCCCTTATGTAAGCCCGCAGTTTCGTGTATTCCTAAAACCCCCGCTGAACAATCGAGTGTCCAGCAACAGGCACGGCAACAAAGTGAATACTTCCATAGAAAGCTGATCTCATAGAAATGAGATAGTTTAATACTAATGGTGGGGAATGATAGGGGCTTAAGACTTGGGAAAATTTAGCTTAAGGTAAATAGTCATAAATCTAGCAAGTAATGTGTATGTTAAGTTTTCGTTTCAGTAACTACAGATAAGGCCTATCTTGGCACCTAAGAATAAGCAAATGACCTCTTGGAGAGGTCTGTACCAGAAAGAAGCAAGTGACTACCCTTCCCCATTGGAGGCAACTGTTGAATTTCAAAGGCTTTCGCTGACACCTTGTTTGCCCTCCCCCAACCCCCTTATAAAAGATCTGGCTGGGAAAGAAAGAGCGCGATGGTTTGTTGGGGTATGAACCCGCCATCTTCTCGGATCGCCGGCCATCTGAATACAGCCCCCATAAGAGATTCAATCACTGTCATTGCTTATTGGATTTGGTAGTGACAGGCAGCCCGAATGCCGGTGTCTTTTCCGGTTACAGCCTCAAGCAGGAAAAATGGCGGGCTTTATTTTGGGTTGGCTCTCCATGGGAGCTGGGGATTGGTCCCTTGTGAACAAAGCAGCAACATATCATTGGTGGTTCCCCTCGTGCCCTGGTTTGATGTCAGCCATCTCTTCCGGGTTGTAGTCCAGCCGCCGTTTTGTCCTACCCCGCCCATCCTGACAGGTATATTAGTGACCTTTAAAGAAAATATTTCCTTGTTCTTTATAGTTACCACTGGTCCCCAATTATAAATACCAGAGTAGATAATTTTGTTTTCAATATCATCGAACACAGTATAATTTATAAGGCTTTCTAAAGGAGTACAGACACTTATAAGAAATGATGTAAAACTTTTGTTCAACAAGTTCCTCCTGCACAGTAAAACTTAGAAATATTCAGAACAATTTTGCTAAATATGCCCAAATATTTTCATCTTGTTTGAATAAAATAAGTTTGTGTATAACGAGGCTTTAAACAGAAGGTAAAGAAAAGATTATAAGTCATTGTTTTTCAAAGATGACTTTCAGATCTTCCAGTGCTTTCTTTATTCTGGTGTGATGAGGGCAAGGTTTTATTTCCATCAGTTTCATCATGGTGGGGGTGGTGAGGAATATGTCCCAAGGTCTAGTCCACTTTCCTCCTAGTTGGGTTTTTGGAGATGCTATCATCTAAATCTTGAGTAGCATTTTGTCTGCAGGCTCAAAGGAATGCAGCAAACCTGTGGGAGAAAAGTCTCTAATACAGGCAAGGTCATTCATCACAGCTAAGGTCTGATTTAAATGTTGTACATATTTTTTTACCTTCAGGTTTTTTATCTGTATACATATCTCTCACCCCAATTGAGACCTGAAATGGCTACCTGTACACAATTTTATAAGGACTCAACTGAATCCCACTTCAAGGAGCCACCCTTATCCTGAGCAGGGTAATAGGTAAAGCTTGATCCCAATGAAGATGAGCTTCTTGACACACTTTGGCTATATTTTTCTTCAAGGTGTGGTTCATTTTCTTTACTTTCCCAGAAGCCTGGGGTCTTCATGCTGTGTGGAGTCTCCAGTTAATTCCTAGGATTTTACTAACCTTCTGTGTAATTTCTGAAACGAAAGCAGGTCCATTATCACTCTGAATGCTGTCAGGGAGACCAAAGCGAGGGATTATTTCCTTCAATAATGCTTTTACTACCTCTGAAGATTTCTCTGTCCTACTGGGATAGACTTCTACCCATCCTGAAAAAGGTGTCAACAAAGGTTAACAAATATTTCCACCCTTGGAGCCTTGGCATCTGGGTAAAGTCTATTTGCCAGTCCTCAAATGGGCACCATCTTTTGTATTGCTTTCTTTTTCCTTTGATGCAGTTCTGTTTTGGGGTTGTTCTTCTGGCACATAACACAACTAGCAACTACTTTTCTTATGGCTTTAGAATAGAAATTCCAGGACCTGTGAGCCACAGTTTGACATAGGTGGTTAATGAGTCTTTTCCACAGTGTGTGGACTTGTGCAAGTGCTTCATGACTGGCTCTGCTAAATGTTCAGGAAAACAGTACAGCTCCTTTCTTATTCCTTTTCTATTGGCTATCAGGACCTTCTTCAGCAAAACCCTTAGCCTTCTCTAAGTCTGCAGTTGAGTATTCAGGGTCAAATTGTGACAAGTCCAGAACAGGTACCAAAGACATTAAAAGCATTCCTTTAGCAGCTTCTTTAGCTGTTTTATTAGCCAGATTGTTTCCTCTAGCTGCTTCAGTTCTCTCTCATTGATGCCCCAGGCAGTGCATGACTGCCACCTGTAAGAGTGCCTGAATAGCCTCTAATAACTTTAGAATTTCGGCTGTGCGCTTAACCTCCTTTTTATTTGGAGGTTAACAGTTCTATGTCTTTCCAGATGAAACCATGTGCATGCAAAATCAAAAAGGCATACCTTGAGTCAGTGTACACATTTACTTTTTTTTTCCTGTGATAATTCCAGTGCCCTCATCAATGCGATCAGCTCAGCCTTCTGGGCAGAGGTTTCTGGTGGCAGGGCCTTGGCCTCTACTACTCCTTCAAGAGTCACAACTGCGTACCCAGCCTTTCTGTTTCCTTTGTCCATATAGCTGCTTCCATCTGTACAGAGAGTCCAATCTGCTTCCTCTACAGGATGGTCCTATAAATCAATTCTGCTAGAATACACTTCATCAGTTATTTCAGCACAGTCATGTATTAGTGCAGCTGAGTCAGGGTCTGGGAGAAAAAGGCAGGAATTACTTCACTTAGAGTTTTGAGGGAGACATTGGGATTGTCGAGAAGAAAGGGCTTCGTACCTGCCCATTCTTTCAGCAGTCAGCCACATATTTCCCTTTTGCTCCAGCAGGCTCAACACTTGCTGTGACACATAACTGGCATAGGCTGCCCCAAGGCAAACTTTTCCAGTTTCCTCCAAGAGCTCCCAGGTGGTTGCCACTCTCAAGCAGGCCAGCCACCCCTGGACAGTGTGATTTAATTTCCTTGACAATTATGCAATGGGCTACAAATGTCACTAAGCATTTGGGTGAGGAATTCTAGGGCAACGCCCTGTTTCTCACACACATATCATTGAAAGGGCTTCAGTAGGTTTGAAAGCCCAAGGCTGGTGCTGAAGCCAGGTGCACTTTCAGGAACTCAAAAGCCTGAGTGCACTCATTTGTCCACTCTAAAGGGCTATATTCTGGTCCCTTCAGAGCCTCATACAGTGGATTAGCAGTGAGCCCAAAGTTTGGAATTCAAATGCAGCAGTCACTTGCCATCCCCAGGAAGCTCCTTAACTGTTTCCTGGTGTTGGGAGGGGTCCTCTGTGGACTTTTGCTGCATGGTTTGCACCATAGTCAGACTTTTCTGGTCAGGGACGCTTTTCCCCATTCCCTCAAGGAGGCATCTCTTACTATGCTCTAAGAGAATAAGGCCATCCCCATTAGGGTCCCAATTGGGCTCAGTTACAGCTATTTCCCTGGGAAGGCCCAGAGCCCCATCTGGATTTTCTTGGTGTAACCCCCGAGCCTCTTCATTTGCCTTATCCAACACCAGCCTCTGCTCATCCCCCTTACTGAAGCAAAGAATTCAATGAGCCTCCTATGTGTGCCCAATTGAGATGATAAGTGGCAAAAACTGACGCAACCAAATCAGTCATTTTAGCAGGGTTATGTCCATTAGAAGGGTTTGAGCTTTCCCAGTTCAACAGATCCAATGTACAAAAGAGAGTATATACCCAATAACATCTAGCAGGACTTACTCTGGCTTTACTCCCACTGAAAGTCTCCAAAAAGGATATTGCCCTGCCCTGGTAGGGGTTTTTCCTCCACCGAATCTGGTTCTTTGACTGATTGAAGACAGCGATGCCAGTTCAGGTGCACTTTTCCCGTTTCACTCACAGGAGTAGATTCCCTGGGGCTGCAGGAACTCTGACCAACTTGCAGCGGTCATAATATCTAGATCTTCCTGGCCCTTCTCCTCTGAGCTTCTATCTTTCACATGTAAATTCTCTTTTCTCTGAGCCATTAACTGATTTTCCTCTTTTATTTACTTTTTAACTTTACATGCATCTTTATCATGTAAACCCAAAAACTTCTAGATAAGGCAATTTGTCCCACTTCCTTGATTTTTGACAAAACAACTCTAGTTACAGTATAATACAGTAATTTAAAGACCCATTCAGCCAGCAGCACTCTCCTGAGTCTAAGTTATACAGAACACAAACAGAACAGTATTACAACAAAATAACATATGGGTTTGATATATGCTCATAAGTTAGCGAATTAGAACTGGCTCAAATGGCCATTTCACGGAATGGAGGCTTTTCCCTCCATTCTACCAGACAGAACTCCACGGAGCTCCAAACAGAAGGCACCCAAAACAGAACAGATGTCCTTTCAGACCAGACAGAGCTCCAAACCGAAGGTACCCAAAACAGAACAGGTGTCCTTAGTTGTAACCTGGGATTTCAACCTGAACCAGAAAGCGCAATGATTCAATCCAGTGTGATGCATGACGAGAGGTGCTGGGAGCAAGCGGGGGAGAATCCCCAAGTGAAATTGCTTGGCAGCTGCTTGGGATTCTCTGACTCCAAACCCCCAGGGCCCCTCAGTTCAGGCAGCCAATGGGACTCCCCACCAAATACCCAGACTTACCGGAGAGCCCCAAAGTCTGTCCCGGCATGGAGTCACCAAAATATGTAACCAGAAAAGACACCAGTGTTTGGGCTGCCTGTCACTACCAAAACTAATAAGCAATGACAGTGATTGAATCTTTTATGGAGGCTGTATTCAGATGGCCAGTGATCTGAGAAGGTGGTGGGTTCATACCCTAACAAAGCCATCTTCCCTTCTCTTTCCTGACCAGATCTTTTATAAGGGAGTGGGAAAGGACAAACAAGGTGCGGTGAGGGCTTTGAAATTCAGGGAGGATTAGGAGAGTGAAGCTGCAGCATTCCTGTTCTGGGCAGTTAGCTGTTCCCAAGTTGGGGGTGGGGGGTGTCACACAAAAGGCCCAGATGCCTCCAACTTGTCCCCAGGCGGTAATCTCTAGCCAATGCCCCAGGAGGTCGGCTGCTTTTCCCAGGAGCCAGGATGGGCCTTATCTGTAGTTTCTGAAACAAAAGCTTAACATACACATTACTTGCTAGACTTATATCTTTTTACATTTGAAAGATTTTCTTAGGCTCCCCCGAGGAATAAATGCTAATTAACCACAAAATTAGGCAGTATAGAGCTTTATTGGGGTTTGCGCTCCCAGGCGATGTTTCTTCAGTCCCCACGGTGAGGCCAAGAAAAGCTGCAACAAGCAGGGTATATGGCCGGGTTTTGTTCTGGTTGGCTCTCTTCATGGGAGCTGGGGATTGGTCCCCTCTGAACAAAGCGGCAACATATCATTGGTGGTTCTCCTCGGGCCCTGGTTTGACGTCAGCCATCTTTTCCAGGTTCTAGTTCAGCTGCCATGATTGATTGTAGTCCAGCCGCCATTTTGTCCTACCCCACCCATCCTGACAACCTTAAGCTAAAGTTTTCCAGGTCTTGAGTCCCCTATCGGATAGGAGCTTGCAGCTCATTCTAAAGAAATCCTGGAGAGAGGGCCCTCCTTTGAGTTGAGCTTGAGGTGCCATCCTGCCTTCTCAGTACTTCTCAACCTTTAGTCAAAATAAACCAAAACATGACTCTCACTAGTATATACCATGAAAATAACTGTTTTGGGTTTTCTTTTCAAATATAAAATTGTATTAAATATGCTTTTTTTAAGTGCTTACCCATACCATCCCACACTCCCTCTCCCCAAATATTGCCACTATCCTTGGCTCTTCAGAGATACTAACAGGGGTAGTCAGCCAGGCCTAGGAAACACTGGCCTATAGGAAAGTTTCTTAAGACTCTGCATGGCAGAGTAGAGTCTCTGTCTTCAGTATGACTCCCCGATGGCCCAGGAAAGTGCTGGGCAGGGATGGGGGTGTGTCTTGGAGCTGTGAAGGCTTTCTGTAAAAAAGGGAAGGAGGAGAGGCCAGCTGGAAGAAAGGAGGAAGCACTCAGCTATGCCCCAGTTTGGTCCTCCCAAGCCAGAAACTCCTCCTCCTCTTCTTGTTTATACAGGCTTAACACCTGGGGAGGAGCAAAACAGGGGTGACCCTTAGGTGACTGAGGCAGAAAGGAGGTAACAATGGGGGTCAAATGTCATGGGAACCAATTGCTACTTGACTCCTCTGGAATCAAGTTTCCTCAGTAATATTCACAGCCTGCAGCCCCTCCCGTGTAGGAAGAGTGGTGAGACAAGATGCAAGGAGGAAAGCAGCACTCTTCTTTCTGACATTTCCTTGCCAGTGAGTGCCATTCACTCAAATCCAGAATGTTATGAACCTCTATAGAAAACAATAAGTAAAATGACACAAGTAAGGTTAATCAAGAGGAAAAGATCAGTCTCTTCCTTTTTGCTCCTCTTCACCTAGAAAGCAAGTGTGAGCAGGGGTGGAGGGGGAGTAGTGAAGCCTGGAGAGAGAATGGAGGGATAAATGACAAATAGCATGTCCTTCCAAGGGTCAGGCTCCCCTAAGACCTGGAGAAGAATGAGGTTCTGACCGACAATGTAGTGAGATACACTTGCACTCTAACAGGTCACCAGTGGGTCTTCAAAAACTACAAGTCAGATCATTTCGCTTCTGTGCCTAAACTCTTCAATGTTTTCCTATTACTTTGATAATAAAGTCCCACTCCTGGACTTGGACTATAGAGCCACTGTGATGAGCTTCCCTCCTGCAGTCACATCTCTGACCTCCCTTCCCATCACACCCTCTCATGCTCATTTTGCTCGGCCACACGAGCCCCTTTTCAGTTCTTCCATCACTCCATGCTCTGTGTTGTCCCAGGGTCTTGGGACAAAGGGTCTGGTCTGTCCAGAGTGCCACCCCTCGCCCCCCACCCTTATGTATGGAGCATGTCTTCAGGGCTCTGCTCAAGTTCCACCCCTCAAGGAGCACTTCCTACCACTCAGCTAAGGCCCCCACCTCCCATCCCAAGCTACTCCATTAGATCCTCCTATTTATTTCTGTCATAGAATGTGCCACAACAATAAATCACTCTCCGTATTCATGTAGATACTATTCTATTCTCCCTCCCCACCGGAATGTAAACTCCATGAAGGTAAAAACCATGGCTCTCTTATCTGGTGCTCTAAACCCATTCATTCATGAAGAGGTGAAGAACACCTCTGGTTGTCACTCTGCCCTCAGCTGCCCAGTCCAAGAGACTGTCTGTTGCACCTGGGGAAAGTAGGGTTCTCCTGGGCCCTCAGAGAGAGGACACTGGGATGGGAGAGGAGGTGGCACAGAGACCAGGGCTAGAAGACTGGGACAGACAGGATGTGTGGGAACAAGAGCTGAACCTGATTCCCTACACAGCAAGGAGCTTTGTGGTGCCAGCTGGACTCAAAACATCTTTCTGGGCTGGCTGGAGCTACTGACCTTGGAAGCCTGTAGCCCAGTTTCTATGAAATGTACTTCACTGGCCGAGGAATGCTATGTGATGCAAAACTGGAAAGATTAACCTGCTTTGACTAGTTCATGCTGGGAAGAGAACAGGAACTTGATGAACTTGCCATGAACTTGAAATAGTCCATAGTCCGGGGTGGAGGTGGGGAGGAAGGGAGATGAAGAAAGAACAGAAGGAAGGGGTGAGAAACAGCCAGAGAGCATACAGAAATTACGAGAAAGGATCCTCAGAAATACTGGATTACACATGTAAAGAGTGGCCTGGGAGAACAGTCAGAACTTGCATGCAGAGAGATGATTAGACTTGCAGGGGCAGAGACTTGGGGAGAAGCAGAGCACCTGGCTGCCTCTGAATGCCCTTCTTTTCTCTGACAAGTGACTCCTGTGGATGAGAGAGTTCTGTGGCTATAGACAGAACAGTCATCAAGGTGCTTTCAGGCTTACATGCCCTCCCAGAAGCCTGGAGACTTTCCCTGGGAACACTGTGGGAAGCACCCTGACCACTGTTTGTGTCTGGAAAAGAAGGATGGTGGAGCACACCAGACGGCACTGGGACTTCTAGAGGACTAAGTGGAGGGTGTTGCTCTTGGGAACAATCTGCCGGATGGCAGCAGTGAAGAAAAGCAGATAGGATCCGAATGTGGATACAGGTAGATTTTACACTGGTGCCAGGCCAGACAGGAGCCCCAGGTAGTCGGTCCATCTGTAGCCAGGCCAGGAACACCTCTCCACTCACCTGGTCCTCTAAGTCTGTAGTTCTCGAAAAATGTGTTGAAACACACTGGTATGTGGCAACCAGAGGCAAGAAATAGAAGTCAAAGGTCTCTGGTAATATTGGAAGGACCAGGGTCTGTGAGTTTCAGTAAACAAGGCAATGAGGGAATACAGGGTAAGCTGTTACAATGTCAGTTAGGAGTATTTCATTGCACTTACTAGAGGGAGCAAGAAGGGGAAACATTGCAGACCAAAATTGCACAGGTCATGAGAGAAGCAGGTCCTGACATAGAATCCCTCCTTTGGTGCCAGAAAGTCATCCTCTCCATTTCTCACTGTCTGTGGTTCAACCGGAGCTGACCCTGACCCTCAGGCACATGCCATAGGCATGTGGGTCTGGCCAGACTTCTCTGAGCCAGCAGGGCCAGCCTGGAGATCTTGGCTGGGACCTCAGGACAGGAGACACTCTCTCTGCTCAGGCTGTAATCCTAAATGGCCAAAGGCCACTGCATGGCAGAATCTAACTGAGAAAAGAGCTAAGTTCTTTTTTCTCCTCAAACGAAGTTCACCCTCCTCAGGAGGCCTGAGAAGCCTCTGAGAGGGTATGAATCCGACACCAGTACAACATGCAGATAGAAATGTTTAGCTCCTCATCTTTATGTGGCAGGAGGGTACTTCTGAAACTTCAAAGTGCTTGTAAGAAGACTTCTTGTCCAGGAAGGGTAGAAGTGGAAAGTCTGAAGTGTCTAGAAGCGGGGTCAGGGCAAGTGAGGAGTTAGGAGGTTCAGGATAGGAAATCTAAAAAGCAGAATCCTTACCCCATCAAAGAACTTCACTAACAGTTTGATTGGGAAGAGGGGAAGGAGGCACCACCAGATTTTTCAAAGAAGCAAATGGTAGAAGCTCAGTCAGTTAAGCCTGGGGAAAGGCACCCAAAATCAGGGAGGTGCTTTGTTCTAATTTTTTCTTAAGCAGAATGTTCTCAGAGAGCTTCAATTGATTCTACAATTCTCTTCAATTATGACAAGCCTAACAATCTCATCCATGTCATTAGCCCAATGCACCCTGGTAAAAGTCTATTTCCAAGGCTCTTTGCAGCTAGGTGTGGTTATTTGACTAAGTGCTGGCTATTAAGTTATTAGCAGAAGTGTTGTGTGGAACTTCTAAAAAGTGTATTAAATTGAGAAGGGGTGAACACTTCTTCCCTTCCTCTATTCCACTGCCAAGAACACAGATGTAATGGCTGGAGCTTCAGTTTCCATAGTTGGCCATAAAGACAAAGGCTACTCTAGACTTGACAGAGTAGAGAGCTAGTGGGGGACAGGTCTTGAAGTTTTCCTGGGACTGCAAAAGACAGCCCTGGATTACATATCTCCAGGCTGCTTTGATATGACAGAGAAATATAATTCTATCTTATTTCTACCACTGTAACTTGGAGTTGTTCTATTATGTGCAGTGGAATCCAGTTCTAACAGATTGGAGTTTCAGTATATATCACCTTTATAACAAACTAAAATTTCTGTCTTCAGTTTTTTATGACACTTTAAATAGAAGTTTCTAAAAATGAAATTAGAATAATTTGAAGCAAAAGAAAGCAAAATATCACCAAAGCAGCCATTAATTTGGCCCTCTTCTTCTTCCCTTTTGTTCTTCTCCTGGTATCACTTGTTTTCTTTCCAACATTTGTCATGGTTAGTATCCCTCTCTTAGTGGTAGAGTGGGAATAGTTATCTCGGTCTGGGAGGGTTGCTGACTGAGAGGGGCACAAAGGGGCCTTCTAGGGCACTGAAAATAATTTATATCTTGACCTACTGGTGGTTGCCCAACTGCATACATATGTTAAGTCATCATATGTATGCATATATGTGTATATGTATACTAAGATCAGAACACTCTATTGTATCTATGTTACACTTTAATGAAAATAATTTATAAAAATTCTCTCTAAAATTCCATACCTTTTTATGGCCACCATAGATGTTTAGTCTTAGAAATATTTTTCCCATATTTTCAGTTCAAGAACTATATACGTTTGGTACTCTCCCCTTATTCCTTACCCAATTTTGTCAATTGGGAAAGTGCCCAGGTAATAGTCACATACCCGAACACACTTGCAGCTAGGAGTTGTCATGAAACATAGTGCTAGCCAGTGAGAAGTAAGCAGAAGTCTGCGGGATACGTCTTCTAGAAGAGCTATAGTTTTCTCCATTAAAAGAGGGATAAGTTGGGTGATGATGATGGGTCAGTGTGGATTCATCAAGTGTAACGAATGTGCCACTCTGGTGGGGGTGCTGGCAATGGCAGAGCCTGTGCATGTGTGGGGTCTATGGGGAATCTCTGTGCCTTCTTCTTAGTGTTGCTGTGAACCTAAAACTGCTCTATAAATAAAATATGGTGAAAAATTTTAAAGATAACTTTTCTTAATATCATGAAATGAAAAGCCAAAAGTCGGGAGGCAGAAAAGCTAGAAGGAGCCTGTTGTGTGGAGGACACTCCTGAGCAGCTGTACCAGCCTTGGACGCCCTGTTTCCTTCATGTGATGTGAGAAAAAGGATATGTTCCAGCCTCTGTGATTACAGTTTCCTGGCCCATTTGGCAACCCGTAACTGAGATGTAAACCCTTTAGCTTTATACATGGCAAAAACCTCCTGGGACACAAGGGGACTCTCAGGTGCTAATTCATTGTGGCTTGGCAAGGGCCCAAGGCAAAAAAAGGGAACCCCAAAGACATCTTCCAAATGCAACCTCCATCTGCATGCTCCTGTGACCCTATCTCTTGATAACAGTCTTCATGCTCTTTCTGGGAACTGAATTCTTCTGGCAAAAGGAGCTGGGGGAGAATGACTCAACATGCAGAGAACCTGGGTTCATAAAACTTTTCTGAGCTAGTAGTAGAGCATTACATCACTGCATCACTGTTTCTCAATCTTTTTAACCAATTTCCACTTCTGATAAACACAAACTGTACTTTCTATAGTTTATATTAAGAAAACCAGGGCTTTACCCTCTCCTGAAAAATTCCCAAACATTTTCAAACCACATGAGCTACCATTCTCCTCACCCAGGAGCTTCTGATGATCTCACCACACCTCTTGAGACTCAATGGTCTAACTTGAGTTTCTTTAGAGTCTGAAAACCTGGCAGAAACCCTGGTAACTCCAGTGATACCATAACTAGTGAGGGAAGTCCTGTATGTGACAGAAGCAGGTTAAGGGAGAAAAGCAGAGGGAAGGCTTAGAAAAGGAAGAGAGAGCATTCAGTTTTGCACCAACTTGGCTCACCCTTGGCACCTGACTGCAGGCACATCCAACTTTACTAAGGGAGTCTGTACCACTTCCACTTCCAGAGGCTGTCTTGCCTGTCCTCCTTCGCTCAAGGTCAACACTGAAAAGCGTCCAAAGGTGGCCTGAGCCCATGAAAGCTACCAAGTGGTCTGGCCTGAAAGCTGTGTGTGTGTGGCCAAGGGGACGAGGGGATGAGGGATGGGATTGGTTTTTCAGTCCAGTTCCTGGTCTGAAGTTCAGCTCTATATAGACAGCAAGTGGAGAAGGGGGTCAGAGAGGAAGGAAAAGTTCAGACAACCTCTTAAAGATTTTAATAATAAAGGAAGAGTCTCCTCCCAAGTTCTTATTTCTGTTTCACAATCTAATCCAGATTCTTATAAACATTAATGATCATAAATGTTAAATGACACTGTGAATCTAGTAGCAAAAAAAAACAGTGAATGGTATCATCTCTCTGTTCTCTGGGTATTCAAACTTTTGGAGACACGGAGGGAGAGATCAATGAAAGATCATATCTGGGATCTGGGGTTAGAGCAGCAACTAGAACATGTAAAGGGCTGGAAGTTTCCAAGGACCTGAGAAACTGGGGTTGAGGGTCATTCTTTCCTTCTTGGTTTCAGGGAAAGAGTGAAGGCTACTGTCAGAAAGCCTGATCATGTTGGAAGTAGATAACATGACACCCTGGCCTGTGCCTTTGTATCCTCCTGTGTGACATCTACAGGACTTCCAGGGTCTGCTAGGGAAGTTGGGTCTAACCTGCACCCTCCCAGCATGGTGGGGAACATAGTGCAGTGGTGAACACCATGACTCCAGAGCCAGACAGCCTGGGCCCTAAGTTCAGAGTTCAGCTCTTCCATTTATCAGCTGTTTGACATCAGGCAAATTACTTAAACCTCTCTACACTTCAGTTTTCTCTTCTGTAAAATGGGGATGTGTGCCAACCTCACAGAATGTTTTAAGGATTAAATGAGTTCACCTTTGTAAAACTCTTTAGCATAGTGCCTCACACATAGTATCATATGAGCAGTAAATGTTGGCTGTTGAACTGATTTCCTATGTCTGCTATAACAAACTGCGACAAACTTGATGGTTTAACACAACACAAATTTATTTTCTCACAGTTCTAGAGCCCAGACATTCAAAACCAGCATCACTGGGCTAGAGTCAACGTGTAGGCAGGACCATGGTTCTTGCAGAGGCTCTCCAGAGGAAAACCCATTCCTTGCCTCTTCCACCTCCTGGTGGCTGTTGACATTCTTGGCTTGTGGCCACATCACTCCAATCTCTGCCTCTGTGATTATATTACCTTCTCCTCTTCTGTCTGAAATGTCCCTCTGCCTCCTTCTTATAAAAATATTTGTGATTACATTTAGGGCCCACCTAGATAAACCCGAATAATTTCCCCATCATAAAATTCTTAATCACATCAGCAAAATCCTTTTCTGCCATGTAGAGAAAGCAATATTCACAGTTTCCAGAGATTAGGACATGGGTCTCTTTGGGAGGAACCATTATCCAGACACTGAAGCTGGTACTATTTGCGAGGAGTGGAGTCTGATGAACAGTGAGCAGGTGGACAGAGGAAGGAAGGAGAGGTCTCTGCACAGCGAGGGTGTGATGTGGTTGCCAGCAGTAGGTGGCGAAAACATGCAATGCCCACAACAGAGGCCAAGAGAGACAGGGTCCAAAGGTGCTAGTGCTTGACTGATCCTTCTTATTTCTCTCCTTTAGTAGCACCAGAACTGGGAATGGATGTGAAACGCTACAGAGTAGGAGGACACCACTATTGTAATGACAGAGGAAAGGCTGCACACGTGGCAACCAAAAGAGGAGACGCAAGCAGGAAAGAGTATAAACTGTCACCTTACACTTTCATAAAGCCACTGCAAGGACTCCAAAAGGTAATAACACACATGGAAGCAGTGCGAAGCGTACTGGCACAGAACAGCAGTGAAATCTCAGTCTATTTGGATGTACTGGTGCAGATCATCTGCCCTCCTACTTCCCAGCAGAGTTCCATTTCTCTCTGGCATCTTGCAGTTCTTCATTCATTTTTATGAAAAGTATGTACCCCAAAGCCCACCTGACTCTCTTTGCCCCCCATTGCCATGCTCTCCTGAATCCACACCACCATCAGTCCTCCCTGAATGAATGTAATCTACATCTACATCTAGTAGATCTCTCAGCTTCCAACTTACTCCCTCTGGAGACCATTCTTCATACAGCAGCCAGCATGATCTTGTCAAATCAAAAATCTCATCATGTCACTCTCCTCTTATGGCCCTTAAGTGACTTCCCACTGCTTACAAGTAGAATTCCGCCTCTTTACCATAACTGATATAAGGCCCTGCCACAGTCCATCTTCTACTGTAAGTGTCCTGGTTTACCATGCTCTAATCACACTGGCTTTTCTGTCCCCCCAACACAAAGGTGCTTTCTGCCTTGCACTTACTTGCCAGTTCCTCTGTCTAGACCATTTATCTGCCAGCACTTTGCACAGCCCCTTCTCACAATTTAGCTCAATCTCTCAAGTGTCAGCTCAGCAGTAACCTCAGAGATGGCTTCCCTGAGCCCTCCAGCTGAAGAAGTCCCTGTCACTCCCCGACTACTCTCCTTCTCATTGCCCTGCTTTATTTTCTCCATAGCATCTCTGTAATTACTCCTGTGTTCACATTTACGTGTTACTGTCTATCTCTCTCCATTAGAATGCACCCACCTTCTATGAGTGCAAGACCACAGCTATTTTTTTTACTCTGATATTCCTCGTATTTGGTACAAATACCACTCTTCTAGGGAGGAGATACATATTTGTTGAACTAATGAATGAAACAACAGCTTTTTTTAAATTGTTAGTTTGCTACTGTGAAATTCTGCACTCCCCTTCACTTTGAATATTTTATATCTATACCTTCCTCATTTGCTAAGCAGTGTCTACATAATAAAGGTATATTAGCCTGAATTGTCAATACTCATCCTGAGAAAAGGTCCTTGCAGCTTCCAGCAAAAGCACTGGGAGTGCCTTTAAACTACAAGAGAGCTCTCAAGTGATTACTAGCTGTGATTATCATGGTCCCAGTAGAAAATAAAATGGGGCACCTGAGGACAAATATCTCTGAGCTTTTGAAAATTGACTTCTCTCCACTTTAATTCTACCACTTACCATCCACACATCAACCAGGAAATAATTATCAAGTGTATAACATACGCCAGGCTTTCTGCCAGGCACCGAGGACACAATGGTGAGCAAAATAGCCATGTTCCTTGCCCTCATGGATAGTCTTTTAAGGGAGATGGACATTAAGCAAATTCTCACAGAAATAAATGTATTATTATAAATTGAGCTATGTGCTGTGAAGGAATAGTCAAAGATGCTATGAGGGCAACAAAAATTTTAAAAAAACAATTAAGTCTGCAATAGCACCAAAAATACTTAGGAATCTATTTAAGAAAAGATGTACAAACTCCTATGCCAAACACTAGGATTAGGAAGTATGGCTGAGAGAAATTAAACTTCCTAGTAAATAGAGAGCTATATTACATTCATAGATTGGATGGCTCAGTATTGTTCCAATATTGATGGTCTCAAATTGATCCATAAGAGTCAATACAACCCCAATCAAAATTCTAGCAGGCTTTTCTGTACAGAATAATTTATATGAAAATGCAAATGACCTAGAAAAGCTAAAGCAATTTTTTAAAAAGGAGAATGAAGCTGGGGAACTTACACTATCAGATTTCAGGATTTATTCTAAAACTACAGTAACCAAGACTATATAGAAATGGTGAAAAGAAAGACAAAAATCACTAAAGCAGAAGAGACATTTAAGAAACAGATCCAACTAAAATCAGTTCACTTTCAGTAAAGGTGCCGAGGTAATCCAACAGGGACAGTCAAATCTGAAATTGAATAGGTAGGTAAAGATTTCTTAGGACATAAAAGCACAAACCATAAATTAGGTTTTATCAAAATTCAAAATTTTTATCCTTCTAGAGATAGATAAGAAAACTAAAAGGCAGGTCATAGAGCAGGAGAAAATATTTAGAATACATATATTTAAGAGATGACTAGTACCCCAAGTATAATAATGAACTCTCAAAACTCAATAGTATGAAAATAATCCAGCTTTTTAAAAATGGGCAAAAGACTTGAATGGACACTTTACAAAAGAAGATACACAAAAGGGCCAATACTTGAAAAGATGCTCAATATCAATGTTCATTAGAGAAAGGCAAATTAAAAGCACAATGAGATGCCAATACATACTAATTAGAATGCTTAAAACTTAAGTCTAACAAACAGCAAGTGTTGGTAATGATGTGGAGCAACAGGAATACACTGCTGGTGGGAATAAAAATGATACAGCCTCCTTGAGAAACTGACAGTTTCTTAAAAAGTTAAGCAAAAAGTTTAACATAAAACTTATCCAATAAATAGCTATCCTAGGTATTTGCCCAACAAAACTGAAAACACATATTCACACCTAAACGACAACGTACATAGCATCTTTGTTGACATAAGCTAACAACAGAAGGAAAAAATACTTATTAACAGGTGAATGGATAAATAAAATATAAAATATCCATAAAACAGAATACTCTTCAGCAATAGAAAAGATGCCATGAGAACATATAACAAGGGAATCTAGATGAATCTTGGTATAAGCCACCGTCATTTGTTACCAGGATTTCAACAGGAAGCATGACCGGCTCCATCACAGGCAGTCACTGCTAGTTTGGTGGAGAAAGTCTAGAGTCAGCTGTGGTCACAGGGGATTTGAGCTGCTTGGGAGACATCCAAATGACAGTGTCTACTAGGTAGGTGGACATGTGGATGTGAAAGTTCACAGATGCCCAGGATGGAGATTCAAAATCAGGAGTTATGAAGATGGTAATTGATGCTGTAGAAATGGATGCAGTAGAGTAGGGAGAGAGCACAAGATGAGGATAGTAAAGAGGCTAGAACCAAGTCTTAAGGAACTCCAATATTTAGAGGATGTAGAGGCAAAAATGAGCTAGCAAAGGAAATTAAGATGTGACCAAAGAAAAAGCAGGGAAGCCAAAAGAGCAAAACTTAACAGAATTCATGGAAAGAATTCAAGGTGGGTATGGAAACTGTGTTGAATGCTAATAAAATAATAAGAAAATATCCACTGAATTTAGTAACATAGAGGTCACTGTTAACATGAAGAACAGATCCCATGGAAAAATAGGAACATAACCCAGGTTAGAGTAGTCTGAAGGGTGACTGAGAAATGAGGAAGCAGAGAAAGTGATTATACATTTAAATAATGGGTTCAACTTCCTAGCACAACAAACTGGGTTATAATGATGATGAGAGAAAACTGAACTTGAAGATTGTGAAACTGCTTTTGTGAAAGGAAAAAAAAAAACATGTTCTTTTCTTGTGACATAGGCAGGCATTATGAACCATGAGTTCAAAAGTTTCCTTTATGCCCTGGCTGATGTGGCTCAGTGGGTTAAGCACCAGCCTGTGAACCAAAAGGTTGTGGGTTTGATTCCCAGTCAGGGCACATGCCTGGATTACAGGCCAGGTCCCTGGTTGGGGGCTTGCAAGAGGCAGCTGGTTGAATTTATCTCTCACATTGATGTTTTTCTTTCTCTCTTTCTCCCTCCCTTTCCCTCTTCCTAAAAAATAAATAAAATCTTTTTCAGAAGTGTCCTTTATTATATTACCTTCCTAACTACCATGAAAATGGAGAAGCAGATTCAATGGGGGGCCTCCAACGCAGGTTATATACAACAGTGATAGGAGAAATGCATGAGGTGGGGGAAGAAAAGGAGGGAATAAAAAAAAGCAGTCCTATTCCTCAACATCTGTTTTCTAGTAAGTTTTTAGTTTGCTATTGAGTCCAGATCCTTGTGAATATTTATAGAAAATCATAAGAGCAAAATGACACAAATAA
Source organism: Phyllostomus hastatus (assembly GCF_019186645.2). Classification (NCBI taxonomy): domain Eukaryota; kingdom Metazoa; phylum Chordata; class Mammalia; order Chiroptera; family Phyllostomidae; genus Phyllostomus; species Phyllostomus hastatus. The sequence goes on from NW_025333897.1 coordinate 6,036,147, forward strand.
ATTTGGTAGTAATCAACAGAGAATGGTCTCTTCTTTAGTTCCCCTAGTTATCTTGGAGGTGCATGTTTGTGCTGAGGGAAGGAAATAAATGAAAAGATAGAACTTGGTTTTAGAGCTGAAGAGAAAGAAAAGCTAAATATTAAAATACCTGGAGAAGATCTAGAGTCAGCTAGACCTGGAGTTCTGGGCAACAAAATGGATAAATGAATGAATGTATGAATGAATGAGTGAGTGAGTGAGTGAATGGGCAAGCAATAGGAAGTAAGCATGTCCTCAAGAAAGAATGGAGATTTTGTGAATAGGGAGCAGGCACAGATGGCAAAAGAGACCCATTCCTTAGGTTGAGAACCAGGACTCTTTGTTTCCTCAGGCATGTGTTTCAACAGGACTTTGAGGAGCTATATAAGAGAAAATTGTGAGAAAAGAACAGAGTGGCTCAGTGGTTGGGCCCAGATCACAGGGAGAGAGAAGCACCATTCTCCCAGAAAGAGCCACGTAGGCACATTAGGCCCACTGAATCTCTGACACTTTCCCAGGTCAGAGAGCATGTCTGTGTCCTCAGCCTCTAGATATTTGACCAAGTGGCTCACTCTCACCAAAGCTGTCCAACAGGCTTGAAAGGTGGGACCACTTCTACTTATGGGCATCCACGAAGAGCTAAGCACTGGCTCACATGCTTTACATATGCTGTCTGACTGACTCCTCACAGCAATTCTGGGATGTCAGTATTCCCATCCTCACTTGACTGAAAAGGAAACTAAAGTTCAGAAAATTCACATGCTCCAAAGCCACAATGTAGGGACTTGAACTGAGCCCACATGTGCATGACTCTGAATCCCATGCTATTTCTTCCAGAATAAGAGACTGGCTAGGAGAACCAATCTGTTTCAACTAAGAGGGTAAAAGAAACTTATTGGGAGCAGAGGGCAAGAGACCATATAGAAAGGGAAAAAATGAAGAATGAAAGGAAGTAGGAATCCTCTGAGAATGAGTAGAATTACAAAAGAAGTTGCCTAGAAGAGAATCTGACTTGGAAAATGGGGAAAATGCCCAAGATTAAAAAAATTTAGGAACTTGGTTTGGAAGTCAGAATGAGGATATCTAGGGTTAGGAGAAAGATGCTGACGCCTCTTCCTTCGGGTTGGAGAGGAGACAGCGCTCAATTACTGACCTTCCTCTCTATAGTCACGTGACTTGTGTTGGTATAAAAGCTTTCTACCAGCCAGGTTCCTTACAATATTTTCCTGTGCGAAATGAGCGGTAGCAGTGGCTGAAGGTCTGTTCCTCTTTCCCAGAAGCTTTCAGACTTTCCAAGAAGCCATCTATCCGGAAAAGCGAAGACAAGGCAAGGCAGCTAGCTCAGTGCTTGCACTCTGGGAAGGGATGCCAGGATCAGAATTGGAGGGGAAGCTGTTGGGGGGCTGGAGGAAGGCTGTCAGAAATTGAGGGTAAGGATTATACCTGGCAACAGGAGCCAGTGGGGTGGGGACAAGGAAGTGCAGACCAGGACATCAAGTCCCGGAAAAGGATAGAGGGGTCAGACTGTGTAGGTGGTGAGGGTTACAAGTCAAGTGGAAGCTGAGTTACCCATTAAGAAGAGTTCTTGTTTATAGTCAAAACACCAGGCTTAGGAGCCAGTGATTACCGGTGGGCTTCTCTGAATATTCTGTAATGCTTTTTGGGGAACAAGCCCCTCACACAGTGCGGGCTCACCTTCCTCTCCCTCTCCCTACCCCCACATTTCACCAGCTTCCCTTTTAAACAGTCCCCGGGTCTGGTATTGGACAGGGGAGGAAAATCTGTATCCTGCAAAAGGAGAGGAAAACGAGGTAGGGAGACGGGTTGGAAGCTGGGCACCTGCTTCCTGGGCGTGGGAGGGGTCCTGTGGAGGGCCAGCCTGGGTAGGGGGCCTGATTCTCACAGCAGAGTCCTCCTCTCCATGTGGGAAGGCTTGCTTTTTCTCACTGAAGATCTCCAACTGAAGAAGGGGCTTAAGGAAAGTTGGAAACTGGTAACAGTAACTTCCTGTATCTGAGAGGAGAGTAGGAGAAAGGCTGGGGAAACAGGAGGGGGAATTCCCTTGGGCAGCGAAGGGTTGGTCTCCCCTAGGGAATTATGACAGCAAATGTAATAACTCCTAGTTAATATCCCGCCCCAGGCAAAGTCAATAATTGCACTGGGCACTTCTGGCAGGTGTGTGAACAAGCAGTGGTGGCAGCAGAAAGCCTGGGCCTGGGAAGGGGAGAGTGCCAGAGAGGATGTCCTTATCCTGAACCAGAGGCAGGTCTGCAGGCTGTGAGTGGGGACTCCTGACCCTGCCCTTTTTCAACCTCTTCCAGATTGGTCATGCTAGACTCGAAGAGCTCCTGGATCCTGGCGGCCTACACCATTATCTTCCTCACTGGTCTCCCAGCCAACCTCCTGGCACTGCGGGCCTTCCTGGGCCGGGTCCGCCAGCCCCACCCTGCACCTGTCCACATCCTCCTGCTCAGCCTGACTCTGGCGGACCTCCTCCTGCTGCTGCTGCTGCCCTTCAAGATCACTGAAGCTGCACATAACTTCAGATGGCCTCTGCCTGAGGTAGTCTGTGCCCTCACAGGTTTCGTCTTCTACAGCAGCATCTACTGCAGCACATGGCTGCTGGCAGGCATCAGCATCGAGCGCTACCTGGGGGTGGCTTTCCCCGTGCGGTACAAGCTGTCCCGCCGGCCTCTGTATGGAGTGATTGCTGCTCTGGTTGCCTGGATCATGTCCTTTGGTCATTGTACCATCGTGATCATCACTCAGTACTTGAACTCAACACAGGATACCACAGAAAACAAAAATTTTACCTGCTATGAGAACTTCAACGACAAGCAGCGGAAATTTGTGCTTCCTGTGAGACTGGAGCTCTTCCTCGTCCTCTTCTTGATCCCCATGGTGGTCACCATCTTCTGCTACTGGCGCTTTGTGTGGATCATGCTCACCCAGCCCCACGTGGCGGCCCAGAGGCGGCGCCGAGCTGTAGGGCTGGCGGTTGTGACACTCCTTAATTTCCTGGTGTGCTTTGGGCCTTATAATGTGTCCCACGTGGTGGGGTATATCAGCAAGCAGAGCCCCACATGGCGAGCGGAAGCTGTGGTATTAAGTTCCCTCAACGCCAGCCTGGACCCCCTGCTTTTCTATTTCTCTTCTTCAGATGTGCGCCGAGCCTTTGGTAAAGGGCTTCAGGTCCTGCGGCGTCAGGGCTCCTCTCTGTTGGGACGCAGAGGCAAAGAGATGGCAGAGATGACAAATGGGGACAGGGGTGTGAGTCAAGCAGAAGGAGCACCGAGTTCTGACTTCACCACAGACTAGGGAGATTCCTGGACCTCTGGAAGCACTGGGGGCCACAGATGGGTTGAGCAGGCTGGGAAAGGGAGAGAGAGCATGAGGGTTCCAGGTTCAGGAATCCTCAGACCCAACCTACTACTGGCACTGTAAAAATCTCTCACCTTCCCAAAAGAACATAGCTCCCCGACAAGAGGAGAAATAGGCTTAGAAGCACTATCAGGCCAAATTTTAGAAGCAATGTAGCTAATACAAATTTAGTCCTTGTGAGGTGGTCAGTAGCTTTGGGTGATCAGGCTGAAGCAGAGAATCCTGAAGCAATCTCGCCATAAGCTTTGTAAAAACACTTGGATGCTGGTATAGCTGCTGATGCTGGAAAGAAGCCAATGGGAAAGAGATGGAAGAGAAATACTAAATGAGGTCAAAGAAGACTCAGGAAAGTTCTGAGCCGAGGGGACTAGGAGAGGGGGCTGAGGGCTTAGGTCTCTGATGCTCTAGATTTGCACCATATTAATCAGGCCTGCTGCTTCGTAAGTGTGCTCCAGCCGTCTTCACGTGTGTATCTTCTCTCCTCCATTAAACTGGGAACTTCCTGGGGCCTGGGTCTTGTCTTCTCCCTCCACGGCACCCATCACAGGTCAGGATACAGCTTGGCACCCGTCTGTTAGAGCTCAAAACTGACTAGCACAAGAATAGACAGCTTGGTCTGGCAGACTGAAAATAAAGATTTTAAAACTCTGAAGCGAGTATCCACTTTTTGTAACATTTCTGCAAGCATGGGGAGGGCAAAAATGGAATGAAGAACCAGACTCAGCAACAAAGGGGGAAGGTGAAGCATCTGAAACCACAGAAACATTTTAAGGTAAAGATGTAATGGGAGTGGATTAAGTGAGGGGACCGACATAATCCTGTTTAGATTGATGAGTAGAGACTGGATTTAGAAAGATGTGGGCTGAGTCCTGATCCTGACTCAAAGTTATCAGTGGATCACAGGGGCATAAAACATCCTACTCTTCGGCTTAGAAACCTGCAAAGTTTTCTGACCATCAAAACTTTCCCTTCCAGGAACTCATTTCAAATCATTCCATGGCCTGCTTCGTATCCTCTCTCCCTTCCCAGTTCCATCTGAGTCATTTTCTACCCACAATAAAGACTCTCTCTCTAGGTAACTCTCTCTAGGTAGACCACTCTCTCTAGGTAACTAACCCTCCAACCCCTAGCATAGCGGTTTGCAACAGAGGCCATACATCAGAATCACATGTAGAGATATAAAAATAACAAGTGGCCACCTCAAATCTGCTGACTCAGAATCTCAGGGTGGCTCCCCAGGTGATTATGATAGACTGCTCAGTCAGAATCACTGGCCTAGCTCTGGCACCCAGTAAGTCCAAGAAATTACTCTTTGGAGAGGCCATTCCTACTTATAAGTCCCCCTCAACTCCATGGATCCCTATCTTATAACTGCTTGTTTTTCCCCTTCTTCTAAAACCCCACTTAGTATTTACTTCTCCAGAAGAACTTTCCTTATTGTTTCTACTCAACTGAGAGCTCATTTTCTCTGTTTTCCTTCCTCAAAACAGCACTAGATTGGTGTTCTGGCCCTGACTTCAGTATTGGTTCTGCTTACCAGCTGGCTCATCTTGAGCAGGTCACACCTCCAGCCTCCATTTCCACACCATAATAATGAGGATAATGTATGCCTCCCAGGGACATTCTGAGGTTTAAATGAGACTGCATGTATAAAATTGCTGAGAAATTGTAGAATATTATTTAGTTCTAAAATAGCAACTGAAGCTCAGCTATACCCCCACTTGAAGAAATATAGTAAGCAGAAATTTAAAATGATGAAAATAATATATCAGATAACCAACTATATAGGATAGTTTGATAGTAATGTGTGAGAGGGGACAGCTGAGATTTTCAAGATGTATTACACCTTCCAAAACTAATTTGATTTTGGATGGTATTAAAAGAAACTGAGTTTGAACAAATTGATCATCTCACTCCACTGAGGACTATTCAGTGCTGAGCAACACATGTTATAAAGGACATTACTTCAAGAAATCAAAGGATAACAACTTGGTTAATCAGAAAAATTAAGCAAAATATCTTGGAGACTTCAAACCTAATTATAATAAACTAACAACAACATATTAAATGCCAGGCTCCATTCTAGAGAAGGAGCCTAAGGTGATAAAGGGAACTTTCCAAGGTCAATCAGCAAGAGGGAGTTTGAATCAGGTCTTCCTGATTCCAGTGTGCCTGCTTTTTTCATTGACACATGAGAAGCAAGTAAGAGAACACTAGATGTGTGACTGGAACAAGTAAGTTCCATTGTATGGAAGATGCAGTCTATGCAGCCCCACAGTGAAGAACAAGTGTCATGGGCAAAAGAGGCAGGGAGTTATGTCTTAAGGAATCAGGGCTGTTTAAAATGAAGCTGACTACCTCCACAAGGTACTCACTCCCTAGTCTCCAGGGACATCAAAGTGGAAGATAGAAAATACCCATGTTGAGACATTGAGGAAATCCACACATCTGATAAGGGCTGAACCAGGAACTCCCAAACTCCTTCCAACTTGAGATTCCTAGGGTTTTAGGGACATGGCTGCTTCTGTTAATCAGGAAAGTGCAAGTAAATCTCTGGACTTGTTCTGAGACTTTCAGGGTAAAACTTCAGCTACTCACTAACAAGTATTTTATTTTCATTAAGTTACTTGATATAGGTCCCATTTCTTCACTGGGAAATGAGTAACTCATTTGTTTAACAAATTTGTATTGATTACATACTATAAATTGGCATATATAACAGGCTAGCTAGGAATGCAGAGAGTATGAATCAAGGTATCTCTCATTGGTGCTTTCATTTTAGTGGGAAAAAATAGTTAATAAATAAGTAAACAAATAAACAACTGAGGTAATTTCAGAATGTGGCAAATGATTTTTTACAAACAGATATGAGCTATAGGAGAAAGTATAATGAAAAGTTTGAGGGGGTTCAGAAGACTTTCCTCAGTCAATAATGTTCGTCTAAGACCTGAATGAAGCAAAGGAATTGCCATACAAAGGCCCACGGGAAGAGCATTTTAGAAATAGGAAATGTTGGTGTAAAGGCCCTAAGGAGGAAAAAATGCTTAGCATCTCAAGGCCAATGTGGAGCTAGAGCAGTGGTTTGCGAACTTAGGCATATATTAGAATCACAAGGAGAGTTTGCTGAAGCATGAATTATCATCTTCCCTCCCCTACAGTTTCAGAATCAGTAGGTTTGGGATAGGACCCAAGACTTTGTATTTTTAACAATCCCAGATAGTACTGATACTGCTGGTGGTTCAAACTTTGAGAACCAATACTCGAGAATATTGTGAACTGGGGAATGAGAGATGGAAGAAGATGTTAAGGCTGTCAGCAGAAACCAGACCATGCAAAGTATTTTAGGCCCCAGATAGGAGTTTAAATTAATTCTGAGAGTTTTCAAAGTCATTAGATGGTTTTAAGTAAGAGAGTAGAATGGTCTGATTTCCATTTTAAGATGATCATTCGGTCATCTGTGTGTACTGCTGAAGGGAGATGATTGTTAGGTCAAGGAGATAAAGTTCATGACAGACTAAGACATCATAAAGTACAATACTACAACAAACCTGCAGGGTTTTCATTGGACTGGTAGCTCCCTGAATGTGGAGGCTGTTTCCTATTTCATTAGAATACAAGTTATGCATCTACTTAATAAGTAGATATCCTCGGTGGTGAGCTAGAAAATGTTTAACAACCAGGTCTTGGAATGGGAGGGGATGGGGAGCAGGGGTGTTGGAGGTTAGCAAAGACCCTGAGTTGTTGAACTTGCCAATTTCTATGGCAGACACACTCCAACAGGGCCAATTTCTACCAATCTGAAGACATTGAACATGGTTTTGGCAAGAGATGCTAATAATCAGCTCTTGTAAATCAACTCAAGCACATCACTAGATACCCTCCCAGCACATACACTCAACTGGCAGACAGATAACATCCTTCTTGAGAAAATGTCCTCTCTGCCTGGCTACATTTAGTACAAGGCTCTGGCACAATAAACACTAGCTAAATGTGGCTGGTGGGGCCTGATTCAAGAGAATCCCAGTGGCCAGTTAGATTGCAGGACTCCTCTGAATCCCCTGCAGGATGACAGATGTGTACACAGAAATATTAGCATCTGGTTAATGAATAACATAGGCAGCAGTGTAGAGCCACTACCAGGAAATGGGGGGTGGGGGTGGGGGCATTGTGGTGAAGGGATCTGGCTCAGCCTGACCTAGTAAAGGGGAACCTGCATTCACTTCCCCTTTCTAGAAAAGATGCTATTGCTCCCCTTCTTCGGAAATTCTCATCTGGCCACACAGCCAGAGTTCACATGTAGTGTGGTTTTGTGGTGATCACCTCAGTCAAAGAAGGCTGAAGAGGGTCTGAAGGAAAACACACAGCCAAGATTCCAAATCCTCTCCTTAAACCTCCCTGTCCCTTAACTCCAGGTTTCTGTTAGTTCTGTCTCTCTCTTTTTCCCCCAGCTTTCTTTACCTCCTGTGGTTAGATACTTTGGCCCCATTTTTTCCTTTTCATTATTTTTCTCTAGTCACAGGAAATGAAGACATTTCTCATCTACAAATTGCATATTCACCAGGAAATTGGGCCAAAGATCTCTAAGCCCTCAGAAGCAGTAGTCTAGTAGCCCACTTGGCAAAGTTTCGAATGCCTGGAAAGGTAGGAGATGAAGATTTAGTTTTCTCCAACATATAAACACATGCACCCTCCCACCCTGTATCTTCCGAATATGCCTAAATTATAACTGTGTTAGAATAATACTCAATGTTTACATTATTGTGACTCTAACTGAGGGGCTCTGTAGTAAACTATGATTACTTTTTCTGTCCTGCACAACTCCCCCCCCCCACCCCGGAATTAATAATTGTCTTATTTTTTATTTGTTTAGTTTTCTACGTACATATCACTAATTCCTTCCCACACTCTTTGCCAATTGTCTTATTTCCTCTCAAGACCTTCAGAGGCATTAGAAGGATACAGATTTCATCTTCCTAAAGAAATCTCTCCCAGAACTTTCTGACCTGCTGGTGATAGTTTATACCAGGTATATGGCTGGCCCCTAGGAGGCTTTTTACTTTAGTTTATGTCCTTTACCAGCTTTTTTAGAAAGCATTTCAATACTGCATGTCAGATAACGTCTTTATTTTGCTTTCATGTTTAATTCATATTAGACCATTGTGGAATTCTAGATTGGAAACTATTTTCCTTCAGAATTTTTAAGGCTTTGTCATATTGCCTTCTAGCTTCCAGTCTTGTTGAAGATTCCCAATATTTCTGATTTTTGATTCCTTGTATGTGCCCTATATTTTCCTCACTGAAAGCTTAAAGAGTCCTTATTTTTCTCACAAGTATTCTAAAATTTCATCCTTTGTGCCAGGCACTTGATGAATTCTCAGTCTGCAAAATAATATACTTCAGTTTGGGCAAATTCTCTTAAAATATTTTGTGATTACTTTCTTTCCTTCATTTTCTCCCTCTTCTCTTTCTAGAACTTCTAATATTTGCAGGATATTTGACATTCTTGAGTGGCCCACTAATTTTCCCTTCTTTCCCAATTTCTGTCTCTCAATACTTTTGCTCTACCTTTTGTGAGATTTCTTCAAGCTTATACTTCAGTCTTTCTATTTATTTTTTATTTTTCTTTGCCATAACCTTTCATTTCCAAGCACTTTTTAAAAATTATTGATCTTGTTTTATGGTTGTAATATCCATTTGGATCTCTTGGAAGAATGTTCATCTCCCCACTTGGAGTTGCTTTTTTTGATCTCTATTCTTTATGATACAAGTTGTTGCCAGATATCCGGTAATCTTTGGTTGCTCATCTTGGAAAGAAGGAAGGGGACTAATCTTTTTTTAAGATATATAAAAAACATATAAAGGTAAAATGATGTAATGTCTAGGGTTTGCTTTAAAGGCAGAAGTGAAAAAGGAAAGGAATGAACATATGGAAAATCTCAATAAATGTTGAACCTGGGTAATGGATGAATTTGGTTCAATTGTACTAGTCCCTCTGTTTTTTATATTGCTTGGAAACATTCACAATAAAAATGTGGTTTTTGGCAGGATTCAATTCCTTAAGGGTTGTTGAACTGAGGGCCTCAGTTCCTCCCTGGCTGTGGGCTGGTGGGCCTCTCCATAGGGCTGCTGTCTTCCACCAGACCACAAAGCAAGAGAGGACAAGATGAAGGCAATCTTTTTATAAACCTGATCTTTCATTGCTTTTGCGCATCTCATTCTCAAAGGAAGAGTGAATGATATAAGAGTGTGACTGCAAGGGGGTAGCACTGCTGGGGCCATCTTGGGGGCTCCCTCCAGTGGTACTGAATAATGAATGAAAGCTGTGAACACATGTATTAGGCTTCACTGAAGGGTGATTTAGCTGGGTCGTTTAGTTGGGGGGAACTCCACTGTCAATACTTTGTGATTTTCTTCTTGGGCTGATCATATTTCCCAGAAAAATAAATTATTCTAGTCTTCTGGAGGGTGAAAGTTGTACTGCCAGAAATTTAGGAGCCAAATGGAAAAGAGAGCTTGGGACCCAGTGTGGATGGGGTCAGGGAGAGAATCTCAACATCTAACATTCTTTTAATCTCTTATTTATATTATATTGCTCCCTCTTGCAAATATGCCTGGTATCCTACATTTCAAAGACCCTTTGTATTATCCTCTCTAAAGAATAAAACTCCAATCTTTTCCTGGGTGAGGTACAGTTGCCTCACACAGAAAACTGGGGAAAAGATCTGAGGACTCTTTTCAAATAAACTTCCAACCATTCTTCCTTATGCTAGCTTGCCCTTTGCCCTCATTTCCAGAGGTGATTGTTGCCTCATGAGCCTTATGTGGACCCTGCAGTAGAAACTTGGTTGAATCTTGGATATTCCCATACTGGTTTAAGAATCAACTTTCAGAGGTCTGCCAAGTCAGTTACTAGTTACCACTCTTTCATCTGCTTTCCAATTTTCAAAATTTTGGTGTCATTATTCCTCTTTTGTTCTTCTTTCTGCTCTTATGGGTTTAGTGCCTTTCTAAATGATCTCTTTACTATCATTATGGTGTGATTTCAGGAAGGAGCCAAAGGATGGGTATATTTGATTCCTTAGTCTCAAGTACTTCTTTATTATTATTTATTTGTTTATGTGTTTATTATGTCTTCCTCTCTTAAATGTGGGTTCTAGGATAATTTATCTATTTTGTTCATTCCCAGCATCCAAAACAATTCAACAAATGACTGAATTAATTTGCTGGCAAAGAAAACTTGCTGCTCTCTATCAATATGTTGGTAGAAGACTCAGGTCTCTTGAGTTTCCATCCTGTGCCCTTCCTTCTACAGCATGGGTGGGATTCAGGTGATTTCGCTAACTAATGATACCTAACAAATTATAAAGTGCTTTACATGTTACAAAGTGGTTTCAGGATCTTATCTCATATGATCGTGACAACAGCCAATGGACCATATAGAAAAGTAATTATTATTGGCCCTGTTATGGTTCTGATCCTTGCCCGGCAAGAATTATCCTGTACCAAAGGAATCACCAACCTTGTTCCTGACCTTCAGGCCACTGTCATTTGTCTTGCCCCTCCTATCACATCCTCTGAAAATGGGACTATTCAAGCTTGTCATCTCTCAAAGTAATAGTCTTCAAGAATCCAAGACCAGCTCTTTCATAGGAGGAAAACAGGTACAGACATGGGATAGTAATATAAGAGCCTTTGAGCAAAGAGAATGTCTGAGTTCTACATGTCTGAGGAAGAAAAAAAAAGTGGGACTGTCCAAATTAGTAGAAGATAGAGAAGAGGTTGGTACTGGGAGGCAGCTTAGACCCTGGAAGGAGAGGGAGTGAGTCCTGGAACTGAAGAGCAGTCTGTGTGTTGTGGGGAAAGAGATGTGATGAAAATAACCATTTACCATAATCACTAGACTCTCAAAAATGAAAAGAAAAACTATAATATAATCATAAAGCCAGTTACAAATTACTCTAGACAGCAGGTGATGTAAAACAATGAAATCAAGATTTTGGGCCCTAAGACGAACTTGGTCTAAATTCTGCCTGAGGCCCCTCAGTGAAAAGTGAAATCAGCGTGCATGGTCCCCTTCAGAGAAACAAGATGTTGCCTTGGAAATCACCCCAAGTCACACAGGTCACAGAGGTTAAAGGCTGTAAAGGGCTCCATATTTTGCTTGAGCTACTTGCTGTCCTCTCTTGGAACCTGCCTGCCACCTTGTGGGTAGATTAGGTTATTGCCTTCCTCCAAAGCCTGGGAGGACCAGGCACAACAGAGGTTAAGGCCTCTGTTACCCACCTGCAGCCAGGAATCTCTCAGAAGCAGAAATTTAGGATGAGGTGTTGGCAAGGGGTCCACCTCCTCAACCTTGCATCAGATAAAAATGAGTCTTGGTGTGGAAAGAAGCTAAAGACATCTTATTAAGCTACAAAAACAGTTGCAGAAGGGCATAAAGAAAACAGTATTGTCCATAATGTTAAAACAAGCATGTAGAATAACAATAGCATCTAAGCGTCCTGAGATCTTCGACATGTAGACACAGTGCTAATGCCTCTGCACTCTTTAGCAACTCCCAAAGCACGATGTCAGCACTGCCACTTTTCTTTTTACAAAAAGGAAAATTGAACTTAGAGTGATTGTTAAATAACTTGCCCAATATCTCATAGCAAAAACGTGGCAGGGATATGACTCTGTAGTCTGAACTCTCAGACATTATCTTATACTGCTTCCCTAAGAAGAACATAACATGTATGTATGCAGGAGTGTCAACAGTGGTTATTTAGGGAGTTAGGAAAAGGGGAGGTAGGTCAACTTTCATCTTCTACTTTACATAATTCTGTACTGTTTACATTTTTCCAATGAGCACATATTATTTAATAATAAAATATAAAGATTTATTTTAAGTAATAATTCTGTTCCCCAAACACACACAGAGAAGAAAATTACTCTGGCATTTAGGCCCTGTTTACTGAGCAATTACTATGTACTTTGTTGAGTGCTAAGCAGTTCACATTCAAGACTTCACTAAATCTCCACAACCACGTCTGGAGGGAGGGAAGTTTCACTAACCCTCTTTCCAGAAGAGGAACATGAGGCTCAGAGATGTCAACTGACCTCACCAAGGTCATATAGTAATACAAGAATTCAACTCAGGCCTGACTGGTTTCAGAGCTCATGATTTTACCTACTTTAGTATACTAGTCATGCAGGAATGATCCCAATGATAATAATAGAAGTTTAAGTGCTAATCATGCCCCAGACCTGTGCTTTTCATACATGATCTCATCAAATCTCCATGGCAATCCCATATTATAGATGAGGAAACTGAGGCTCAGCAATGAGGAAGCACTTACTTGCCCAGAGTCAACCAGCAGACATGGGACTAGAACTCAATCAGATCACCACACTAGCACTGATATCCACCCTGTGGCTCAGACCAAAAACTCAGTAGTTATCCTTGACTCCTTCTCTTTCCTTTCCCCCCTCATGTCTAATCCATTGGTTCCATTTGGTTCCAGCTTCCAAAATGCATACTCATTTATCACTGTCCAGCTACTTGCAGCCCCAGTGGAAGCTACCACCATCTCTCACCTAGGCCACTGTGAAGGGCTCCTCACCAATCTCTATGCTTCCATTCCTGCTTCTTGGCCCCTATCCCATATACGCTCTATATTGCAGTCAATGTGATCTTTTTCACATTTGCTAAATGTCCTCTCATTTGGCCTTTATCAGGGTCTTGGGAGTGAATTGAGCTCTGCAAAGAATGGTATGAGTGACAGTTTTCTCCCTTTTCCTAAGGATAATGCTAGCTAGTACCATTCTCTCTCTAATACAATAAGAGATTACCTAATTCTTCACATGCAGTGGATGCCTTACAGTGTTAGGGCTTAATTCTCCCCAAGAACTAGGTGGAGATGGTTACAAAAGTGTCCTGTCACACCTCAACTATCAATGAGCATAGCCTACGAGGCCCTTGTGACCTGCCAGCCACCGCACCTCCAGCTCTGCAGGCTCGTTTTTCTACTAACCTTTTTCTGAACACAAGAGCTCTTTTCTGTTTCTCATTTATAGAAGCCTCATTCCTGCCTCAGAAATTTTGCAAAGGCTGTTTGTTCTGCCTGGAAACGCTGTCCCCAGGGCTTCTAAGGCCAGCTCCCTCTGTTAGTCATTCAGATCTCAGCTCAAATGCTACCAGCTCAGAGAAGCCCTCCCAGATACCTTAATTAAAGGTATACTGCCAATGCCTGCTGTTCTACCTCCTGTTTTATTTCTTTTAGAGCACTTATTTATCATTATCTGAAAATGCTTTCTGTGTTCACTTAATGTGTGTCTTCCCACTCACAGCTGAGCACTACAGGGCAGTTCTATTTTATTCATAATTTAATTCTCAGTAACCAGCAGAAAGCTTTTTTCAGGGAAGCAATCTGTAAAAGGGTATGTGGAGAATTTATCAGATTTTATTTCGTGCTCATCACTGGGCTAAGAGCTTTGCAATGTATCCTTCTATCACCCCCAACACTGTCCAATAAAAATGTAATGTAAGCCATTTAAAATTTTCTAATAGCCACATTAAAAGAAGTAAAGAGAAACATTAAATCCACATTAGTAATATGTTTTATTTAATACCGACATGTTCCAAGTATTAACTTCTCATCAATTGACTGCAAAAGAACATTTTTACTTTGTTTTTTTCCCTCCTCCTCAATCCCCACCCCTCACCCATCTTCCTTCTGGGTCCAGGAGAGCTCTGTGGTGCCTCAAAGTCTGGGACTCATAGGCTTTCACTTGGGGCCAAAGCTGCAATGTCCTCAAATTGCAGCTAAACCTTACTGCCTTTTCTTTATGTTTCTCAGTGTGCATGCACCTGCCCATCAGCGACTGCATCAAGAGAAAGCAGGAGGTGCTCCTCTGGTGAGGCCTTAAAATGCCTTCCTGTGTAGGTGTCCACTTAAGCAGATGTGACAAGGGGCAAGTCGGCAGGGGTCTTAACTGGAAGTGGGTAGGAAACAGCCAAGAAGGAACTCCAGAACCAGGGAGCATGAGCAGGCGCTATGACCGGAAGTGCATGAGTAAAGATGGGAAGTGACATGCACAACCTTCAGAGGCAGAGGTGGCCCTCCCAAGAAGAAGCCAAGGGACCCAGATCACAAAGCTCAAAGCTCGATGTCCTGCCCAGGCCATCCAACTGACAGAGCCAGAAGAGAAGTTAGCGCTGGTGTTTGAAGCCAAACTGGAACTGGAAATTGACTTCTTCACTAAGGATGTAAGAACTGTAAGCTTGGGAGGAGGATTTATTCCTGGGCAGGGTCTTTGTGGAGAGGGAGCTGGGTAGAGCTTCCTCAAGATCAAGAGAGACCTTGGGAGGTTTCTTTGAGTTTTATTGAGAATGGTCAATGCCAAAGTAAAATGTGTTACCAAAAAAAGTACCATATTTTAAAGGTTTACATTGAACGAATTATACAAAAACATACCCAGGGCAATATGATTTTGTAGACAATTCGATTTACAAGAAATAACAAGGTGATGTAGTAATAGGGCACAACTTCTAAATTTATTCTAAGTGAATGAGACCTCCATCTCTCAATCCAGTCATCCTGTCTCTGTAGCTCTCTGGAAAAAAAAAATCCCAATTGAAAGTGATTTAAGGAGTTAAAGGTAAGTTTCCCTGGCTCCTGAGAGTAAGCTGTAAAGGGGATTTGTGATAAATGGATGTCTCGAGAGATCTTCATCAGGTCACCAGTGGTAGAGGCACATTGATCCCTGATGCTACGCTGGAATGAGTAAAGAGGAGTGCTGTGTGTAGAGAGTGAGGTTTGTCATGGTGGGGGAGGTTTGTCATTCTGGCTGAGACTGTCACAGTGACTCTGTGACCACACATCATATCAGGAATGCAGAGCCTCAGGTGAAAGGTGCTGGGAGATTATAAGGTAGAGTTCTGTGCTTATTGGAGAATAATATGAAAGGAGGTTCATGCTATAGGAGATGTTGAAGCCATTATTGTAGGGCCAAGGTTGTGTGATGTGTTGGAGAGGGGGCTCTCTGAAAGGAAGTTACTGTTTAGTAGTCTCTGATGGAGGTTTGATTGTGCATGCCCAGATGTAGACTTAGGTCTTTCGTTCAATTCACAATGCCTATTGAGTGCCCGCTCTGTGTCAGGCACTATGTACTAGGAGTACCGTGGGGAATAAAAGAGTTCCTTTCTTCATAGGACTGACCTCTGGACCATTTGTATCTAATAGAATAGATCGGGAGTCACATATATAATTTAAAAATTTCTAATAGCCAAATTTTGAAAAAGAAAGAAGAAACAGGTAAAATTAATTTAAGTTTTTAATGTATTTTATTTAACTCAATATGTCCAAAATATTATTTCAACATGTAATGTAAAGATATTAGTGAGATGCATTTTTTCCTTTTTTTTTTTTGCAATGTCTTTAAAATGTGGTGTATGTGTTTTACAGTTGCTCCATATCTCAGTTATGATTAGACACATTTCAGGTGCTCTATAGCCACATGTGGCTCATACCTACTATATTGGACACTGCAGGTAGTGCTATAAAGAAAACAAATTAACAGAGATGTTTCTGGTAGTGATAAATGCTATAACAAAAAATAAAGCAGGGTTAGAAGATCAAAAATGGAGGTGACACTTTAGGTAGAGTGGTCAGACTGGGAAGGCCTCACTGAGGAGGTGTCATCTCAGGAGACCTGAAGGAAGTGAGGGAGCAAGGGAAGGAGGGGATGAATCATGCAGGGCAGAGAGCAAGCTTGGACTGTTTGAGGAGCTCCAAGGAGGCTGTATGGCTGAACCGAAGTGGGCAAGGTAATTGAGAGAAGTAGGAGATGAGACCTATGGTAAAGTCTATAAGGTTTTATTCTGGAAGTAATTGGAAATCTTTGAAGGTTTGAGAGTGGAAAGTTTCCATGATCTGGTTTAACATAAAAAGAGGGGGCTTTCAGGGCTCCTGGGAAATAACTAGGTATCCATGGGTGATGGAGGGTCTGATAGGAGGGTAGACGTAAAGGAGGTCAATTGCAGTAGGGAGCATTGAGGAATATGATCTCAAGTCACCAGGTGGTGGGGAGACAGACTCAGGTTTCCATGAGGAAGGAGAAATGTGAGGGCTCTGTTAGTGGAAGAGGACTGAGGACTTTTCATTTGTTTGGGTTGTCACTGGCTTGGGGAGGAGCAGCAAGGAATGTTATCATAGGTTCATCTGTTGGGTGTCAGGAAATGCAGGGGGAGGTTTTAATAGGAGGATAGTCATCAAGGGCAGTGTGTGTTCACAGGAGCAACTGAGGATATTTCATCTGTTGAAGTGCTTGGGCTACCTCCACAGTGCCCTTGTTTGTAATGAAGTGAACCAGGCTCTCAGGAAGGACTGTGTTTAGGAGGTAGCATGAGGAGTTCTGTGTCTGCCACAGAATTCCCTCATGGCTGAATGGTTTGGGGCAAGTTAAAATTAAGGTGTCTTTATTATTGTTACTTTAAAATATCTTATTATGAAATATTTCAAACATACATAAAAATATGAGAAACAATACTAACAAAGCCTAGGGTACACATCCTCCATTTTTATTCATCATAACATTTTGACCTATTTGTTTCAGATTTGTTTTAGGAACTAAAAACGTTGCAGATAGAGCTAAAGCTTTAGTCATTCCTTTCTTGATCCTATTTTCTTCCCTCTCCAGGGGTAACATAATCCTCAAGTTGGTGAAGGATTTTTCCATCCATGTTTTTACACTTTTACTGCAAATGGATGTATCTACAAACATATAGTGTGGCTTTGCATGTCTTCAAGCTTTTCATTAATGGTTTCACACTATAGGAATTGTCTTGTGACAGTTTTTTTCACTTAACATGTTTTCCCAGACTCAGTCTGGTTGATACATGTAACTCTATCTCATTTTCACTGCTGGATGCCTACCATCCGACTAGATGGATATACCATATTTTATTTTTCCATTCCCTGATTGATGGACATTTAGGAGGCTTCCATCTTTGAGCCATTGCAAGCACTGCTGCTGTGAAAATCATTACATCTCCCTCTTTGTATACAAATGCAAGAGTTTCACTAGAAGAGTATTCCTAGGACAATAGTTGCAGGGGTGCACATATCCACAACTTTGTACTTTAGTCCTGGCTTTATCATTCAGGAATCTGATGAGAAACTTAAGTAACAAAAAGTTAAACCCAGCCATGCTTTGTCCCTTTGAGTTTTATTTTCCATCCTGTAAAATGAACATGATAATACTAGCTACTTCATAAAGTTGTAAGAATTAAATAAGAACATGAATGTAAAGTACTTAATACAGTATCTTACACAAGGTAGGTACTCAATACCTGGTAGGCACTCAAGACCCTTTGGTCTTAGGGAGACAGGAAAGTAAAATGGTTAAAAGCTCACTCGGGCTTTGGAGTACTCTCATATAACAGAACGTGGGTATAAAGGATGGCTCTGCCCCTTCCCCTCTGGATGCCCTTGGGAAATCACTTCACTTTTCTGAGCTTCAGTTTCCTCATCCATTATAAGAGAGCAAATGAGTGCAATTGTGAATATCTGTTCTCTAAGTAAGAATCTGTGTGGATCATGATCTGACTGGAATTATACAGCAAAATCATAACAGCTATCATTTGTGAATATGAATAAAATTAGGCTAACATTTATTGTTTTCTAACTCCTATGAACTATTGGTGTTATTCTCACTTTACAAATGATGAAACTGAGGCCCTGATAGAATGGCTATTCAGTGTCACGTTGTTAATAAAGTGGTAGGGACAGAATTTGAAACCAGGTCAAACTGATTTAAAAATTGTGTTCTAGACACTAGACAATATTGCCTTAAGTGACTTCAGCAGCTGCCCATCATTCTCAGCAATTGTTTCCAAACCTTTTTCTAAGGAGTGGAAGCACTTTGTCCAGCAAAATCATATATGGAACCCCAGTTTATAAAGCAAATGAAGTTAGAATTACTCCAATTAAAGCAGGGGTAGTGGCTCTCTGAACCTAAACAAATTGCTTCATCTCTCTGATATTCAGTTTCTTCATTTGTAAGATAGGGACAATGATGACAACCTAATAGCGTTGTTATGTGGATCAACTGAGATAATATATGCAAAACACTTGGCATAAAGCCTGGTTTATGATTTAGAACCAAATAAGAGTGGCTGTAGTTGCAATTATGGCTGTGATTGTTATCACCATCACGACTCTTCACTGACCACAGGATGGAGTGAAAATTTCTCAGCCTTGTGTTCATGACCTTGTGTTCCATCACCTGTCCAAACCTGCATTTCTAGCCTTCAACACCTACACTATAACAAGCTGAATTAGGTCCCCAATCCACTATCCTGCACTACCAGTTCTATGTATATGTGTGCCCACTGGGGCACCCCCCTTGTCCCCTTTCTTGATCCAAAAGTATGAAAGTGTGCTTTTAAAAATAGCATTTAAAACTTCCATTATGGAAATTTTCAAAATATGCAAAAGTAAAAAGCTAGTATAAGGAACTCTCATGTATCTATTACCTATCTTTAGTACTTACTGACCTTATTTCCTATGTATACTCCAATATACTCACCCCACTAGATTATTTGGAAGCAAATCCTAATTTGTCATTTTTCTGTAAATTCATCATTTGTAAACACATAACTACAGTACCATTTTCACATCTTAAAAAATAAATAATTTTTTAATGTCAACTTATCAGTGTTCAAGTTTTTTCATCACCTCAGAAATCTTTTTTTAGTTGACTTGTTAAAATCAGGATACAGACAAGGTCTATATGGTGCATTTAAGTGATATGATCCTGTTCTAGCCAAGATGGAGGTGTAGTTAGATATGCTTCACTTCCTTGCATGACCAAAAAAAGGGATAACAACCAATTTAAAAATGAAAAACAACTAGAACTGCCAGAAAACTTAACTGTATGGAAGTCTGACAATCAAGGAGTTAAAGAAGAAACATTCACCTAGACTGGCTGGAGGGGTGGAGATGAGAAGCTGGGGCGGGGAGGATGTGTGACAAGGTGGCAGCTGGTGGACGGGGGAGGCCTAGGTGGCAGCTGGCAGACCAGGATATACCACATTCATGTGCAGATAAGCTCAGAGGAGCAACTGGGGAGCAAGACAGACCATGCAACCCAGAGTTCCAGCACAGGAACTAAAGTCTCGAAACCTCTGGCAGTAAAAACCTGTGGGAGTTGCAGTAGTGGGAGAAACTCCCAGTGTCACAGGAGAGGCCGCAGAAGGGGCCCACAGGATCTTACACCATACATAAGCCCACCCACCTGGGAATCAGCACCTAAAAGGGTGCAATCCACTTGTAGGAAGTGAGGGAAGTGACTGAAACTGGGGCAAGAGCCAAGCAAGTGGCACTGTTCCTTCTCTGATCCCTCCCCTGTATATAGCACCACAACTCAGTGAAGTGCATTGCTCCACTCTGGTGAATACTTAAGGTTTCATCCCTTACAATGTAACAAGTGTGCCAAGACAAAGAAATATGGCCCACATGAAAGAACAGATCAAAACTCCAGAAAAAGAATCAAGCAACAAGGAGAGAGCCAACCTATTAGATGCAGAGTTCAAAACACTGGTAATCAGGATGATCACAGAAATGACTGAGTACGGATACAAAAATAAAGGAAGAAGTGAAGGCTATACAAAATGAAATAAAAAATATATACAGGGAACCAACAGTGAAGGGAAGGAAACCGGGACTCAAATCAATGATTTGGACCAGAAGGAAGACATTAACATTTGACCAGAACAGAATGAAGAAACAATAATTAAAAAAAAAAGAAAATGAGGAGAGGCTTAGGAACCTCCAGGACAACTTTAAATGTTCCAACATTGGAATCATAGGAGTGCCAGAAGAAGAAGAGGAACAGCAAGAAATTGAAAACACATTTGAAAAAATAATGAAGGAAAACTTCTCCAGTCTGGTGAAGGACCTAGACATGTGAGTCCAGGAAGCTCAGAGAGTCCCAAAGAAGTTGGATTCAAGAAGAAATACACCAAGACACATGACAATTAAATCACCCAAGATTAAAGATAAAGAGAAAATCTTAAAAGCAGCAAGAGAAAAGGAGACAGTTATTTTACAAAGGAGTTCTCATAAGACTAGCAGCCGATTTCTTAAAAGAAATCTTGCAGGCAAGAAGGGGCTGGAAAGAAGTATTCCAAGTCACAAAAAAGGCAAGGACCTATATCCAAGATTACTCTATCCACCAAAACTATCATTTAGAATGGAAGGGCAGAGAAAGTGCTTCCCAAATAAGGTCAAATTAAGGAGTTCATCACCAAGCCCTTATAATATGAAATGTTAAAGGGACTTACCTAAGAAAAAGAAGATGATCAAAACTATGAGGAATAAAATGACAACAAACTCACATCTATTAACAACTGAACCTAAAAAAAAAAAAACAATAACTAATGAAGCAAACAACTAGAACAGGAACAGAATCACAGAAATGGGGATTACATGGAGGGTCATCAGCAGGAGATGGGAGCAGGGAGAATGGGAGAAAAAGGTACAGGGAATAAGAAGCATAATTGGTAGGCACAAAATAGACAGGGAGAGGTTAAAAATAGTATAGGAAATGGAGAAACAAAAAAACTTATATGTATGACTAATGAGTGAACTAAGGGAAGGGGAGTGCTGGAGGGAGGGGTGGTACAGGGCAGAGGGTGATAAAGGGGAGAAAAAATGGGGCAACTGTAATAGCATAATCAATAAAATATACCTTAAAATGTGATATAATCTTTAAATTTGGTCTTATGTTTAAGTTTCTACCCCCTTCTTTTTTTCTCCTACAATTTTTTTTGTTGAAGATATGGGACCATTAGGCCTCTAAAATTTCCCATGGAAAATACCAAGGAGGTTTGGCTAATTTCTTCTCCCTGGACCCTTTACCAGGTTCCTCTGTACCTTTTTTCCCCCTGGCAAACTAATAGTTAGATCTAGATTCTAGAGGTTTAATCAGAGGTTAGATCTAGGTTTTAGAGGTCTGAAACAGACTTGGGTTTAACTTTTGGCAAGAACACTTCATAGGTGGTGCTCTCTGCCTTGTCCTGTCTCTTTCAGTGTTGGGTGGATCCATGGGTTCACCAACTGTCAGTCTGACCCACCATTCTAAGGTTCCTTGTCAGTGTTTTACCTGACAGTTTTAGTACTCATTGATGTTAGCCTAGATTCATTATTTTATTAGTTGTGCAAAATGGTAATATTATAATTCTATCATTCCATCTGCATTTATTAGCTGCAAATCCTCATATAAAGAAAAACTTTTTGGTTTGCCTTAAGATACAGTTAATACAGGAAAAAGAATGAATACTTGATCCCTTCTTTTTATTTATCAATTTTCAAAATAATGAATTGGTTGGTTCCTTGCACTCTCTAAAGGTAACCAATGAATTTGTTGTTGTTTTTTTAGTACCATTATGAATTATTCAGTACCCAGCTCAAAAACTATTTCCCCAAGTTTTCTTACCCTGAATCTAAAGGCATTTCTCCTTTCTGCTGAATTTAATTTAAGCACATCTTTTCTAGTGGTATCCAGCACTTTCTACCTGTGCACTTCCTCTTTATTCAGCTGGGTCATAAGTTCCTTGAAGGCAGTCTGTATAGCATTTAACATGGCAGGGAAGGGGAAAATGTCTAATTAAAATGCGTATTCTAATTCATTTTCTCTGGAGTGGGCTGAGATTCTCATTTCTCACAAGCCCAGATGATGCTGATGCTGCTGGTTCAAGGACCACACTTAAAATGTAAGAAATCTATTCATTTGTTCAGTAAGAAGTGCCAATTCTGGGTCAATTCATGGGTTAGGCATTGCTACCTTAAAATGCAAAGGTTGTGTGTGTGTGTGTGTGTGTGTGTGTGTTATTAGAAAGTTTTATTTTTATTTTTATTTTTAAGTATAACTGGTATTTAATATATATTACACTACTTTCAGGTATATAGTTTTAGTTTTTAAATTTATTCTTTCAAATAGGTAATAGTACACACTGTAAAAAAATAAATATTTTTTCATAAATTCCAAAAAGCACCCAGTGAAAATACATCAGTCCCCAGAGGGATGATCACTGTTAATTCTTTCCTTAAAACAAGATTTTATTTATTTATTTTTAGAGAGAGAAGAAGGGAAGGAAAAAGAAAGGGAGAGAAACATCAATGTGTGAGACAAACATCAATAAATCAGTTGCCTCTCGCATGACCCCAACTAGGGACCAGGACAGCAATTCAGTCATGTGCCCTGACTAGGAATCCAATTGGCATCCTTTAGGTTTATGGGACTATGACCAACCCACTAAGCCACACCAGTCAGGGCTACTGTTACCTTTTGAGTTTTATACCAGAGACATTTTATATATATAAGAGCATATATTTGTTCCAGTTTTCTTCTTTAACATATTATTCACACTGCTCTGCCACTTTTTTCATTTTGCTATATCTTAGAGATTGTTCTGTATTTCAATATATATCTCTACATCTTTCTTAATGGGTGGTGTAGTGTCCACACAAGATGCATTGGCTGTTTTTATGAAGTATATAGTGAAGAGTGACTATTTCTTGGCTTCTTTCTCATACTACACATTCCCTAGAAAGAGCAGGTGTCTTATCTTCCATTCTTTCAATTCTCTGTAGTTTTGTCGGTTTCATTTGATCTAGAATACATCCATCACTCATTTACACAATCATGTCTACACATTTTTCTAGTCTAGGGACTAGACTAGAGATTCCAGTCTCCCTAGACTCAAATTGTGTCTTTACTCTCTATTTCCTTTGCACTCACAAGTTACTCAAAGACATTCTCTTGTTTTAATAATATATCATTGAGAATACACATATGAGGTCTGTTCAGAAAAAGTCCAGCCATTGCTAAAATAATGAGAACAGTTTGCACAACATCTATGTAACATGGCAGCCAAGGAGAGTGGACTGGAATGCACATGTATGAACAATGATGACTTCATTGTATTAGTCAGTGGGGGCAGTAGATGCCATTAAGTGATCATGTGTACTGTGTGGTCATGGCATTAAAATAACTGAGTGAGTAGAGTAAGGAATCTACATCAAGTTTTGCACTAAACTTGAACATTCCTCTGCAGAAACTATTCAGATGATTGAGAAGGCTTTTGGGAATGATGCAGTGTGTGCAGTGCAAATAAAAATGTGGCATAAATGCTTCACAGATGGTCAAAAATCTGTTGAAAATGATCCATGTTCTGGAAGGTGTGCAATAAGCAGAACACTTGAGAATGTTGAATGTGTATGGGCTGCAATCAACAAAGATGGGTGATGGACAGTGTGAGAACTAGAAGCTGATCTGGGGATTTCAAAAACTACTGTGTCCTAGATTTTGATGCAGAATCTTGGCATGAAACATGTCATGGCAAAATTCATTCCACAGCTTCTGCTACCAGAGCAGAAGGAACTTCTGCAGTTGCTAATGATTTGATTCAACCAGCTACCAATGAACCAGATTTCCTCAAGAAGGTCATAACCAGAGATGAATCATGTATCTATGGCTGTGATTCAGAAACAAAGTCCCAGGTATTCCAATGGAAGTCACCTGGTTTTCCATGTCTGAAGAAGGCATGGAAAAGTCACAGCAAGATCAAGAGCATGTCAACTGTGTTTTTTGATTGGGAAGATGTTGTCCTTCATGGGTATGCCCATCCAGGCCAAGCAATTAATAAGTAGTACTACCTCAATGTTCTTTGTTGGTTGAGAGATGCAGTACTATGAAAACACCTGCAGTTATGGGCTACTGGTAATTGCCAGCTTTATCATGACAATGCACCCGCTCATGCATCATGTCTCCTGAAGAGTGTTTTGGTGAAGCATCATATCACCCAGGTGATTCAACACTTCTACAGCCCAAATTTGATGCCCTGAAACTTCTGGCTTTTCCCAAAATTAAAGTCACCTTTGAAAGGGAAGAGATTTCAGACCATCGATGAGATTTAGGAAAATATAACATTAGCTGATGGTAATTCTAACAAAAGATTTTTCAGGGTTTTGAACAGTGGAAGAGATGCTGAGAGAACTGTGTGAGAGTCCAATGTGTCTACACTGAAGGGGACTGAGGCATCATTGCCCCATGTACAATATTTCTTGTATCTTATATCTTCAATAAATGCCTCTACTTTTCATACTCGGTGGCTGGATACCTTCTGTACAGATCTCATACATGTGTATAAAACATGTATTGACAGGGTACAGGACATACCACCCCAAAATATAATGCCTTGGCATCTTGAATTTTTCAAGCTGAAGGAGTCTGAGAAAATAGATGCAGGAATGACTCTCTGACCTTCCCCTAAAGCAGGTCATAACACCCTCAGGTGAGAAGTGCCCTCTCTTCACCCTGATGAAAAGAACATCTTTGTGTCCAAGACTCCCGAGAGGAATCTGAAAGAAGGCCTTGTTAAATTTCCCAAAGTTTACTACACTGAGCTCATATTTCTTTGGCCCAACACATTTTTCCATGACTTTCCAGTCTTCATCAAACATAGCACAAACCCATACAGGTTTAACCTCTTTTTTAGGTCTTCAGTTCCCTATGAAGGTGCCTGTGTCCCATAAAACTTATATTAAATAAATTTATGTGCTTTTCTCTTGTTAATCTATCTTCTGTTACAGAGAATCAGCCGAGAACCTAGAAGCATAGAAGGAAAAGTTACTTTTTCCTTTCCTACAATATACTTAAGGAAAAAATAAAAACACTAATAGCAGAAGCCTTCTGTCACCCACCTCCTCCTCCATTTTCCCCAACAGGGTAACTACTACCCTAGATTTCGCATTAGTCATTCTCTGGCTTTCCTTTTCTCAGTGGTTCTTGGGCTCTAGTGCATCAGAATCACCTAGAGGGCTTGTTAAAACATAGATTGTTGGGTCCTGCAGTTTCTGATTCAGTAGGTGTTCTAAGTTTCCATGTGATGCTACTGCTAATCCTAGGACAACAGTTTGAGAACTACTGCTTTACCTCAAAGGTAGTCTTGATTTCTGTATGATGACTCTGGTACTTCCCCAAAACCTAGCCACTTCATAAATGTGTCTTAAGAATCTCCCCTCATTTTTCTTCTACTCCATTTTTTTTAAATTGTTGTTCAACTATAGTTGTCTCCACCATTTTCTATCACCCAGTTTATGAGCATTCAATCTTTGCTATATATTTTGATTGATTGTGATGTTTGACCAGTCTCAATTTTTTCCTTTTTCTATTCATGATCCCATTTATAACTTGCTTCTCATTTGTGTGTGTGTGTGTGTGTGTGTCTATCTATTATTGTTAGTTAACCAGTAGGAAGAGTATGAGCAACATTTACATGTCTTAGTCATCTAGTCTGTAAACTCTTTGAAAGCAGGAATGAAGTGAAGAGGTTCAGAATATGCCACCCCAAAATATGCCACTTTGGCACATTGATGATTTTGAGCTAAAGGCACTTGAGACACAGAAGATGCAGGAAGGTCTCTGTCCTCCCCCTTTCTACCTAAAGGCAGGTCATAACATCATCCTTGAGAAAAGTGCCTTCCCTATACCAAGAAGAGAAGAACAATCTAATCACCAGAGTCTTGGAGTCAGCTCAGCTCTATACAAACAAACCTACTAAAATAACCCTGATCTACCATTTGTTTCCCTCATATCTTTCCTAGTCAATGTTCTGCAGTTTATTGTCCCTAGTACAAGCCCCTTTGTGTTGTTACATCTCCACAATTTGTTGCTCTTTGTATTAAAAGGTATGTAAGCTTTTAGGAATCACAGCTTCTTTGAGTCTTTATTTGCCTTTTGAAGACTCCAATGTACATGTAAAAATGTTAAACGAATTTTTACATTTTTCTCCTGTTAATGTCTTATGTCAGTTCATTTCCTAAGCCAGCCACAGAACTTGAGAGTAAAAGAAAGTTTTTCCTGCCTCTTCACAATTTAATTTCCCTTTGTAGTCCACTTTCTCAAGTTAGTTACACACCACAGTCTGCAGACTTAGCTGCTTGTAGGGCCAAAGGATATGTAAATGAGTGAAACTGGCCAGGTGGAACTTCACTGATCTAGAGACCATGTCTTATGCAAGGAGGGCAGCTGTTACTCAGACTTAAGCCAATCACAGGCCTATTATTCTCTGATTTTCCCATATTTCAGGAGAACCCAAAAATAATCCCAACTAATTCAACATTTTAAGACACAGAGCAGGCACAGAGGACACAGAGATTCCATTCAGAAAAGACTGCAGGAACTGAAACTGAATCCCTTTCATGTTTGAAGACATTTCCCATGGATGGATGGACAGACAGTTGAGTGAGGAACTGAGTAAATAATGAATCTGGTCATTGTGGCAGCTCTTTGGGAGAATGAAGGGAACAAGTTATTGTTGAATACCTACTACATACTGGCCTTGTGCAAGGGACGTCACATACCTTAGCTTATTTGACCTTCATAACCACACTAAAAGGTCATTGTCATCATTCTTATTTATTTCCACAGATGAAGAAGTGGTTGCTTAGAAAGGCCCAGGGTCATACTACTAGCTTTCTTTATTCATAACCTAACTAATTTAGAAAAAAACAAAAGGATTTCAAATGACTCATATGATTTAAGATGCGTCCTCAGCCTTGGATTCCAGGTAAGTGTTGTACCAAATTGCCACCACCAGGGGAATCAGGTTCTGAAAAAGCAGGAGGGAGAGGGTGCCAGTAGTTCTGGAGCAGGTTTGATTCCTTGGGCAACTTACCATGCAATTCACAGCTCCATGCTCCTCACAGATGTCAGCTAGAACTAAGGAGCTAAGACACAAGGGGTCTCTTGACATTTTGATGTGCCCTTCCCAATTCTTTCTATCTTATTACCCAATCAGAATTCAAGATTTTTGCCCACCAGCCTTGGAGCCCACTCCATCTTAGGTCCTTTCTAGAGGCCATTAGGATGAGATGCAGATACAGGAGCTATTTGGTTGGAGAATATTTTATTGGAATTATCAAGCCAGGAAAGAGTGATTGTAGGATCCCACATTAGCCCCCTCTTCCAGTGGGTATCAGCAGCGCTGGGTCTTGAAGGGAATGGTCACTGGGCATCAGGAGTTGCACTCCTCAATCCTTTCAGCTAGAGGGAGAGAGGGCAGTCAGAAGGGGACCCTTGGGTGCAGGGAGCTGGAGTCCTCCATAAGGAAGCCCAAGATGGGGTGGGGCACTGATGGAAAGAAATTTCTGTGCCAGTCTAAGTCCCATTCTCTAACTATTAATAGTTGAATTTCCCTTAACTTTGGTGAGAAGGTTTATCCTTCTTTCATTATCCCCATTCTCCCTCCCAGATGCTCTGCTTCTCCCCCACTCCTAACCTTCTTATCTTCCTAATGCTTACTACCTCTTACCTTAGGAAAGGCATCCCAGTTGAGGAAAGGAAGCTTTCGTTTGATAGTCTAAAACAGAAAAAGAGAATGAGAGCTGTGTTACAGGTCAGGTGAGCATGGATCAGTAAGCATTCACTAAGTAAGCTCTCTGCAGTGGTGCTATTGTTTTATAATTAGTAAGAACTAATATTTTTTGTGCCCTTGTTCTGTATCTGCCTTGTACTAACTGCTTTACAGTTATGATTTTGTTTGGTCTTCATAGAAACCTTTTGAGGCAGGTACTGTGATCATCCCCACATCACAAATGAGGAAACTGAGGTTCAGAGCACTGAAGATATTTGCATGTGGGCACATAGCAAGTGTGTGCAGAATCATGTGATGCAAGCTCTAGTTCCAGCATTGTCACTGATTTAGCCTTCTAAGTTTGGTTAAGCCACCCAACTTAGGATATCAGTTTCTTCATAGAGGATGAGGGGATTCAAACAAACTCTTGACTGATTAAGGTCTTCCTTTTTTTCTGAATTGTCGTTATGGCTTTGCTTCCCCACTACCATGTTAGGAAAATAAGATACAGCCATGACAGCCTCCTGGGGAAACTTTGTACACTGGACAGCATCCAAGCATGGCAGTTATTCTCTCCTAGAGTGCAGGAAAGAATCCAGAAAGCTAGAACTGGTACGTGTTGCCACTACCCTGCATAGACTGCAAGCAATCAAGGAGAATAAGGAGTACCCAGGCACTTACCTCGAAGAGGGCATGCCAGTTCAGGAATTCCTCATTCTTAAAAGCCTGTGGGGAGAGGGAGACCAGAAGAGAGTCAGTTCCAGGGTAGTACAGAGCTTAGCCCCTAGCCTTCTGGTAAAGGTGAAAGGACCATGGCAGCTTTGCAAGCTCTCTACTAAGGCATTGATCTCTCCGATGTGGATACTTGTGGGGGAAGCCCTACAGAAGTGTACTTACAGATCGTAACTTGTCGATGTTCAGGAATGGAGTGTTAAAGGCCTAGGCAAAGAAGCAGTGTATTAGAAAAACTTCTAAGGAGCATGAAGATGAAGATATGGGGACAAACTCATGTCTGGAGTGTCAGAAAATAGCTATTTACCTCAGGTCCTTTCGCATAATTACCAATAGTGGTTTCTTCCTGGAAAAGGGAGAAAGGAGGCAAATGATCACATGGCAGCAATCCCTCTTCCCAAACCCTCTCAGTCAGCTCTGCCTTCCTCCACAGGCCAGTCCCCAAGCATATAGCCCATTCTCCACGTGGGGCCTCAGTTAACCCAATCTGCTTCAGCAAGGCAGATGGCTTACAGATGTACAAGGTGAAGGGAAGGGTATTTGTAAGATAGAGAAATAAAACACCAAGACATGCATCAGGTGGAAAAGGTGGAGAAAGAGGACTCCTCCCAAGAAAAATGAGCTAGTGTTGTTTAGTTGACTTGGGGTGTTCTTGAGACACCTGTGCTTCACCCAGAGAGCTGGGTGTGGGATATTAACATGCTAATTGAAGCCGAGTTGCTGAAGTGCCCTGCCTGCCTTGAATTGATTGACATTGGTTTGCTTTGTGACTTTATTGCCACCAAAGTCCTAGCCTCTGTTCCTCTCCTCCATTTGGCAGCTCCCCAGGCCTCAGTGCAGCCCATCTTATTGCTCTCCCAATTTGCCCAGCTTCATTGTTTTTTATTTCTTATTCCTTTCTTCCCACACCAGAGGTCACAAACAGGTAACCTACTGGCTAGACCAAAGTGTTTAAACCTCATAAGGGTTTTTATTTTAAATTAAACATTTTTAATTAGTAAGAATTCATAAATCAGATCTCCAGTTATGCCTAAAAATTTCAAAACTCCAGCCACACTGGGTACATTTTTCCCACTTTGCAGCAGTCAGATGGAACACAGACTGTCCCCTTTTAAATCAGGCAAGTTTGCTCCATCTCCCCTGAGGCTCCACCAGCTCTCTTGCTCACTGACATCACTTGCTTGGATCCTAAGCAATTGAGTTTGTGATCCCTGCCACAGACTTTTAAACCCAGCATGCACATTCTCCCTCCACCTTGTAATTAGATGGGAATAGAGAGGCCTCAGGATTCCTCCTGGCTAGAGACTGGTTCATAAGGATTTTTGCTATGGCCTAGGCTCCAGAGATAGTAGAGAGCTTCCAGTCACCTGGAAGCCACTCCCAGGGATACAAGTGAAACAATGGTGAAGCTGAACCCAGACAAACAGCCTTAGCCCCTGTCTCCTCCCACGATTCAGTTGTCCAGCCTGTGTAGTTGAGATTTCCTTTAACTTTGGTGGGAAGAGGGAAGAAGGTTTATCCTCCTTTCACTGTCCTCACTCTCCCTCCCAGATCCTTTGCTTCTTCCCCCAACCTCCTTATCCTTATCCACCCCATACTTCATCACCCCTTCCAGAAATATAAGCATCTCCCTCCTTACAGGTCTTCCCAGGAATGTTTTGTTTCCTTCCTCCTTTCTTTCCTTCCTCAAAGCCCCACCTTCTCATTCAACCCCTGATAATATTAAAAAGTAATAACCACTTATCCAGTAATGGATAGAAGGTAAAGAAACTGAAGAGTAAGTGAGGTAATAGGTGTAAGAAAAAGAGAATCCAGATGATGTGCTCACCTTAGAACTACCCAGGGCAGCCCCCTGAGCAGAGTGAAGTGCCAGAAGAGAGAGAAGAACCACAGCAGAAAGAACTGGGATCTTCATGGTGTCAAGGTTGGGGTGCTCTGAGGCGGGGCCTCACTGCTTCCCTTTATATTCCCAGGGAGGCAGATGTGAGCAGAAATGGTGTCCCCACCCCACTGACTCACCCCCAGATCCTGCCACCCACCCCTGGGGCTCTGGGAGGGGAGGTGTGGACTGTTCCCCATTTACCTTGGATTTCTCAATTCACATTCTGCCCTAGGCAATAGGAAGGTGAGATGGCAATGGGATTCTTCATGCAAATGGATCTGGGATGGAGACAGGTTGGACCTGTCTCTCCAAGGGATTGTCAGTGGCACCCAAGCACCTCTCCTTTTGTCTGTCTCTTTTCCTTATGTCCTTCATTCCTCTCTTATAATTCAGGCTTTTTTCCCACCCTACCCAGTTCTGTGTAAACTCCTTAGACTGGCATTGAAGACATTTCACACTCTGGTCTCAATCTGCCTTTCTAACTTTTTCTACTTATGCTGCCTTTGCACATTCCTCACATTCTGGCCAAACTGGACTCCATACTAAATATACTCTTATTTTTCTTCCTGTAAGCATTTGCACATGCTGTACCTTATTCTTAAAATGCTCCTCTCTCATCTCCAATTCTCAGAACCCAACAGCCATCCTGGACGAAGTTTCCCTGATTTCTTCCAGCGTCTCCCATCCCCTTGCCCCTACACATTTTGCCCTTCTCAGAATTGCTGTATCAATTCATTTGTATCTCTCTGGCATTGTGTCTAGAGTAACTTATGTCCTTCTCTTATCTTCCTCTTAGGATATTAAGTTCCTTGAGGTCAGAAACTATGGTATATTTTCATCACTTTTATATGCCCCAAGCACTGCACCTTGCACAGAGTACAGGTGAAATGAATATTTTGGAGACTGGATATGTTAGAATTCAAGCATCCTTCCACCAAGTTGTACACTTTCTTCCTTTGGGATGGTCTCCTCCCATTATCCAATTTCTCATCTTTTACTCTTGGATCTTCAGAGAGATGACTGTTTCAAGCTAAGACAAGGAATAGAAGAAAAAAATGCAAACCAGGTCTTAGAGCTAACCAACTGGAGATGGGATCTACGTCCTGAAATGTGAGTGCCTACTTCACCTCATTGACTAATCCCACCCACCCCTTCACTCCCCCAGCTTGGAAGCTGTATCACCTCAAAGTGACAAAACATCCTAATCAAGTAACCTTCTCCACAATGAGGTTCAGGTGGCCTAACTGGTTCCTGGTGTAACAGGGAGGTGCTGGAACATGGAGTAGTGCTACCAGGACAAAACAAGCCCTTATTTAAGAGTGGGCTGCTTTACCCAACCTAATGCAATGCACACTAGATGGCAGGCCTAGAGTGGGAGGGCTACAGTCATTCATGAACAATTCTTATGAACTCCAGAAGCACTTAAGTTCAATTCTAATGATGCACCCACACCCCAGTACCTGACACCCTATATCTCTTTAGACTTAGGAAGCCTTCTCTGTTTTTGTAATGACATCTCCCCCTTTTCAGAGCTACCTGAGGAGACAATGCTTGAGGGACACTCACTAAGCACAGATGACCTGTGACAATGGGTGCCACATACAGTTGGTGCTACTGGAGGGGACAAGTGAAAAAAATGACTGCAGTGGGTGGAGTGCCTCCCAAAACATTTTCTGGAGGACACAAGTTTTTATGTGTAATGAATTCTTACTAATTGGTTAACAGTGACTGAAAGAGCTTATTAACCGCCATTCTGTCAGCATAGAATGCTGGAGTCAACTCCAGGAGCAAAAGGAATGAAGAGTTGACAAAAAGAGAACTGCTGTTGTAAAATCAACTGTAATTAGACATGGTAATGCAGGAACACTTTGGCATCTAAAGCAACAGATGATCCCAACACCACCCAACACCATCTATTTGGCTCTAGAGTTCTTTAGCAATAAACTGATTTCCCTGTTTTCCTCTCCACCTAATACTAATGCTGCTAATAATAATGTTAGCCAATTTATTGATGTCCTACTATGTGGAAGCCTTGTGCTTAGTGCTCTAAATGTATGATCCCACTGAAATACCAGTGATTCTGTGACGTGGATACTGTAATTATTCACATTCTTTAGATAGGGAGACCACAGCACATAGAGGTGAAGTAATTTACCCAAGTTCACACAGACAGTGTGTGGCAAGGTCACTGTTCAAACCCCAGGATTCCAGAGCTTGCATTCATATTGCCTCTTTGCTATCCTGTGGAGTATTATCCTACAAAGGGCTTCAGTCAGCCCATATACACCTTGTGTGAATTAGACGCATGCCTTGAGAGATAGGGGACGAAAGCTGCATTTAGTCCCCATTAGCTTCTTACTCAGGTGTCCTTTGTGATATGCAGCCTGCACAGCCATAGATGTCAGCTCTGAGCATATGTGTATCAATGCCAATGAATTAAACTGTACACCCCTGGCAAAATGAAAAGAGAGAGCTAAGAGATTAGTGACACTCAATGAGCATATGCCCCAGAATGAACCTGCAATTGCCTTAGTTTCCAGGTGCTTCATATAGTATGAGCATCTTGTTACACCAAGTATGTACCTCAAGATATTCCTAGTTCTAGTTCTATTGTTTAAAGATAGGTACTTTTTTATAATGCCTCTATACACAAGCCAGCTACTTCATGTGTGCAACTGAAGAAATTCTGTTCTTGTGCTGGAGAAAAAAACTGGCTGTGCTAGACTTATAACTTGTTTTAATTTGGTATGTTCCTGATGGAATTTCAAGGACAATTTTGGTTTTGCATGACATGCTGTAAGTGCTAATTAATGTCTCTCTCCAAACTCCTCACCCTTCCCCCATCTATACTGTCTCAGTGAGTTTGTGTTTCCTGAATGTCCAGTGTCCAGTGGGAAGGCAGGTAGGAGGATTCTCACTGGGAGAGAGTCCCAGCAGTTTGAGTAATGGCTGGCAGGAGAATCAACCTGGGATTTAGCATTTCTTTGGGTACAGCACGTCGGGCTAATGGTCAGGTAGAGCCACAGAGCTGGCTCTGCATCCACCCATTTCCAAGTCTGGTTGATCTCTTAGTTCCCTTTCTGAACATACCAATAAACCCATGTTTTTCCACAGGCCTGCCCCTACCCCACCACAGGTCTGTCAGAACTTGAGTGTGGGTAGAAGGTAAGGCCCAGCCCTGATTGCTACATTACAGGCAAACCTAGGAGTTGGGAGCTGGCCTGCTGGGTTCAGGGAAGGAATGCGGGATTTGAAGTGATGCACACTGGGGTATCAGGGCCTTGGTGAACACCCAGGTGACAAGCCTTGGAGAGAAAGGGGGCCAGGATGTGGAGTATGGAGTTATGTGGGATATTGAGAGGCATAGCTCAGAGTATCCTGTCCCATCCTCTCCACCCCCTGTCAACGTTATTATCACACCCAAGGAAGCAGTCGCAGCCGGTCAGGTTTATTCCTTTGCTGTCCACCCTCTGTCTCTGTGTACCCTTTACTTAAACTTCTCTCAGAAAGACTTCCTGTACTGATCCAACTTAATTCTGTTCTCCCCTTTCATTCTCTAATTCATGAATAGAACAGCCACTTGGCTCTTGGGAATTGAAGATGGACATAGTACTTGTTCTGTGGAGCTTATGTTCTAGTAGAAGAAACAGATCAGAATTTAACAAAAAATTAGGAAACAAGATAATTTCAGAGAATGAAAAAGTCTGTGAAGCAGCTAAAATAGGGTGATGTGATTGTAATTATGTACGTATCCTCAAGTAAGCTGGATTGGTGAAGGACATTTGAATTTAGACCTAAAGCTCCAAACTGCTGAAGATTTTGGGTTCCAGGAGCAGATAATAGCAGTGTTCACCAAGGGTCTGTCTTAGCAGGTCCAGGATGACATTGGAGAGGGAGGTCAGAGCCAGATCACCCTGAGCCATGGTGAGGAGTTGGAATTTTATTCTAGGGCTAATGAAAACCTTGCAGAGGATTCTGAGCATGGGATCCTCCTTGGCTGTCATGGGAGAATGGATTTGGGGCGGGGGGGGGGGAATGAAAGGACATTGGGAAGTTGCTTCAGAGGTCCAAAGAGGAGGAAGTCTTTTACACGAGAGGGCCTTACCCTGCTTCCGGTGGTACTTTAAACGGCTGCTTTCAGCCCCAAGAGTCCAGAGCCATGTTGAGCATGCCAGCTTCTTCCTCAATCCCTCAGGGACTGGCTCCAGGAGATCTGAGTTCCAGCCAGTTCTGAAATCTCACCCACACTCCAGGAAGCTAGCTGTCAGTCACCCTGAAGGATTGACCGTTGGCCCTGGGACAGCTGTGTTCTCCCCTCTGTGGCCACAAGGGGGTGCTGCAAGGCTGTCCCTATACAGTTGAAACCCAAGACTGTACAAAGCAATAGCCACAATTTCAGGGAGATAAGTGAAAATAGGATGTAGAGCAAAGGAGTCATCCTCTCCTTTTTCCCAGCCAGAAGGATTTGATCGAGTTGCTTTCCCAAAGTCCATTTTTGGCATTTTTCTTTCATTTATTTACCAATATTTGAGGCCTGTCCTACCCTGTGAATAGTGACCAAGGCAAACAGGTCATATCCTCAGAAACCTCGTAGTCTCAGAGAGTCGCTCGTGTTAGCAGGGTTGTTGTATGTCCTCCTTTTACTTCCTGTGTCTCTGCATGGATGTCAGGGATGAGGGATGAGGGTTCCTTAATATGGGCACACAGTATGACCTTAAATGGGACTTTGGCTCAGAGACTAACTGGAGACTCTCCAGCCCTGTCCTCGGGGTTCCTGGGCTTATAATAAGCCTGGGCTCAGCCTGTGCCCAGAACCTCTGCCTGTCTCATTGGTACATTGGTGGAGTACAAGTGTTCTGCTGCCCCTCTGCATGCTGGAGACACAGGGCTGCTGTGTGTGAGAAGAAGCTGGATAGGAGCCACTGCCCCATCTTTCTAAACATGTCAACCCAACTGTCCCCTCATCCACCCTTCAGTGCATTTATGAGGCCAAGGCATACTCTGTACCCACCCCTTGCTCTTGTTCCTGCCCCCTCCCTAGCCCTCTGGGACAGGTGTCTTCCCTTTGAACAGGCTCTTTACTCCCACTTTCCTATATGAATAGCCCCCTCATTGCTTTTTAGGCTAGCAAAACACCTGTGGCTGCTTCAAGGGCAGCATGCACGGTATGCAGATATAGGTTGGGCAAAGATCATTTTTTTACAGATGGGGAAACTGAGGCCTAGTAAGATCCACTAGCTACTTCTTGTCAGGACTACTCAGGTCTTATCTCTCTCAGCCCACCATTTTGTACATAAGTCTCAGGAGGAAGGCAGATTATCTGTCCCTAAACCACTCTTCCAACCTCCTTGATCCAGGCCATCAGTATAGTAGTCAAGAAATCTTAGAGCAACAAGATCCATGTTTTATTTCCACAGAGAAATTCAAGAGTGGGAAGCTTCTCCTGAAGGACTGTCAGTGACTTCAGGTTACAAATGGAGTAGGTAGAAAAAGCGGCTGGTTTATTCGAAGAGGCTGGTGGTCAAGGAGACACCACACAGAGTGGGGAGAAGGGACAAGGGACAGAGAGACCAGGTCCCCAACCTAGAAAGAGCAGATGTCAACACCCAGACCAAGCCTAGCACAGAGGGAGGGCTGGGGGAGGGGCGCAGTCAGGCTCCTTGAACACTGAAGTTTTTCAGGGCCTCAGGCGTGTTTGGGGGTAATTTTCTGGAAGAAAAGCAAAGAGCAAATGGTAGAATGTGACTTGAAACCAGGTAGCTTCCCATCCAGTTTCTGCATCCCCACAGTTCCATTGTGTCTCCTCACCTGTCTCACCTGCCATCCCTCACTGTGCTATCCCCTAAAACAGGTTGTGTCCTTCTACCAAGTTAATCTATTACCTCCCTAACCCCTTCCCCCCGACTCACTTCTTTTTTTCGGGGGGACTCACTTCTTCTTCCTGCCTCTGACACTTTACACCTGAAAGGCTCACCTCTCTGCAGTTTCCCTGCACAGTTCCCATCCAGTCCCTCTCCTTAACCTAGCGTGCCATTCTTCTCCTTCTCCTGTCCCTGCATGGTCCCACTCTATCAGGCCTTCACTCAGCACGCAGGTGCTTTCTGAGTAGGTCATATCTTATGATTTTTCTCCACACTGGGTTCCCCTCCTCAGTACCTTTAGAGCATCCACCCAGAGCAAAGGAAATACCACAACCCCAGCCCTGCCCCTCGGTGACCATGCCTCAACTCCTGGATGCAACTGAACACGGCTTACTCTAACACTCACCTACCAAAACTTCACCCACTGCAGCAGGCCAGGTTGCACCCGGGAAGCCTGCAGGACAGGGAGAATGTCTGAGTAGACATCACACTGTCCCCTGCACAAACTTTGGCCTCAGGCCCCTTTTCTCACAAGCTGGATTTCCTTTGCCCCAGTACTTACCGAGGAAGAAACCGTGACTCCCCCCTGTAAAGAGAAGATTGGAGTAGGTGATGTGGAGACTACAGTGATCTTTCTGAATTCTGCCATGTCTGTAGAGCTCAGGAAGGGCCCAGTAGAAGGGGCAGGCTCAGACCAGGTTACCTCAATGACCACGGACATTCAGCCCATGGAATTTTTTTCATAGCAGAACTTATCATCCTAAATACATTTTACCCAAGATGATATGAACGTGGTCCTTTAGCACACACTGCCCACGGGGAGTGAACAAAAATAGGTAGGTCCCCCTCTGCCTACAAGGTGGATGGAAATTGGCCACCAATAATTGGCAAAGTGGATAGCCACAGGTAGTATGACTGCCTCTTCATCACCTGTCAGTAAAGAGTTTCTGATCTTCAGTGGAAGGCCTCTCTGCGAGGTCAGGGCTTTATTGTTCTGAGAGGTGGAGGGAAATACCACCTGTTTGCTTCACCAGCCCAATTAGTGTTTGGCACATCTATTATAAATTAAGATTGCTTTCTTTGCAACTGAATGCAACAAAATTCTCAAATGTTTTTCCTTTTATTTCCTTAGTGGAATGAAGCATTTATTTCTCACCAACCAAGAGTTCCTAGGCTAGCCTCACCTACCCTCCTCCTCTTCTACCCCCAGCAACTCTAGAAGGACAGCAGATAAAGAAGAAGAGAGCCGATACTACAAAGGAAAGCTATTTGTTTTGCCATGTTTCATGTGATTTTTCTGAGGAGCATATTTCTCTTTCAGAGAATAGTAGTTCCCAGTTTTCTCCATAATGTAGCCACTGATTTCTTGTAACCTTTTCTGAATGTGGGTGTGAAGAGCCTTCAACCTTCTAGCTAACCCACATAGAGGACCTTGGTAGCAAAAGCTTCCCCTTTCCCCTCCATGCAGATACCCCACTGGGAAAACAGGACAGTTGCAAGTCTTACCTTAGCAGGGATCTTGGCTGAGTATTGCCCACTAGAGGGAGTAGGATATGCCTGCTGGTTATAATTGTAGTTCTGCAGGAGAAAGTAGAGGACAGTGGGTGGTGGGTGGGGGCAGGACAGCACAGAAGGAATGAAGGCATTTTGCTCTGGAATAAACACCCCACCTCCCTGCCCTGGCTGGAGATTTTTCAAAGCCCTTGCCCCTGCCCCCCACACCCCATGTCATATGTTTTCTAGAATCTTCTTGAGCCACCCATAGCCCACACCCTCACTTCTTTATGGTCCTAGCCCACATGGCTCTGCCTCCTTTCCTCTCCCAACTCAAGCGTTACTTGGGAGGTAAGGGAAGGAGATCAGGGAAAGAAGTGAGGTCTAAATCAGGTGGTCGCATGGCAGATAGCTTACCTTAGAAGTTACAGCTGGTACTTCTGGCCATCCTGCACCAGGCTGAGAAAATTACAGAGCAGAGGAGTAAAGGAAGAGAATTTCAGATTGGCCAGACCCAGGAACAAGATTGAGAGGGACCAAGGGCCTCCTAGGTCAGTCTGAGGACAGAGACTTACCTGACCAGCACTGCCTGCCCTCTTCTGGAGTGATGATGATGGATTGACACCCTGTAAGGAAGAGGGAGCCACAGTTAGGGTGTCTCCGTGGTCCCTCAGGCCTTGTTAGACTTTTGGGACTCCAACATCCTGCTGCCTATGCTCTGCCCTCCATTCGGAGCAGCAGCATCTCACCTACCCCATGCCACCCATCTCCGGGGTCCATGATAAGTGCTGCCTGCAAAGAAGACAGTGAGCCTAGAGGAAACTGATGGCCCAGATAGATACAGGCAGATTTCCACACTCAGTGCTGGGGATCGAGGGTCGAGATCTGGGTTTAGCAACACCATCCCCATCCAGACACCTGGACGTTGGCAGCCTGGCCTGAGACCAAGCTAGAATGACAAATGTGGGGTGTCCACACAGGCCCCTGGGCCCCAGTCCACCTTTTGCTGACACCAAACCCCGCTTCTGTCACAAGCTTTGTTATCCCTGTTCACAAGTGCTGTTCCTACAGAGGCAAAGTGAAGTGTATAACATTACCTCAGGGTCAAAGAGAAAGAAAAGGAAGAACTACAAGGAAGCAGATGAAGGTACTTAAGACACACCATAGATGCACTTGCCACCTCCCCTCCCTGAGTTGAGGCAAGGGGAAATTTCTAAGCAGTGGGAGAGAAGTTAAGTTTCCTCCATCATCACTTCTCTACTAGGAACACCATCACCACCATCTCTCATATACTCACGGTTAGGATGTTCTTCTTAACTCTGACAACTCTCTACTTTTTCCTCACCTGACACCGGGTGTTAACCCCACTATTAGCCCTAACACTGAGGTCACAAACTGGTTGACCACATGCCTCTGGACATTTTTTACTAGGTTTGCATTTTTTTAATTAATTTAGTTGTGAGCAATTAAAAATCAGATTTCTAACTTTTCTTGGAGAATCAGGTGATGTAGCTACACTGGTGCATGACAACACTCAGCTGGAAGGCCTTGACCTCCTTCTTTGCATGGCCCCACCTGTCCAGTCTCAGATGCCTGGCCCATGTGGATGAGTGAGTGGGTAACCCTTGCCTCAGTGCTAAGGGATCTGATTCCCAAAGGCCACTGACCATGAAGAATTGAGGCATGGCTTTCTGGAAAACCCAGAGATCCTGCCCATCCTTCCCGGAACCCAGATATTCAGACCCTATGCATCTGCCTACACTTGACAATGACATGACCCCCTACCCCTATACCTGCTACTTGTCTTCAGCTTTCCTTCCTAGTGCCCCCCTTTCCAGTTCCGAGGTCCTTCCTCACCTCATGATCCCCACTACCTGCTCACCCTGCAGTACCCAGTCAGCTGTGGCTCCTCCCAAGCCAAGCAAAGCCTAGCAGGAGCAGCAGCAAAGTGGAGACAGTAGCCAGCTTCATGTTCCTGTGCTTGTCAGGGCCCCAACCCTCAGCCTGGGCTTTTATTCCAGGGAGGATCTGCCACCCTGCTCCTTCTTTGGTGACTCACAGCTTCTCTCTCCCACTCCACTCCCACTCAGAGTTGCATAAAGGAAAGTGGGAAGGAGGGAGGCACCCTTCCTCAGCCAAGAGGATATGGAACTGGTACAGAATGTGCAAGCCATTGCCAAGAACCCAGAGCCCCACCTCCCAAGGGATGAGCTTCCTGACCCTGAAACAAGAGGTTCTGCCACCCTTACCTCAATAATTGCTTTCCAGTTCAAGAAAGGAGTGTTGTGTTTGAAATCCTGGAGGAAGAAGGAGAGATGAGTGGGCCACATGGAGACAGAATTCAGAGGGTGCATGCAGCAGCTCACTGGGAAAGTTTCAAGACCACATACAAGAATGGGTTTAGGAGCCCAGGTTTGGTTGAAGGTAGATGAAGATAAGCTTATTAAGGGTGTTAGAATTCCTGGTGGTATTAGTGATAAGATTTGGGTGATAATACCTATCTCAAAAATAAAAAGAGGGAGAATTTTGTGAAAGGTAGGCTCAAACTGGGGGTTGGCTGCCTTGAGGGAGGTGGAGAGAGAGACAGGATGACCAGGATCCCAGTTTTTTAAAACAATGATAATTGTCCTACCTCCCAAAGTCGACTGAAGTAGAGGAGGGCTCGAGTGCTGGGAGATGGGAGTTGGCCCTGTGGATGAAAAGTGGGGAGCAGGTTAGCAGGGAGTCTGACGCCCTGATCGCCTAAACCCCTACTCCCGTTCCCAGCATTTTTCAGTCTTCAGAATTGCGCTCTGGCAAAGGTTTGGAGGGGACGTGGGGGGCGGGGGAAGCTGGGTATCTTTAAGGACTAGAAAACTATTTTTGCAAGTGGAAGAAGAGAGAAACTAGATCTGTTGTGTCATTAACCACTTTCCCGCCCCTAGTACATACAAAGTGTTCTTCTCTATCCCATTTCTCCCTCCTGTGGCTGAACGTAACTGCAGCAAAACCTCAGGATGAAGACCTGCACTCAGAGCTTCCTGCCTTTTCACCTGCCATGCCACCTCCAGCCCATTTCCCAAAGATGTGGGGCTGAAGTCACCCCTTTCCAAGGCCCCCTGGGATAACAGTGAAGATGTAAGAAAAGGGCAGAGGCAAGGAGTGCGGGGCAGCTAAGATTTATTGCAAGGGCAAAGATTGAGATTAATGGAGAGATAGTGTTGTTTTTATAACAGGTGGGAAACTCCCAACCATCTGTCAGCTCTTTGTCTGGAGGTCAAGGGATGGGAAAGCTCCTCTGGTCCTGGGCAAAAAAAAAAGTAGGCTCTAAGAGGGAGCTTGAGGAATAGGACTTCAGGGAGTAATGGGCCAAATCAAGGTTAGATTAGACCCCTGCTTCAGAAATCTGCAGGGACCTTTCTGCCCACTGTTATCATCCAGTAAAATTCATTCCAGCTTGGGCTTGAAAACCCCCATACCTTGCCAGGAATGTTATGTATAGTCCCCCTGTCTTCACTCCTCACTCCGGAGGAAGTCTTTAGGCCCTCATCTCTGACTATGAAGGAGATGGAGCTCACCATTCTCTTCCCTGCCCAACTCTGTCCTGCCTTTCTTCTGAGATCTACTCCTCCAGAAAGCCACCCCAAATGAATCCTGCCTATTTGCAAGCATGCACTTTACTTCACCTCTGCCCCCGCCAGATCCAGATGTGCAAAAACACTGCTGTCTGTCCTGGTCCCCCTGGGAAGTGTCTGTTTGTGCCCTGGTTCTCCTATTAGACCACAAGTCCCCCATGCTCAGGGGCCTGGCCTCCCCATGATTCATAGTAAAGAGTCTTGCTGCTCCAGAGACTGTCTCTCTAAAACAGAAAGAGTCTATCTTGTTCACTTAGTTTGTGCAAACCAGAACTGTGCTGCATCTGGAAACATCTTTATCTCCTATTTTCCACTCTCTCTGAAGTTTGGGCTGCCCCTTTGGCCCCTCTTACCACCA
Source organism: Phyllostomus hastatus (assembly GCF_019186645.2). NCBI lineage: Eukaryota > Metazoa > Chordata > Mammalia > Chiroptera > Phyllostomidae > Phyllostomus > Phyllostomus hastatus. The sequence continues at coordinate 6,077,890 of NW_025333897.1, forward strand.
CCTCCTTTTCCCCACAAGTTTTGGGAAGCAGGATCCTAGTCTCCAATCTTTTACGCTAAGAGTTAGAAACTCAGCCACACACAGGGGTCGGTCAGGTGCTGGGCAGGGGGAGTTTGGCTGCTGGAGAGCAAGCCCCATTGCAAGAAGCAGCTGCTACTCATTTCAGTTTATGTAGCCCATGGAAAGGGGCCCTGTGTTGCCAATTTTTTCAAGAGCAGTCAGAAATCCAAGTCAGTTTGTGAGGTCTATCAATTTTTAAACTTTGGCAACTAATTCAGATTTTTTTTAATGGATCAAACAAAACATTTCATTGGCCTGCCAATCACAGCTTCCACCTTTGGTATTTGCTTGGGTTGTCTGTCCTCATCCTCTCTCTCCTTTTAGTCCACTCCCTCTACTATTCTGGTGTTACGTCACCCTGGCCACAGGCTCCCCTACAAGAGAAAGGGGTGGGCAGGGAGGAAGAAGAAAGGGATCCTAGCCTCCAAGTGTCCCCTAAGATTATGTATGTACAGGGCACCCATCAGGCACTCAGCAGATACTCACTTCTTCTTTCTTCCTCTCTGTGTCAGTCCTCATGTGGCCTTTTAGCTCCACCTGACTATTCAGTCAACCCCTAACTCTGGCCTCTGCTGCTTCTCTGGTTTTTTGAGGATTACACCTACTTGTTCTCCCATTAACCTTCAGGTCTCAAAGGGGAAACCATGGTTCAGGCCTGTCTGGGTCTGCACATTAAGATGTGAAAGAGGCTCATTCATTTCTCATCCCCAACTCCCAACTGTTTGCAAACTCTCCCTCTCTTTTTAGATCTCTGTTTTACTTCCTCCTGTTTGTATTTTTTAAAGCACTTGTCAAAATGCTCTTCATTGCCATCATCATTATTTCCTTAGTTCACCAAGCAGAGGTTTAGCTTTCTTCTCTATATTCTTCTCCCACAAAGATCGAATGGCATGGCCTTCCAGCCCTTACCTGGTTTATTGCATCCCAGTTAATGAAACCCAGCTTGGATTTAAAGTTCTGCAGGAAAAAAAAAATGAGACTGGCTAAATTGGCTGATAATGTAATTGGCACAGAGCCTCAAGATGAGAGAGGTCAAGGGTCACCACTGAAGGTTATAGAAAGAGGACTTCATCCTGTAGGAACAAGGGACAGGGTTCTGGTTTTCCAAGAAAGAATAAGCAGAGCAGTGTTGCTGAACTCACCTTCCAGAAAGTGTCGAAGTCAAAGAGCCCAGGAGATGTCTGAGAGTTCTAAGGAACCAACAATAAACAGAAATGAGAGCAAGAACCCATTCTGTGAGCATGAGGCAGGGGCAGGAGCTATGGGTGTCTGGAGGGTCCCAGTCCCAGGTGGGGTGATGTCACCACTCACCAAGTTATTGATTCCACTGACAGCTTCATCTCCCCCACTGGACCCTTGTCCCTGGATGGGGAAAAAGGACACTTATGTTCAAGGCTTATACATTTTGTCATGCATACCATCCATCAGCTTACTCCTGGCCCACTCATCTTTGCCTTTGCTCCAGCACCATGTACCATCTGTAAAGCCACCTCTCTTCTTTACCGAGCACCTAAGAACCGTACCGCCAAAAAGTCTTCCTGGAATGACTCATCACTTGCTTCCTAGAATAAGTCTACCTACTCCCCAATGAATAGTCCCACTACTGGCCAAGCCCTGTGCCTTAGCTTGCTATGATCTTTTGTGGAATATGTCTATTTTTTCAAATGAGGAAACTGAAACTAAGAGCTGTCCAGCAGCTTGCCTCAGGATCTCTCTCCACATCAGACTTCAGTGTCTGGACCCTGAGCCCCCTTGGTGGGATTATGATGTAGAAAACTCTGCAGTAACTGGTGGGGCGGGGGGGGCGGCGGTCAGTGAGGAAGCTAGGCTTCACTGGCCCTATTTTACCCAAGAGGAAGGCCAGGCTCAGAGAGGTCCACTGACATGCCTAAGATGCACAGATGGCAAGGGATCCAGCTGGCATTTGAACTCCCATTTTTAACTCAAAGTTCATTTCCTTTCTACTTATCAACACTGCCTTCTTAAGTATGATTTTTAAAAATATCCCCTTGGCCATTCTTCTGCTAGTTTTGTCAGCTTTTTCCCTCATAGAGGTAATACAGCTGTGACTGCAGTTGGAAGGAGGGAGAGAATGGATGAGTCAAGGAGGATCATGGGGCTCCCAGGCCCCTGTGTGGTCTCCTGGTAATCAACCAAGACAGATTCAGAGCAGCTGGCAAGAAGAAACTGGTATTTCTATTTCTTTTTCCAGGCCCTTTGCATTCTGACCCCACAGTCTACCATTCCTTCCCCTAAAGCCATTCCTACTCACCTGATAATTGCCTTGGAAGCCCCCAAGGAGGCGACTACCCTCCTTGCTTGTCTCCTGAGAGAGAGAAAATGAAGAAGAGTTGGTGGGAAACTGGCAGGATGTGGGGTAGAGTAGGTGAAGGATTCCTGTATCAAGGGACTGAAGCGGGAACATGACTAGGGACTTCCCAAGACCCCGAGAGAGGCCCTTCTGTCTGGATAGCTCTGTTTTCCCTGGCAAATTTTGTTCCACCCCCTTGTGGATCAGGTTATTGCTCACTTATAATGCTGATTAGTACCACAACCACCTCTGTTTCTATTCATGTCTACAAGCTGCCCAAAATTCAATAGGAAAGGCCTTTGCCACCAAAGAATTTTCCCCTGGTATTGAAGCAGGAACCAGCCAGGCTGTTGTACTGAACTGATTCAAGCTGCAGGACCAGTCTGGGCTGATGTTTTGCATTGGTCAGAAAGGTGATGCTAGCTGGAGAGTCAGGGCAGCAGAGGTGGTACAGAAGTAGATTGCCTAGTCTCCTTCTATATAGAGGTCAGCTCCTCTAGAGTCCCGCCTTCACTGTTTGGGGTGGATCCCAGCCTGTCATCACCTCTTTGTTCCCAGAGCTAAAATCTGGACCAGGCCAGGATGTGGGACTATCTGCTTTGCTACTGTTTCTGCTGGAGAGTTGACCTCCACCCCCACTTACTGCTGCCATAGTCCCTACTCAAGACATGTTGTCTCCTTACCTTGATGTTGCCAGATCCTCTGGAACCTCCCTGTCCTCTGAAACCCTGAGGGACAAGACAGTGAAACACTGATCATTGTTTTAGATCCTTGGTCCATCCCTGCAAATTTATGTATAACTTAATACAATTCCTCTTAAAGTCCTAATAGAATTTTCTTTTGTAACTTGTCAAAATCATCTTGAAATTTATTTTGAAGAATAAATGACTTAGAATAGGTAAGAGAAGACTGGAAAAGATAAGCAGCAAGGGAGGACTTCTACTGGCAGATATGAGACACTGCAGAGTACCATAAGTGAAGCAGTGTGGTTCCTGTCCCAGAGCAGATGAATCGATTTAACAAAATAGAACTCCCAAATGCTCTGAGCTCCCGGAAGCTCTCCTTGAATATTAAGGTATTTACAAATGATATTTTAAATCAGTAGTAGAAATGATTCAATACACGGGGCTCCAATACCAGTTAAGTTATTTGGGGCAAAACTTATTTATAACTTACCAGTTTCCTCCCTTCTGTTTTTTATCTGTTTTCCCCTCATGAGGGAGCATACAGATCTGATCTGAAGTGTAGGGTCTGCCTAGTTGGATTGAGGAGTGGGACTAGATAGTGCGCAGCAAAGTAAAGCCCAGATGGATTAAAGAGTTAAATTTAACAATGAAATTACAGAAGTATTGGTAGTGCTAGAAGAAAACAAAGACTTTTATTATCAAGAGTAGAAACCATAGAAAAAGAGATTTTGGTATGAAAAAAACTAAAAATAGAGTTACAAACTGGGAGATTTCTTAAAACCTATCTACCCATAAAAGGTGAGTATCTGCAATATTTTAGGAGCTCTTCAGAGAGCCTTGTGGACATAGCAGCATAGGGTCGTGGTCCTCTCCCTGCAGGTGACTCTCACACCAGGGCACAGAGCAGCAGCAGCAGCAGCCTCACCCAGACCTTGTTAGAAACCAGAATCTCAGCCCCACCCCAGAGCTGCTGAACCAGAAGCCCCATTTGCGTAAGACCTCTAGGTGATTCGTGTGGACATTACTGTAACATTTCCTCTGTCAGTGTTGCAGGCACTGGTATAGGTCTGTTTACAGGCACTGGTATAGGTCTGTTTACAGGCCAGGTATAGGTCATTTGAAACGATTGTGTTTCTGAAAGGACTGGTTTTTATACAATGTTTTCACAGCCCCATCTATGTTATAAAGTGGGATATTCCCATAGAATTTGCAATTAATTATTACTTTGGAGATTGTTAGTAATTTTATGAGCTTGATTTCTCCCCCTAAATTGTAAATTGGGGCTGGGATGGAGGTTAGTGTTAGGAGTGGGGCTGAGCAGAGTTGAGTTAGGAGGAGTGGGCAGCTGCCGTGATGAACTATTATAGCAGGGGTGTCAAACTCATTTTCACCAGGGGCCACATCATCCTTGCGGTTGCTTTCAAAGGGCCGAATGTAATTTTAGGACTGTATAATGTGACTGCTCCTTAACTAGGGGCAAGGAGCTTCGTGCTGCCTTGGGGTAGAAACTAGGTGCTGGGCCGGATAAAACAAGGTAGAGGGCCGGATTCAACCTGAGGGCCTTGTGTTTGCCACCTGTGAACTATAGTAACCACAAGTTTGACTCTCACCTGACCCCCAGATCCTCCAGATACTCGGACTTCATTCCCTGGGTTGTCACACTGTGGGAGGGAGAAGGAGACTTACTCTCAGTCCCTACCCAGACACCAATTCCGGCCTTCGAACTGCAGCTGTTTAACGCCAAGGCTAACCCACATCAGCCCCACCTCAGCAGCAGTCCACCCCCCATTCTCAGTCCCAGCTGTCACTGTCCCATCATTTGAGGGGCCCCTTATTTTCCTTCCCATGGTCTGAGGAGGATCTGTGCAGGTGTGAACACTAGAACTCACGCCAGGTTTATTTCCACTTCCTCCGCTGCTACCTGAGGAAGAGCTCGTATCATGTTCCTGTAAGAGAAAACAAGGAGTCCAGCTTGTGTCTTAGAACCACTTGGAAGGAACCGAAGAGATCCAGCCACGTTGTGTGTGCTTGCGTGTGTGTGTGTTTAACCCCCCTCTTCCCAACCTCCATTCCTTCCCATCTTCAGCCAGTTGTTCACTGAGGGAAGTTTTTGGGAGCACAGAGAAGGCCAGGTGTGGCCAAGTATACATGGAAATGGGGGATAATTTGCCAACTCTGAGCTCCCCACTTCTCACCACATGCCAAGGGTGAAAAGGCCCCTGGAGCCTAACTGCACAGAAGCCGTGACACTGAGACCAGAGGGCAGGCTGGGGCCTATTCTGCCTTGCCCCTGTCTTTCCTCTCTTCTCACCCTCTCCTGGACCTAGGAAGAGGGAGGGCCACTAGAAGAGAGCCTGATCAAACTTCCTAGAATTTTCGAAGGGTCACTCTTAGATGGAGTAAAAGCAGGTAGCACAAGGAGCAGTATATTAAAGCAGCTTATGTTACCTGGCTTGTTCTAGTAGTTTCCCTCCTCTTGCATGACACCCTTCTCAGACCCCTAAGGAAGCCAGCAATGCTCTCTCTGCAGGGCCCCTCTTGGACCTGCCCCCTAATTCGGCTGCCAGGTTGTGGCCCCCTCCTGGCCCTTTTGTCTGTGGTGGCAAGGCTTCATGTGTGCATTCTATATTTATTAGTTCATCCATGCCATAGCTCTGTAAATGTCCTTAAGTCTCCACCAGTGTGGGCCTGCCCCCATTCTTCGGGGAACTTCCCTAACAAGTATCGTATGTTTCTGTGCCCACTTCTGTTCTTCCATTTGTCACCCCCAGCTGTAGTCAGAGTTGCCAAGTTGCCCCGACTTCAGGAATAGGGTGACAGGAAATAGTCTCCTCCATGATGGAGCAGAGATAAGGGACAGAGTGAGGGAAAGGAGGGAAGATACCTCTTCTGGAAAGAGTAGAGTGCATATCTAAGGAACCCTGCTTGGTGGGGCTGGGTAGGTGGGGAACAGAAGCTGAAGGAGCCACAGGATGACAACTGCCAGTGACGTTACCCGCGCCACCCACGCCCAGGCTGGCAGCTTTCAGGAAGACCTTGGAGCGCATCTCCTCAGCAGGGACCACCAGGGGCCTCAGCCCCATCTATCCTTCAACAAAGGAGCAGAACTCACCCAGTTGCCCCCGGAACTGCTGCTGCCGCCGCGGCCACCGCCGCCGCCGTTGCCACCACCGCCGCCGTTACCACTGCCGCCGCTGCTGCCGCCGCCGCTGCCGCCGCCGCCGCTGCCGCTGCCGCCGCCGCCGCTGCCGCCGTTGCCGCCACCGCTGCCGCCACCGCTGCTGCCACCGCTGCCGCCACCGCTGCTGCCACCGCTGCTGCTACCGCTGCCGCCGCCGCCGCCGCCGCTACCGCCGCTGCTGCCACCACCGTTACCGCCGCTGCTGCTACCACTGCTGCTACCACTGCTGCTGCTCCCCTGAGGGGCAGGAACAGACCAGAGCGAGGACTAAGAATGAGAACGCCAGCACCGCTTTCCTCCCTCCCCTTGCGCTCCTGCTTGGCATAATCCCCGCCCAGTCTGAGGGACGCAGAGTTTCTGTTTTCTCCCTGTGCCAAATGCCTCGGGTTGCCCATCCTCTTACCCAAGAGTTGCTAGAGCTTGCATCTGAACCAGAGGGCGGGGCGTTGGTGCACTGCAGAGGAAATGGGGCAGGTGAGTTTTAAGATTTCAGTTAGAGCTGTTGCCACAGGCCAGGCTCTCCTTCTTACAGCTTTACTTTCTTTCCTCACGCGTATCTCCCCCATCCCCATCTGATTTATATCCCTCTCTGCCTTGTCTCTTGCTCACGTGCATCTCTTTCCTGGCCAGTCTTGCCTCTTACCTCAAGCTCTGCCTTCCCCATCTTTCTTTCCTTTTTGTCTCTCCCACTTTCTGTCACACACACCCAGACACCCTCTTCTTCCCCAGACTCTTCTTCTTACCTCCATATTTGGGTTGCTGTTTCCCCTCACTGAATCATAACCGGGTTGAGCCACAGCTCCCTGCAGGGAGGGTGAGACTGAGTGTGGGGTCCAAAGATTGAGGGAGGGGTGGAGAGTGTGGGCTTGAGGGAGGGAGGCTGCAGGATCCGGGCTGGGGTGCTTTACCTGAGCATTGGTCCCCAAGTCGTATGGCCCTCCATTGCCTCCCTGGCCCCAGGAACTTCCCTGAGAGTTGGTTCCAAAGTTGCCATCTGAGCTTCCAGAGTGTCCATGGCCCCAGGGAGTCCCTGGACCTTCAGGATTGCCCTGGCTGTGGGATCCCAGGCCACCCTGAGAACCAAAGATGCCATGGCCTCTGGATGGAGGCTGACCATTGGTTCCCTGCAAGGACAACATGCATGCGCTTAGTGTATGTGACTTTCTCACTCTGTGATGGGAGTAGGGTGGGAGCCAGGCAGAGAAATTAAGAGAGGAGCCAGAGAAGGGTATAGGGAGAGGCAGGTAGAGACCCCAAAGTGATAGAGGAAGCATGCATAATATGGAAGAAAACTGCCCCAGACAGTCACAAATAAGAGACTCCTTCCTCCTTTCAACTGATCCCCAAGATTCTCAACCCAGCTGCACACAGCCTCCCATTTCCACACCCAGCTTCCTTTCAGCCACTCACCCAAGCACCATTGTTGCTGGGCATCCCTTGCCAGGAGCTGTGGGCAGCATCTATTCCATGTCGAATAATATTCTCAGTCTGTCTGCCAGCCTCACTCCCAGTGTCTCCAAAAGCATGGGCTGCTGCTTCAACACCCTGGCGGATGGCCTCACCCACCCTGTGGCCGAAGGCATCGCCCATCCCTGGGCCCATGGCCTCCTTGATTCCAGAGCTGGCTGCCTCTCCAACCCCTTGGCCAATGGCCTCCCCAATACCTGTTCCAGCATTTGCCCCTCCACTTAGCAGTGGGCCAGCCTCCCCACTGCCCAGATACAAGGCCAGCAGGAGGCAGGCCAGGGACCCCTGTAACTTCATCTCTGCCTCACTTCCCACCCAAGTTTCTTTCTGTTGGCCCTTTTTCTTCCTCTGAGTATGTGTGCCCTCCTCCGTTTTCTTCTTCCTTCTGACTTCTTATTTTCCCTCCCTCTAGGTCTGCAGCCTTCTCTCTCCTTTCCCCAACTCCCCTGCCTTCCCAGAGTCCTCCACCCTGCCACTACTCCTTATAACATAGCTTGGGAGAAGGTGACAGGGCTGGGCAGCCCAGAGTCCCTCCCCGCACTGACTCAGGGCCAGCCACCGATAAGGTAATGAGCTGTAATTGTGAGTCTCAAGAGTCTGTGTTGAAACAGAGAGGGAGCTTGTGCATCAGGAGGGAGGGAGGGAGAAATGGAATGAGATGGGTGCAAAAGTGTTCCAATTTCCCAATCCCAGGAATTTGGGGCACAGGGTGGGGATGGGGGCATCTGAAGAGATAGGCTGTTGGTGTCTCCTACAGGCAGCAGGTGGAAGGGAGTCACAAGCTGGGCCCTGCCAGCCGGGCAAGGATAGGGAACCAAGTAGAACAGGGCCCACCCTAGGTGTAAGCCAGCCTAGGTCAGGGGCCCTTTCTTGGCCTTTCTCTCAGTTTCAGCTGGCCTTTGCCTCTCCCATTTCTCTCCTCTCCCATGCTCTCTCCTAAAGGTGTGGAAGAGGCCCTCACCCTCTTCAATACCTTCTAGTCTACAGAGAGCCTGGGAGCTGTGAGATTGGTCTCAGTTCCCAGTAAGGACCCCAAACATCTGGGAAGGAAGTGGTCACACCTCTGAGAGTGGTCATCAGGGTGTCTTAGTTAGCATCCTGGTGGCTCTTAGCTGAGGAAGCTGGGTGTGGAGCAGTGGAGCTGGGCGGGCCAGCCACCCCCAGGGAATGAGTAGGAGGGAAAGACCTAGAGAGGGAGTGGTTGACCCAGGCAGCCATCCTGTTTATCCATAATGGAGGGGACATGTTTGTGAGTTCATGGCCTTCTGGGAGGGCTGGGATGGTACCAGCTCACCCCACCCAACCCCCAGCCTCCCCCAGGGGCCAGGAGGGCACTGGCAAGGGAAGAGGAGTTAGCTCAAGGGCAGGAGCCCTAGGTCAGCAACATAATACTCTCCTGGGTCTCAGCTCAGGATGTAGAACTCAGGCATCCTCCCCAGGTCTCATCCCTGCTTAGCAAGCATGGCTGCCTCTATACTCCCAGGAGTCCCAGGCCCTCCCACTTGCCACTGTTTTGTATCACTGTGATACATCACTCAGTTAGGAGGGGCCAGTTTCCATCTGCCTTTCTCAATGTCTCCCAGTCAGTCTCTCTCTCCGCCCCAACACCCACACCCCAACTTGTAACATTCAATACCTCTTACCATGTAAACAAAATCCCTGTCTGTCCTCAGCTGCTCCTACCTCCCTGTTATTTCTGACTCTAATGATGATAATAAATGGTGATGGTAATAATAATAATAATAATAATAATAATAAATTGCAGCTCCAGTCTGTAAAAGGCTTTCTATGTGTCCAGCACAGGAGTTTAAGCACTTTAAAGCTCTCTCAGCCCTGGAGATCAGTCTTCTTACCCTGTTTAGAGATGGAGAACTTGAGGTTCAGAGAGCACATGTGAATGTGCGGTGGGGCCAAAGCCCAAGCCCAGCCTGCCTTCATGTCTAAGCCCTGACCTCCAGTATTTTCTGTCACCTCCATGTCTCAGACCTCCCCCTGCTTTTCAAAGCCCTCATTCTTCTTTGGATAGAATCAGTTTTGGTTTTGCACCACACCTTGTTGCAGGGCGGGAAGAGGAGGGAAAAGTATATCTGGGGGCTCCAGAATTGGTGATGGAGACACTAGACCTATTCCCACTTCCCCAGGACAGGACTGCAGGCAGCAGGCAGACCGCTTGCTAAGACTCCTTCCCACACTTCCCTCACGGGACACCTCCACAATGGCATGTAGCTGCCCTCTCCCTCCTCTATTACTAATATTTTTCTTTAAGCTAGCTTACTTTCTTAATATATTTTAAGAATATTTTATATTGCTGCTGAAAGTGGAAAGCCAGAATCACTTGCCCATAAATAGAAAATACCGGGAAAACATAGTGAGAAACAAATGGTATTACATTATACATGGCTGCAGTTCCTGCATCCTCTTTGTTAAAAAAGGGAAATTAGCAAGTATGAGAGAGATATTCAAGGCACGCTAGCATGGAAATTGAGTCTTCTTTTTTAACATAGTCAGAAGATTTAAAAAAAAAATGGAGAAAAGAGTTTCTCACTGCATGGTTCAGACTACGTTTACAGACCACCTAAATTCTCCTTTGCCACCAGCAGTCCCATGTTCTACCTTTGGAGAAAAACTGCCCTCAGACATCTCTGGACCTGAGGAGTCACCTGAAATCAGTCTTAAGGCGCAGTTATTAAGTATCCATCATGAACCCCATAAAAGATGGGGTGCTTTCACATTCATGATCTCATTTAATCCTCACTATAACCTGAGGTGGATATTATTTCCATTTTACAGATGAGGTAACTGAGGCCTAGAGTGTTAAGTGCATACACAAAATCATATGTAAAAAAGATTATGGTAAAATGGAGTTGTCAGAATTTGACCCAAGTCTGTCTGACTCCAAACAGCTTTTTTCCTACATCACCAAGCCTCCCTTGTTTTAGCATCCACAAATCTGACATGCCTACATCATGTGCAAGACCTTCTGGTTTTAGCTTATCTCTCTAATTTACTTCTTTATTTATTCAACAAATATTTACTGAATATCTACCCTGTGTCATGCCTGTTCGAGGCACAGGGGATAGATACCACATGGAACAAGTTCATCAAAATCTTTTTCCTTAGGGAACTCACATTCATCGTGGGTTTAGTTGGACAGTAAACATACCAGGTGGTGATTAGCATTGTGAAGAAAAACACAGTGGAGTGAAGGAACAGAGAAGAGAGGAGCCAGAGAAGGGTATAGGAAGAGGCAGGTAGAGACCCCAAAGTGATAGGGGAAGCATGCATAATATGGAAGAAATTTTAAACCAGGTGGTCAGGAAGGGCTCTTTAAGATGTGATTTATGAACTGAGACCCCCAAAAAGTGAGAGCCTGAGCCATGAGGATATCTAGGGATAGAGTATTCCAACAGAGGGAACAGTAGTGCAAAGGCTCTGAGGCTGGAGCACAGAGAAAGTGGCAGTTGAAATTGAAGAGGTAATCACTTTTTAATCAAATTTATTGGGGTGACATTGGTTAACAAGATCATATAGATTCCAAGTGTGCATTTACATGATATTAGATCTATATATTACAGTGTGTGCTCACCACCCAAAGTCAAATCACCTTTTGTCACCATGTATTTGGCCCCCTTTACCTTTGACTATTCTCCCACCCCCTTCCCTCTGGTAACCACCATGCTGTTGTCTGTGTCTATGCGTTTCAGTTTATATCCCACATATGAATGAAATCTTATGATTCTTAGCTTGTTCTAATTTATTTTGCTTGGAATAATATTCTCAAGGTCCATCCATCCTGTCACAAATGGCAGTATTTCATCTTTCCTTATGGCTGAGTAGTATTGCATGTATATATATGTATCACACCCTCTTTATCCAGCCCTCTATTGAAAGACACTTTGGCTGTTTCTATGTCTTAGCCACCATGAATAATGCTGCAATGAATATAGCAGTGTATATATCCTTGCAAGTGAACTCATGTTTTTGAGTTTTTGGGGTAGATATCCAGAAAAGGGATTGCTGGGTCATATGATAACTCTATTCTTAATTTTTTGAGGAATTGCCAGACTGTTTTTCATAGTGGCTATACCAGTTTACTTTCCCACCAGCAGTTAAGGAGGAATCCTGTTTTCTCTGCAACCTCTCCAACACATATTATTTACCTGTCTTATTGATAATTACCATCCTAACAGGTGTGAGGGTTGTAGTTTTGATTTGCATTTCCCTAATAGCTAGTGAAATTGAACATCTTTTCATATATCTGTTCACCATTTGTATGTCCTCTTGGGAGAGGTGTCTGTTCAGGTCCTCTGCCCATTTTTTAATTGGATTTTTTGTTTGGTGTTGAGTTGTATCAGTTCTTGATATATTTCAAAAAGAGGTAGCCATTGTGAAGACTGACTTTTACTCTGAATGAAGTGGAACCAGCCAAGGGCTTGAAACTGAGGGAAGTTGTGATCTGACTGGGGTGTTAACAGGATTCCTGTAGGGAACACACCGTTATGGGAAGAGGGGAGTACAGAGATCAGGGAGGAGACTTGGGGCAGGTGTGGAGGCTGGACTCAAGTATAGAGAAGAGATGAGGCCTTGCATATGGGCAATGTCTCTGCTCCCTCCTATGGGGTCTGGGTCTCAAAGTGACATCTACTGTCTTACCTTGTCCACAGTGCCTGTTCTGGAGTCTAGGTTGAAATTCTATCTTCACTATTTACTAGCCATGATCTTAATTCATATGTACAACAGTTTCCTTATCTATAAGAGGGGTGAATGTGAAGGTTAAATGAGGTAATTATGAAGAGAGCTTAGAGCAGTACCTGCAACACAGGGCACTCAATATATGTTCTTGCTAGTGTTGGGCACATTAATGTTGTTGGAAGGCTTTCTCGGCAGTTGATTAATTTTGAGACATACACACACACCTCCTGAAAAGGCCAAATGCAGAAACTTGTTTTTAAAGAGGACTTGTTTTGAAGCAGCCCACTCCCCAAGAGCCCCAGGGAAGCATGCCACGTCACTAGCAGAGATCACCAACAGGGAAGTGCTCTTGAGAGAGTCCCACTATCACCACTTCCTAGATTATCAGGCAACTCTCTCCCTTCTCTGAGCTTCAACTTTATCCTCTGTAAGGGGGATAATCATGGTACCTGCCTCACAGGGAGGTTGTGAGAATGGCATGAATCATGTCTGTAAGTGCTTAGCAAAGACATAGTAAGCACCCAACAAAAATGGCTGTGTGGTCCAGCCCAAACCCCTCTCCCTGTTCTGCGTCTGCAGAAACTGGCCCCTCCCATCTTCATTACTCCCTAGCTCAACTCCACCTATCTGTCTCAGCTGCCTCATTCTTGCTCACACTTACCCAAGGCCTTTCCCAGGTCTGCTCAAGCCTCTCCACTACCAGTTGCCAGCCATTTGTGCCTGGCCTTGAGCTCACCTTTTGAATCTCTTAATCTAGAGAGAAAATGGGTATGGAACAAGTAAATATACAACTACACATTGTCATAAGTGCTATGAAGAAAAAATATCAGTGTGCCATGAAAGAATAACAAAGGTAGCCCTTTGTTCAGATTGGGTGGGCAAGATTGCTAAAACCTGAAGGGTGAGGAGAAGCCAACACAAGGGACAAAAGGGACATGGTGGTTTGTACCTCTAATTCCCCTTTACCTTTTCTACCTGCGCCCCACCCCTCCCCCCTCTAGCAACCATCAATTTATTATTTGTTTCTACGCATGTTTCTGTTTTGTTTGTTTTGCTTTTTAGATTCCATATGTAGTAAAATCATACAGTATTTATTTTTCTCTTTCTGACACTTCACTTAGCATAATGCTCTTTAGGTCCATCCATGTTGTCCCAAATTGTCCATCATACTTTAATTAAAATGGAGGGCATATAGAGAATATTTCTAGCACAGGAAACAGCATGCAATGACTCAAGGCAAGAACGTGTTGTGCCTATTCTACTCTTCAAAACCAGCTAAGCTCTTCTTTTCCAGAAGCTTCCCAGGATTGACTCCAGTAAATATTGATTTATTCCATATCTCTTTGACAAACCCAGCAAGAAAATGTGCATATAGATGAAAATCAATGAAAGCTTTTACTTTTTATGAAAGAATGATTCTCTTGAATATTCCCATTTCAGAAGGGAGCCCTCCAATCCATGTGAAATGATATCTAGCACAGAGTAGACTTCAATGTGTGCTATGAATGAATGCTTTTTTTTAATGCAGGAAAGAGATGTCTGAAATTTACTTTGAAATGCATCAAAAATGTTTTGACACATGGCTAGATCCAGAGATGTGTATGCTGGTTGGATGTGTGGTGAAGCAAGCATAGTAAAATGTTAGTGATGGAATCTAAATAGTGGATTTGCAGGTATCCGCACTGAAGCTCTTCACCTTTGTGCTAACTTTGAAATATTTTCAAAATAATTATTGCAGGAGAAAAGAAGGAATATAAGTGATAAAATGATGGTATTCTATAAGTAAGGAAAAATGTAATGAATATAAAGTTCCAGGAACATCACTTTTACCCCCCTCCATCGTATCGTTTAGTTCTTACTGCTGCATTGCCTTGTATTTGTTTTCATATTCTGTTCATGTGTCTTGTCTCCTCAAGAAGTCTATGAATTCCCCAGAAGCAAGAACACTGTCTCTTATTTTTGGTCCCACAATTGATGAAATTTTGAAGCTGGAAGGTGTATTTATAATCTTCTCCTGCAGACACAAGGTCCCTGCTTTATATAGGAGGAAACCGTGGCCCCTACAAGGGAAATAACCTGCCTACAGGCACACAGTCCTGATTGGAATGCAGGTGTCCCAGCAGCAGGGCCAGTGCTTGGCAAGTGTTCTAGAGACTTTATAGGCAGCTGTGAAAGGTTAGGTTCTGGCACTAGAAACACCTGCTGCTTTCTTGTGGGTTACTCTGGGCAAGTGTCCTGGTCCCTCTGAGCCTGTTTCCTCATCCATATGATAGGGATCATAAAAGAACTCTGCCTTTGGGTTGGGGGAGGTTTAAATGGTTACAGAGCATGAACAGCTTTTCTCACAGGACCTAGGACCTAGTAAGTGCTCAGTATAGTAGCTGCTATGATGATTCCACCGGTCTTTGAGTCATCCACAGATCTGAAAACTGGGCCTCCTGAGCCACTATTCTTGTCCTTATAAAGAAGCTCTTCCTCCTGCCATCAGCGTGCCTTCCCTCTGAGCTTTTGGTCCTCCCTGTGAGAGGGTCTCCCGAATGTATCTCTGTTCTCTCTCTTTATTCAGTGATTCCCATAGCTACTGATGCTAAACAAGGAAAGACCCCTTTGTTTGCAGAATATCCCTTGTACCCCTTAGGCTGTTTCTCCCTCCAAATACTGACTATGTGACCTTGGTCATGTTTCTTAACCTGTGCAAGCCTCCACATGCTTCTCAATAACAGTACCTCTTACCTCATGGGTGGTTGGGAGGCTTCAGCAATGTCATGCATATAAAGTACTTGTCAGAGAGCCTAACAGGACTAAATTGTATAATAAATCCAAGTGATCATTGTTATTCCTTTGGTGCAACATCTCCTAAATGAGAATGCTGCCCCATTTGACTCTCCCTGGGTTCCTGACCTCTCTCCCCTGGTGTCTCTGCCCCACCACTGGCCTGAGTGGCTTTCCCTGTGTGACACTCCTCCCAGTGTTCACCATGAACCTGGCACACTAATGAAACATGGTTTTTCCGGTAACCGCTTTCCCAGATCTGATCAGCCTCCAAATCTCCAGCTTAACCCATCCTGTACATCACACTCCCAGCTCCTTCAGCAAAGAAGGAAGAAGAGAAAAGACAAGCCTCCCCACTCACAGCCCTCCTTAGGGAGCATGTGGACCATGATGAGAGTAGGTTGTGTCTTATTTATTCACAAATCTCAGTACCATTCCCATAAGGGACTCCCAAAATCTACCCCAACCCCTATCCCCAGCTTCTTCAAGTCATTTCAGCTATGACAACAGGAACATCAGTCTGCTCAGCAAGGCCAGGCATCAGTTTAGGGAATGATGTTGGCGACGCTCTGGAAGAGAGAAGGAGATAGGGAGTGAATGCAGGGTGTGCAGTCATGGAGGCACTGAAATCTCTGCTCTCACATCTCCCCACCCCTCTGGGAAACAAGAGGGAAGCTGGCTACCTTGGCCAAGAAATTGCCTATGTTCTGGGGAATATCTTAAGGAAGGTAGCACCTAGATTAAGAAAGAATGGGGAGCCAGGATTCATAGGAGAGAGGATGAGGACAGATGGTGGGCACATGGAGGGGATGGTTTCAATCTCCCCTCTTTCCCTGGCTCACAGATATACACACACCCCTGGAGGTCTTTTCTGCCAGCCTATGTTTGCCTCAGTGGGAATTAAAAGTATCCAAAAGATGAAATCAGGATGTGAAGGGCAAGGAATAAATGAAGAAAGGGAAAAGCAGAGCTGGAGAATGTGTTGGATGATCTCTGAAAGGCTGAGAGTCTGTCCACAGTGAAGTTGTCCATGAATAATAAGCAATGCAAAAGAGGGTGTACAAATATCTCCCAAGATAGAGCAGAAAGCTGAAACCATATGGGCACTCACCTGCCACAGAGCTGGAAAGTTGATGAAGGGCTTGTTGACTGAAGCCTAAAATTCAAGGACAAGAGTCAGTACCCAGCATCCATCCCACCACCATCCTAGGAGGGCGTCCACTGCCCCGCCTCCAAGTCCATGCTTTGCTTGGGAGACTTACTCCAGATGTTAATGTTGTGGTTGCGCCCCCTCCGTGATGGACGGTAGATCCGCCTGGATGACCGCCCTGTGGACAAAACCCAGACCATCATTACAACCCCTCAGCCATTGAAGGTCTCCTAAGTTCCTTTTCCCCAGTTACCTACTGCCCTCTAGGATAACTAACCTCCTACCCCCTCACTGTCCAGAAAGAAACCCAAAGGCCCTGTTACCATGGTAATTCTGTGAGAGATGGGGAGAAAAGCCAGGAAGGACATCTTTCCCTACTGACTAATCTTTCCCCAATTCCCTTTTATTTTATTTGAGAGGCTCTTAATCATTGAGAAGAGGCCTGGCTAGAAAGGGAACCCAGAGGACCCATGCAAATACCAGGACCATAATTAACTTCAGCCCTGACCTCAACTCTACCCTTTCTACATATACATGAGCCTGATCCCTAACTTGGGTTGATCCCAATCTTTAATCCTATCCCAGACACTCAGCAGTACTGCAACCCAGAGTCCTATCACAAACCTCCCTCTCCTGCCATCTGTCTCAGAGCCATTTCCCCCTTCATACACACTTTCTACATAGTCCAGGGGTGTCAAACTCATTTCCACTGGGGGCTACATCAACCTCACGGTTGCCTTCAAAGGGCCAAATGTAATTTTAGGACTGTATAAATGTAACTACTCCTTAACAGTTAAGTGAGAGCTTGGCACTGCCACCGGGTAGAAACAAGGTGCAAGGCCAGATAAAACAAGGTGGAGGGCAGGATTCGGCCCACAGGCCTTGCGTTTGCCACCTGTGACATACTCCCTTCCTCCCCACCCACCATTCTTGGCTCACTGCCTGGCAGCCAGTGTGGCTATGGGCTTTGAGGCCTGGGCCAGTCCTCAAGAGGGTGTCCCAAAGAGTCGTCATGAAGATTGAAAAGGAGAGAATTGAGGCAGGCAGGATTCAGCCTTTTATAGCCATGCCCCCTCCTTGGTGCCTGTTCAGCTGTGCATGGTGCTGCTTACTTCTTCTGCCCTCCAGTGTCTGTTCCCTCTACATAATTAGGGATCAGAAATCCTTCACAAGACCTGCTCTGATGGGCCAGTATGGAGGAAGAGAAAGCCTGGACCTGAGATTTGCCAAAGATGTGTGCTAGCCATATGACCTTGGCAAATCCCCTTAAACTTCACTGAGCTCAGGTGTCCTTATCTGAAAATTAGGGAATCGCGTCAACCTCCTTACCTTGACTACCTCAAATTAAACAGAAAAGGGCTTATCTCTGAAGCTATTCCTCATGCTCACACTCCGATATTCTGCATTTTCTCAACACTCATTCTGCTCCCACTGTAATAGATCTTGGTTCAGCAACTGTGTCCTGTTCCCCAGCAGAGGCTTCATGTTTCTCCCTGTAGAACTCCTTAACTAGGAGGGCAGCTCCCTGAAATTGGGGCTGGGTGACATTCATACTGTCTAGTATAAAGCTTTCAGATAAGATGGCTTGATCCATCTGACCAGCTAACCACCAGCTTCTTTGTAAAGAAGGAGAGGAAGAAGGAGGACACAATTATACATCTGCCTAAGCTTCTTTCACCCTGTAAAAGCTACCTGGGCTCCCCAAATAACTCAAGGGTTTAACCTCTCCCTCCCCAATCCCCTTTTCCCCTTTCCCCTGCCCCTGTTCACCTACATTCAGCAGCTGGTTGGCCTCCTTGCCGTCTTGGTTGACCCCATTATGAACATTCTGCTGCAACCTGTCCACCTCCTTTCCAGCCTGGCCAGCAGCATGGTGGACACCTTGGCCAAGTTTCTCCGCTTCCTTTCCAGCCTGGCCAGCAGCGTGGTTGACCCCTTGGCCAAACTTCTCTGCCTCCTTCCCAGCCTGGTTGGCCCCATCGTAGAACCCTTGGACCACTTTGTCTGCTTCCTTTCCAGCCTGTTCAACGGCATGGTGAACTCCCTGGCCAAAATGCTCCTCCGCCTTCCCAGCCTGGTTGACTCCATTGTGGACCCCTTGAACCACTTTTTCCCCCTCTTTCCCAGCCTGCCCTGCAGCATGGTGGACTCCCTGGCCAAACTTCTCTGCCTCCTTCCAGGCCTCATTAACCCCATGGTGGACCCCGTGGCCAAACTGCTCTACCTCCTTCCCAGCCTGGCTGACCCCAGGATGGACTCCTTGGACTATTTTGTCCCCCTCTTTCCCAGCCTGCCCAGCAGCATGGTGGACCCCCTGACCAAACTTCTCTGCCTCCTTCCAGGCCTCATTAACCCCATAGTGGACCCCATGGCCAAACTGCTCTACCTCCTTCCCAGCCTGGCTGACCCCAGGATGGACTCCTTGGACTATTTTGTCCCCCTCTTTCCCAGCCTGCCCAGCAGCATGGTGGACCCCCTGGCCAAACTTCTCTGCTTCTTTCCAACCCTCATTAATGCCATGGTGAACCCCCTGGCCAAACCTCCCTGCCTCATTCCCAGCCTGCCCTGCAGCATGGTGGACGCCCTGGCCAAACTTCTCTGCTTCTTTCCAACCCTCATTAATGCCATGGTGAACCCCCTGGCCAAACCTCCCTGCCTCATTCCCAGCCTGCCCTGCAGCATGGTGGACCCCCTGGCCAAACTTCTCTGCTTCTTTCCAACCCTCATTAATGCCATGGTGAACCCCCTGGCCAAACCTCCCTGCCTCATTCCCAGCCTGCCCTGCAGCATGGTGGACCCCCTGGCCAAACTTCTCTGCTTCTTTCCAACCCTCATTAATGCCATGGTGAACCCCCTGGCCAAACCTCCCTGCCTCCTTCCCAGCCTGCCCTGCAGCATGGTGGACCCCCTGGCCAAACTTCTCTGCTTCTTTCCAACCCTCATTAATGCCATGGTGAACCCCCTGGCCAAACCTCCCTGCCTCATTCCCAGCCTGCCCTGCAGCATGGTGGACCCCTTGACCAAACTTCTCTGCTTCTTTCCAACCCTCATTAATGCCATGGTGAATCCCGTGACCAAACTTTTCTGCCTCCTTCCCAGCCTGCCCTGCAGCATGGTGGACCCCCTGACCAAACTTCTCTGCTTCTTTCCAACCCTCATTAATGCCATGGTGAATCCCGTGACCAAACTTTTCTGCCTCCTTCCCAGCCTGCCCAGCAGCATGATGGACCCCCTGACCATACTTCTCTGCTTCCTTCCAGGCCTCATTAACGCCATGGTGAACCCCCTGGCCAAACCTCCCCGCCTCATTCCCAGCCTGCCCAGCAGCATGGTGGACCCCCTGGCCAAACCTTCCTGCCTCACTTCCCGCCTGGTTGACCCCATGATGGACCCCCTGAATCACTTTGTCTGTCTCCTTCCCAACCTGTCCAGCAGCATTGTTCACGCCATGGGTAAGCTTCTCTGCTTCCTTTCCTGCTTGTCCGACGCCATTGTTGATCCCATGGGCTACCTTGTCCAAGCCGTGGTTGAGCCCCTGGACGCCCTTGTCCAGCTCCTTGCCGGCCTGGCTCCCCATGTTGCTAAGTCCATTAAGAACTTTCTCCACTTCCCTTCCAGCTTGAGTGATTCCATTGTTGATGCCTTCCAGGGCCTTGCCCACCTCTCTCTCTGCATTGCTCAGCCCTCGGTTGATCCCTTCAATGACCTTCTCAAGGGGGTCATTACTGGCTGCCCATCCAGGCAGGGCCCCCAATAGCAGTAGGAGGGAGCAGGAACTGACCAAACTGGCAAGATGCATATTGTTAGGAGGGTAGAGAAGATGCAGAGAGGAACCAGCAAAGCCAGGCTGCTATTTATCCTCTGCCTCCCTCCCTCTTCTCCACCCCTCATGACTCAGTTACCTCCGTGAGGCACTGACTTGGTCCCCAGTCAGGGAGGTATTTCCCAGGGAGATTTGGGGTTGAGCAATGGAAAGGAGGAGGAAGAGAGGGTGAGTCATGAATGAAGAATACTCACATGGCATCTTTGCTCTTTGCCCAGCTCGGGCCCTCCACCCCAGAGCCTAGATGTCTGCCCTTCCAACCACCTCCTCTTTTCATTCCTCACCCACTAGCCATGTCTCCTCTCTCCCAATCCCACCTCCCCCACCCCCATCCCTGGTTCCTCAGCATCTTCACTCTCATGGAATCAAGGATCCAGATTCCAAGCACTAAGATTCTAGAAAGATGGGAGGTGTAGTCAGGGGAAGGGAGCACTTTCAGGGAGTTGAGGGAATCATCAGATCTTGTATTTATTATTCTTCTTGATTCCCCTACTATTTAGAATGATCCAGCTACTTAGGATTTCTCCCTTATCCTCAAATACACCAAGCTCATTCTTTCCTCATGACATTTGCACTTACTGTCCTCTGTCTGATATGTAGAATTCAGACCTTCGCATGGCAGTTTCATCATTCTGTCTTTGGCTCAAATGTCACCTTCTCAAAAAACCTTCCCCAGTTGTCCCCAATTATACTCTGTAATATCCTTTGGTTTTTATAGCACTTACCACAGTCAAAAATTACCTTTTTATTATCTGTCTGACCTATAAGCTTATAAATGTCCAGAGGACAGGGCCTTTGTCTGTTGGTTGCTGCTATATCACCAATTTCTACCACATTGCCTGGAGTTCAGTAAATATTTACAGATTGAGCAAATGAATGGATTAGAAGAAACCAAGGAAAGAGAGGCTAGGCCTGGGCCTGAGTCTCAGAGGGTGCCAGGGAGGGGGGAGAGGGTGCCTGGGTCCTCAGAGGGTACTAGGGGGAGAGTTGCAGGTTGTGAGGCCAGGATCACATTCTCATCACAGAACCTTAGACTCCTGCCTCCCAGCCCTTGGGCAAGGGCAGGGGGCCGATTGCCATGAGCTGGGACAGGACGCAGTGTCTCCTGAAAAGCCGGTTGAGGCAGCCATGGGGAGGAGCTGAAGACCCAGAGCAACAGGAAACTGTCAGCCAGAACCTGGGCTGGGGGCCAGGATCTCATTCTTCCTCACTGCCTCTCCCTGGAGACTCATTAGTGCCCACCTGAAGCCTAGTATTGAAATGGCAGCATGGGTTGGAGGGGGAAACAGCTGGGAGTTTGAGCTAGGTATGAAGAGGTGTATCAGGAGGAAGGGCAGGTGGTGGATGGTGGATCTGTGGCAGAATACCTATCTGGAGCTAGTTTAGAGGGATGCACACACCAGAAGGACAAGAACCAGTGGGTGGGTACAGTTGGGCGCAGGGGTGAAAGATATTTGGGTTTTGGTGCCAAGGGGAGAGACTGAGAGAGGGGGTGGAGGTGGGATTGCTAGTGGGAAGGCCAGGCAGGAAAGAATGTGCAGGGTGTGAGCAAGTAGAGGTGGCAGAGTTATGTGTGTGGGTGCCAAGGTGTGGTGAGAAACTGCACGTGTTTTCAGGCTTTGCTCAAACAAGGACAACAAGGCCCACTCCCCTTGGAGGACCCAGAGTTCCACCTAGATCCTGAACACTTGGCTTTACCCAGAACCAGGCATCCCAGACCCAGAGGCCCAGGAGCTTCTGCCTTCTCTGGGCTGTCTGTAGAGGGTGAGTAATTGTACCACCTCTCTACACTTCAGCTCATCAAATCTGTTTCCTAGTTTCACGCTCCAGGGACAAAGCCAAGTCCCTGGGCAACCTCAGGTGTGGCTTTTCTGCTCTGTCCAGTGCCTACATCAGGGAGTTTCCCATGCAGGGAGATTGCTGGGTGGGGAGTTCCAGAATCCTAATCCTCCCTGAGGTCGACAGGTACAATTTCTCCATTTCTCTTTCCACCCTTGTCTGCCCCATCCTACCGTATCTGTCAGCCTCTGTCCACCTCCTTGGTGCTCCATTCCCATTGGCCACTGTTGGGTTCAGAACTTTGGCATCTTTCTCTGTGATTCTCTGCCATCCTCTGCTGGTTTTGGTAACAGTGGCTGTGCTGCTGTCCTCAAGGAGCTTTTAGTCACTGAGCCATCACAGCTCCCCCAAAGCACTCCTAAGAAGTTTGCCATGAAGGTACCACAGTGTGCTTGCCAATCCACGGGGCCCCTGAGCACATGTGCTGTCCAAGAGCCTCTTTGGACAGGAGCTGCCATAGGCTTTCCAGCTCTGGTTAGGATCTGCTGCACTTCCTATGAACTGGGAAATACTTGCTCCCAACGCTTTGGCAGATCTTGCCATAAAATCAGGATCTTAATCAGTCTTGGGGAGGAGAGGGCTTAACTCTCTGTTTCATGTTATTGTCCTACTCAGATTTGCCATTTCTTTTTGTACCAGTTTTAATCCTTTATATTCTCTAAGAAATATTTTAATTTCATCGAGCTTTGCATATTTATTATTGTAAAGTTGTACAAAGTCAGTCCCTTTTAAGTCTTGGTTTTATTTGTGTGGTCTCCCCCTGCCCTGATGATACATATAAAATTTGTCCCCCTTTGTTTAATTACTACCTTTTTCTGGCCTTGGTTGATTGAAATCTGCCCATCTATATGTACACCCAGTTTAGTTTCAGTTCCACCTCTCCTAGGCCATCCAAGCAGGAAGGCCTCGCCCTCAGCCTGTCCCATGACAGGTGCTTAGCAAACTGAGTACTCATGGAGGTTTGGGGAAGAGGTTATGCCATTGTGCCCCTTCTTGCTTCCACACCTCTCTCTGAGATGATGACTCCTTCCTGGCCCAAATCCCTACACCCCTAAATCTTGATCACAGCTGTGTGTCAACTGGCCCTGCAGGTGAAGGTGCCTGCCTGTGCAAACAAGCCCCCACCCCCAGTGCTTTATGGGAAAGGAGCCATCTGTCCATTTGTTCCTCCTCAAATATGTAAGCAAGCTTTGCTTTGTGCCAGACACAGTTCTAAGTGCTAAAGGTCTAGCAGTGAATAAAATTGTGGGAAAGACAGTGAACAAGTAAATCATAAATAGATCATGACAAACTACATGAAAAGCCACAAGAATGGGGTTCTGTGAGAGGATATGGCTTGGAGGTTGCTTTAAGAGTGGGGATCACCCTGGCTGGTGTGGCTCAGTGAATTGAGGGCTGGCCTGCAAACCAAAGGTTCACAGGTTGGATTCCCAGTCAGGCCACATGCCTGGGTTTTGGGTCAGGTCCCCAGTAGGGGGCACACAAGAGACAACTACACATTGATGTTTCTCTCCCTTTCTTTCTATCTCCCTTCCCCTCTGTCTAAAAGTAAATAAATAAAATCTAAAAAAGGGTGGGGATCAGAAAAAACCTGAGAGGTGACATTTATTTATTCATTCTGGTATTATTGAGTACGCACCTTTTAAGTGCCAAACATTCTTCTAATCAATGGGATAGAAAACTGATGACTTAGACAAGCACTGTGCCCTGTCTCTAGTGAGTACAATTAGTAAGAAAACAAATGAATGAACAAGATGATTTTTAGAAAGAGACATATGCTGTGAGGAAAATGAAAATAATAGAGTGTAACTCTGGAGTGGTTTTGCACATTGGAATATATAACCCAGGATGGGAAGTCAGACAAGGCTTTCTTGAAAGGTGAGTACATTGAGGGGGTGAGAGTGATGGCAGGTAGTGACTGGGAAAGGAAAGAATATTCAACAGGGAGTCAGGAGGACCTCTTTTAAAGGGTAACACCTAGGGAAACCAAGAGGCAGCCAGCTAAGGGGAGGCTTTGGCAGGGCTTCCAGGCCTAAAGGAACATTCAGGGTAACTATGAGGGGTGGGGTGTGAGCCCAGGAACGGCATGGAGGCAGTGTGGAGAGGGCTTTGTGTATTGGTACAAAAAGTTGCATTCTATTCTAGACACCAGCTGAGGCCTCAGAATGGTGGTACACAGCAAGCAGATGGCAGAGGCGTCCCCTGGGATGCGCTTTTTGTGCAGCCTCTGTGACATCACTGGATTGTGACGTCACGGCAGGAAGCTGGTGTCCCCAGCCTTGGCGCTCCGTGTGGCAGTAACACCGCAGCGTGGCGTGGCAGTAACATCGCAGCGGGTCCCTGGGTGGCTAGGCCATGAAACCTTAGGAGGCCATGCCGAAACGCGACATCGTCCTCACCAATGTCACCGTTGTCCAGCTGCTGCGACAGCCATGCCCCGGTGAGGGATGAGGGGGAGAGCCTCTGCGCACATGGGGAGAGGTGGTCGGGGAGCAGCATTTGCTGTGTCGGAGCCCCCTCCTTTCTTGAGAGTCCGAGAGGAAGGGGACAGGAGGCACAGGCTCTTCCATCCGGAGCTACTTTTCTCCCACTCTCCACCCCTGCCGGTTTGCTGGCAACGTGGTTTCTATAATGATGGTGGAAGTGATGGGGACTCCCATCCTGAGGGTGGGCTGTAAGCTTCTAGAGCATGATGGAAGGATAGAAGCAGGGGCGGGGCGCAGGCTGGAGCAGGTTTTTGAGGGGCAACTCTGGGTACAGCCCCTGGGGTTAAGAAGCTCGGCAGGCTGGGTTTCACATAAAATGGATGCTTCTGTCGACAAGGACAGAAGAGCCACTTGGGAGTTAGTGGGCTTCTTCCCTCCCTGTATTGCACGAAGCGTGGACACTTGCGACCTGCCAGGGCTGTGCCAAGTACTTTACAAGTGAGCTCACTGAAGCCTTTTTGGAGAGCAAACCACCTCCCTGGGTCTCTCACACAGGATTAGGAGATAGAGTAGGGACTCGGAGTCCCTGGCCAAAATCACGGGCCAGACAGACGGGGACAAACGGACACACACACACACACACACACACACCCCACCACCCCACCCCCAACTAAAGGAAGCAGAAACCTTGCTTCAGGAGGGCACCCCCCATTTCCTCCCGCCCTGGTCACAGAGGGCGGGAAGAGGGGGCAAGCCGGGAAGCTCCACCCTGCGGGGGTGGGCGTAACCAGAGCTTCGGTGAGCGGTGAGCTTCAGGGTTGGGGAGCTCCTGCAAGATACAGCACCAACACGGTAGGGGCTTTGGGCCTCTCCTTGCTCATTACTCGCTCTGGGACCTCAGGCCTATTTCCCCTCTTAAAGTGGGTTTGTAGCACATGCCTCACAGGATTCTGTGAGCCAATGTACATGGAGCTCAGCACAGCACTTGGCCCATGGTGGAACCCAGGAAATGGAAGCCTCATTGTAACTGGGAGAGCATACCTGTGCTTGTGTTTCACCTACCAGGTGATGCTTCAATGATGAAGCTCCTCTCGCCTTCTCCTTCCCAGCGCAGAAGCTCTCCCAGTGTACCCCACCCTTAGAATGGAGGGGAGGGAGGGGGAGGGGGGGGGAGGGAGGGGGAGGGGAGGGGAGGGCTGAGGGAAGTTGGGAGAGGACTATCTGAGTTTTCTTTGAAAATCACAAAAAGGCAAGGTGATAGGTGCTAAAAAAAAAAATGTCACAAAGTGGACCCATCCCTACTCTTAATCCAGACTGACAAATCTCTTTTCATGGTAGCAGAATCAGAACCCTAAGGAATGCAAACATCCTTAAGATCACCAATAATCATAGGGTGCATGCCACCAATAAACACTAATACTTCAGTCCAGCCTCAGGCCCCAAGGTCTGTGGCAGCCCATAGAGGTCAGGAATACAACAGGCCAGGTGGCTCCTGGCTCCTAGTCCCACCACCTTCCAGATGTTTGTGATTCTATTACCAAATACAACTCCCACCTTCATCCTCCAGTCTCTCCTCAACCCCTTCTCTCTCCCTTTCTTCATGAATACTTACATCAGTCTTCCTCCCCTCTTTATTAAAATCAGCAACTACTCAGCCTTGAGATCTCACTGAGTCCTCACAGAAGCCCCCAAATGGAGGGTCAGATATGATGACAGGAAACAGGCCAGAGAGGTTCATTAACTTACCCAAGGCTACAGATGCAAGGTGGCTAAGCCAGAGCCAACAATCAGGCCTGACCCCCAGTATGAAACCCTGTGTCAGGCAGGCCCCTTGACTGCTGTTTGTACATCTCCCTCGTCTCAAGATTTTACCTGCAGCTCAGGTAGCACACCTCCAAGCACAGGTGTTTTAATATGCAGTATGGGAATGGGAGTTTAGAGAGGCGAAAGCTGATAAAGGTCTCTATTTGTTCATGCTTGGTGCACCTGTATTGTGAGGCTAAGAATCACCTGAAGTGCTTGTTCTGCAACACTTGGGCCTCAGAACAGACCTACTTCACTAGGACAGGCTTCCCAGATGATGCTTATCAGAACTGTTTGGGGACCACTGGGCTACATGAGTTATCAGACCATTCAGAAAATATATTTGAAATACTAATGTATAATATGTGGAATGTTCCCAGATTCTTGTCATAAGCACTATATATATTACCTCATTTAATCCTAATAGTGCCCCTCTGAGAGAAGTACTATTATCATCTCCATCTTAGAGAGGAAACTGAGTCACAGAGAGTGTCACCCCCAAACAACTGTTAAAAATACATAGTACCCACTCAATATGACTCTCCAGAAAAGGGGCCCTGCTGTTGACATTTTAAAGCAAGCCCATCCCCTGCTCATTCTGTGGATCAGGTAGGTGTGGGAAACACTGGGCTAGATGGTTGGTCATTAGGGGTCAGAATCCAGCAACAGGTTCTAGGTGGGAAAAATGGTTTATTTTCTCTCACTGTGGTGGTGCAATTAACTGCTGCCCCCATCCCCCCACCTACGACAGTGACCAGACCACCACCACCACCACCCCGGCCAGCGCCCAAAGTTGAGGCAGAGCCAGAGCCAGAGCCTGAGCCACAGCCAGAGCCAGAGCCAGAACCACAGCCACAGCCACAGCCACAGCCACAGCCTATCAAGGAGGAACCCCCACCTCCTCCACCTAAGGTTCCTAGGGTTCGGGAACTCACTGTTGGCATCAATGGGTGAGTCAGCCCTGGCCCCTGATCCCTTCCTGAAGCCTTAGGGCCCAGGCTTTCCTCTGATTACCAGCAGAATGGGGCACCTCCACATTTCTCACCATTAGTGCTTTTACTCTGCTCACTCTGGAGAAACAGGGAAAAGGTAACAGGGCTCAACCCTCTCAGTGCGCATATTGAGAAGACAACAATCAAATAAGAAACATTTGGTTTGGTGATGTGTGTATGAACAGTATTGGAGTATAGTAAGACTGGATAGGCCAGTGTTAGCTGGGGTGTCAGGGAAGACCTCTGGGAGGTGATACTGGAATGAGGTCTGAGTGACAGCTGTGAAGCAAGCAATGGCTCTGGGACAGAGGTGGCAGCTCAGTGTGCAAAGGGCAGGCAGGAATTCAGTGTGCTGGTGTGCAGCAAACAAGGGAGAAGAGGAAGGAGAGCAATGGAAAGCAGACAGAGGCCTGGTAGGCCATGGTTAGGAGTTTGGATCCGGTTTTCTGACAGAGTATGTAAGTTTTCAGGTCAAGAGATGTAATCTGACCCAAAGTCCTACAAGATCCATCTAGCTACATGGTTAGGAATGGGGCAGAAGATGGGTGAGGAAGCAGGTAAATCAATTAAGAGGCTAGTGAGGTCATCTGAACAAGATGATAGTGGCCCATATAAGGCTGGTTACCTTCTTCCCCCAGACTGAGGAGTCCCACCCAGCCCCTTGAGGAGCCTTCTGTTACCCCCTTCTCTCTTGTCCCCTCCTCTGCCTGCTTGCCAAGGATTCTGAAGATAATCCCATAACATTTGTCCCTGGACAGGTTTGGACGCATCGGTCGCCTGGTGCTGCGTGCCTGCATGGAGAAAGGTGTTAAGGTGGTGGCAGTGAACGATCCATTCATTGACCCAGAATACATGGTGAGCAGCAGGCAGAGGGTAGGACGGGTGGAGAGGGGAGTTAAGAGTGCTCTCTAGAAGGCTCCCAGCTGCAATGTGGAACCTGCATCAAAGCAGGGACTCCTCAGGAATGCCCACTTTCCCACCCCGCCAGCCCAAGACAAGCAGCCACTCTGTCTCCTGCAGGTGTACATGTTTAAGTATGACTCCACCCATGGCCGTTACAAGGGGACTGTGGAATACAAGAATGGACGGCTGGTCGTGGATAACCGGGAGATCAGTGTCTTCCAGTGGTAAGGGCAGCTGTCTGAGGCATGCCTGCAACTATTAGTGAGGGCTTGTAAAGATGACATCAGTGGAGGTGTTGTAAAGAATGGCCTTCCAGCCTCTCACATAGGGTTCATAACCCCACAGATTGTGTATGTGCATACCTCTTGGTGTGGATATAGGGTCTCAGAGATGTCCCTGACTGCCTAAAATGGTAGATGGAAAGATGCCCCACTGTACTCAAGAATTACTTTTTATTTAATGCACATTTGCAAGTTTTCTCACAGGCAAACCAATTCAGCATGTCTAAAACTCACCTCTTGATTTTCCTTCAACTCCCAAACCTATTCATCTCCCTTCACAGGGAGCAGCATCACCATCTAGCCAACCACTTCTACTTAATTCCTACACGGCAGCCACAGAGGCCTTTTTAAAACATCAACTGGACCTAGTTAGTCCCCTATTAAACCCTCCCATCACCCCACAAATAAAATCCCACCTCCTGATAGCACCCCACAAGCACTATGAGCCCTTTGCCTTAGCCTCCTCGTAACCTCAGCCACCCTGTCCATTCACCTCTTGGGACCCTGATCCAGCACCTCTATACTTAAGCAAAGCTTCTCATACCCATTTCACAGAGTTCCCACTGATATTAATTTCCCTCCTTCATTTAAAGATATGTTCAGAATTGGTAAGTAGAAAGCAATACTAGATGTGCAATATGCTTCAAATACAAACATTTCCAAGATATAAAAAAAAACCTAAATATTTATAAAATGGGGAATAGTAAACCTACTTTATATTTCTTTGCAAATGCGTATAGCTAAGTTTAATTTTTTTCCACTTTTTTCCACACATTTTTTTACTGTTGTTCAAGTACAGTTGTCTCCATTTTCTACCCACCACTCCTCCCACCCCAGCCATCCCCACTTCCCACCCTGGATCCTACCTCACTTTGGCTTTATATTTCTAAGTAAATTGTTAGCTACTCCTGGCCCTGATTTTATACACACTTGTGCTTGCATACTCACAAGCCTTCCCAGTGCTCCTCCCAGCAGTTCCACTCTCAACCCCTCTCCTTTTATTTGCTGGCAAGGTGAATGATAAGGACAGGCAAGGAAGGCTTGAGGTGCAGGGAGTGGGAAGGGGGTGGAGATGGGGACTGGAGCATCGGTGTGAATGGGAGAAGCTGCTTGACCCAAGTTTGAAATCATACCGAAAACAATTCCAGCACAGAGGTCATTACTCAGACATACTGTGTCCTTTCCTTCCTCAATTTGGGCACCATCACCCCTGCCACTTGCAGCATTCTCCCCCTCAACATGCATTCTTACTCAGGTGCTGCCTTCTCAGGTCACTGCAATGGTTACTCCCCACTCCACCCCACTCTCCATTACTGCGCTGTCCATGTTCTCCAGGCACAAAAAAAAAACAAACCAATCTTGCTTTTGTGTGTACTTTACCCTGCTCTACCCTTTCTAGCAAGGGAATTGAACTTCCTTAAACTTATTTCCTCATGTAACTGATGGAGATGATCAAATCCACCACATTCATAGTGGATAGCAGAGCCAAAGTTAATAGGTGTACGGAGAACACTGGGAAGAGCATTTTCCCACAAGGCCACAGCCTCCTTGTAGGAAGAGTTCTTAGTTTGTGTCATCACTGTTGTTTTGGCACCTACGGTGCAGGCTTCAGTTACACCCCCACCCCTGTTGCTCCCAGGATATAGTGTCTGTCTTCAGGGACTTGCCGGCCTCTGGCAGCAGGCTTCCTATTGCAGAAGCTGAGTGGTGAAGACAAGAGAGGCAAGAAGGGCCATAGTGAGGTTGCCAGGGCAGGGAACCAGAAGCAGTGGGGCGGGCCTTGGCCTTCTGGGGTCTACATTCTAGATAGCTTATGTAGAAAGGGCCTGACGTGGTTAGGAGTAGTCAGGGATGGTCCCCTAAGGGCAAGGAGCCCTGAGCCCTGAGTAAGGGAGGTGGGAGCTTGTACACACCCAGGCATAGCAGGGGTGGGGCAGTCAAGAAAAATGGCCCACAAAGGGGGGTTGGGGTAAAAGGCAAGACCAGCAGGGTCAAATCCATCTGGGACAGCTAGGTATGTGTCGGATGGGGAGAACAGATGGCTGCAGGCCAGGTGGGAAGGTGTCTGGTCAGCCTTTCAAACTATAAAGGCCATGGACTATGACAGCAAGACAATGCAAGGGAGATTCATGCACAGTACTGCCACCCCTCCACAGCAAGCAGCCGAGAGATATCCCCTGGAAGTCTGTTGGGAGCCCCTTTGTGGTGGAGTCCACAGGCGTGTACCTGTCCTTAGAGGAAGCTTCCGTAAGTGGGGGAGAGGTGCCCAGGGCTGGCCAGTGTGGGGGTGACACTCAAAAGCCTTATGAATTCATGACACCATTGCTCCTTCTTCCTTCCCTAGAACCACATTGCAGCAGGTGCCTTACGTGTGGTCATCTCTGCACCCTCACCAGATGCACCTATGTTTGTCATGGGGGTGAATGAAAAGGACTATAACCCTGGCACCATGAAAATTGTCAGGTAAGGGGCAGGTACCATCCTGTGCATGGTACCCAAGAGGACATGCCAGCCCGTGATGAGGAGGGATCAAAATCAGACTCAGCCTCCCCAGCTCCACCCCTACTGGTATTCCTTTCACATCCATCTGCTTCTCCTTCCCAAAGCCTTAACAGCCACCATGTTCACATTGCCCTAAAAGTGTTAGAAATACATGACTTCTGGAGAACATGCTTGGGGAGCTTCCCCCAGCTGCACTTCTGGTGCCTCCTTGTCTGAAGGCATCCCCAATGATCCCACTCATCCCCATCCTGACTCTTCACAAAACCAAGCCTATGAGCATATCCCCAAAGTGAGGTAAGGGTGGTAGGGCAGCTCTGACCCTCACCTCACAGTGTCCTTGCACACTGGGCTGTTTCAGCAATGCATCCTGTACCACCAACTGCCTGGCCCCCCTCGCCAAGGTCATTCATGAGCGATTTGGGATTGTGGAAGGACTGATGGTGAGTTGAAGGCTGGGGAAGGATGGATGGCAGGGAAATGACTTGCTTAGTGTGTGAAGTTAACAGGAAGAGACAGGTTTCAAGAGGAAAGTCCTGCCAGTGGTGAAGTCTTGTAAAACACTGTGTAAGTCACATGCAAGGCTGGACCCTGGCTTGCAAGTGTCCCTCCTGTGGTCTGTGGTGGTGGCCCCACCAACTTCCACACCTGGTTCATCACCCTAGGCCTAGAAAAAAGAGGTATAGGAGTTTAGGAGCCAGAAGGCCTCACCTCAGTCCCCTTCTCTCCAAGACCACAGTTCATTCCTACACGGCCACCCAGAAGACAGTGGACGGGCCATCAAAGAAGGCCTGGCGAGATGGACGGGGAGCCCATCAGAACATCATCCCAGCCTCCACAGGGGCTGCCAAGGCTGTGGGAAAAGTCATACCAGACCTCAAAGGGTATGAGGGCAGAAAGCTGCAACCAAGAAGGGGGGCATACCTTGGGAGGACTGCAGTAGCCCCAGTCCTTGAGGTGTTTAATGAGGGGAAGGGGGAGGGGAGGGAAGATGGATGGAGAATCCCCTGGGTTCTTATTCCCACTCCAATGTGGGATTCTCCAGGAAGCTGACAGGAATGGCATTCCGAGTGCCAACACCAGATGTCTCTGTCGTGGACCTGACTTGCCGCCTTGCCAAGCCTACCCCATACTCAGCCATCAAAGACGCCATAAAAGCAGCAGCCAAGGGGCCCATGGCTGGCATCCTTGCCTACACTGAGGACGAGGTAGGGACTGAGGAGAGGAGACCCTGGGAGGAACCCTCTGGGGAGCAAGCATGACTCCCCACTTGCTAAGGAGCTGCTCATAATGTATCAAGATAGGAACTGCAGGGCTGGGAAGATCAGCTCTCCCTGACTCGGAATCTTTGCGCTTGGTGCTCGTTTGGTCTGGAAAGCTTTTTCCCCAGGTGGCTATATATCTGTCCTCACCTCCTCCAAGTCTTTATCTCAGCCTTTCCTCTCTGCAAGATGTTCTTTTCATGGCCCTTTTCTTCACCTGAAATTTCATTTCATACTCACTGTTGATCCTGCTAGCACATGCATTCCAAGAAGGTAAGGATTTGGGGACTATCTTTTCACTTCCATAGCTCCAGCCATCTTCCCAGGGCCTGGAACACAGCAGATGCTCAATATACACTTCATGAACAAGACAACATATCCCATTTTTCAACATTTGCTCAGGGCAGCCCATGGGCAGGTACCTTCCCTGTAAGGAACAGATGTCACTGTCCCTTTGCTCCCACTAGTGTCATTTCTGGTGCTGTCTCCTTGTTTTAGCTCCTGCAGATCCATCCTCACACAGCCACCAGGACCTCTTGTTCTAACAAAACCAAATCATATCACCCCCCACCGCTGAAAAACCTTCCTGTGGCCTTCTACCACACCAGGGCCAAAACCTTCAGGGCCTCTGTGCTGGAGCGCCTTCCACCTCACATACTGCTGTGCTTAGAAGTTGAGGAGTCCTTAGAGGAGCTGGCCAGACCCTCCTAGGTATCCAGACCCAGCCTAGCTGCCTCCACTCAGGAGCCTCCTTGCCAGCCCATTCCAAGTGTCTGCATTATTCCCAGAAAATGATATTTATTGGTGCAGCATCAGGGTGTTTCATATCCAAAGCCTGGACACAGTAGAAGTCCGCCAAATATTGTAAATGAATGGATGGCCAATATGCCTGAGTCAGAACCTGGGCTCCTGGAGGCCTTTGCTCTGTGACCCACACTTAACCTTCAAAACTCTTACACCCAGGTTGTCTCTACGGACTTTCTCGGAGATACCCGCTCATCCATCTTCGATGCTAAAGCCGGCATCGCGCTCAACGACAACTTCGTGAAATTAATTTCATGGTAAGGGGGAAGGGGTCTGAGAACGTGGGGGGAGACTGGGGGTAATTGGTAGGGATCCCCTGACCCCCTCCCTCCTTCCTCCTCCCCAGGTACGACAACGAATACGGCTATAGTCACCGGGTGGTGGACCTCCTCTGTTACATGTTTAGCCGAGACAAGTGAAGTAGGACAGCCCCTCCTCTGTTTCCCTGTACTCCCAGTCCAGAACCTCTACCTCCCGCTCCCGCCCTCGGCTCCCCAGGGGAAGCAAGGTGCCCTGGGCAAGGGACCCGCGCCGCTGGGCCACCAGTGAAATAAAAACAGCTGCTCACAGCTGCGCCCCGTGTCTCTGCGCCGTTCACCGCGAGGTTCAGTGCATTTTCCGTCTGGCTAGGGCCACCCACCCACTACCTCGGCTCTGCGCCGACGCCCAGCAGCGGGACTGGCTCGCGCAGGGTTCAGGCTGCCGCGCTCAGTGCCTCGGCGGCGCTCGCGACGTCAGCACGCCGGCGCCGTGGACTCCGCTCCCAGAAGGCCGCGCGGGCCGCGGCGGAGGCCGAGGCACCAGGTGCGTGCTGGGGCGCTAGGCGGGCAAGGTAGAAACCTGTGCTCCGCCGGGCCCGGGGCAGCGCCATGACCTTATTTCACTTCGGGAACTGCTTCGCCCTCGCCTACTTCCCCTACTTCATCACCTACAAGTGCAGCGGCCTGTGAGTGCGGGGCGGCCGCGGGGCGGGGGGCGCGGGCCCAGACGAGCCCTCACCTCCCGCTCCTATAGGTCTGAGTACAATGCCTTCTGGAAGTGCGTCCAGGCTGGCGTCACCTACCTCTTCGTGCAGCTGTGCAAGGTAAGGACGCCCGGAGCCGCACAACTAGTCCCCAGGCTCGGCACACCCAGGGCTCCACCCTGCTCTAATCCGGCTGTGTGGGGTGGTCCTCAGCACAACACATAGAAGGTGAACTTTGGGAGGGTGGAACCTGAGGAGAGGCCTCCAAGCAACTTTTGCGTAGCAATTTTTGTAAAATTGAGAAAACTCAATTGTACAATTAAGAGGGGTTTAGTATGGTTAAGAACCGCTAACCACCACACTGACTGCAAATGCCCAGGCACTTCCAGGTCTGACCGTGATCCCCAGTGATCACCAGTGATCACCATAGAGAACTTCCAGGTCTCTACCCTTCATCTCCCCGGGTCCTGTACTCTTGTCCTCATCTGGTTGTTCCTCTCCACATGGGAAGCCTGGAACCATGTACACACTAACTTCCCACAAAACCATCTTAGTTTGTCACCCTCACCTTGGGGTGACCTCTGTTTTCTGTTCTTAGATGTTGTTCCTGGCCACTTTCTTTCCCACCTGGGAAGGCGGCATCTATGACTTCATTGGGGTGAGTGGGGCAAAGAAGGCAGGAGGGGGTGCAGAAATGAGGCCTCCTGGTACCTGTGCTTAAGCAAGCTTCAACCTGACCCACAGGAGTTCATGAAGGCCAGCGTGGATGTGGCAGACCTAGTAGGCCTGAACCTTGTCATGTCCCGGAATGCCGGCAAAGGGGAGTACAAGATCATGGTTGCTGCCCTGGGCTGGGCCACCGCGGAGCTCATTATGTCCCGGTGTGTGCAGCAGCCTGGAGCCTAGATTCCTAAAATAGGACACTTGGTTTCAGGGAGGATCTGTAGGGTGGGGGCTCAGATTCTGGGTGCTGAGGGTTTCTGGGTACTGGAGAACTCTTCCCTTTGCCTTCTTCAGTTGCATCCCCCTCTGGGTTGGAGCCCGGGGTATTGAGTTTGACTGGAAATACATCCAGATGAGCATTGACTCAAACATCAGTCTGGTACGTAATCCCATTCTCCCGTACACGACTTTTTGGTGGTGGCACTACTCCTCAAGGCCTAGCCCTGACTTCCTGCCTCCCTTCAGGTCCATTACATCGTCGCATCTGCCCAGGTGTGGATGATAACACGCTATGACCTGTACCACACTTTTCGGCCGGCTGTCCTCCTGCTGATGTTCTTCAGTGTCTACAAGGCCTTTGTCATGGAGTGAGCGGGGTGGGGTTCAAGGCCGGGTCCAAATGGGGATGGGTTATCTTTTTTCCTTCTTTCATTGTAATATTTCCCCACAGGACCTTCGTCCACCTCTGTTCCCTGGGCAGCTGGACGGCACTTCTGGCCCGAGCAGTAGTGACGGGGCTGCTGGCCCTCAGCACCCTTGCCTTGTATGTCGCTGTTGTCAACGTGCACTCCTAGGCCTGGTATCCCACATACTTTTTCCTTGTCTCGAGAAGTAAATAGTATTTGGAAAGCTGTTTCCGCCTACATCTCTCTCCGGAACTGTATACCAACACCATGCTCACCTACATGCCAGAGTTCCTTGTTCTGGCTTTGGAGCCAGGTGGACAGGCTAGGAAAGTAGCTGGCCCTGATTTGTCCAGTGTTCTTGGAGCAGTTCTTCAGCTTCTTTTTACCCTGGAGTGGACCAAGGGCTTGACGTATATAATCTTTGAGCAGTGGCAAATCAGAGAACAGGTGATAGGGAGCTAGAATCCAAAAGATGGTCTGTGGGGACTTTTCACAGCCTTAATCTGATCCTCTCCTACATGGACCCTAGCTAGTCACCTCCTAGACACCTGTCCCTAATCTCCTTTGATCCACCCTTTATATGACAGCCAAGGGGATCTCTCTGAAACCCCAGTCTTACTAATTCACCTTCCTTACAACCATCTAGGGCTCCCTATTGCACACTGGCCCTTGGGGCAGACATCTGTGATTCTGAGTTCCTCAGTGCTTTCACTCAGTTCTGTGGCCCGCAGATCACAGGACTGAGAATTCTTAGGGTGGAGTTCAGAGACAGCAGCAGCCAAATAGAGCATTTGAGCCCTTCAATTTGGGTATTGTCCTGGAAGCCACCCTCCCTACCCTAACCCTTCCTTGGTCCAGTGGGGTCAGCTCCCCACCCCACTTCCTCCCCCTCCCTGAGAAGTATGTCAGAAGCAGGGCTTTGAATGTCATGTTTAAGCTCCTCCTCGATGCAAATCCTGCCGGCTGAGGAAAGTGCCCACCAGCCCTGGTTCTCCCAGTGGTATGCCCCAGGGTGTGGGATAGGGCAGTTGTCCCCTGCCTCAGTCTGTCAGACTGCGAAGGTCCTGCCATAATGTAATTTAACCCTGGGCCTAGGAAAGCACCATGCACAGCTCTGTTCAGCTCTATGACAGTCTTGGTGTTTTCAGAGGGTACATATAACTACCATCTAGCCTTATCCCCTCCTTGCTTGTAGTCAAAACAGGGTCCACAGGTGTCTTAGGAGAGGAGTGGAGAAGTAACTGATTGGTCAGCCTGACTTTGACTTGAAAAGCGATTACAGCAGGCCCTCTCCGAGCCCAGGTGGGTGGATGTGTAATGGAGTTACTTTCTCCCATACGTCTACCCCATATACCACCTAGCTCTCAACTCTTACTAGAACAAGTGAAGTTTGCGGAAATTACTCAACAACTATTTGCTGAGCAGGGACTCTGACCCAGGCCCCTTGCTGGTGGCCAGCTGTTTGTGAACTAATCCCAGCTTTCATGGAATAGAGATAGACCAGAGTGGTTGGGGGGCAGGGTTGGGGGTCCGGGCCAGAGAGATCAGGACTGTGATGGGTGAAACCTGTTTGGAGTAGTAGGACTGGTAAGCTAAACTACATTTATTAGGGCTGTGATGGTAAAACACAGGCTGTGGTGGCCCAGAGGAGCCAGCTGACAGACTGAGGGGCAGGCTGGGCTCCCTGGAAGAGAGGTTTATGTGCTGAGACCTGAAAGATGAGTTAGTGGTCAGAGAGGAGAAAAGCAGATGTCAAGGCCTAAGGTCTTAAAGTCACGACCTTCCCTTTCCAGCAAAATGGTTGGAACCCGTTCAAAGGGACTTGTGAGGCAGAAGTCAGCAGGGGCCGAATGCCAGAAGGCTCTAAGGATTGGGTGAGGAGTTAACCAGGGGCAGTGGGGAGCCATGGAGAGTTCCAGGAGGGGGCAGATAGGGTCAGATTTAGCTCTGAGAAGATCTCTGTGGCCACTGTGGGTGGGAAGACAGACAAGAACACCAGGACAGGGATGACAAGTAGGAAGAAAGCCTATGAGCAGACTAGAGGTGGTGGTAACCAATAGGCTGTGTATTTTTTCCCGTGGGGTAAGGGGGTTGGGGAGATGACAGGTGCAGAAGGACTGAAGAACCCTGAGGACTCATCACATTTTCCAGGGAGAAGGAACCCACTGATGGGACAGTGTGTAGGAGCAGGTTTGGAGGGTGATGCCGAGGCCAGCATGGGTGTCCTCAGACATGCCTGTTGAGACTGGAGACAGATGTAGGTATCACTGCAGAGACAAAACAGAGGGGTAGGGAGTACTGTGCTGAATGAAGAAGGAGAAGCCAAGGGCCCAGCCAGAGAGACGCATTCAAGAAAAGGTAAGAAAGGCAAGAAAGGGGACCAAGAAAAGGTGTGTCCAGAGGGAGGTGGAGGGCCCAGGGACAGGGGAGTTTCTGACAATTGGAAGCTTAACTTGAAGTGGGAGGGTGTAAGGAACAGCCTATGAATCTAACCTCCAGGAGTTGGTTGGGATACCCATTGCAGCAGCAGGGGAGTGAACAAGTGGAATAAGAATGGAGACACCTGTGAAGTATAGTCAGAGGGGGCTGCCCGAGGTAGAAAAGATTTTGATACCCTGTGTCAAGGATCCTCCCCAGCGGGAGGATGGGTGCTAAGAAAGGAGAGAGCCCAGAAGCAGTGTTCTCTGGTTAGTGGGTGGTTAAAGCAGTGCTCTGAAGGTGCCTGTGGTCACATCCACCTTGCCTTTAAATGCTGTAACCCTAGGCAAAAAAAAATGGGAATTCATTTCCCCAAGGAAGGGTTATTGAGCATGTACTATGTGCCAGGCTGTTGTAGGAACTGGTGATAAGGCCCTGAACAAATAGCCCCTAAGTTGAAGGATTGACCAAAGGGACTCATGAAAACCACTTAAGATGATGCCGCACTGAATTAAAAAGCTGTCACTGTGAGCTGGTTTATTACTATTATGCAGACACAAGTGTGTTTTAAAGAAGAACCCCCAGGTACCCTACCTCTCAGAAGCTGCTAGCTCCTATTCCCCACCATACCCTCCCCTCAGGTGGGGGCTTCCCCAGGCCAGCTTAGAGGACTGGGCCTAAGGACTGTTTGCTTCTCCAGGGAGTTGGGCCCCTTGTGGATAGGGGAGGGTAGTAGGGAGGATCCCTCCAAGTTTGGGGTGCCATGGGCTACAGGAGTAGGCACAGGTCAGGCTAGGACTCTTGATTGCTCAGATGTTGGTCCAGACAGCCCCATGAGTCTTGACCCCACCTGGCTGTGATGAGGCAGGGATGACACTAAGGCAGCTCTCCCTCTAATAGTAGAGTTCCTGGTCCCACCAACCTGGGAGAGAGAGAGCAAAGACTCAGTGCTGGGGGCATGAGGGTCAGGGTGTAGGGTCTAGGACTCAGAGGTTATGGCAGTTTGATTTGGAGGTCAAGTGTTGAAGATCAAAGGTCAGGACAGCTGCTCTGAAAACACTTCAGCACTCACCCACCCCCAGGTCCCCAGTTTCCACACTCACTCCCTGGACAACAGCGAACTCCAAGTTTCCGGAGCTCATCATAGACAAAAATGAGGAGGCCAAAGGGCATGGGGACCAACCACCACTGGAATCTGAAGGCACAGGAGATGGCAAGGTGAAGGCTATTCTCAGGACTATGTTCCACATGCCCATCCCTCTACTCACACCTCGTGACCCCTTACCGAATGGGCATGAAGTTGAAGATGTTGGGCATTCCAGGGCAGTAGCACAGGAAGCAGCCAATGCAGACCTGAAACACGATGGCAATCACCAGGATCTTGTTCCTGCAGGTGGGACAGGGCGGGACAGGCTGGGCTCAGGATAAAAACAGCCATTAGGAATTTGGGGCCAGATAGAAATAAGGTACTGGGTCAAAGGAGACCAGATGTCGTTAGCAGCAGGAAGATGTTCTAAACTTTTAAACCAGAGTCGCCTGCACCTCTGCAGTAGGGGATGCTGGTCTTGTCAGCATCACCCCTTTAGCTGATGAAACACGGAAGGGCCAGTTGAGAGGCACTCGGTGGGAGATACTGACCAGCTATGATAAGGAATGTTAGCACCTGGCACCGGCACATCAGCATATTCAGTGCTGGTTTTGCTGCAGTAAGCCCTGGTCAGGACCTGATGGAAGTTGAGGCTAAGGCTTGAGGGCAGGGCTCAAGGGGCAGCTGGACACCTGAAGAATCCCTGCTGGAAGGCAGAGAGGCGGCGTGTCTTGCGAATGAGCACATCGGCAATCTGGCACATCTCGATGCTGATGAAGAACACTGTATAGCAGGTGTACTGCTGATACAGGCGCTGCCCAAATGTCTGTGAGCCAGAAGAAACAAGCAGCCTAAGTCCAGATGGAGAGCCTCTGCAGCCAGCTAGGCACTCAGGGCATGGGACCAGGAACCCTTAAAAGCTCCTTCCCCTGCATCAGAGCCTAGGGTGCAGGGAAAGGAGAGGTGCAGGATCTGCTAGTGTGAGGCCCAGAAACCTTGGTCGAGCAGAGCCAGGATGTCAGTGTGTAGATGACAGGTCAGGCCAATTGCTTTCCTAATGAAAGAACGGAGGTAGAATTTCCTGTGCACCCAAAAGGGATCTGGGAAAAATGAATTGGACTCCTAAGGCAGGATTTGCAAAGTCCAGTGATTCCAGGACCCAGGCAGAGGGCAAAAAATAAGTGAAGTAGGCCAGGTGGGCACATGGGGAACAGCACTGAAGATGGCAGTCACTATTAAGTCCATTTCTTTAATATAACTATTTTTAATATCAGCTAATTGTGTAGGGGACACTTTCTATACTCCAGGTACAAGTGTTTCACATATCTCATTTAATCTAATACTCCAATGAGGTAGATTAGTGGCACCCAAACTAAAGTGTGCATCAGAACCCCAGAAGGGCTGGTTAAAATACAGATTCCAGGCCCCACCTGCAATGTTTCTGACCCCAGAGGTATGGGGTGGTGACTGAGAATTTGCATTTCAAATAAGTTTCCATGTGGTGCTGATGCTGCTGGTCTGGGGGCCACACTGAACATCACTGAGGTATGAGTTATAGACATCAATGTCCTCTCCACTTTAGATGTGAGAAAACAGGCACAGTGAGGCAAAAGAACTTGTCCAGGGTTACACAGCAGTTAGGATCAATAGCATGCCATGAATCCAAGGGAGTCTGGCTCCAAGGTCTACATTTATAATCACAACAATAAATGTTTAAAGGTATCTGTAACTCTACAGGGCAAGCTAAACACACCTACCAACCAGGTCTGGCCTCTCTCTGCTCCAAACCTTCATTAAAGTCAGCCACAAATGCATAGTCGTATACTCTGTGTTAGTGATGCAGGGAAAATAACAGAATTGGGACCTGGTTTCACACCTGAGATGATATATTACTGTCAGGGCAGGGAGAGGACCCATCTGCATTTGGGATCATCAGAAGCAGGAGTTTGGAGTTCAATACAGTAATAGAAAAAGGCCCTTTACCCCAGAACTGGCAGAATCTAGGTGTCTGGGATGCTCTAGCTGAGCTCAGTCACACATGTACCAAACACACTAGACTGGTGGCATTGCAAATGAGGGAGTCATGGGACTCACCCACTCCTGGCCATAGCTGTCCTGCAGATCTTGTAGGTGGTGGTTCTCCCATTGTGGCCGCAGCCCCACACACAGCAGTGGGAACCAGCCCTCCTGGGCCATGGCTGTGAAGTAGTCAGTAAAGCCAGCAAATGACTGGATGGCACCTGAGAGAGGCAGGGAGACAAGAGATGGAACACAGAGAGACAGGGACACAAAAAAAAACATACACAGAGTCAGGAATATACACACAGAGACAGGGACATAACAGTGACATGAGAATGACAGGAACATAGGCAGTGACAGGTGTGGAGACACAGAGATAAGGACCCCAAGACAGATTGATAAGAACACAAGAGACAGGGTACAGAGAGTGACAGAGACATCTGGAGGTCTCAAAAAATGACAAAAGAATGCAACAACCCAGAGTCAGGATCATAGAGAACAGGGCCAGAGATGGAGAAGGGATGGAGGGGACTATAGAGATCATTATGTGCAGATAAGGACTCAGAATGACAGGGACCCAGGATCAAATGCAGAGATCAAGATCCAGAACAAGACAGAGCCACAGGTAGAGACCCCAAAGCAGGTGAGCAGCTTTGCAGGAGAGCTCAGGCTTCCCAGCCCCATGGGCACTCACCAATCTGGAAGTAGGAGTAGGCAGCCAGGGGTTCATTGACCAATCGGTCACGCTTTGGGTTCCGTGGACGCAGATGCATGATGTCACTCTCAGCCTTCTCATATGCCAGGGACACAGATGGGAACTGGCCAAGAGCAGAAGGAACCTGGGTTAAGAGTTCGCCTGGGCCCCTGTCCCTACTCTCTAGAGCTCTCTTCCCCATTGCTAGTGGGGAGGGATAAAACTGAGATTAGGAGACAGGATCAGCAGTGACCACACCTTCCTGGACAACTTGGATCCAGCTGGCCCCAATCAAGAGTATTGGCATGTCTGTCTTGGTGTCCATCTCCATCATAACATCTGTATTAATCTACTCTCTTGCATGTTCTCTCCCTATCTCTGTCTCCTCCCTTGCTGTTGCCTCTTCCTTCTCTTCCTTCTCCTCTCTCTATTTTTGCTCTGGGGTACTCTGGTCTTGGCCCTTCTTTCTCTCCCTTTGTTTCTTTGCCCTTGTCCCTGGTCTCTTTTCTCTGTGACTGTGTCTCTGCTTTTGTGTCTCTCTGTTTCTTCCTCTATGTCTGCCACTATCTCTGTTTCTCTGTATCCATTCTGTCTTTGTATTCTCCTCTGAATTCCACCCCATATATGTGTGACTACAGAGTGGCAGTAGAATGTACTGATCAAGAACACAGGCTCTCAGGCATCTGACTGCCTGGCCTCAAATTCCCACTGTGTCACTTATTAGCTGTGTGACCTGAGGCAAGGTACTCAACCTACCTATGCCTCAATGAGCTCATCAGTAAGATGAGAGTGATAAATAAAACTCATGTCATAGAGTCATTATGACAAAATTAAGTAAATTAATGTGTTCCTGGCCCAGACTAGGCACTGTGTAAGTTGTTGAATAAACACGTCAACATGGCCAGCACCTGGCTACATCTGTGGCTATATCTGTGACTCTTTCCCATCTGTCTGCCTTAAGATCTATCTGATGGTATTTTTTGTCCATACCTGTTGAGCAATGTCTATCTGTGATCCAAGTTTAGCCAGACATCTGTATCTTTTAATAGATTTATTTATCTGAGTGTTTGTATCTGAGTCCATGTGTGTCCATGGGTTTTGGCCATGCCTACCTGAGTGTCTACCTTTGTGTCCATGTCCATAGTTCTGCCTGTATCTATCCGCCTGCCTGTGTCTCCACGTCTGGCTGTTGTATATACACCTTATTTGTGTTGATCTGTGTCCAAGAATGTCCATGGTGGTTTCTGCCCATCCTGTCTATGGGCACACATCTATGGGCATGTATGGGTGGGTGCATTGGGGCTGTAGACTCACAATGTCAGTGCAAAGTTCTATGAAGAGGATGGTGATGCACCCAAGGGGCAAGGGCACACTGACAGTGATGTAGATAAGATACGGTGTCAGTTCAGGGATGTTCTTGGTCAATGTGTAGGCGATGGACTTCTTCAGGTTGTCAAAGATCAGTCGGCCTATGGGAGTACAGCAGACACCTCAGTCTCCTCACAGCCCACTTCCTCCTGTGCCCACAATGCCTGCCCCTATCTCTGACTCAGCCCGGACCCTGCTCTACGCCCGTCACAATGGAGGCAAAGTTGTCATCCAGAAGGATCATGTCGGCTGCATTTTTGGCAGCATCCGAGCCAGCAATGCCCATGGCCACACCAATGTCTGCTTTCTTCAGAGCTGGGGAGTCATTCACACCATCCCCTGTCACAGCCACAATTGCACCCTGCAGGTAATGGGCAGGTGGTCAGTGAAAGGCCATCCCAGGGCCAGTCCAGCCCATCTGCCCACCTTCATCATCAGGGTCGCACCAGTCGCTGGCAGCTCTCCACAATCACTAGCTTCTGCTGGGGACTGGTGCGAGCAAACACCATCTCAGGGTGGGTGCGCAGCACCTCAACCAGCTCTGATGGGTCCATGTCCTTCAGCTGCATGCCATTGATCACACAGGCACGGGCATCCCTGCAGAGGAAGATGAGAGGGCACCATTGGGGCTTTGGTCTGCGAGGGTATGGAAAGAACCATGGGGAGGGCTGAAGAGGCCTTACTTCCGATTAACCTGGTCCACAGGCACACGGAGCCGGGCAGCAATGTCCTCAACTGTCTCACTGCCTTCTGAGATGATGCCCACACTGGCTGCAATGGCCTTGGCTGTGATGGGGTGATCACCTGTCACCATGATCACCTGTGCAGAGGGCAAGCAGATCCTTGACCCCTTCAGATCAGCCCAATCTCCCTGTCTTCCCTTGTGATACATGCATTCATTTATTCAACCAATTGTGACCACCGGCTATATGCTGAGAAACAGCAGGGACAAAAAAAAATCCCTGTCCTCATGGAGGTGACATTCTGATGTGGGAGGCAGACAAGTTTTAAATTAGAAATGAATGACATGCATGTTAGAAGGAGGGGAAAAATTAAACTGGGTAAAGGGGATTGCAAGCATTAGATTTAAAAAAAAAGTAGTGGTTCAGTTTTAAGTGCATCCAGCGAAAATCTTGTCAAGAAGGTGACATTTGAGCAGACACCTGAAAGAGGTGAAAGTTGGCCACGTGGATATCTGGTGGAAGAGTATTCCTGGCAGAGGGAACAATCAATGCAAAATGAGAGAGGAGTGACCATGCCTGAACTGTTGGAGGAACAGCAGGTGGGACAACATGACTGGAGAAGAGCAAATAAGAGCTAGAGGGCTGAGTAATGAGCTCAGAAAGATAATACTGCCCAGATCTTATAGGGTCTTACAGACTATTGGAAAGATTTGGGCGATGCTTACTTAGCATTGGTTCCCCAACCCTTGATTTGTCTTTGGAGAGCCACTCATCCCCTCAGCTTGAAGTTGAGACCCTGGCCAAGATTGGGCAGGTAAACCCAGACCTGGACAAACAAGATATTCCACCCCCCAAACACAGTGACTGGTTCAGGGATGAACTTGTGATCCAATCT
The DNA here is from genome assembly GCF_019186645.2 of Phyllostomus hastatus. Taxonomy (NCBI): domain Eukaryota; kingdom Metazoa; phylum Chordata; class Mammalia; order Chiroptera; family Phyllostomidae; genus Phyllostomus; species Phyllostomus hastatus. The sequence continues at coordinate 6,122,318 of NW_025333897.1, forward strand.
AGTGCAACTGCAAAAGAGGCACTCTTTCTGTGGATGCCTGAACAGGTAAGTTGGAGCTGCTGGGGGTTGAGGCGGGGTGGTTGGTCACCTCTATCTACCAAATGAAGAGACTACTTGAGAATAAAGCCAGCAGAAAGAAAGGCAGAGCTGGCATAGGGAGAAGGGCAAATTCATAATGACAATGAACACTTGGATCCAGCTATAGCTGAAGCTTCATTCCCCAGAACTTTTTAGTTTCATGAACCAACATATTCCATTTTTGGTTCAAGCTAATTTCAGATATCACAGGGTTCCTCATCCCCAAATACTCCCATCATCTGTTCTTACCCCACCTGGTCCTTTCCCAAGTGACTTACCCGAATGCCTGCTGTGCGGCACTTGAGCACAGCATCGGGGACAGTGGCCCGGGGTGGGTCTATCATGGATACAAGTCCCGCAAAGCACAGGCCACTAGTTGGAAAGTTCATGGCCTCCACGTCAAAGGCATAGCCAGGTGGGTAGTCCTTCTCACTCAGGTAGAGCTGGCAGAAGCCTGATCAGAAAACAGGGAAGTCAAAGAGGAACCTTGGGTGGAACCTTTGCTAGAAAGGCTAGGTGGTGAACAAAATAATCAGGCCTCTTGTACTAAGCATCCATGGATGCCTGACCCTGTGCTGAATTCTTCATTCACATTATCTGAATCCATCCTCACATCCACTCTATGAGTCTACTAATATCCTCACCTTGCAGATGAGGCTTAGAGAGGGGGAAATTCTTGCCAGTGGTCACACAGCAAGTAAAATGAAAACTCCAGACTTGGACCACAGGTCTGTGACTGCCAGAGTTGAGGCAGGGGTTAGGGAGGTTTAAGAAGTCAGGACAAAATTGAGGGAGGTCAGAGGTCAGGACAAGGATTGGGGAAAGTCTCAAGGTGAGGCAGGGATTGTGGAAGGTCAAAGGGTGGAGAGGAGAACTCTAAAAGGTGAAAGTGAAAGCAAACGCAGGTCATCATCAACTGGGGCATGAGCTGGGAAAACCAGGGTCAGTTCAGATCAGGATAGGGAAGGTCCAGGTGAGGACAGGTCTGGAGAGGCTGGGTCAAGATAGGAATAGAGGATAGACATGGAAAAACGAAGGTGAGTGTGTAGACTGGGGCAGGCCAGCTGTCAGCCAGGGGTGGGAAAAGGCAGGGTAACGGCTGTCCAGGGAAGATTGGCCTCAGCCTGTTCCAGCTCCACCTTACATTCCCGTTTATCCCCTACCCTGCCTTGAGGGTCTCACCCAGCACCCGTTCGCCCAGGCCTCCCAGGCTGAGGTATGCAGTCTGGAAGGCCTCACGCCATTGCTCGTCCAGCGGCAGCTCCTGGCCCTTGATGAGGATGGAGCTACAGCGCTCCAGCACGCGCTCGGGGGCGCCCTTCATCACCAGCACGTGCCGCGGGTCCCGCGGGTCCTCCAGTGTGTGGATGGACAGCTGTGGAAGAGGCCGAGGAGGGAGGGGACGAAGCTAACAGCGCAGTGGCGCTGCCCCGAAGAGCCTTGAGAGGGTAAGGTGGTCACGTCCTCTCTAGAGGCCCAGGCTTGGGACGGGGCTGTACGTAGTTAGGGGCCTGGGTGTGCGGAATGGACTTAATTAGCACCGGAGTTAGGCTGGCGGCATTTGGATTGCGACCTACCGCCATGGAAGGCCTGACAGCTGAGAGCAAACTAAGGGGCTGTGGGCGAGACAGGAGACAGGTGGGAGGGAGGAACCCCCGCCATAGGCCAGCCCACAATGCGGCCCACAGTCGGCCACGCTTGCTGTGGATGGGAGTGAGCCTTGGGCAGTGCCGGCCCTGGCGGGCTCAGACCTGGAACTTGTTGGTTGAGTTGAAGGGGATCTCGCAGACTTTGGGGAAGCGCTCGCGGTAGCCCATAGCGTTGCCCAGCGTCAGCTCCGAGAATTTTAGCAGCGCCGTCTCTGACGCGTCCCCAATCACGATGCGCTGGTAATGGGGACCGGTGTCAGGTGTGAGCCGGACTGCTCCGGGCTCCTGGTATACCCCGAGAGCCCCGGGCTCTCACCTTTGGCACGGGAACCGCGTCCTGGCCAGACTTGAAGGCAGCGCGGTTGCACAGGGTGAGCACTCGGCACAGTGCCCGCCAGGTCTCCGAGGACTGGTCAAACGTCTGCCCTGAAGAACAGACGTCCAGGCTGGGTGCACGAGGGGACTACACGCCACACCAGACCCAAGTGTGGGCACTCCCACATCAAAACCGAGTCCTCCCGGTACATTTCGAACAAGATTCCCTCCCCAGACCTGTGTGGGACCCAACCGCTTCCTTCATACTCCGGGACAGAGCCTTCTCTGCAGACCCAGTATGGAACCCCATAGGAGACTCCATAGGAGACTCCATACCAAGCCCCTTCACGGACCTGGACCCATCTGGATGGAGTTCCTCTCCATTAATCCAAAGCCCTCCCCAGATTCCTTTCAGTAACCTCAGGGCTCCCATCTAAGCCTCCACGGTCTACCAGAGCCTGCCAGAGCCCCGTCTCCTTCCACTCCCAAACCTGACTGATCTTCTGTGGTGTCAGCTGAGTGGATGTGATTGTCAAACCACAGGTGGGACACAGTCATGCGGTTCTGAGTGAGGGTGCCTGTCTTGTCAGAGCAGATCACTGACGTGGAGCCCAGTGTCTCCACTGCTTCCAGATTCTTGACCACACAGTTCTTGCTGGCCAGCCTCTTGGCTGTCAGAGACAGGCAGACCTGGGGGAAGGGTGAGGAAAGCCAGTGTGGGGCCTGTCCTTGCTTCTAGCCCCACTTCCCTTCTCTCAGCATTGAGGATCCTTCACCCCAGCCACAGTACTGAGTATGCAACATTTCTTTTCAAAACCCAGGCTTCTTCTTGTCTCCACACTTTTGTCCAGCCTGTACTTGCTACTTGGGATGCCTCCCCAATTTGCCCAGGTAAACATAGCCAGGCCCCTCTGTAAGCTGCCTTAGCGGAGGTTCTATAAATTCTCTTATCAACATGATCAAAATGAGAAAACAAACATTCCCTCAGCCTCCTCTGAACTGACTGTTGACAGAAGTCCACACCCTTAAGCTTCAGCCTCCTTTAGTCAGGGACCCTGCCTGTCCGTCTCTGAGTTCTCAGCATGTGGCACAGGACATGACCCACAGTAGCCTCAGTGGATGTTTGCTGAGTGAATGGATAGGGGTAGAGACGAGGGGTGGGAGGGAAAGATGGATGATAAGGTGGGTGGGAGGATGAGAGGTGAATGGATGGAGGGACACACAGGGAGAGGGTGGAGGGAAGCCTGGATGAATGGACAGGTGGACAGCCCTGTCAGCTCTCTACACCTCTCTTCTGCCTCCACAACTCACCGTGACAGTGGCCAGCAGACCCTCAGGCACATAAGCTACCACAATGGCCATGAAGAAGACCATGGCCCGCAGGAAAGTGTAGCCAATGCACATGGCCACCACAAAAAATGTGGCACCAAAGAGGATGGCCAGGCCTGCGATGATGTCCACAAAATGTTCAATCTCGATAGCAATGGGTGTTTTCTCATTTTCTACTCCAGATGCCAGTGATGCAATGCGCCCAATGATGGTGCGGTCACCTGTGTTCACCACCAGCCCCTGTGCTGTGCCTGCAGTGGGGCCAAAAGGGTGACTCAGAACTGAGAGGGCAGCAGTGGGGTGTGCACAGCAGTGTGAACTGAAGGAAGAGGGTAGCAATAATGGGAGCTAGAGAAGTAATATGACCTAAAGAGGTGGCAGTCATGTGAAGTGGGAGGCAGTGTGCCTCAGAATGTAGCAAAAGAGGGGCAGTGGAGGCAGTGATGGGGAGTGTCAGCTGGGCAAGTAGGCAAAGGCCTCACAGACCCTCGAGGCACATAGTGGAGAAGAAGGCGATGTTGCGGGTCTCCAGTGGGCTCTCGTGTGTACATTCGGGGGAGCGGGTCTGCGGCTCAGACTCTCCAGTCAGAGAGGAGTTGTCCACCTTGCAGCCCTGGGCCTGAAGGATGCGGATATCAGCTGGCACTCGATCGCCACCTTTCATCTCCACTAGGTCACCAACCACAAGCTGATCTGCATTGATCTGGAACTTGTCCCCATCTCGGATCACAGTTGCTTGCTATGAGACAGGGGAAATTGAGTTGTAGTGGGCAACAGATGGGGGTGGAATTTGCTGAGTGAAATAGGGATGTGGGAAGATGAACAAGGGGACGAATTAAGGATCTATGGGGAGAGATGGAGGCCAAGGACAAAGAGCAAGCTGGGCCTGTTGGGAGAGGGCCACACAGAAGCCAGGAGCCTGCCTGAGCTGATGTGGAGTCTCTGGAATCTGGAGTGGTTGGAGGCTGGGGGAACCCACCTGGGGCACAAGATTCTTGAAGCTGGCAATGATGTTGGTGCTCTTAAATTCCTGATAGTAACCAAAGCAGCCGGTGACCACAACCACAGCAATGAGGGCCAGTGCTAGGTATAGCTAGGGGAGGAGAAGTGAGGACTGGCTTATGTATAAGAGCTGGAAGCTCCCTGTACAAGATCTCCTGTCTGCTCCCTGGTCCTCTGGTGTTCTTGTGGCCACTTCCACCATGGATTTCCCCACTCTACTAGGAAGACTCATGCACTATTCCCTGTGGCCTTCATCTCCTATCCTCATATTCTTCATATCTCATGTTCAACTGCCCTGTATTGTCAGTGTCTTGTGTTCCTGTATAGCATATTCTCTGGCTCCTGAGTCTTAGGTTGCCCATGTCCCCATATCCTATGATTTGTGCCCAATGTCACTATACACCTTGGTGGTATGTGTTCCTTTTTCCTGTGTCCTTCAAGTCTTGCATTCCACATGTCCACTTCCATTTGTCTCTTCATGCTTCATTTTCTGTCTTTATAATCTGCCTGCCATCCTCTGTGTGCTCTATACCCAATAGTAACTGTGCCTTCATGTCCCCATTTCTGAGTGTGTGCTGCTGATCTTATACTTCATATTCTGTGAACTCCACAGTGTCTCAGATTCCAAATTCCAAGTACCTATGTCTAGTGTCTTTCAAGTCTATGTACTTCTGAGTCTTCATCCTATGTCACATTCAGTGTTACATGTCCCTAAGTCTCCATGTCTCTTGTTCTGACCCCTGTCATATATCTAATGTCCTCTTGTCCTGCATCTTGATATTCTCTCTGTCTCTATGCTTCCATGTTTAATGGCTTATGTCTCTCCATGTACTGTATCCTGAGTCTTGTGTCCCTAGTCTTGTGTCCTTTATGTCCCTACGCCCTTGTGGCCCATGTCTGAGTCCCAATGTCCCTTATGCCCTCTGTCCTTGATCTGTCCCATGTTCTGTTTCCCAAGTCCCTTATCTTAAGTATTGCATTTCTTTGTCCTTGTATCCCTGCCTATGTCCTCCATACCTGAGACACATTCTCCACTGTGACTCCTGTAACCTTGGGTCTGTTCCACATCCAAATGCCCTTCATCCCCTCCATGATCATGTCTTCCAACTGCATTTCTGTGTCTCTATATCCCCACCCTATGTCCCTGGTGTCCTGACTTCCATGCTTCAAGTTGTCTGTCCTCTGGGTTCCTGCGTTCAGTGTCTGTACCCCAGCATCTGCCACTCACATTGTCATCAGTGGTGAGGTCACCCTCGCTGGCCTGGATGCCAAAGGCAATGAGACATATGGCAGCAGCTACCCACATGAGGCATTGCAGACCACCTGCCAGCTGCCTTGCGAACTTGACGTACTCTGGGGTACCCTTTGGTGGCCGCAGCGCATTAGGCCCATCCCGCAGCAGCAGCTCCGTGGCCAAGCTGGCAGACAGGCCCTGGGGACAGGGTGGGATGGGGTGATCGTGGCCACTAAGGGCTTTCCTCCCCCTATACACTCTTCAGGGGCTGGCTCTTCTGTCTCTCCTTCCTGTTCCCCTCTCTCTGTTCCCCTCATCTGCCTTGCACCTCTTCATTTGATTCCGCGTCTTTGTCTCTGTTCTTGTTCCTTTCCCCTCCCAACCTTTATGTAACTCTTTGTGTCTCTCTCCTCTCTCCTCTTTCTGTCTGTCTTCCTGTTGTCTATGCTCCTGTTTCTTTTTCTTGCCCATGTCTCTGCCTCTCTCTCTATCTCTGATTGTCTTGGTTTTTTTCCTCTCTCTCTCTCTCCCTCCCTTTCTCACTAATGCATTTTCCCTTTTTTCTCCCTTTTTCTCTCCTTTCCACCTTTCCCTTTCTCTGTACCCACTCCTCCCTCTACCCCCAGCTCACCTTGGTTGCACTGGTCTGGTATTTCTGCTCCAGCTCTGCCACTGACAGCTGGTGGTCATTCTGTGTAGTGAGGGCAGGACATTCGCTGTCCACCTCTCACTGGCCCCCACTCCAGCCCCCAACCCAGCCCTTCAGGTCCATGCTTACAATCTCCATCTCCTTCTTCATGTTCTCCAGCTTCTCCTTTTTCTTGCCCCCTCCACTGCCTGCCTTCTTCTTGCTCAGCTTGGCTGCCATGTCTCCACCAGGGCCAGGACCCAGCTCTACTGAGTACAACTCGTAATTCTCCTAGGAACAGAGGAAGAGGCGAGGCATCAGATCCCACCAGAACCCCTGCCCCCAATCCCTGCCCCTGACCCCTGGCCTCAGGCCCCACTCACTGCCTTCCCCATGGTTCCCAGTGCAGTCACCCTCCTTTGCCAAGACAGATCCTGGGTCTGGACCAGCCAGCCCTGATATACCCAGGGAAGGAGGAGGTGTGGCAGGACTGGCCTGATTACAGCTGATTACAGGGCTCCTTGGGGTAACCTCTAGGCCTGGACAGCTCAGGCATTCCTTATTGGGCTGCCCAATGAGCCCAGACCCCATCACCACCTGCCACTGAGATCAGGGAACCAGTGGGAATATCCATAGTAACAAGAAAAATAGCAAATGTATGTGCCATTATGTGCCAGGCACTGTGCTGAGGACTTTCATGTGGTAATTTATTTAACCTCACAACAACCCTCTGAGATGAGTACTATTCTTACCCTGCCTTATAGATGGGGAGAGTGAGGCACAAAGGGGTGACATCCCTTGTTCATTGACTCCAAGATAAGATGTAAAAGAATCAGAACTCAAAACCAGATAGGTTGGTTACAGAGTGTCCATTTTTAAGCCATATTGTCACACCTGGATGGGGAGGGTGCTCCCAACAGTCGCTATAACAGCTGTTGTTCATGGAGTTGTTACTGTGCACTGGGTCTGCTCCTTGTGCTTTGTGCAAATGTTTCATTAGTTTCTCATAACAGCCATGTTCCATTGTACAAATGAGGAAACTGAGGCACAGAGAGGCTAAGAACTTTGCCTAAGGTTCAGGGACGAGTAAGTATCAGGGACAGGATTCCAGCCCACATTGGACGTGGAGCCTGGTTTGTATAAGGGATCACCAACAAAAAACCCAAAACCTCACAGTTGCAGTGCCAAGTATGTCCAGATACTGCATATATGTAATCTCATGGATCCTTGCAACAAACCCCTGTGAAGGTAGCACCCTCATTCCCATTGTGCAGAGGGGGAAACTCAGGCTCCAAGAAATTCGAGGAAGATTCCTAGAGTTACTCTACACACCCAGCTGTAGCCATCACAGCTCTCAGTCATTCTGCTGTCTCCACCCCAACCTGCCAGATGGATAAACCAAAGTGCAAAGTGGGAAAATTTGTGTCCCAGGGTCCTGGATTGATCTTGGTACTTGGTGTATGGTGCCAGGTTTGAGGACTGGGGACCTCATCCCAGTCCTCCTGGCAGGAATCTCTGTGGGCAGCAATGTGGGACTGGTTGAATGCTGGGTCCTTGATATCTCATGTTTGGGCCTGAGGGGTAGACGTGTATCCAGGGGCAGGTGTGGGTGTATCCAATAAGATAATTGCCTTGGTGATGTCCTTCTCCTCTGGGGCAAGTCACCTGAGAAAGTCAAAGCTGTCAAGCAGTCCCAGATCCTTCCCACACCTACCCAGCTGATTATCCCAAGCCTGCTACAGGAAACCCCAAACCAGAGGCAGGTGGGGCCACAATGTGTCCACTAGCTTACTGGGATTTCATTTCTCTGGGCTGCACGTGTAAAACAGCTTGTGTCACTCCCCTGCTTACAACCTTCTAGCGGCTTCCCTTTTCTCTCAGAACAAACACTACAATCATTCCAGCAAGATCTGGCTCAAGCTCACCTCTCCTGGCTCAATCTCTACTATGGTTCCACTGGCATTTGGCCTCCTTGCTGCACTTTGTACAGACTATGGTCATTCCTGCCCCAGGGCCTTTGCACTTGCAGCTTTTCTGACTGGTACACTTCCTTAGATACCTGCATGGCTGTTTCTCACCTCCAGATCTCAGCTCAAATGTCACCTCTTCAGAGAGTTCTCACTTGTATATTGCACATTCTATCAGGCTCCAGCCACTCACCCTTCTTTACTCACACTTCATATGTGACCCAGAACAGTGCCCCAGGCTCACAGCAGATCCTCCACAAACATCCCTGAATGTTGAATACTATCCATCTCACCCAGTGGTTAGGAATGTTCATCAACAAATATGGTGAACTGGGCAGGCCCTGAGGAAGTCTTAGTCACTGGGAATTCCTCAAGTGCCCCTCACTGTCACCAGTCCTCCCACCCTGGCCTACCAGCCCACTACCTGCCAAAGTGTCCAGGGCCTGAGGCAGATATGGGGTCATGTCTGCACAGATTAGGGAAACTTAAGACCTAGTCACAGATGCAGAGACTGAGACACTATCACTGGCAGTAGATGGCTGACCTGTGATATTGTGCAGACCTTTGTCAAAACTCAAAGACTGTCCTTCTCTGGTGTCTGACTCCTTTGTTTTCTCATTTCTTAGTTTTATAATTCTATAATAATTTCTAACCTTTTATTTTAACTATGTCAAACCTATAAGTTATAGATATAGTAAAGTGACCACTGGCCTACTCTTAACCTAAACTTAATGATTTCACCACATTTGTACTAGATAGATGGATGATAGATAGATACATAGATACATAGATAGATATCTTTTTAAGTTTTGGCTGAATCATTTGAAAGTAAATTGGGAACAGGATGCTTATCCATAAATACTCAGGCATGTGTCTCCTATAAATAAAGACACTGTCTTCATAACCATAGTCCAATGACTAAATTCAGAAATTAACATTGCTATGACATTATTAGTTAATCTAGAGAATTTATTTGAATTTGCCCAGTTTTCCCACTCATATCCTTTTCTTGGTCCAGGAGCCAATCCAGGATCACACTTTGCATTTAGTTGTCACATCTCCTGAGTCTTCTCCAATTTGTGACATCTTCTCAGTCTTTTCTGACCTTGACATTTTGAAAGAGTATCAGTTATTATATAGAATTCCCCTCAGTTAGGGTTTGCCAGTGTCTCCTTATGATAAGATTGAGGTTGTGCACTTTTGGCCAGAACATACCATGATGCATGCACAGAGTATCTTGTCAGGACAAACCATATTTTTGAGTCTAGAAGGTGGACATTTGGAGATATCAAGAGGCTTGGGGAATGACCAGAGGGCTTTCTATGATCTCTCTATTTTCTATCGAAAACACTGTCACAGCCACACTGGCACTCAGCTGTACTGATGATTAAAGTGATGGAAGCAGCCACTGCCTGAGCGTTAGACCTCCCGTACCTGACCACCTCAATGGGCCACTGGCCCAGCCCAACCAGGCTCCAGCTCCATGGCCTTGTCCATTCTGACTGGTCGATGCCCAGCCCTGTTAATGGTTAAACATTTTTACCAGCCCCTTTGATTGCACAGCCTTGTGGTGCTACTCAAGTTCTGCATCTTTGGTTGGGGTAGGGGTTGCTTGTGCATTTATTCTTTCATTGTGTGTGCCAGAAATCCTAATCTGTGTCTGGGGTTAGACACAGGCTGCTGCTCACAGGCAGGGTCTGGGTAAAGCAGGAATGTGCCAACACGTTTGGGGCACCCTGAAGTGGAGCCCTAGGTGGACTGTGCCATGCCATTTCAAGCTGACAAGGAACTCCTCACATGACCTACAGGCAGAGGCTTCTCACAAGAATGCCACAAGTGTAATTATCCATTTAGCATTGTACTGAAAGGTTTCTCTGAGCCTGGCACATGGGTCATTGGAGACTTTTGAGAATAACAAACAATTTTAAAAAATCTTTTTTCCTGAGAAAGAGCAGAAGACATACTATTAAATAGTGAACAGTGAGTGGGTTTTAAGGGGAATTTGAACAAGTCTCCCAGAATCATGTAAAACACACTTTAGGGATTCAGCCCTACAAGGCCAGATGCCATGTTCCCTTTCATGTTTTAGGACTCGAAGCACCTCCTCCCCACCCCAGGCCCTCTGTTTGTCAAAAGCAGCATATCAAGACCTTGGCATATGCATGTCCTCTGCCTGAAACATTCACCCTGCATCCTCCCCATGTTCAGCTGCTCCTCCTCTTTTCTGTTCTTATACAGATGTTCCCCACTCCAGGAAACCTTCTTGGACCATACACCAGGCTGAGTCAGGGACTCCCCTGCACTGTCATGGACCCAGACTTCCCCATCTCAGCTCTGACCACTATGATCCATAATTACTCCATCATACTCCTGACCACTCTGGCTGTCAGTTTGGTGACATTTTATCTTCCCCCTGGACCCATGAGGGCAGGATCCAGGATGTCCAGGTCCTCACTGTGCCCTGCCTTGTCCAACCCAGGGCCAGCCCCTGTTGGCCTCAGGGAGTATTTACTGAGTGAAAGAACTCATTGTGACGTGACTTCTGCAATGTGTTTGGTCTCTCTGATAAGATAGTGGAATTAGCAATGCCCTTCACCTCCTGGGCATGTGACCCCCATCCCACCCCCAGACCTTGGGAAGACTGAAATTACGACCTGGGCAGGCAGGGACCTACTCCCTCCTCTTTAAGCTGGCATAAGAGCAGGCAAGAAGGTCAACAAAGTAAGGTTGAGGTCTGGTCCCAGCCTGGCTAAGCTGGCAGGCTGGTGTTCTATGTTCTACTCTCCCACTTTTGTCCTGATATGGAAAGGTCAACCATCCTCAGAAAATTGCCAGGCTGTTCTTATCTATGATCTTAAAATTATATCCAGAATGCAATCACCTCTCCCTTTTCCTCTGTTCTCACTCTGATACAACCTCCATCTTCTCTCTCATGGATCTCATAGCTGCCTCCTCCTTGGTCTTCTGCTCTGGTCCCCATCCCCACAGTCTGCTGCTCCCCACATGCAGACAGAAGGAGCTTGGGAACCCAGAATCAGGTAAGGACGCTTCAGGCTCAGAGCTCTACCTAGCTGTCCCTCACTCCTGGTAAAAGCAGAGTCTCCACATTGTTGCCTAAGCCCTTAGTGATATGCTTTGTTGCCTCCCTGACCACACTTTCCAACCTCTACCTGACCCATTCCACTCTAGCCACACTGGCTCCCTGCTATGTCAAACACAGCAAACAGCTTCCTGGTCTTTTCATTTACTGTTTCCTCTCCTTGGAATGTTCTTCTCCCAGATATCTTCATGGCTTCCTCTCTCCCTCCACCAGGTCTTTATGCAAACGTTGCCTTCCCAATTAGACCTCCTTGACTAACTGTAGCCTGCCGTCTCCCACCAGCCCTCTCTATCTCCATTACCTTCTTCACTTTCCCCCCATAGTGTAACCAAACAAAACAGAGGACAGACTGCCTGCCACAACAAAAGCCAAACATATGAGTCAGGTGCTGGTGCAAAAGGAAAGAGGTTTTATTCAGGTGCTGGGCAGCCTGAGAGAAGGGTGGACTCCCTTCTCAAAGACTATTTCATCTTCCTGCTCAAGCCCGAATTGCTTACAGTGAATGGGAGGGGAGGACTTCTCCCCCTATTGTCTTTCTAACTTTTGGTGTGCTCTGGGCCCTATCCATTCATATTTCTAGCTTTTGGCACATTCTAGACTTTATCCATTCATATTTCTAGCTTTCAGCATGCTCAGTGTAAAAGAACCTCCCCCTGCCGCCATCTTGGCCAATGGGGGAGACTCCCTGGTGCTCCTATTGACTGTCTACACATAACAATAGCACTTACCACCCTCTGACATACTATATATGTTTTCTCATTGGGTTGCTTCTGTATTTTCTGAATCCCTAATAAAATATGAACTCTATTAGGACAGGGATTTTATGTGATTTTTTGTTTGGGTTTTTTATTTTTGTTTTTTGGACTGATGTGTCCCTAGTACCTAAAATGGCAAATAGTAGATGCTTAATAAACTTTTATTGACTGAATAAATCTCAGGGTCTTTGGGACACTCAACAGCATGCAGCAGCTGTCGTGGCCACAAATATTGACATAGATACCTTGTCCTGCCTTGCAGTGATTTTTTTGTCCCACATACCCCCAAATAGAGGGACAGACACAATGGCAGGAAAGTGATGATGACGGCTGACATCATTAGGACTCCCTGAGCTCAACCCTGTCTTCGCGCTTCAGATGTATGAGCACATTTCAACCTCGCAATAATCTCATGATAAAGGTACTGTTTTTCTCTTTTTTAAAATTTATTTTTATCGTCGACACTATTTATTACAGATGTCCCCATTCCATCCCCCCTCCAACTTTGCTCACCTTCACCCAGCGCCTACCCCCTCTTCCCTCAGGCCATCACCACACTGTTGTCTGCATCTAAGTGTTATATACATGATATATATAGTATTTGGCTAGTCCCTTTATATTCATTCATCCAGTAACCCCTTGCCCTTTGATAGGCGTCAGCCTATTCCGTATGTCTATGCCTCTGTTTCTATTTTGTTCCTCAGTTTATTTTGTTCATTAGATTCCCATACAAGTGTGATCATATGGTATTGTCTTTCTCTGCTTGGCTTAATTGACTTGACATATACTCTCCAGGTTCATCTATGCTGTTGAAAAAGATAAGATTCCTTTCTTTTTATGGCCAATTAGTATTCCATTGTATATATGTACTACATCTTTTTTACCCACTTTTCTATTGATGGACACTTGGGCTGTTTCCATGTCTTGACTATTGTGAATGATGCTGCAATGAACTTAGGGATACACATATTCTTTCAAATTAGTATTTTGGGTTTCTTTGAATATATACCCATAAGTGGAATTGCTCATTCAAAAAAACATGTATGTTTACCAATTGTTCAAGTTTAAGAATGTACAGATGGCTCATCAATTATATCCAAAGAAAGTGCCTATTCTAATAATTTCTATTAGGAAAACTAAGAAAACCTAAATTTTTGCTAAATGTGCATCAGCGATGATAGGATGTAGCACTTGAAATCTTATACTTACTAGGTTATCAAAATTTAAAATTATAATAGGTCAGATTTGAATTTAAAAAATCAATCAATAGAATAAAACATTCTCAAATGTGTTTTCATTAAAAATCATTTCAATTTTTAATTTTTTGAGGAAACTCCATACTGTTTTCCACAATGGCTGCATCAGTCTGTATTTCCACCAGCAGCGCACTAGGGCTTCCTTTTCTCCACATCCTCGCCAGCACTTGTTGTTCATTGGTTTATTGATGGCAGCCATTTTGACAGGCATGTGGTGATATTTCACTATGGTTTAAATTTGCATCTCCTTGGTGATTAGTGACATAAAATATTTTTTTATTTGTTTATTGGCCATCTGCATGTTTTCTTTGGAGAAATGTCTATTTGGGTCTTTTGCTCATTTTTTAATTGGATTGTTTGTTTTCCTGGTGTTGAGTTATATAAGTTATTTATATATTTTAGAATTGAAACTTTTATCAGATGTATCATTGACAAATGTTCTCCCGTACCGTGGGTTCCCTTTTCATTTTGATGATGGTTTCTTTCACTGTGCAAAAGCTTTTTAGTTTAATGTAGTCCCATTTGTTTATTTTTTCCTTTGTTCCCATTGCTGTAGGAGACACATTGCCAAAAATATTGCTACATGAGATGTCTGAGATTTTACTGCCTATGTTTTCCTCTAGGAGTTTTGTGGTTTCATGACTTAGGTTGAAGTCTTTTATGCATTTTTGTTTATTCTTGTGTATGGTGTAAGTTGGTGGTCTAGTTTAATTTTTTTGCATATACCTGTCCAGTTTTCCCAACACCATTTATTGGAAAGACTGTCTTTACTCCATTGTATGCATTTGCCTCCTTTGTCAAATATTAATTGACCATAAAGACATGGGTTTATTCCTGGGTTCTCTGTTATGTTCCATTGATCTGTATGCCTGTTCTTATGCAAGTACCAGGTTGTTTTGATTACAGTGGCCTTCTAGTATAGTTTGATATCAGGTATCGTGATACCTCCAACTTTGTTCTTCTTTCTTGAGACTGCTGAGGTTATTCAGGGTCTTTCTCAGTTCCATACAAATTTTTGGAATATTTTGGAATATTTCATATCTGTGAAACACTCACAGGTGTTTTAGTAGGAATTGCATTGAATCTATTGATGTGTGCTCACCTGCCCGCAGTGAGCGCAGAACACTGTGGATGGTTCGTCGAAACATGAGAAAGACATACACAGAGACAACCAGGTCCTGTGGGGGAATAGGGACAGAATGCCACCCTCTCTCTAATGGGGAGAGTGCCCCGTCTCCATACCCAAGCAGAATTTATTGAGAAAACAGACTTAGTTTGTGGATTCACAGTCTAGCAGAAAAGATAAAAAGATGTAGGCAACTTACAAAGGTGGGGACAGAACTCCTGCTGTGATTCTGGGCAAGGTTTGTGGTCTTTAACATATGAAAGGACTACAGGTTCCAAAGGTTTCCTGCCTGTGCCTTTAAATCCCAAGTTAATAACATCCTCCAGCAAACAGATCTCACAGGATCTTGCATATTCTATGTCCCAGACCTAATTACCCTGGGGCCTGCAGTTTCTGGTCTGGACTGCACCGCCCCTGCAGGCAGAAGACAGAGGCAACCAGGAGACTTGGATTTCTCACATCTAAGAACAAAGGCTCAGGCTTTGACAAAGCTGAGGGGACAGAGGTTAATGTCGATCACCCCTTCATTTCCACAGCCCCATGAATTTCTTCCCTCAGGCCATCCCACATGATCACGTCTGTCTTAGACCCATTCTCTTTCTTAGACAATTGTTACCTGACATTGACTGCTGATCATGCAAAAGGGAAGCCAGGCATTAGAACAGGCAGTGTTCATGCCAGGGAAATAAGATTTGTCTCCTCAGTGGCTCCTGGTCCAGAGGTCTTTCACTCAGCCTAAGTCACGGGGGGTTACAGCTTCCTGAGACCAGGCAGAATGGTCCCCAACAATCTATAAATTGCTTTGGGTACTACGTACATTTTAATGATATTAATTCTTCCAATCCATGAAGAAGATATATGCCCCATTTATTTTTATCTTCCTCAATTTTTTTTCAATGGCCTATAGTTTCCTAAGTACAGGTCTTTTTTCTTCCTTGGTTAAATTTATTCCTAGGTTCCTTATTTTTTTTTGGTCAGGATATTACTTTTACTAAGATACTACATGTGTTTATCAAGCATTTTTTACATCAGCCTAACATTTACCTTCTGAAAGCATGAGTTAAAATAGATATTGCATTCAAATTAATATTTTAAAAAGAAAGAGTGCAGGCAATTATAAGTGCTTCCTTTTTTTTGGTTTTTGAAAATTTGTATAGATTTTAATACACTTAATTTTTATTTTATTTTTTATTATTGTTCAGTTACAGTTGTCTCCATTTTCACTCCACCATGGCCTCCCACACTCGAACCTATCCCCTTTGGGCTCTGTCCATATGTTCTTTATATATGTTCCTTGATGGCCCTTCCCTTATCATCCCCTATTCTCCCCACTCCTCTCTGGTTACTGTCAGTTTGTTCTATAGTTAAATGTCTCTGCTTGTATTTTGCTTGCTTGTTTGTTTTGTTGATTAGGTTTCACTTACAGGTGAGATCATATGGTATTTGTCTTTCACTTCCTGGTTTATTTTATTAATTAAAGATTTTACTTATTTACTTTAAGAGAGAAGGGAAAGGAAGGAGAAAGAGAGGAAGAGAAACATCAATGTGTGGTTGCCTCTCGTGTGCTCCCTACCTGGGACCTGGTCACAACCCAGGCATGTGCCCTCACTGATGACCCTCTGGTTCACAGGCCAGCACTCTATTCACTAAGCCACACCAGCCAGGGCCTAGGTTCCTTACTTTCTTTATTTTTTAAAGTATTTTAAGTACCTCACGCTTGAATCCTGCTGCAGTCAGCTAAACTCTGTCCACTTGAGCGGGGTGCTGATCAAACCATAATTATCAGAAATTATCGTTAAAAAAGGCCTGAGTTCCTTATATTCAGAAGACATTCAGATATTTTTGAATGAGTAAATTAGTTAATAACAAAATTGAACTTCCGACCAAGATGGAGGTGTAGGTAGACACACTGTGCCTCTTCGCACAACCAAAAAAAGGACAATATTTAACAACAAAAAACAACCAGAACTGACAGAAAATCAAACTATGTAGAAGTCTGACACCAAGGAATTAAACAAGAAACATTCTTCCACTCCAGTATGAGGGGCAGAGATGGGCAGCTGGGTGGAGAGGACTTGTGGCAAGGCAGTGGCTATTGGACCAGTGAGACTGGGTGCTCCCACATTCGCATGCAGATAACCAGGAGGAACAACTAGGATGCAAGATAGACCACACAACCCAGGGCTCCAGTGTGGGGAAATAAAGCCTCAAAGCCTCTGACTGAAAACACCTATGGGGGTTGAGGCAGCAGCAGGAGAAACTCCCAGTCTCACAGGAGAGTTCATTGGAGAGACCCACAGGGTCCTAGAACATACACAAACCCACCCACTTGGAAATCAGCACCAGAAGGGCCCAATTTGATTGTGGGTAGCAGGGAAAGTGACTGAAAACTGGCAGAGCAGAGCAAGCAGCACTGTTCCCTCTCAGACCCCTCCCCACATACAGTATCACAGTGCAGTAACATGGGTTGCCCTGGCCAGGTGAGCACCTAAGGTTCTTCCCCTTACTACATAACAGGTGTGCTGAGACAAAAAAAAAGGCCCAAATGAAAGAACAGTTCGAAGCTCCAGAAAAAATATAACTAGGCAATGAAGAGACAGCCAAACTATCAGATACACAGTTCAAAACACTGGTTATCAGGATGCTCCAGGAATTCACTGGGCACTTCAACAGCATAAAAAAGACCCAGGCAGCAATGAAGGTTGCATTATGTGGAATAAAGAAAAATCTACAGGAAACCAACACTAAAGGGAAGGAAACCAGAACTCAAATCAATGGTTTGGAGCAGAAGGGACAAATAAACATTTGACCAGAAAAGAATGAAGAAACAAGAATTCAAAAAAATGGGGAGAGGCTTAGAAACCTCCAGGAGCTCTTTAAACATTTCAACATCCAAATCATAGGGTTGCCAGAAGAAGAGGAAGATCAACAAATTGAAAACTTATTTGAACAAATAATGAAGGAGAACTTCCCCAATCTGACAAAGGAAATAGATTTCCAGGAAGTCCAGAGAGTCCCAAAGAAGTTGGACCCAAAGAGGAACACACCAAGGCGCATCATAACCACATTACCCAAGATTAAAAATAAAGAGAGAGTCTTTTTTTTTTCTTTTTTTACAGTGAAAGTTTTTTTTTTTTTAAGATTTTATTTATTTATTTTTAGGGAGGGAAAGGAGGGAGAGAGAGAGAGATAGAGAGAGAGAGAGAGAGAGAGACATCAATGTGCGGTTGCTGGGGGTTATGGCCTGCAACCCAGGAATGTACCCTGGCTGGGAATCGAACCTGGGACACTTTGGTTCCCAGCCCGCGCTCAATCCACTGAGCTACGCCAGCCAGGGCGGAGAGAGTCTTAAAAGCATCAAGAGGAAAGGAGTTACCTACAAAGAAGTGCCCATAAGACTATCAGCTGATGTCTCAAAAGAAACCTTGGAGGCAAGAAGGGGCTGGAAAGAAGTATTTGAAGTCATGAAAGGCAAGGACCTATATCCAAGATTATTCTATCCAGCAAAGCTATCATTTAGAATGGGAGGGCAGATAAAGTGCTTCCCAGATAAGGTCAAGTTAAAGGTTGTTGGGAACTGCCCTGCTTGGTTTCAGAAGCTGTAACTCCCGCCATGGCTAATGCTGACTAAGCGATCTTCAGACCAGAAGCCAGTAAGGAGACAAAGCTTATCTCCCTGGCAGGAGTGATACTTCTGCTCCTTTTACTTCATCCATAACTGGCCCCCAGTGCTTGATCAGTTATCCAATGACAGGTAAGATACCCCAAGGGGGGAATGATCTAAGACAGGCACGATCACGTGGAGGCTCCAAGGAAGCACTTATGGGGCTACAGTAAAAGGGGGTGATGGACCCTCACCCCTTGGCTTTGACAAAGCCTGAGTCCTCATTCTGTTCTTGGCTACCTTACTTCCACTGCCTGGCTTAAGCCTGAAACAGAGAACGGTGCAGCCCTGTGCTGGAAAGGTTGGGTTCCCCGGGTGATCAGGCCTAAGAAAGAATACATAAAATCCTGTGAAGCCTGCCTTGCTAAAAAAGCTCTTGATTAAATGATAAGGGTCTGAGCAGGAAATAAGTTTGTTTCCCAATGTTTTATAGCCTTTTAGCTAACACATCCTGACTCAGAATAAACCCTAGTAGTTCTTTGTATGCTATCCATTGTTTGATCCTTACTGCCTGACAATGATTAATGAGTTTTACCTGTATTCCTGTGCAAATTGAAATCCAATAAAAACCTGTCAAGGTGAGGATCAGGGCTCTTTCCTCTTGAGGGAGTGGCCAGGCTGCTCTGAGGAACTCTCCCCTTGAGAGAGTAGTCATGCCGTCCCTTTTCCTCCACAGGACTTGGTAGTCCATGTGAATTTGTCTCGTACCTCATCTATAATGCCGTGGACACTGCAGGCTGGTGTCCATGTCAAAAGGTGTTCATCATCACCAAGCACTTATTATATGAAATGTTAAAGGGACTTCTATAAGAAAACAATGATCAAAAATATGAACAGTAAAATAACAACAAACTCACAATTACCAACAACTGAACCTAATAAAAAATATTTGACGCCAATGCCTTCTGTCCTGAAGTGTTTCTATTGAGAAATCAGTTGACAGCCTTTTTTTTCAATTTGATAAAAACAACTTAAAAAATATTTTTTAATTGTTGTTCAAGTAGTTTTCTGCCCTATACCCCCATCCCAGCCCATGCCCCCAGCCCTCTCCACCTCCCTCCTGCCTCCACCCCCCCATTATTGTCCACATGTCTTTATACTAGCTCCTTCAAACCCTTCCCCCCTTCCCCTGAAGTAGACAGCCTTATAGGGACTCCCTTATAGGTAACTTACTACCATCTTCTTGCTGTCTTTAAGATTCTTTGTCTTGACCCATAGATGGAGAACAGATGACAGATAGTGGGCGTGGGGGTGTAGTTAGAGGGTAGAGGGATTGAGCAAAAATGAAAAAGGACTCATTTCCCCTCTTTTTAAAAATAAATAAATAAATTTTTTAAAAAGAAAGGAAAAATGTTTCTAGATAGGAGGATGGTGTGGGGGAATGGGTGAAGAGGTAAAGGGGTTAAGAAATACAAGTTGGTAGTTACAGAATCACCATAGGGATGTAAAGTACAGCATAGGAAATGGAGTAGCTAAAGTACCTAATGGAGTAGCTAATGGAGTAACTTATATGCATAAACTATGGACATGAACAATGGTATGGGAATTGCCTGAGGGAGTAAGGGGTGCTGGTTTGAAGAAGCTAGGAAAAAAATTGGGACAACTCTAATAGCATGATCAGAACATTGCAATGAAATGTTCTATAAAGATCAATTAAATCCATCTGATACAGTGTGTCATTTAAGGTTGCTGGGGGGGTTTTTTTGTGGTTGATTTTTTGTCTGGAAGATCTATCTGTTGATGATAGTTGGGTGTTAAAATCCCCTACTATGCCTCTATTGCTGTGGATCTCTCCCTGATAGTCTTCCAAGATTTTATTTTCTTTTTTTAAAGATTTTATTTATTTATTTTTAGAGAGAGGGGAAGGGAAGGAGAAAGAGAGGGAGAGAAACATCAGTGTGTGGTTGTCTTTCATGCACCCCCTACTGGGGACCTGGCCTGCAACACTAGCATGTGCACTAGACTGGGAATTGAACCCATGATCCTTTGGTTTGCAGGCCAGCACTCAATCCAATGAGCCACACCAGCCAGGGCCAAGATTTTCTTTATATATTTAGGTGCTATGTTTACAAGGATTAATCCTCTTGCTGGATTGATCCCTTTAGTACTATGTAGTGACCTTCTTTGTCTTATGTGATGGCCTTTGTTTTGAAGTCTATTTTATCAGATATAAGTATTCCTACCCCAGATGTTTTTTGTTTCCATTTTCATAGAATAATTTTTTCCATCCCTTCACTTTCAGCCTGTGTGTATCTTTTGTTCTGAGGTAAGTCTCTTGTAGACTATGTGTATACAGGTCATGTTTTCTTATTCATTTAGCTACCCTGTGTCTTTTGATTGGAACATTTAATCCATTTACATTTAAGGTTACTTTTTTAAAGATTTTATTTATTTATTTTTAGAGAGAGAGGAAGGGAGGGAGAAAGAGAGGAAGAGAAACATCAATGTGTGGTTGTCTCTCATGTGCCCCCAACTGGGGATGGACCTGGCCTGCAGCCCAGGCATGTGCCCTGACTGGGAATTGAACCATAGACCCCTTCAGTCTGCAAGCCAGTGCTCAACCACTGAGCCACACTAGCCAGGGCACATTTAAGATTATTATTGATAGAGCCATTTTTCCTTTATACCTGTCCCCCCCCCCTCTATTTTGTCTTCTTAAAGAGATTCCTTTAACATTTCTTGCAATACTAGTTTGGTCAAAAAAAGGGCTAACTCCTTTAGCCCTTTTTTTGGGTCTGGGAAGCTCCTTATTTTGTCTTTAATTTAAAGTAATAGCCTTGCTAGAAAGAGTTCTCTTGGTTACATGTTCTTGCTTTTCATCATCTTGAATATTTGATGCCAATGCCTTCTGTCCTGAAGTGTTTCTATTGAGAAATCAGTTGACAGCCTTACCCTTGTAGGTAACTTACTATCATCTTCTTGCTGTCTTTAAGATTCTTTGTCTTGACCCATAGATGGAGAACAGATGACAGATAGTGGGGGTGGGGTGCAGTTACAGGGTAGAGGGATTGAGCAAAAACAAAAAAGGACTCATGGACATGAACAGCAGTGAGGTGATTGCTGGGGGGAGGGAGTAAAAGGTAATAAAAATATAATAAAGGTTATATTTAAAAGATTATTTGTCTTTAACCAAGGCAAGCCTGGCTAGAGTGTCCTCACAGACCTTTGGATACACTGAATCACATCAGACACCATTTTATAAGCAGGCCTCTCATTAAAACTATCCTTAGTTTAATTATTTGCTATATGTTCATTGAGCATGTATTTTATGCCAATCTTTTTGTTGAGCACTAATATTTGCAGTGAACAAAATAGTCATGGTCCTATCCACAGTGCTTGCAAGGTAGGTGGAAAGCCTGGCATTACTACGTAATCAGAGAAATGAATATTTAATATCAAGTTGTGAAAAGAAAATGAAGGAAAATAACAGGGTGAAACGGCATCTGTCAAGAACAAGGAGAATGAGGAGGTGAGGGCAGAGCTGGCATACAGCACTAGGAGCCACACTATTAAAGATGAAAGTGCAATCAAAGGTGTAGGAGAATCAGGAAAGAGGCACCAGGGGTGGCTCAGAAGGCAACAACAACAAAAAAGAGCCTCATGAAGGAGGTTAGATTCAGCAGTTCTGTGTTTTGAATGCCTCCAATGCCCAGCACAGAGCTTGGCACACAGCACATGGTTCAATATTTACTGAATGAGGGCATGGATGGAGAAATCAAAGGCAAAACTCATGTAGATTTTTGATACACACTGTGAGAACTCAAGGGCTATATTTTGTGCTTAGGGTAGGCTGACTCCCCACTCTCCAACCCTGGCAGGGGCTTGACAAAATCAGAGGTAGAAAAGGTATTCTGGGAAGAAGGACTATGCAAAGGTTCAGAATGGGGTTCAAAAGCCAAGGTTGAGGGGTACAGGCCTCTTGATCCAGTTGTCCAGTCCAGGAGCTGAAATTTTGAGTGGGGTGTGTATGTGAGGGGTATGGGTCTTCTTCAATCAAGGCTTCTTCCAATTTCCTGACAATTAGAAGAGGAGAATCAATAAATGGTACTTGACCAGCCCAACAGGAAAAGTAAAACTGCCCCTACCGTCAGCCAATCAGTAAAAAACAGAAGGGGTTGGGGTGTTCTGCAGAGAGGGAAAGATGGTTAATTCCACCCACCAAGCAGGAGAACATAATGACAGGTATTCTGGTGGGAAGAAGCAGAAGACTGAAAAATAGAGAGTTGCATGTAGTTCCTTTACAGGAATAATGAAGGCAGTCTTGTAGATGAGCTAAATCACAGTGACCTTGAACTCTGGGGTCTGGATGTCAGCCACAGCAGCCATGGACTCCAGCAGAGAGGATGGGGTCTGCAGAGGGAGGAAGAAGTGTCAGCAGGTGACAAGTAATGGGGACCCAAAGAATCAACCCCACCAACAGGAGGGCGCTGGACATACTCATCCCACAGTGACCCTGGCTACCAGGGTGGCAAAACAAACCCTGGAACACTCCACTGACCCTCTATAATGCCCTCATTGGCCCTATAACCCCCTCCAAGTAACTTAGAAAACCTGTGTGCTTCTCTGTCTTCCTAAACCTACCTTTGCTCTCCAATAATACACTATATCCTGACTTGCCTGTGCTGTTCAGTTAGTTAAGCCTGGCCCTGGCAACTTATTGAGAGCTCCCCTTTCAATCTAAAAAGTGCTCTATTTAGAGTCTGTCTAAAGTTTCAGCCAAGATGGAGGTGTAAGTAGAAACTCTTTGCTTCTTTGCACAACCAAAAGGAGGATAACCACCAATCTAAAAACAATAAACAACCAAAAGTTCCAGAAAATCAAACTGCATGGAACTCTGACATCCAAGAAATTAAAGAAACAGTCAACCAAACCAACCAAACCAGTAGGAGGGAGATGGGCAGATAGGCAGATGAAGAGAACCTGGAGTGCTGTGTGCATGAGGCTGACTGAAAGGACCCGAGGCAAGGCAGCAGACCACTTGGACAGGGCTGGCTGAATGGGGAAACAGACTCAGAGCTGACTGGACTACAGCAGGGGTTGCTACGGTGAGAGAATCTCCCAGTCTCACACCAGAATTCATTGGAAAGTGGGGCTAGAGCCCAGCAAGCAAGCTGCATTGTTCCCTCTCTGACCCCTCCCTACAGGCAGTGCCAGAAAGAAGCAAAGAGGCTTGCCCAGCCCTGGTGAACACCAAAGGCCCTTCCCCCCTTACAACTTAACAGGTGCACCGAAACAAAAAAATATGTCCTAAATGAAAGAACAGAGCAAAACTCCAGAGAGCTAAGCAATGAGGAGATAGTCAACCTATCTGATATGGAATTCAAAACCCTGGTAATCAAGATACTCATGGAACTGATTGAGCTTGGTCAAAAATGAAAGAACAAATGAAGGCTACCCAAAGTGAAATAAAGCAAAAGATTCAGGGAACCAGCAGTGACAGGAGGGAAACCAGGACTCAAATCAACAATTTGGAACAAAAGGAAGAAATAAACATCCAACCAGAACAGAATGAAGAAACAAGAATTAAAAAAAAAAAAAACAAAACGAGGAGAGGCTTAGAAACCTCTGGGACAACTTTAAAGGTTCCAATATTCAAATTATGGGGTGCCAGAAGGAAAAAATTATAGTTTGCCAGAAGAACAGCAAAAAACTGAAAACTTATTTGAGCAAATAAGAAAGGAAAACTTCCCCAATCTGGCAATAAAAAATAGACTTCCAGGAAGTCCAGGAAGTCCAGAGAGTCTCAAAGAAGTTGGACCCAAAGAGGAACACACCAAGGCACATCATAACCACATTACCCAAGATTAAAGATAAAGAGAGAGTCTTAAAAGTAGCAAGAGGAAAGGAGAGAGTTACCTACAAAGGAGTGCCCATAAGGCTATCAGCTGATGTCTCAAAAGAAACCTTGGAGGCAAGAAGGGGCTGGAGAGAAGTATTTGAAGTCATGAAAGGCAAGGACCTACATCCAAGATTGCTCTATCCAGCAAAGCTATCATTTAGAATGGAAGGGCAGATAAAGTGTTTCCCATATAAGGTCAAGTTAAAGGAGTTCATCATCACCAAGCCATTATGATATGAAATGTTAAAGGGACTTATCTAAGAAATAGAACATCAAAAACTGTGAAGAGTAAAATGACAACAAACTCACAACTATCAACAACTGAACCTAAAAAAAAAAACAACAATGAAAACAAATACAAAACAAACAACTAGAACAGAAACAGAATCAGGGAAATGGACATTACATGGAGGGTTTCCAGTGGGGAGGGGGAGAGGAAGAATAAGGGGGAAAGAAACAGGGAATAAGAAGCATAATTGGTAGGCATACAATAGATGGGGAGAGGTTAAGGATAGTATAGGAAACAGAGAAGTCAAAGAACTTACATGTACAACCCATCAACATGAACTAAGGTTGGGGAATGCTGGAGGGTTGGGGCATGCAGGGCAGAGAGGGGGATAAAGGTGGAAAATTGGGAAAACTGTAATAGAATAACCAATAAAATATACCTTAAAATAAATAAAATAAAAATAAATAGTGCTCTGTTTGGATGTTAAATCAAATGTTTACTTTAGCCCAGTGATTCTCAAACTTGAACACACATCAGAGTCACCTAGAGGATTTATTAAAACTTTGCTGGGCCCCAACCCCAGAACTGTTGATTTCATAGGTTTGGAGCAGTGCCCAAGAATGTGCATTTCTAACAAGTTCCCATGTGAAGGCTAGGGACTATGCTTTGAGAACCATTGCTTTAGTTCTTTACTTACTTTCTGTACCCCTTGAACCCTCTGCCATCCTGTAATCCTTTATCTGTACCCCATAGTCCCCACCATATAACTCTGCCCTAGTCCTGCTTCACTTCTCTCCCTGATTCTGTAACACCCTTTTTGTCCATCATAATGCCCCCCTGTCCCATAACCTATTCCTTGCCTCTGTAACTCCCTGTCCCCCATAACTCCCTCCTATAGCTACTTCTCTATTGTATGCTTCTCATCCCCAATGCTATAAGCCTTTCCATCTCCTCACACAAATTCCTATGTCTCCCTGGAAACCCCTTCTTGAGATTGACCCTAAAACCTCCCCCTCATCCTTTCCTAACCCCTTCCCTGTCCTACAAGAGCCTCCTTAGCCCACACACACCCCTCCTGTACCCTATAACTTTCTCTTTGTCTCTCATAGCCTTTTATGTTTCCCTTCTAACCTCCAGCTGCCTTCCTACACAAAACCCTCCCTCTCCTCCAAACCACTCTCCTGTGATCCTACGATGCTCTACCAGACAACTCTTATCCCTCTATCTATTCTGTATTAATCTTGGCTGTTCTTTCCTGGTCCCTCCTTGTCCCCTTAAACTTCCCACTCTTTCATGATCATAATCCACAAACCCAGTGAATACTGGAGGCTGTCCTCTCATTTTTGCCCTGGGGCTGCCCTGGTGATCTGAGTCGTAGGCCTGTGGCCTCAGTTGGTTACCCCTTTATTATGATTGTCTTTAGACCCTGCTTCTGGTTGGCTCAATCTATTAGGGAGGCATTACTTAGGCCTCCAACCTTATTCTCTGCCTACCTTTTGATTGATTCAGTGAATAAAGAGGTAGGGTTTCAGTTACTTGCCTCTTTTGTCATCATTCCAAATTTGAACTCCTGTTTCAGTGAATGAAGTTGGCAGGCCTTAATTAAGTACTGGCTAGTAAATTCTAGACTGGCTTGTTGATTGGTTCCATAAGTGTGGAGGGCAGGATGTAAGTTTTTTTTTTAATACAAAAATAATGGGAGACTACAGTGCATCAGGCAGTGCTCTGCTCCTGAGGGTCAAGTGATGACCAAGAAACAAAGCATGGCTCTCTGGGAATTCACAGCCCATGGGGGAGATAGAGAAATCGAGAGTAAAAACCCAAATAAGTAAACTAAATGATTTCAAAAAGGACCAAGGGCTATAGGGAATAGCTAGGACATAGACAGAGATGGATCCAGGAGGGTGATGTGAGGTGTAATGGGGAGTGAGGTCAGGGAACACCCTTCTGGGGAGAGGACATCCAAGCTGAGGGGCCAGCCATTAGAATATTTGGAGAAAGGAGTTCCAAGCAGAGGGAATAGAAAGTGCAAAGGTTCTGAGGTGAGAAGGGGATTTGTGTGTTCTAGAAACAGAAACAAGGGCAATGTGGTTAGTGTGGTGGGGAAGAAGAGGAGAGGAGCACAAGAGAAGACCAGGCACAGTCTGGACACCTGGGTGAGGAATTCAGATTTAATCTCAAGAGCCATGGAAACATGTTGGAAGGGTTAAGTCCGGGAGGGATGTAATCTGATTTAAGACTGTGAAGATACTCTGGCTGCCTGCTCAGCAGACTGGAAAGTGGGAAGCATAATGTTTCTGCTTTGCCTGAGGACAAATCCTGACAGTTTCATTCTTAGAATGGGGCAGGGCTCTGACCCTTGGGTCCCATGGTCATTGGGAGATCTGGGTACAGAAGAGGGGAGTGTCTAGAATAAAGAAGTCTCCAGGAAACCTCAGCCAGGAAGAAGCCATGTGGGATCTGAGTATATCTGTATCTTTGTATGTGTGTGTGTCTCCCCTAAGATGATAAACACAGTAATGCCCTTCACATTTTAGGCAGTCCCTGGAAGCATGGACATTGGAAGATGTAGGGGTGGCATAAGAAATTGTTTGCTTCAGTTCCTGCATATATGTACTTTTAGGTTACACCAGGGTTTGGTTAGGTCCAGTCAGGGTTTGGTGCTTTCTTTCAATGTGACACATAGATTTAAGAGTCTTTTCCTTGGAGTTTAGCCACACAAGGGTTGGTTAACAGTATCTGATAGGGAACTTTAACAGGGTTAAAGAGATTTTTTGCAGATGTCTTTTTTAATAGATGAAATCTCTGGGTTGTAAGGTGTGATATTTGATGTCTTAGCCTCCTTGCAGTGTGCTACGGAAAGACTGTTTTACCAAAGCATGGTTATTTTCAACATAAGCAGTTAGGCCTTCATAACATTGAAGAATATCTACTTTTCATAATATTTGACTGGTGAAGTGGTTTACCCACTTATTGTAAAGTTAGAGAGGAGTTCCCCAAGTAGGAAAAATTTTTTTCCAATAAGACTTTGGTCACAGAGGAAGCACAGCCTGTCTACAGGGGAAGCTTCAATCTAGTTTACAGTAGAAAACAAACTTCAAAGACAATTAACAGTCTTAGACTCTGATAGCCGTGTAGGTATATCATTGAAATATAATTTTTCTCTTTATACTTATCTCCATATCTTTTAAAATTAAGACTAATTTGTTATAAATTTAGTCCAGTTTTCATAAACTTGGCCTGATTATTTACATAAGTGCAGTAGCAATAGTTATAAACAGTAGAGGCTCTTTTTGAAAAAATTATTTAATTTTTTAATTACACTTGACATATAATATTATACTAGTTTCAGGTATACAACATAGTGATTAGACATTTATATACCTTACAAGGTAATCACTTCAATAAATCTAGTACCCATCTGATACCATATAATTATTACAATTTTATTGGCTACATTTCCTGTGCTATATTTTACATTCTTATGACTCTTTTATAACTGGCAACGTGCACATTTTCACACTGTTCCCCTTTTCGTTTATGCCCCAAAACCTCCTCCCATCTGGCAACCACCAAGTGTTCTCTGTATCTATGAGTTTGTTTGTTTTTGTTTGATCATTTTAGAATATTTTAACTCTGCTCTGTTGGACCTTTTCATAAGAAATCTCAGATTAGACTTTTTTTATTTTATTTTAATCATTGTTCGAGTATAGTTTTCTCCCTTTTACTCCCATTCCAGCCCACCCACCAACCCTCCCCACTTCCCTCCCATTAACACCCTCCCCCTAGTTTTTGTCCATCTGTCCTTTAAATTTCTTCCTGTAAACCCTACCCATTCTCCCCTGAAATTACCTCTTCTCTCCCCTCTGGTCACTGTCAGTCTGTCCTCTATTTCAGTGTCTTTGGTTATATTTTGCTTGTTTCTTTGTTTTGTTGTTTAGGTTCCTGTTAAAGGTGAGACCATACGGTATTTGTCTTTCACTGCCTGGCTTATTTTGCTTACCATAATGCTTTCCAGCTCCATCCAAACTGTTGCAAAGGGTAGGAGCTCCTTCTTTCTTTCTGCTGCATAGAATTCCATTGTGTAAATGTACTATAGTTTTTTGGTCCATTAATTTACTGATGGGCATCTAGGTTGCTTCCAGCACTTGGCTACTGTAAATTGTGCTGCTATGAAGATCGGGGTGCAAACGTCCTTTTGGATTGGTGTTTCAGGGTTCTTAGGATATAGTCCCAGCAGTGGAATTGATGGGTCAAAAGGCAGATCCATTTTTAGTTTTCTGAGGAAGCTCCATACTGCTTTTCATAGTAGTTGTACCAGTCTGCAGTCCCACCAACAGTGCACTAGGGACCCGTTTTCTCCACAACCTCTCCAACACTTGTTGTTTGTTGCTTTATTTATGATGGCCATTCTGACCAGTGTGAGGTGGTATCTCATTGTGGTTTTAATTTGCATCTCTCTGATAGCTAGCGATAAAGAACATGTGTCTTTGGATTTTCTGTATGTCCTCCTTGGAGAAGTGTCTGTTCAAGTCCTTTGCCCATTTCTTAATTGGGTTGCTTGTCTTCTTAGAGTGGAGTCATGTAAGTTCTTTATATATTTTGGAGATTAAACCCTTGTCTGAGGTATCATTGGTAAATATGTTTTCCCATACAGTTGGTTCTCTTTTAATTTTGATACTGTTTTCTTTAGCTGTGCAGAAGCTTTTTATTTTGATGAGGTCCCATTTGTTTATTCTTTGCTTTATGTCCCTTGCTCTAGGGGACATGTCAGTAAAAAAGTTTCTGTGTGAAATATCTGAGACTTTCCTACCTATGTTCTCCTCTAGGACTTTAATGGTGTCACGTTTTATATTTAAGTCTTTTATCCGCCTTGAATTTATTTTTGTATAAGGTGTAAGTTGGTGGTTGAGTTTCATTTTTTTGCACGTAGCTGTCCAGTTCTCCCAACACCATTTGTTGAAGAAGCTATTTTTACTCCATTTTATGTTGCTGCCTCCTTTGTCAAATATTAATTGACCAGAGAGACTTGGGTTTATTTCTGGGCTTTCTATTCTGTTCCATTGGTCCATGTGCCTGTTTTTATGCCAGTACCAGGCTGTTTTGATTACAGTGGCCTTGTCGTATAGTTTAGTGTCAGGTATTGTAATCCCTCCTACTTTACTCTTCTTTCTCAAAATTGCAGCAGCTATTCAGGGTCGTGTATGGTTCCATATAAATTTTTGAAGTGTTTGTTCTATGTCTGTGAAATAAGCCATTGGTACTTTAATAGGTATTGCATTGAATGTGTAAATTGCTTTGGGTAGTATGGACATTTTGATTATATTAATTCTTTCAATCCATGAACACGGTATATGTTTCCATTTGTTTGTGTCTTCCTTGATTTCTTTCCTCAGTGTTATGTAGTTTTCTGAATACAGGTCTTTTACCTCTTTGGTTAGGTTTATTCCTAGGTATTTTATTTTTTCTTTTTTCTATTTCAAATGGGATTTTTTTTTCTTGATTTCTGCTTCTGCTGTTTCATTGTTGGTGTTGGATATCCATTGTCTGGATATTGACTTTGTATTCTGCTGTTTTGCCAAATTCATTTATTAGGTCAAGCACTTTTTGGTGGAGTCTATAGGATTTTCTATGTACATTATCATGTCATCTGCAAACAGTGACAGTTTTGTTTCCTCCTTTCCGATTTGGATGCCTTTTATTTCTTTTTCTTGTCTGATCGCTGTGGTTAAAACTCCCAGTATTATATTGAATAGAAGTGGTGAAAGTGGACAGCCTTGTCTTGTTCCTGATCTTAGTAGAGAAGATTTTAATTTTTGCCCATTGAGTATGATGTTGGCTGTAGGTCTCTCATATATGACCTTTATTATGTTGAGGAATGCTCCCTCTATTCCCACTTTGCTGAGTGTTTTTATCATAAATGGGTGCTGTACCTTATCAAATGCTTTTTCTGCATCTATTGATATGATCATGTGGTTTTTGTCTTTGCTTTTGTTTATGTGATGTATTACATTTACTGATTTGTGAATATTGTACCATCCTTGCATCCCTGGGATGAATCCCACTTGGTCACGGTGTATGATCTTTTTAATGTAGTGTTGGATGTGGTTTGCCAGTATTTTGTTGAGGATTTTAGCGTCAATGTTCATCAGCGATATTGGCCTGAAGTTTTCTTTCTTTGTTGTGTTTTTGGAATTAGGTTTTGGAATTAGGATGATGCTGGTCTCATAAAAAGAGTTTGGGAGTCTCCCATCTTTTTGTATTTTTTGAAATAGTCTGTGAAATAGGGGCTAAAGAATAGGGGTTAGCTCTTCCTTAAATGTTTTGTAGAATTCTCCTGTGAAACCATCTGGTCCAGGGCTTCTGTGTATTGGGAGTTTTTTGATTACTGCTTCAATTTCTTTTGCTGTTCTTGGTTTGTTCAGGCTTTCTTCTTCGTTTTCATTGAGTTTTGGAAGATTATATTTTTCTAGAAATTTTTTCCATTTCACCTAGGTTTTCAAATTTCTTGGCATACAGTTCTTTGTAGTAATTTCTTACAATCCTTTGTATTTCTGTGGTATCTGTTGTAATCTCTCCTCTTTCATTTCTGATTGTGTTTATTTGGGCCTTCTCTCTTTTTTTCTTGATGAGTCTGCTTAAAGGCTTGTCAATTTTGTTTATCTTTTCAAAGAACCAGCTTTTGGATTCATTGATCCTTAGAATTGTGCTTTTAGTCTCTATGTCATTTAATTCTGCTCTGATCTTGGTTATTTCCTTCCTTCTGCTTGCTCTGGGCTGTCTTTGTTCAGACTTCTGTGCTGTCTCTGGAACTGTTGTTGTTCCTCGAGTTCTTGTAGATGTAGGGTTAGGTTGTTTGTTTGGAATGTTTCTAACTTTTTTAGGTGGGCCTGTGTCACTATGAACTTCCCTCTCAGGACTGCCTTGGCTGTGTCCCATAAGTTTTGGGTTGTTGTGAGTTCATTTTCATTTGTTTCCAGAAACCTTTTGATTTCTTCCCTAATATCATTCTTGACCCATTCATTGTTTAATAGCATGCTATTTAATCTCCATGATTTTGAGTGTTTTGGGTTTTTTTCCTTGGGGTTGGTTTCTAGCTTCAGTCCCTTGTGGTCCAAGAAAATGCTTGGTATGATTTCAATTTTCTTGGAATTGTTGAGGCTTGTTTTGTGTCCTATCATGTGGTCTATCTTTGAAAATGTTCCGTGTGCATTTGAAAAGAATGTGTATTTAGCTTCTTTGGGATGGAGGGCCCTGTATATATCAGTAAAGTCCATTTCATCTAGGATATTGTTCAATGCCACCATTTCCTATACTATTCTTAGCCTACTTCTGTCTATTTGGACCTACTAATTACCCTTCTTATTCCCTGTACCTTTTCCCCCATTCTCCCCCTCCCCCTCCCTGCTAATAACCCTCCATGTGATATCCATTTCTGTGACTCTGTTCCTGTGCTAGTTGTTTGCTTACTTTGTTTTTTGGGTTTTTTTTTGGTTTTTTTTTAGATCCAGCTGTTGATAGTAGTGAGTTTGTTGTCATTTTACTGTTCATATTTTTTTCATTAGAAAAACATTTCTTTATGCTGAACAAGCTTTTAAATTAATTACTTATTATTTCTCAGTTCTTTGTATTATGAATAGTTCTAGGAATGTGCATATATTAACTAATAAGTTCTCAAAAGAAATACAAAATGTAGGGGATAGTTTAACTTCTTTATGATTACTAGAAAATAAATGACTGAAATGGACTTAGAATTTAGTTGTTTCTAAATATAAGTTCTATACTCTTTCCAGAATCTTCATTAAATAAAGTGATGTTCATTTAACTTTATTTTTTGATCTTCTTTTTCTCAGATAAGTCCCTTTAACATTTCATATAATGAGGGCTTGGTGATGATGTACTCCTTTAACTTGACCTTATCTGGGAAGCACTTTATCTGCCCTTCCATTCTAAATGAAAGCTTTGCTGGATAGAGCAATCTTGGATGTAGGTCCTTGCCTTTCATGACTTCAAATGCTTCTTTCCAGCCCCTTCTTGCCTCCAAGGTTTCTTTTGAGACATCAGCTGATAGCCTTATGGACACTTCTTTGTAGGTAACTCTCTCCTTTTCTCCTGCTGCATTTAAGATTCTCTCCTTATCCTTAATCTTGGGTAATGTGATTATGATGTGCCTTGGTGTGTTCCTCCTTGGGTCCAACTTCTTTGGGACTCTCTGGAAGTCTATTTTTATTGCCAGACTGGGGAAGTTTTCCTTCATTGTTTTTCAAATACGTTTTTAATTTCTTGCTCTTCTTCTTCTCCTTCTGGCACCCCTATGATTTGGATGTGGGAATATTTAAAGTTGTCCCAGAGGTTCCTAAGCCTCTCTTCATTTTCTTGAATTCTTACTTCTTCATCCTCTTCTGCTTGAATGTTTGTCCTCCTTCTGCTCCAAACGGTTGATTTGAGTCCCAGTTTCCTTCTCTTCACTGTTGGTTCCCTGAATATTTTGTTTTATTTCACTTTGCATAGCCTTCACTTCTTCCCCTGTTTTGTGACCATACTCAACCACTTCTGTGAGCATCCTGATTACCAGTGCTTTGAAGTCTGCATGTGATAGATTGGCTATCTCTTCATCGCTGAGTTCTACTTTTGGAGCTCTGATCTGTTCTTTCATTTGGGCCATATTTCTTTGTCTCGACACACTTGTTATGTTGTAAGGGGTGGAACCTTAGTATTCACCAGGGTGGGGCAACCCACTTACCTGCGTTGTGGTGCTGTATGTAGGAGAGGG
Organism: Phyllostomus hastatus; assembly: GCF_019186645.2. Taxonomy (NCBI): domain Eukaryota; kingdom Metazoa; phylum Chordata; class Mammalia; order Chiroptera; family Phyllostomidae; genus Phyllostomus; species Phyllostomus hastatus. The sequence goes on from NW_025333897.1 coordinate 6,155,262, forward strand.
GTCTGAGAGGAAACAATGATGCTTGCTTGGCTCTCTGCTGGCTTTCAATCACTTCCCCCACTACCCACAAGCAAATTGGGCCCCTCTGGTGCTGATTCCCAGGTGGGTGGGTTTGCATATGTTCTAGGACCCTGTGGGTCTCTCCAATGAACTCTCCTTTGAGGCTGGGAGTTTCTCCCACTGCCAGAACCCCCACAGGTTTTCACTACCAGAGATTTTGAGGCTGTATTTCCCCATGCTGGAACTCTGTGTTGCGCAGTGTGTCCCACTCCCCAGTTTTTCCTCCCTGTTTTTCTGCACACAAATGTGGGACCATCCAGTCTGCCAGCTGCCTCCTTGCCACAAGTCCTCTCTTCCCCAGTTGCCCGTCTCCACCCCTCCTACCAATATGGATGAATGTTTCTCCTTTAACTCCTTAGTTGTCAGGCTTCCATATAGTTTGGTTTTCTGGCAAATCTGACCAATTTTTGTTTTTGAATTTGTTGTTGCCCTTCTTTTAGCTGTGTGAGAAGGCAAAGTGTATCTACTTACGCCTCCATCTTGGTCAGAATTCCATCACATTAGACTTTTAAAGGAAGGAGGTGGGAGAATAAAGCGGGTAAAATATATTGTGAGAGAAGATAGACTTTGAATGATTGGCACACAATGTAATATACAGAACACATATCATAGAAATGTACACTTGTAACCTATATAAACTTATTAGCCAATGTCACCCCAATAAATTTAATAAAAGAAAGATAAGGTAGATAAAATAACTAAATATAAGTTGTGACACCATAAAAGCCCTATAGGAGAAGATAGGCATGAAAATCTCAGATATTTCACACGGCAATATTTTCATTAATATATCCCCTAGCACAAGGGACATGAAGGAAAGAACAAATAAATGGGATCTCATCGGAATAAAAAGCTTCTTCACAGGTAAAGAAAACATCAGTAAAATGAAAAAGGAATCAGCTGTATGGGAAAATATATTTGCCAATGATACCTCAGACAAAGGTTTGAGCTCCAAAATGTATAAAAAACTCACATGACTCCACTCCAGGAAAACAAACAACCCAATTAAAAAATGGGCAAAGGACCTGAACAGACACTTCTCCAAGGAGGACATACAGAGGCCCCAGAGACATATAAAAGGATGATCAGCATCACTAGCCATTAGAGAGATGCAAGTGCAAACCACAATGAGATACCCATTCACACCAGCCAGAATGACTATGGTGAACAAATCAACAAACAACAAGTGCTGGTGAGGTTGTGGGGAAAAGGGAACCCTACTATACTGTTGGTGGGAATGCAGACTGGTGCAGCCACTGTAGAAAACAGTATGGAATTTCCTCAAAAAACTAAAAGTGGAACTGCCTTTTGACACAGCAATTACACTGCTGGGATTATACCTTAAGAATCTGGAAACACCAATTCAGAAGAACCTATGCACCCTAATATTCATAGCAGCACAATTTACAGTAGCCAAATACTGCAAGCAACCTACGTGCCCATCAGCAAATGAGTGGATCAAGAAACTGTGGTACATTTACACAATGGAATACTACACAGTAGAAAGAAGGAGCTCTTCCCCTTTGTGACAGCATGGATGGAACTGGAGAACATTATCCTAAGTGAAATAATCCAGGCAGTGAAACACAAATATCATGTGATATCACCTATAAGTGGAACCTAATCAACAAAACAATCAAGCAAAATATAACCAGAAATATTGAAATAAAGAACAAACTGACAGTAACCAGAGGGGTGGGGGTAGAGGAATAATGGGTGGAATACAGGGAAAGGTCCATCAAGGAACATGTGCAAAGGATACATGGACAAAGCCAAAGGAGGTAGGGTTGAGGGTGGGAGGCTGGGATGGGTGGGGAGGGGGGCTTTTGTGTGATGAAAATGGAGGCAAATGTAGTTGAACAATAACATAAAAAATAAAGATAAGTAAATAAAATCTCTTTAGGCTTTAAGATAAGAAGCAAATTAAGCACTTGTCTAGTTGTGCCCTGTCACAAGGAGAACAGATTTTTTTATTGGACTTATGCAAATACAAGGTGGGCAAATGTAGGTTTACAGTTGTATGTGAAACACAGTTATTCTTATATTATTATTTACTAATTATTGTATTATTTTCCATACAAACAAGTGTAAACCTACTTTTGGCCCACTCTATATGTGTATGTTGTCATGAAAAATGAAGATAATAAGAGTTTCTGAATTCTGGAGGGTTCAGGCAAGGAGGAAAAGTAGTTATTTTTGTTCACAAAGGTACACTTTACCAAATTGTTCTCTTATAGGTAGCTTGAGATAAAAAAGAAAAAGTTTTCCTGAAATCTGGAAAGAACCAGCAATGTTTTCATTGAAGTCATAAAATTATAATCATTTTTACTAGTAAATTCAGTCTCCTAAATTTAATTCTTGTTTTGCTTCCTGTTGGGTTAAATCAGTTTGTTTTGAATCAGTTTTCCATTAAAATTTTATAAATTCTTACCCAGTTCAGTGAATGCTCTTGAAATTATCAGAAAACTGTACTTTAGAATACTTATCAGCCTCTTTTCCTGAAGATAATTTTTCTGAAGATAAAATGTATTTGCAAAAGCACCGGAGTAAAACAATGTCTATAAATGATAGATTAATAGCCATGGTTAAATATCTGGCGACAGTTCATATACACAAAAACAAAAAATTTCAAAAGAAATACTTGACAAAAAATTCATTATTATGTAAAATATTTTAAAATATGACTATAACAGCCCTGGCTGGTGTGGCTCAGTGGACTGAGTGCTGGCCTGTGAATCAGAGTCACCAGTTAAATTCCCAGTCAGGATACATGCCTGGGTTGTGGGCAAGTCCCCAGTTGGGAGCATGCTAGAGGCAACCAATGTATCTCTCATACTTCAATGTTTTTCTCTCTCTTTCTCCTTTCCTCCACCTCTCTCTAAAGATAAATAAAATCTTTTAAAAATTTGATTGATAACATATCAGGACATACCAGATTTTTAGGAATTTTATATAACTTCTGAAACATTTATATAAATAACTTTCATATAAATATTTCCTAAAGAAAGTTTAACATCATTTCTTATTTGATAATGCTTCCCATCTATTTTAATATATCAAATAAGCGTATTAGTTTACACACACACACACACACACACACACACACACACACTAGCAAAGGAGGAAAAAACCAAACCTTTAAAAGTTTCCAGGGACCCTCTAAAAACTACCGAGTTAGTCCAAGGTCAACAGACTTTATTTAGAATTTGGTTTTTGAGAAGTTTATAAAAAATATCAAAGTTTTAAACATTGGATTAAGATCATAGGTCACTGTGAAATAATAGTTATCCATTTGACCATAGTAATAATACTTCACAGGCTAATGCAGAAAGTTACATAGTTGAAAAAAGCAAAAGATACCAGTGGCACTAGAACTGATCAATATTTTCAGCAAAGTAGCAAGATACAAAATTAATATCCAGAAATTAGTTGCATTTTTATGTGTCAATAATAAACTTATAGAAAGGGAAATTACCAAAACAATCCCATTCACAAGTTCTACAAAAGGATAAAATACCTAGGAATAAACCTAACCAATGGTGTAAAACACCTGTACTTTGAAAATTCTAAGACACTGAGAAAATAAATTGAAGAAGATGTGAACAAGTGGAAGCACATACTGTGTTCATGGAGAGGAAGAATTAGCATCATTAAAATGCCCATACTACTCAAAGCAATCTGTAGATTCAATGCAATTCCTAACAATATTCTAATGATATACTTCAGTATTTCATGCATCTTGAGTTTATTTTTCTGCATGGTGTAAGGTGGTGGTCGAGTTTCATTTTTTGCATGTAGCTATCCAGCTTTCCCAACACTATTTGTTCAAGAAACTATTTTTACTCCATTTTATGTTCCTGCCCCCTTTGTTGAATATTAATTGACCATAGAGACACAGATTTATTTCTGGGCTCTCTATTCTTTATTTTCCCTGTATGTTAACCATTTATTGCAGCTTCATGTGGTTTCCTACAGTGCATTGGATGTTAATGTTCTCTCATCAGGTTTTCTTTTCTTTTTTTTTTATTGTTGTTCAACTACAGTTGTCTCCATTTTCACCCCACCATGCCCCACCATCCCCATCTCCCACCCTCGAAACTACCCACTTTGACTTTGTCCATGTGTCCTTTATACATGTTCCTTGATAGCCCTTCCCCTATTCTCCCCCATTATTCCTCTACCCCAGTTTGTTCTTTCAATGTCTCTGGTTGTATTTTGCTGCTTGTTTGTTTTGTTAATTATGTTCCAGTTAAAGGTGAGATCATATGGATCATATTTGTCTTTCACCGCTTGGCTTATTTCATTTAGCATAATGCTCTCCAGTTCCATCCATGCTGTTGCAAAGGGGAGGAGCTCCTTTAATCTTTCTGCTGTGTAATATTCCATTGTGTAAATGTACCAGTTTCTTGATCCACTCATTTGCTGATGGGCAGTTAGGTATTCACCAGGCTAGTCACTAGTGATGGCATCACTAGCCATCAAAGAGATGCAAATTAAAACCACAATGAAATACCACTTCACACTAGTCAGAATGACTATCATAAACAAATTAACAAATGACAAGTGCTGGTGAGGTTGTGGAGAAAAGGGAACTCTAGTACACTGTTGGTGGGAATGCAGACTGGTGTAGCCACTGTGGAAAACAGGATGGAATTTCCTCAAACTGAAAGTGGAACTTCTTTTTGACACAGCAATTGCACTGCTGAGATTATACCTTAAGAATCATGAAACAGCAATTCAAAAGAACCTATGCACCCTGGCTGGCATAGCTCAGTGGATTGAGTGCGGGCTGTGAACCAAAGCATCGCAGGTTCAATTCCCAGTCAGGGCACATGCCTGGGTTGCAGGCCATGGCCCCCAGCAACTGAACATTGATGTTTCTCTCTCTCTCTCTCTCTTTCTCCCTCCCTTCCCTCTCTGAAAATAAATAAATAAAATCTTTTTAAAAAAAAAGAACCTATGCACCCCAATGTTCATAGCAGCTTTATTTACATAGTCAACTGCTGAAAACAGCCTAAGTGCCCATCAGTAAATGAATGGATCAAAAATCTATGGTACATTTACTCAGTGGAATACTACATGATGCAAAGAAAGAAGAAATTCCTACACTGCACAACAGCATGGATGGAACTAGAGAAAATCATGCTAAGTGAAATAATCCAGGAGATGAAGGACAAATACCATATGATCTCACCTATAAGTGGAAGCTAATCAACAGAACAAACAAGTGAGAAAAATAAAACTAGAGACATGAAAATAAAGAACAAACTGACAGTGACCAGAGGGGAGGGAAGAGGGGGATAAGGGGAAACAAGGGGAGGGGTCAAGTCAAGGAACTGGTATAAAGGACCCTTGGTGAAAGACAATGGTGGGTGGTGGTGATTGTGCAAGTCGGGGGTGGGTAGGGTAAGTGAGAGTAATATTCGGAAATGGGGACAACTGTAATTGAACAATAAATAATGAAATAAATAAATTAAAAAAACATGTTGCCTAAAAAAAAGGATTCTAAGGACAGTATTTCACAGAACTAGAATATTTCAAAAATGTATATGGAACCACAGAAGGACCCACATAGAGACAGTGATCCTGTGACAGAAGAACAAAGTTGGAGGAATCACACAACCTAATGTCTCATAGTAATCAAAACAGCCTGGTACTGGTATAAAAACAGACACATAGATCAATGGAACAGAATAGAAAGCTCAGAAATAAACCCACACCCTTATAGTCAATTAATATATGACAAAGGCAGCAAACACATACAGTGGGCTAAAGATAGTTTTTCCAATAAATGGTGTTAGGAAAATTGGACAGATACATGTAGAAAAATGAAAACTAGACCACCTTCTTACATCACACACAAGAATAAATTCAAAATGGATCAAAGACTTAAATGTTAGACCTGAAACCATAAAAATCCTAGAGGGAAACATAGGCAGCAAAATCTCAGACATTACTTGCAGAAAACTTTTATTAGATATATCTCCCCAGGCAAAGGAAACAAAAGACAAAATAAACAAATGGGACTACATGAAATTAAAACTTTTTGAACAAGAAAGGAAATCACCAACAAAATAAAAGGGCAACACAGAGAATGGGAGAACATATTCGACAATACATCTGATAAAAGGTTAATATCCAAAATTTACAAAGAACTTATAAAGCTCAACACCAAAAAAGAATCAACACAATTAAAAAATGGGCAAAGGACCTGACTACACACTTCTCCAAAGAGAACAGACACATGACCAATAGACATATGAAAAGATACTCAATGTCACTAATTTAATTTGCACAGAGAAATGCAAATTAAAACCACAATGAGATATTATCTCACACCTGTCAGAATGACTATCATCAATAAATCAACTAACAACAAATGCTGGTGAGAATGTGGAGAAAGGAGAACCCTTTTGCACTGTTGGTGTGAATGCACATTGGTGTAGCCACTGTGGAAAGCAGTATGGAGATACCTCAAAAATTAAAAATGGATTTACGTTTTGACCCAGCTATCCCACTTCTGGGAATATATCTGAAGGAACACAAAACACTAAATTGAAAGAACATAAGCACTGCTATGTTCATTGCAGTGTTATTTACAACCACCACAATCTGGAAGCAGCCCAAATGTCCATCAATAGATGAGTGGATAAAATAACTATGGAACATTTACACCATGGAATACTACTCCGCCTTTTAAAAAAGAAGAAAATTTTACCCTTTGCAACAGTATGGAGTGACCTTGAGAACATTATGCTAAGTGAAATAAGCCAGTCAGGGAAGACAAATACCATATGATTTCACTCATATGTGGAATCTAATGAACAAACTGAACTATAAAGGAAAATGGGAACGGAATCATAGATGCAGAGCAGGATGACATCTCTGGGGGTAGTTTATGGGATGGAGGGTTTGAACAAAAAGGAAAATGGATTCATGGACATGGACAACATTTTGGTGACTGCTGGGGGAAGGATGTATAGGGGACTAAATGGCAATAAAAAATATAATAAAGATTAATTTAAAAAAAAATGTACCAGTGGCAAAGATGGCAGCAGATTCAGTGGAAACTACACTAACCTCCTCCCAGGACCAAACTGGAATTACAACAAAATTATAGAAAAATAATCCTGAATAACCAACTGAAGACTAGCTGGAGAGAAACATTATGACCAAGGACTTATAGAAGAAGCCATATCAAGACTTGTAGGAAGTGTAAAGTTGCAAGAAGACTGGATAAGTTCTGACAGGTGACAGCTGAAGTTCTGTAGGGATATCTCAGCTATGGTATGTGGGTTCCCCCTGAGAAGTGCAGGGTCTAAACCTCAAGCCAGTTTCCCCAGCCTAGACTACCAAAATAAGGAAAGGCACTCACATAACATTGGCTGTAAAAAGCGGCAAAGTTTCTGTCCATCAGGAAGGGATGGCTAGAGGCACAACCACTCTCTTAAAGGGCCAACACAAAGTTTTGTTTCCAGCCACTTACCCTGGGCTCTGGTAAAGGGAGGTCAGAGAGACTAGAACTCATGAGTTGGAGGTTATATGGAGAGAGCCACCAGGATCTTTGTGTTGAGTCATCCCACTATAGTGGAGAAGCCACATTACATCAGCAGAGTGCTCTCCTCCATGCAGCATCAATCTGGAGAGAAACAATAACCACACCCACAGGAATCCCTGCCACTCCACCCTGTGAAGCTTAAGTCCTGCTGAGGAGTATGCCAGAGGCTCCTTCAGTGACTAAACCTAACAGGCAACCTGCAAGTAGAGGAGGATCTCTGGGTGTTTTAAGACATTTGTTGACTGCCCTGGGTCAGATGCTGGGAAAAGTTGACATTGATATACAGTGAGGTCCTTTCTGCATGCACTCAGGCCCACCAGAAGGAGCCACAAGATGTGGATTGCTTACAGCTCCAAACAGGTTACCCACAGTCAGTCACAGGTAGCAACTGACAGAACTGCACCAGAGTTTCTGAAGATGTACCAGATATATAGAAACAAACACAAGGGGCAGCCAATATGAATAGACAAAGAAACAGAAACCAAAAGAAAGAACAAGAGAATTCTCCAGAACAAGAGCTAAATGAAATGGAGGCAGGCGATTTATGAGATATAGAGTTCAAAGTAATGATTATAATGATGCTCAACAGCATGAAAAGTACATAAAAGCCATAAAAAGGACCAATCAAAAATGAAGAATGCAATGTCAGGAATAAAGAATACACTGAAAGATGGCCAAGATGGAGGCGTAAGTAGATACACTTTGCCTTCTCACACAGCTAAAAGAAAGGCAACAACAAATTCAAAAACAAAAATTGGTCAGATTTGCCAGAAAACCAAACTATATGGAAGCCTGACAACTAAGGAGTTAAAGGAGAAACATTCATCCATATTGGTAGGAGGGGTGGAGACGGGCAACTGGGGAAGAGAGGACTTGTGGCAAGGAGGCAGCTGGCAGACTGGATGGTCCCACATTTGTGTGCAGAAAAACAGGGAGGAAAAACTGGGGAGTGGGACACACTGCGCAACACAGAGTTCCAGCATGGGGAAATACAGCCTCCAAAATCTCTGGTAGTGAAAACCTGTGGGGGTTCTGGCAGTGGGAGAAACTCCCAGCCTCAAAGGAGAGTTCATTGGAGAGACCCACAGGGTCCTAGAACATATGCAAACCCACCCACCTGGGAATCAGCACCAGAGGGGCCCAATTTGCTTGTGGGTAGTGGGGGAAGTGATTGAAAGCCAGCAGAGAGCCAAGCAAGCATCATTGTTTCCTCTCAGACCCCTCTCCTACATACAGCACCACAACGCAGGTAAGTGGGTTGCCCCCACCCTGGTGAATACTAAGGTTCCACCCCTTACAACATAACAAGTGTGTCGAGACAAAGAAATATGGCCCAAATGAAAGAACAGATCAGAGCTCCAAAAGTAGAACTCAGCGATGAAGAGATAGCCAATCTATCACATGCAGACTTCAAAGCACTGGTAATCAGGATGCTCACAGAAGTGGTTGAGTATGGTCACAAAACAGGGGAAGAAGTGAAGGCTATGCAAAGTGAAATAAAACAAAATATTCAGGGAACCAACAGTGAAGAGAAGGAAACTGGGACTCAAATCAACCGTTTGGAGCAGAAGGAGGACAAACATTCAAGCAGAAGAGGATGAAGAAGTAAGAATTCAAGAAAATGAAGAGAGGCTTAGGAACCTCTGGGACAACTTTAAATATTCCCACATCCAAATCATAGGGGTGCCAGAAGGAGAAGAAGAAGAGCAAGAAATTAAAAACGTATTTGAAAAAACAATGAAGGAAAACTTCCCCAGTCTAGCAATAAAAATAGACTTCCAGAGAGTCCCAAAGAAGTTGGACCCAAGGAGGAACACACCAAGGCACATCATAATCACATTACCCAAGATTAAGGATAAGGAGAGAATCTTAAATGCAGCAGGAGAAAAGGAGAGAGTTACCTACAAAGAAGTGTCCATAAGGCTATCAGCTGATGTCTCAAAAGAAACCTTGGAGGCAAGAAGGGGCTGGAAAGAAGCATTTGAAGTCATGAAAGGCAAGGACCTACATCCAAGATTGCTCTATCCAGCAAAGCTTTCATTTAGAATGGAAGGGCAGATAAAGTGCTTCCCAGATAAGGTCAAGTTAAAGGAGTACATCATCACCAAGCCCTCATTATATGAAATGTTAAAGGGACTTATCTGAGAAAAAGAAGATCAAAAAATAAAGTTAAGTGAACATCACTTTATTTAATGAAGATTCTGGAAAGAGTATAGAACTTATATTTAGAAACAACTAAATTCTAAGTCCATTTCAGTCATTTATTTTCTAGTAATCATAAAGAAGTTAAACTATCCCCTACATTTTGTATTTCTTTTGAGAACTTATTAGTTAATATATGCACATTCCTAGAACTATTCATAATACAAAGAACTGAGAAATAATAAGTAATTAATTTAAAAGCTTTTTCAGCATAAAGAAATGTTTTTCTAATGAAAAAAATATGAACAGTAAAATGACAACAAACTCACTACTATCAACAGCTGGATCTAAAAAAAAACCAAAAAAAAACCAAAAACAAAGTAAGCAAACAACTAGCACAGGAACAGAGTCACAGAAATGGATATCACATGGAGGGTTATTAGCAGGGAGGGGGAGGGGGAGAATGGGGGAAAAGGTACAGGGAATAAGAAGGGTAATTAGTAGGTCCAAATAGACAGAAGTAGGCTAAGAATAGTATAGGAAATGGTGGCATTGAACAATATCCTAGATGAAATGGACTTTACTGATATATACAGGGCCCTCCATCCCAAAGAAGCTAAATACACATTCTTTTCAAATGCACACGGAACATTTTCAAAGATAGACCACATGATAGGACACAAAACAAGCCTCAACAATTCCAAGAAAATTGAAATCATACCAAGCATTTTCTTGGACCACAAGGGACTGAAGCTAGAAACCAACCCCCAAGGGAAAAAAAACCCAAAACACTCAAAATCATGGAGATTAAATAGCATGCTATTAAACAATGAATGGGTCAAGAATGATATTAGGGAAGAAATCAAAAGGTTTCTGGAAACAAATGAAAATGAACTCACAACAACCCAAAACTTATGGGACACAGCCAAAGCAGTCCTGAGAGGGAAGTTCATAGTGACACAGGCCCACCTAAAAAAGTTAGAAACATTCCAAACAAACAACCTAACCCTACATCTACAAGAACTCGAGGAACAACAACAGTTCCAGAGACAGCACAGAAGTCTGAACAAAGACAGCCCAGAGCAAGCAGAAGGAAGGAAATAACCAAGATCAGAGCAGAATTAAATGACATAGAGACTAAAAGCACAATTCTAAGGATCAATGAATCCAAAAGCTGGTTCTTTGAAAAGATAAACAAAATTGACAAGCCTTTAAGCAGACTCATCAAGAAAAAAAGAGAGAAGGCCCAAATAAACACAATCAGAAATGAAAGAGGAGAGATTACAACAGATACCACAGAAATACAAAGGATTGTAAGAAATTACTACAAAGAACTGTATGCCAAGAAATTTGAAAACCTAGGTGAAATGGAAAAATTTCTAGAAAAATATAATCTTCCAAAACTCAATGAAAACGAAGAAGAAAGCCTGAACAAACCAAGAACAGCAAAAGAAATTGAAGCAGTAATCAAAAAACTCCCAATACACAGAAGCCCTGGACCAGATGGTTTCACAGGAGAATTCTACAAAACATTTAAGGAAGAGCTAACCCCTATTCTTTAGCCCCTATTTCACAGACTATTTCAAAAAAATACAAAAAGATGGGAGACTCCCAAACTCTTTTTATGAGGCCAGCATCATCCTAATTCCAAAACCTAATTCCAAAAACACAACAAAGAAAGAAAACTTCAGGCCAATATCGCTGATGAACATTGACGCTAAAATCCTCAACAAAATACTGGCAAACCACATCCAACACTACATTAAAAAGATCATACACCGTGACCAAGTGGGATTCATCCCAGGGATGCAAGGATGGTACAATATTCACAAATCAGTAAATGTAATACATCACATAAACAAAAGCAAAGACAAAAACCACATGATCATATCAATAGATGCAGAAAAAAACATTTGATAAGGTACAGCACCCATTTTTTATAAAATCACTCAGAAAAGTGGGAATAGAGGGAGCATTCCTCAACATAATAAAGGTCATACATGAGAGACCTACAGCTAACATCATACTCAATGGGCAAAAAATTAAAATCTTCTCTACTAAGATCAGGAACAAGACAAGGCTGTCCACTTTCACCACTTCTATTCAATATAATACTGGGAGTTTTAACCACAGCGATCAGACAAGAAAAAGAAATAAAAGGCATCCAAATCGGAAAGGAGGAAACAAAACTGTCACTGTTTGCAGATGACATGATAATGTACATAGAAAATCCTATAGACTCCACCAAAAAGTGCTTGACCTAATAAATGAATTTGGCAAAACAGCAGGATACAAAGTCAATATCCAGACAATGGATATCCAACACCAACAATGAAACAGCAGAAGCAGAAATCAAGAAAAAAAAATCCCATTTGAAATAGAAAAAAGAAAAATAAAATACCTAGGAATAAACCTAACCAAAGAGGTAAAAGACCTGTATTCAGAAAACTACATAACACTGAGGAAAGAAATCAAGGAAGACACAAACAAATGGAAACATATACCGTGTTCATGGATTGAAAGAATTAATATAATCAAAATGTCCATACTACCCAAAGCAATTTACACATTCAATGCAATACCTATTAAAGTACCAATGGCTTATTTCACAGACATAGAACAAACACTTCAAAAATTTATATGGAACCATACACGACCCTGAATAGCTGCTGCAATTTTGAGAAAGAAGAGTAAAGTAGGGGGGATTACAATACCTGACACTAAACTATACGACAAGGCCACTGTAATCAAAACAGCCTGGTACTGGCATAAAAACAGGCACATGGACCAATGGAACAGAATAGAAAGCCCAGAAATAAACCCAAGTCTCTCTGGTCAATTAATATTTGACAAAGGAGGCAGCAACATAAAATGGAGTAAAAATAGCTTCTTCAACAAATGGTGTTGGGAGAACTGGACAGCTACGTGCAAAAAAATGAAACTCAACCACCAACTTACACCTTATACAAAAATAAATTCAAGGTGGATAAAAGACTTAAATATAAAACGTGACACCATTAAAGTCCTAGAGGAGAACATAGGTAGGAAAGTCTCAGATATTTCACACAGAAACTTTTTTACTGACATGTCCCCTAGAGCAAGGGACATAAAGCAAAGAATAAACAAATGGGACCTCATGAAAATAAAAAGCTTCTGCACAGCTAAAGAAAACAGTATCAAAATTAAAAGAGAACCAACTGTATGGGAAAACATATTTACCAATGATACCTCAGACAAGGGTTTAATCTCCAAAATATATAAAGAACTTACATGACTCCACTCTAAGAAGACAAGCAACCCAATTAAGAAATGGGCAAAGGACTTGAACAGACACTTCTCCAAGGAGGACATACAGAAAATCCAAAGACACATGTTCTTTATCGCTAGCTATCAGAGAGATGCAAATTAAAACCACAATGAGATACCACCTCACACTGGTCAGAATGGCCATCATAAATAAAGCAACAAACAACAAGTGTTGGAGAGGCTGTGGAGAAAAGGGGACCCTAGTGCACTGTTGGTGGGACAATTGTATCTTTGACAAACCATATTGAAATCCATGTTTGTGGACTTCTTTGTGTCACCTCCTACCCACCTACAACTCTGCAAATTTGTCCCTTACAACTTCCATTCCCCTAAAACTTCCATGAGGGACATGTCAGCTAAAATCCAGTGGTATTAGCATCCATTGATGCTAATTGGTGTTTGAAATATTTTTTAGTTTTCTAATGATGCATAACAAATTCTCACAAACTTAGTTATTTACTCACAGTTCCGTAAGTCAGAATGGCTGGGTTCTGTGCTCAGAATCTCAAGGCTAAAATCAAGGTGTTGGCCAGCCTGCATTCCCAATTGAAGTAAGGATCCTCTTCCAAACAAATAAGGTTATGGCAGGGTTCAGATCTTCATTGTTGTAGAACTAATGTCCCATTGCCTTACTGTCCACAAGGAGTCACTCTCAGGTAGGGGATGCATACATTCCTTGCCACATGGCTCTCTTCATCTTCAAGCCAGCAATGGAGAATAGCCCTTGCCTACAGTCCATCTCATGCTTTAAATCCTTGTTGTCAGTAAGACCCCACTCCCTTTTAACAACTCCCCTGATTTTGTTAGGCCCACTGAGGATACTCTCCCTTTTTTAACATTAATTGATTGAGAACCTTAATGAAATTCCTTCGCAGCATATGAATAACTGGAAGAAATTGTGTGTACCAGGGAGGAGAAATCTTGGAGCTATTGAATTAAGGGATCAAGATTGTGGCATAGGTAAACACAGCTTACCTCCTCACACAACCAAATCAATATTACAACTAAATTATTACAGAACAACCATGATTCACAACCATCAGAAATCAAGCTGAATGGAAGTCCTACAAATACAGAATTAAAGAAGAAACCACACCAAGACTGGTAGGAAGGGGAGAGATGCAGAACACACTGATCCCATACCCATGTGTGGAAGATAAAAATCAGGAGAGAAACTTAAGGAGCAAAGGGTCCCAGCCCACACCAGGTCCCCCAAACCAGCGTTCTAGTGCCAGAAAGATAAGTCAATATAATTTCTGGATGTTAAAACCAGCAGGGATTGAGACTGTGGAAGACAGAAATGGCTGAACTCCCTGACAGTTCCTCTTAAAAGGCCTACACACAGACTTATTCACTCACTCCCTCTGAACTACATTACAGGTCAGCAGATTGAAAGGCATCAGAGACATACCAGGAGGAAGTAAATTGTCCACATCAGGGCAAGAGCTGGTAGGTGGCTTTCTCCAAAACAGAAGTGCTTGGAAAGGCCATTTTTCCTTTTCCAAGGATGGCCACCTAGAGCCACAGATCCAGCAGGTAGGCACCATGTCTGAGACTCCATCAACTTGGCTCACACTATTTACCCCATCTTGGTGATTCCCTGAGGCTCTGCCTCACCCAACTTTAGGATCCACCCAAACTGTTTCCAGTGGTTTTTCCATACATATGGTTTGTCTTGCTTGGCCCATGGTTCAGATTTTCCTATATTATCTCATACAACAAACATCAGGAATCAGAGAGCCCTGTGCCTCTCTCTAAGTTGCTCCAGGATAGGCAATAGCAGTAGCTGGCTTTAACAGTTTGATTTCACCTAGGCACTTCCAAGCCCAGCACAAGTAGCATCCATCTGCCGATTGCTTTGTAGCTTACACTGTGTGACCCCAGACAGAATAGAGGTTATGATTGACCTTGGGTGTGCCAACAGCAATCAAGGCTCAACTACAAGAGGAGGGTGTACACAGCCCATACAATGGGTACACCTCAAATACCCAGCTTGGGTAATAGGGGAAGCTATGCCACTGGACCCTACAGGACATCTACTACATTAGGCCACTCTACCAAGTCTGTGAAATGTATAGCACCACCTAACACATAGAAACAAACACAAAGTGGTGCCAAAGTGGTAAGACAAAGAAACATCCCAAATGAAAGAACAAACAAAACTCCAGAAAAGAACTAAACAAAATGGAGACAAGCATGCTACTAGATACCAAGTTCAAAACACTGGTTATAAGGATGTTCAAGGAACTTAGTGAGGATGTCAATAGCATAAAAAAGGGCATGGAAACCATAAAGAACAACCAGTCAGAAATGAAAGACACATGAATTAAAATAAATAACAATTTACAGCAGGAGTCCCCAACCCCCAGGCTGCAGATGGGAAGCTGTCCATACCCTCCAGGGCCTGTTAGGATTCCAGAGCAAGAGAAGCTTGCCTGAGCTCTGCCTCCTGTCTTTGCCCTCCCCTGCCCACCACCTAGTCCATAGCAGGAGGTGAGCAGAGGCCAACAAGTGATGCTCACCTGAGTTCCACCTCCTGACCCCACCCCATGCCTGAAGTGTCAAAAATGTTGGGAACCATTGATTTACAGGAATCAGCAGTAGCATGGAGGAAGTTGAAAATTAAATCAGTGATTTGGAATATAAGAAAGCAAAAAACACCCTATCAGAACAGCAAGAAGAAAAAAAGAATCCAAAAACATGAAGATAGTGTAAGAAGCCTCTAAGACAACTTCAAAAATACCAACACTTGTGTCATAGGGATGCCAAAAGGAGAAGAGTGAGAGCAAGAAATTGGAAATTGAAAAAATAATGACAGAAAACATCCCTAATTTGATGAAAAAATAGACATGCAAGTCCAGGAAGTGCAGAAAGTCCCAAACAAGATGGATGTAAAGAGGCCCATTCCAAAACACATCATGATTAAAATGT
This sequence comes from Phyllostomus hastatus, assembly GCF_019186645.2. Lineage (NCBI taxonomy): Eukaryota > Metazoa > Chordata > Mammalia > Chiroptera > Phyllostomidae > Phyllostomus > Phyllostomus hastatus. The sequence continues at coordinate 6,171,259 of NW_025333897.1, forward strand.
CAAAGATTAAAGATAAAGAGAGAATCTTAAAATCAGCAAGAAAAAGAAGTTAGTTACCTACAGGGCAGTTCCCATAAGATTGCCAGCTGATTTCTCAAGAGAAACTTTGCAGACTAGAAGGGAGTGGCAAGAAATTATTAAAGTCATGAAAAGAAAGGAACTAAAACCAAGATTACGCCATCCAACAGGGCTATCATTTAAAATTGAAGGACAGATAAAGAGCTTACTAGGCAAGAAAAAGGTAAAAGAGTACATCACCACCATACCAGCATTATATAAAATGTTAAAGGGTCTTCCTGAAGAAGATCAAAAATAGAAACAATAAAATGGCAATAAATACATATCTATCAACAATGGAATCTGTAAATCAAAATAAACAAACAAGCAGAACAGAAACAGAATCATAGATACAGAGAACATTTTGATGGTTGCTAGGTGGGAAGTGGTCAGGGGGATGGGTGAAAAAGGTGAAGGGATTAAGAAGTACAAATTGGTAGTTACAGAATAGTCACAAGGATGTAAAGTACAGCATAGGAAATGGAGTAGCCAAAGAACACATATGCATGACCCATGGACATGGACAATAATGTGGGGTTTGTGGGGTGGTCTGGGTGGAGGGAAGTAAAGGAGAAAAAATTGGGACAACAGTAATAACATCATCAAAAAACATAATGAAAAAATAAGAAATCTTGGGGCTATTTGGGAATTCTGCCTACCACCATGTGGCACCCATTTGCATCTTCCATCCACATTTCTTAGATGACATTGTACTTTAAGAAAGATCTTCCCTTTTTTACCTTTCTCTGTTCTTTCTGGTAGTATAGACTGAAGAATTATTTTTTAATTTAATATTTTATAATCTACTGACATAATTCATTTTCCTTCCCTCTATAAATCCCCTAGTTTTCTTATTGGGCTTGCGTACTTCCATTCCTGCTGCTCCTGGGAGCCATCCCTCATACTGCCTTCCAACCCTATCTGTGGGCAAAGAAGGAGGCAGGATCCAAGGCTTTCCCTAGCAGGGAGGGTGGAGTCGATGTCCTGATGTAGGGTGGGGACTGGTGGGGCCACGCCCCCTTATGGGGCAACCAATCAGGATTTTAGGTGCTGGTTGCTCCATTGTGAAGAACTGGCTTCTGACGGTTTGAGTTTTGGGATTCTAGCTAGAACAAGGGGAGGCTAGTAGTGGGTTTGGCTCTCTGATTTTAGGGCACTGGGGTCTGTCTCTGGGTGGAAAGATCATGGTCCAGAAACCGGGAGACCCAGCTGCCCCTGCCGCCCCAGCCGACCCCGCCGCCCCACCTGTGGAGGCTGAAAAGCCAGAAGAGCCTACACAGACAGTTGCAGAGCTGGCATTTTATGCCCCGAATTACAAATGTCTGACCCTCCTGGCCATAATTCTTTTCCTTCCCCTGGGATTACTAGCTGTGTACTTCAGTCACAAGGTAAAATAATGCCTAAGTCATGACCCAACCTGTCCTCTACCTGCCCCTTGCATATGCTTCCATCCTGGGACCTGGGGAGGGATTTTCCCTCAGTGCCAGCAGGTCTCCAGCCATTCCCTAACGGTGGTCACAAAGCTGAATTCTGAAACCCACATCTAAAGCTCCTGTCCCTACAGACCTTGAAGGCTAACAAGAACAGCGATTGGGAAGAAGCTTACATCAACTCAGGCCGAACTGGTTGGCTGGCTGTATTCGCCATACTCATCGGTTTAGGCATCATTTATTACTTTTCTCTATTTGCATGAATGCCAGGCCCAGTAGCCTACGGGTCCAACCCCTAACACAACCCACTTCCAAGACACTAAGAAGCCAAATCAGCCACCATGCAAGAAACCACAGATGAGACATCACTAACCTGGAAAGCCACCAGCCAAGGAACTCAACATCCAAGCAATCCACTAGCCCAGGAACACCTTAGGGCTTCATCCTCTTGGCCTCCAGACCTGTCTTCAACCACCTTGGGGGTCTTCACTTTCATTCCTTTAATGCTCTTAGTTCCTTAATACTGGGCTGCTCTTTGAGAAAAAAAATATATATTTAAACCAATAAAATTGAAAGGAATGTGCCAGCTTTTCATGTGCATGCATGTGTGTGTATTTCTTAGTGTTTGTGTTTCACTGGGCAGCCTTTTACCAATGTGATCATCAGAATGTACTAATGATGAAACTCAGGAACATGGAAATCAGGCTGACTGTGGATTTATATCTCACTTCTGACACTTAAGAACTCTATATTTTCCAGCGAGATAATTTTCTTGAGCCTGGTTCCTTTGTCTGTAAAATGAACATAACTGTCAATGTGGGGTGATATTTAGAAATCTGAATCACTATTCTGTAGGTGTTTCCCCAATTCAAGCTAGAATTCTGTCTCAGACCAGAAATAGGAAAACAAAAGCTTCCTCCAGCTTTTGATACCCCACATCAAACTTCTAAGGGGAAAATGGAAATACTTCAAGAAATGAGCAATGAAGTTAGCAGATGAACTGATGAAGACCACCTCTCCCTCAATCCTGAAAAGTCAATCGTCCCCTACTCATAGGGGAAGTAGAGATTATGAGGCAGGAGACAGCGCGGGAAGAACTTTGAGACTGCACTGCTATTACTGGCCATCATCTAACATCCTGGTTGCCAGGAAATGCCTTTTATCACTTAGGTAGAATGAATGGTAAACCAAGGCATGGAGGAGAAGGAAGACACATCTCACTAACTCAGCAGCCCTGAGCCTGGTCTGGTAATATTGCCACGTGTTCCAACATCACAAGAAACTCCATGTTAGAAAGGAAGGAGGGAAGTCCTTGAAATTCTGTATCGTATTTCCACTATGCTGTGTAGCGTTTCAAGGCTTAGGAGAGAAAGCCTTGAAACTGTGCTTTCATCCCAAGGTCTGAAATATGGGAGAGGGTGCACAGTGCCCAAAGAAACAGCCCTAAATAATTTTGGGTAACTGCCCCAACTTTACTTAACTGCCTCCTGTCACTTTTCTGTTTTACAAGATGAACAAATGGAGTCTGGAGCAAGATAAGGATTTGGGCTAAAAGACCCCCACACATACCTAACTTTGGGTAGTCACATTCCCCCCAGGAAAGCTGGCATCACATTTACCTGTCAATCAATACATAACTTTTTCACTCCCATCCTGCCAACTACATAATTTCTCAGAACAAAGGACTCACACTCTTGGCTCTTGCTCTCTGGCTACCTGGGGGCTTAGCACCCTGGCCTTCAGCTGCCCCTACTTTTGCCACCCCACTTTGACCTGAACCTATGCCTTTCACTACCCTCATGCTAGCTAGGCCCGTTCTCTCCAATGGGAACAGATCACTAATAAACTCAATTGCATGCTAATAGGTTTACTGATCTGTAATTCTTTATGCATGTCACTAAGAAGAACCAGGTCTCTCCCATCAACAATTTGATGCCTCTGTATCTGTAAGGAGGTCCCTATAGCCTACATCTCATGAAGGGGTGGGTGCCAGAGACCCCAGATATTCTTTGTATTCCCTCTTCACAGATACATTTTAGAGAGCTTCTAAGAGCTCAGAGAAAATAAGCTGGATGGTGTATGGAGGTCTAGGAAGAAATGACCTCAGACAACCAAGCAGACTATCCCATATGCCCTAGTTTTGGTGAGGAGGAGGTGGGGTCCATAAAAATGCCAGGTACCAGGGTGAGGGTGACTATCAGGTAGGAACCAGGGATAACTCAGGAGCCATCCATGATTAAGTGAAAACATATCTTGGCTGATATGGTGGACAAGAAACACCTAGGGCTTCCTCTGGTGCCCTTGCTTTATAGACAACCCCAAACTCAGACCCAGAAAACCTCAGTTTAGCAGAATTAAGTTTCCCTGACTGCGGAAAATGGGGATTATCAGTAGAAATTAAGTTGAGTAGCTGTGGGAGAGACTGCTCTTCACTACAGGTCATCTCCTTTTCTTCCTGTGAACACTACTCAGTCACATTTCCTAGGTTCCCCTGAATGGCTATGAGACTGTCTTTGGCTCTATGAAATGTAATCAGAGGTGATGTGTACCACAAACAACCCTGGCCTTTATTTATTTTAGTTGTGAACATAAAGTTCAATGAAGAGAAAGTTAATAATGAAGACTTTATAAAAATAAAAACAACTCTAAAAGAACTCATTCATAGAATAAAAAGACAAGATACAAACTGGGACAAAATCTCTGCAAAACACATTTCTGATCAAAGATTTTTGCTCAAAACACACAAAGGACTATAAAACAAAAAACCCCACTGAAAACAGGAAAAGATCTGATCAGACACGTGGCCAAGGAAAATGTATGGTGTTTATAAACATGGGTTCTGTGGAAAGTAGCCATTTGATGATCTGATCATAAATTCCTAACTGAGCAGGTCATGGTAGGTAGCATACCTAAGGCACATAACTTCTTTAGTAAAAAGGCTTATCTTTGCCTTAAGCAGCTCTATACATTGTTTCTGTTTGACATTAACATATGTTTGAAATGCCCCCTGGCAGACCCCTCCTTCTAAAATGTGATAGCACAAATAAAAGCAACAATGAGACAGCACTGCAATCTATTAGATTTGCTAAACTCCAAAACAAATGACACCACCAAGTACAGGAGGGTGAGAAATTATAGGAACTCTCATTTATTTATTTTTAATTATTTTATTATTGTTCAATTACAGTTGTCTGCATTTATCCCCCACTACTCCCCCCAACCCCAGCCGTCCCCACCTCCCTCCCTTGCTTCCACCCCACCCCTTGGTTTTGTCCATGTGTCCTTTATAGTTGTTCCTGAAAACCCTTCCACTCTTCCCCCCATTATCTTCTCCCACCTCCCCTCTGGTTACTTTCAGATTGTTCTTAATTTCAGTGTCTCTGGTTATATTTTGCTTGCTTGTTTGTTTTGTTGATTAGAACTCTCATTTATTAATGGTAAAATACACAGCCACTTTGAAAGACAGCTGGGCAGTTTTTCCCAAAGCCAAACAATTCTCACCTCATAGTCCAACAATTCTCCTCTAGTGTTTATGCAACCACTTTGAAAATCTCTATCCAAATAAAAACTTGCATGCAATTATGCACAACAGCTTTATTCATAATGACTAAAAGCTTAAAGAAATTAGGATGTCCTTCAGCAGGTAAATGCATAAGCCCATTAGGATACATCCATAAGAGGAGCAGAGCATGCCACCCCAAAATATGCTTCCTTGACATAAGAGTTATTCTGAGCTGATTAATTTTTAAGATACCAAACAGACACAGGAGAATCTCTGAAAACTGAGAACAAGTTGGCATTTTATGACAGTCATGACCAGCTAGGAGTCCCCACCTGTTCAGACAAGTTCAGAGTACAGTTTCAGAATGCCTGGGTATGTAATGGACTACTGGGCCCAGGGCCTGAGGACCTTTTGCCATGACTGTCTTGCAGCTTATGACTTAGAGGTTATTTTCTTTGGGGGAGTTTACAAAAAAATAAGTGGACCTAGAGTTGGCAATTTTATCACAAGTAATGATGAAACTGGAAAATCTGGTGTTTGGGCAGCCTGTCACCTACCAGACCCAATAAGCAGAGACAGGGATTGAATCTTTATGGGCACTTTATTCAGATGGCCAGCAATCTGAGAAGTTGGCAGTTTTGTACCCTAACTGACTGTCCTCCTTTCTTTTCAAGCCACCCTTTCCTATAAGGGGGGCAAAAGTATAGGTAAGGCATATGGGAATCAAGGGGAAAAAAGTGTAGGTTAGGGATTTGGGACTCAGGAAATGGGTTAATTAGATAAATGCTGTGGTCCAGCAATTTTCTACCTATCTGTGTCCTGTGTCCTGGGCAGTGGACTGTCTCTTCCTGGAACACAATGACTCAGACACCACCTTGATTGCTTATGGCATCTTCTGGAGCACAAAGGTCAATTGCTTGTGGTCTCCTGGAGTCAGGGTGAGCCATACCTGCAGTTCCTGAAACAATAGCTTTTCACATGCATTAACTACTAGGCTTATTAACTATTACCTTTAGTTTATTACCTTAAACTAAAATTTTCTCACTCTTAAGTTCCCCCATCAATGATGCAAATAGGTAAAACTTGTTCATCATTTGATGAAAAACAGAGTTGCAAAAATAGCTTCTAAATCATCTAAGAAAAGTACTATACACATCCCTAGGAGGTGTTCTGGCCTGTCGATGTACTCAGGATACTGACAAGAAAAAAAGGGAGCAGTGAGGTATGATAAGGCATACCAGGTAGTAAAATATTTTAAAGCCGTAGTTATTACCATTTCATTGAACCTAAGACCCTCTCTATTTTAAGGTGCATCATGAGTTCATGTTGCTAACAAAGCCCTGCCAATTAATTTATGACTTGTGAGGTAATCTTACACATGTGAAAAAACATGTGCCTTGGGATGGTATTGATGGATGGATCCGCTGAAATTAACAAAATAATAAACACACCAGACACAGACCTAAAGACACACTTGACTTTAGTATAAGGTTAGGATAATACTGCAAAGCCAACCTCCAGGTCTGGATTGGATCCTGAGCATTCCAGGTGCTTGTGTCCTTGGAGGATGCCTATCAACCCTGCTGCTGCCCCACACTGCTGGACAGAGAGACCAGATATGCAGACATCTCATACTTGCACAACCATTGGTCCAGGTCACAGGCTTTGAAGTCAGACCTGAATTTAAATCCAGTCTCTTATCAGGGTCAATAAATTAGAGCATGGCTATGATTTCCCATTGAAACAACGGTTTTGTGGTTCTGAGCAATGGCATCATTGCAACCAGTGCTACCAACTCCAGTTCCCTCACCCCCTGTGATGGACTTGCAACCCTATAGCTTATACCCAAAGAAGTACCAAGAGCAAAACTGAGTCCAAATGGATGCCCACAATTAAATGGCACAGTGAAATCGACCTTTCTGCCTTTAGAAAACCAAAGAATGACTCAGATGATATCTCAATGCTGCTATTCTTGCCCATGATTATTTAGCTAGCCATAACAGTCACCAAAACTGCCATCCTGAAGCTTTCTCTGAACTTCATCTTTGGCCTCATGTTACATGCAGCCCCACTCAGAGTACTCTGCATTTCATTGTCCACACCATGCTCATGCTTATCAGAAATATAGGAAAATATAGAATACAAGCAACATTAATTAACCAATTATCCCTTTACATATTCAGATGAGCAAGCCAAAAGCCATGGAGTAATAGATGGTCAGGTGACAATTATGAAAAAAAAAAATAAGATGACTAAAACTTCCACAACACAGCTTTTTCTGCACCATTCCAAGTGACCAATATTCCAGAGTATTGTTTACTTCAGCTAAAGGGGAGATTATGGAATTACCAGCAATTAAATTGATAATTCTAGGGGATGTAAAGAAAAACTGAAATAAGTTTAGCACAAATAATGTGATTTTTTACTTTTTATTTTCAATTACAGTTGACATATCTTGTAATATTAGCATTATGTGCACACCCCAGTGATTAGACATTACATAACTTACTAAGTGATGTACTGATAAAACGCACACCCATATGACATCATAAATTATTAGAATATTATTGGCTGTATTACCTATGCTATACTTGATGATCCCATAACTATTCTGTAACAACAAATTTGTACTTCTTAATATCTTTCCTTTTCACCCCTCCCCCAAACTCCCTCCCATATGACAACTGTCCAAACATTCTCTGTATCTGTGATTCTGTTTCTGTTCTGCTTGTTCATTTATTCTGTTTTTTCAGATTCAATTGTTGATAGATATGTATTTATTGATATCTATTATTCATATTTTTTATCTTCTTTAAGTGGTGATAAACTCCTTCAGCTTTTTCTTATCTAGTAAGCTCTTTATCTGTCTTTCAATTCTAAATGATACCTTTGCTGAATAGACTAATCTTGGTTGTAGGTCCTTGTTTTCCATCCTTTAAATATTTCTTGCCCTCCCTTCTAGCCTACAAATTTTCTGTTTCAAAATCACCTGACAGTCTTATGGGAACTCCCCTGTAGGTAACTAACTGTTTTTCTCTTGCTGCTTTTAAGATTCTCTCTTTGTCTTTAACCTTTGGCATTTTAATTATGACATGTCTTGGCGTGGGCCTCTTTGGGTTCATTTTGTGAAGAACACTGCACTTCTTAGACTTGTATGATCTATTTTCTTCACCAAGTTAGGGAGGTTTTCTGTCATTTTTTAAACTTTTTTCTTTGTATTTTTTAAAATAGGTTTTCAATTTCTTGCTTTCCTCTCCATTTGGCACCATCATGATGCAAATGTTGGTATGCTTATGTTTTCCTAGAGGCTCCTTTCACTATCCTCACTTTTTATTATGTTTCATATTGTCTTGCATTTCTCTTAATCCCTCTTCATTCTTTCTGAGCCTCTTTTCCTTTTCTTGCTCTTTCTGGGTGTTTTCTTCTACTTTGTCCTCTAGCTTGCTGATCCAATCTTCTGCTTCATTGATCCTGCTTTTCATTCCTTCTACTGTGTTCTTCAGTTCAGAAATTGTATTCTTCATTTCCTCTTGGCCCTTGTTGAGAGTTTCTATTTCCTTTTTCATGCTGATGTAGTTTTCAGTGAGCTCATTGTAGCTTCCCTGTAGTTTCTAGTAGCTCATTGTGATCTCATTGAGCTTCCTGACGATCATTGCTTTGAACTCAATATCTGATAGTTGAATTGCCTCTATTTTATTTAGTATTCTTTCTGAGGTTTCCTCCTTTCCTTTCACTTGGGGATTGTTTCTTTGTCTTCCCATTATTTGTGAGACTCTTCTTGTTGCTTCTGTTTCTTAAATTGATCTGTTCTGGCTACCTGGGTTTGTGGTGTGAACTTCTTTAGTAGAATAGCAGTGAGTTTCAGTGGTGGTTTCCTTGATCTCCCAAGCTCACTGGTCTTGGGCTGTCATTTAAGTTGGCTTTGTGTTTGCCTTTGGGTTTTGATTGTTGTTGAGTCTTTCTTTGGTGGTTCCTTCCCAGCAGCTGGTTAAATGAGGGTCACTCTGTCCACCACCTCCTGTATTTTGTTATGCTGGTGAGGGCAGGTTGTGTTGAAGCTGGTTCTTCCGTGTGTATAAGGTTTAAAGAATTCTCTCTTGCTCTTGTTCGGTTGTTTGTATTGGGTACTGTCTCTACCGTTTAGTTGTATTTCCAGATAGGTCCTGGATTGAGGTTTGTGTGGTTACCACTCCCTCTGTCTTCTTCTGTTGTTATCTGTTAGTGGTTCCTTTGTTGTTGGGTTTCCTCTTCCAGTGGGTATCCTGGTGTTCACCGCCTCCACCTATTCTTTTTTGTCTTGTTGCACCACTCTTCTTAGGGTCTGGTTTTTTGGTTCCACCACAATCCTTGGTCCCCTATTTTCACATATGCTGAAGTATGTTGGTTGCTTGCTTCTCTACTCCATAGATTGGTCAGGATTTTACTATCCTCACTTTTTAAATTCTTTTTCCTTTTTTCTGTTCTTACTGGTGTTTTTTGCTTCTCTATATTCCAAATTGCTGATTTGATTCTCAGCTTCACCTACTCTGCTCTTGATACCCTGTAAATTGTTCTTCATCACAGTTAGTGTATCCTTCATTTCTGACTGATTCTTTTATATATATATATATGTATATATATACACACACACACACACACACACACACACACATATTTAATTATTTATTTAGTTAGTTTTAGATAGAGGGAAGAGGGGAGAGACAGAGAGAAAGATATGTCAATGTGTGATTGCTTCTCATGCACCCCCTACTGGGGATCTGGTCTGCAACCCAGGCATGTGCCCCAAATGGGAATCGAACCAGCAACCCTTTTGTTCACAGGCCAGCACTCAATTCACTGAGCCACACCAGGCAGGTTGAATGGTTCTTTTTTATGCTGTTCATGTCTTCATGAAGCTCATTAAGCATCCTTATAACCAGCCCATCTAGTAGATTGCTTGTCTCCATTTTGTTTAGTTCTTTGCAGGGGCAGGGGGGCAGGAGTTTTGTTCTGTTCTTTCATTTAGGTCAAGTTTCTTTGTCTCCTCATTTTGGCAGCCCCCCATTTGTTTCTATGTATTAGGTAGAGCTGCTATGTCTCTCAGACTTGGTAGTGTCATATAATGTAGTAGGGTGTCCTGTAGGGTCCAGTGGCACAGCTTTCCCTGTCACCCAAGCTGGGTACTTGAGATGTACCCACCATGTGGACTGAGTACACCCTCCACTTGTAGTTGAGCCTTGATTGCTGTTGGCAGGTCAATGAGAGGGATTTACTGAGATCAATCAGCATCAAGGACTGGCTATGAGCATTGATGACCAACCTTCAGCCACCATAGAAGATCATTTGTGCAGGTGCCCACCCTACAGAGCAAGACTTACTTCAGCATGGCTATGGTGTTTGCTGAGCCTGCCCCTCGAGTATGTTGCTTGTGGAGGTGGCTGGGTGTGAAGCTTCAATGTGGTGTATAGCAGTCCACTGGGTGCACTAGCTCTGGGGTTTCCTGGGAGATGCAGGCCAAAGTCTGCCACCACCTGTGTTCTGCCTGGGGCCACCTGGAATAAGCTATAAAGCAATCTGTAGATGGCTATTTCTAGTGCTAGGTTTCAAGGTGTCCCGGCAAGGCCAAGCTGTGAACCAAGGCTGGCTCCTGCAAGTATTAGGCCTGGGACTATTTGGCAAAAGGTATGGGGCTCACTGAGACAAGATATTGCTTATTTGAGAAAGTTTAGGAACATGTGAAGCATGAGCCAAGACAAGCCATTCATATGGAAAAGTCACTGGAAACAGTTTGGTTGAATCAGGGTTTCATGAGTCACCAAGGTAGGGCAAACAGTACAAGCCAGGTTGATGGAGCCTCAGATATGGCGTCTGCCTGCTGACTCTGTAGTTAAAGGGCTCATCAAAGGAACAATGGCCTCTGCCCACACTTCCGTCCGAGAGAAAGCTGTCCCTCCAGCTCTTGCCCTGATGTCAAACAATTCACTTCCTTTTATATATATATCTGGTGCCTTTCAAGCTTCTGCCCTATGCTAGAGTCCAGAGGGTGTGAGTCTGAATAAGTTCATGTATGGGCCCTTCAAGAGGAACTTCCTGGAAATCCAGAAGCCTCTATCATCCTTAGTCCCCACTGGTTTTACAGCCAGAAGTTATGGGGACTTCTTGGCACTGGAACCCTGTGCTGGGGACCTGGTGTGGGGCTGAGACCCTTCAGTCCTCAGGTGGGACCCCCATAGCCAAGATATCCTTCCTGATTTTTATCTGCTACATGTGGGTGTGGGACCAACCCAATTCTGCACCCCTCCTTCCTGTCTTGATGTGGTTTCTTCTTCAATTCTTTAGTTGTAGAACTTCCATTCAGCTCAAGTTAGGTATTTCTGAATGATAGTTGTTGTATAATTTAGTTGTAATTTTGAGGTCAGTACTGTGTTTCAAGGTGATATTTTTGAAACTCCTCTTACTTCTGAGCTGGTGAAAATGCTTACCAGGCTTACCTGCTGAGGAGTAAACACCAGCAGGCAAGCTTTGCAGTCTTTTAGATTCCAGAATCAAAGTGCCTCTATTTCCCTACCTTTAAAACATTCCATATTTCTTAATAAAGAACTCTTTTTCTTTCACTCTCAAAGATAATACTGCAAAAAGTTGGAAAAAGAGATATCTTTTCATTGAGTACTAGTGAAAAAAATTAGTCACCTAGGAAAAAAATTTTTTTTCTTTCTCTCTAACTACACATGCGTGCATGCACACACACACGCGCACGCACACACACACAAATCCTAACTAGACCAATGATAGGGAAAAGAACTCACAACAATTTTAGAAGTAAAAGCTTAAAATTGTACATTATCAGAATAACAACCTTGGCCTTTAAACACCTCTCACAGACACTCATCTATATTCTCCCCCTACTTGATTGGGCAAGTAATACCCATGGTGACTTGGAGGCCATATGTTGTAGACATGGAAGAGCTCCCATCAGCCTCACTCCCCTAATCATTATAGGGAGAGTTTCTCCTTCCCCAATTGCCTCCCACAGTTGAGCAGAAAATAAACTACTGTCCTGTGCCATGACATCTCTGGCCCAACCATTTCCACAACTCTATACACCCTAACCAATGCCAATGCAGGAAAATAGAGTTACACTTCTTAGATGTAACACTTAGTTACATTTCTTACATATCGGGGGTTACATCTTGAAATTTATACCCAAAAGGGACTCATATTGGGAGGTTTCTAGGATACAAGTAAAGAAAGGACCTAGTCCATGGTTAACCTTAATCTTAGCTGTTATGATGCTGTGCCTATCTCATACATGGTCCTGGAGATCTACATAGGCTACACATGTTTGTGGGACAATATTCCATGTTATTTATGGGTGTTTGGAGAAGGGATTATACCTGGTTGTCTGCTGTGTTAGTGCATGGGTCTAAAGGGCCAGAATCCCTGTCCCTCCCCACACCAGCTTAATCTAGGCCTGTTCATTCAGTTACAAAGCCACGTCAAGTTTTTGTTTCCATTGTTTTTATTTTCTTTTAGGTTCATTTGTTGATAGTTGTGAGTTTGTTGTCATTTTGCTGTTCATATTTTTTATCTTCCTGTTCTTAGATAAGTCCCTTTAACATTTCATATAATAATGGCTTGGTGATGATGAACTCCTTTAATTTGACCTTATCTGGGAAGCACTTTATCTGCCCTCCCATTCTAAATGAAAGCTTTGCTGGATAGAGTAATCTTGGATGTAGGTCCCTGCCCTTCATGACTTGGAATACTTCTTTCCAGCCCCTTCTTGCCTCCAAGGTTTGTCTTGAGAAATCAGCTGATAGCCTTATGGGCACTCCTTTGTAGGTATCTGTCTCCTCTCCTCTTGCTTCTTTTAGGATTCTCTCCTTATCTTTAATCTTGGGTAACTTAATGATGATGTGCCTTGGTGTGTTCCTCCTTGGGTCCAACTTCTTTGAGACTCTCTGAGCTTCCTGGACTTCCTGGAAGTCTATTTCCTTCACCAGATTGGGGAAGTTTTCCTTCATTATTTTTTCAACTAAGTTTTCAATTTCTTGCTGTTGTTCTCCTTCTGGCACCCCTATAATTTGGATATTGGAACATTCAGGTTGTCCCAAAGGTTTGTAAGACTCTTCACTTTTTTGAATTCTTGTTTCTTCAATCTGTTCTAGTTGAATGTTTATTTTTTCCTTTTGTTCCAAATCGTTGCTTTGAGTCCTGGTTTCCTTCCTGTCACTGGTGGTTCCCTGAATATTTTGCTTTATTTCATTTTGAGTATCTTTCACTTATTTTTTCATTTTTTGACCAAGTTCAATCAGATCTGTGAGCATTTTGATGACCGGGGCTTTAAATTCTCCATCAGATAGGTTGGCTACCTCCTCATTGCTTAGGTCTCTTTCTGAAGTTTTGCTCTGTTCTTTCATTTGGGCCATATTTCTTTGTCTTGGTGCACCTGATAAGTTGTAAGGGGGTGGGGCCTTAGGTATTCACCAGGACAGAGCAACCCTCTTTGCTGTGCTGCTGTGTGGCTGTAGGGCAGGGGCCAGAGAGGGAACAGTGCAGCTTGCCTGCTCTCTCCAGCATACTTTCCAATGGACTCTTGTGTGAAGGACTGGGAGTTTCTCCCATCACAGCAACTGCTGTAGTCCAAAGTCAACTCTGAGTCTCAGTTTCCCCTCAAGTAAGCCCCACCTGTTCAGCCTGCCACCACACCACAGCTAGCCCCACCCGCCTGGTCTGCCACCTTGCTGTTGTTTTTCTGAGTCGGCTCTAGTGGTCTACCACCTTACCTGTTTGGTTGTTCTGGTTGATTTTTTTCTTTAATTCCTTTGTTGTCAGAGTTCTATGAAGTTTGACTTTCTGGTGCTTCCAGTTGTTTATTGATTTTAGATTGGTTGTTACCTCCTTTCAGTTGTGCAAGGAAGCAAAGGATTTCTACCTATGCCTCCATCTTGGCTGGAACTCTCCCTGTTTGTTTTATTTACTCAGTTATATATGTGCCCCTTCACTAATTGTTCTCAAATTCTCCAGAACTCTGTACTTGCTCTCAACAGAAGCAGTTGGTCAAAAAGGCCAGGTAATTTTTCAATTTTCCTTTTCTCTTGGATCTTTAAATCTGTTTGTTTATTTACTTTGCTATTTTTATTTATACTCTCACACAAATACATTCTCATAAAGAATCAAGTAATACAAAGTATGAAGGAAAAGAGGAGCTCACTTTACTGCTGGTCCTGGTATAATATTCCCCTCCCAAATATCATCGCTGTTAATATTTTGTCATAATTCTTTCTAGTTTCTTTCTATGTATTTTCACATGCATATATTTCCATACGTATTGATATCACACTCTTTTTTTCTGCTTACTAGGTCTTAAAGATCTTTTCCTGTTGCTACTGAAGATCTTCAACACCAAATGCCCTGTATTCCATTTGTGAATAATTACCTGCCCTCTTCTGATCTGTAGGGTAAATACCCAATTTTTCAGACCTGCCTTTTCTACCATGGGATTCCATCATATGGCATAACATTGTGGGCCTTTATTCTTCCTGGTTAAAGAACTCTAAGCAGGATAAAAGTAGGAGCCTCAACAAAATAAGCAACTGCAGAGGAGCAGGTTCTATTCTACAACATGAATTGGTCTTGCAAATTTTATTTTGAATCCCAGAAAACTTAACTTTAAGACACTCAGACTAAAACATTTTTACCATGTCCTATGATTATAATTCTTAAACTTTTATAGTCTTCAATTCTGGTGAGTCATCTTACTTATTGCGTCACCCCTGTAATGTTGCTTAAATTGACATGCTTTCAGGTCTTCTTTATGTCAGAAGGAGATTATTAGCATTTTCCCTCTTTTCCCATAGGTGTATGGATTAAAAAGAGAAAAAATGATATTCCCCAAGACAAAAAATACTCCCCAAGAACCCATGATAGAAGTAAATTGCTTATTTAAATGAAAAGTTTGAGAGTGAGTCTCATTTAAATCAAGAGTACACTGGGTCTCTTATTTTAAAAATATTTTTATTGAAGTGCTTAAGAGTGCACTAATCCTGTGCATACCAATGAACTTTCACAAACAGCACATTCATGTAATCTGAACCTCCAACAATGGGTAGTCTAGAAGACCCTTGTGCTCTCTTCAAGTTGTTTTCCCACAAAAGATAACCTCCACCATGACTTTCTCTTCCTTTTTTTAGTAACTGCCTACGGTGCTGTGTCAGGAATTGTGAAATTTCCTGCTGGGACCCTCCTGTTAATGGATATTTAGATTCCTCCTGTTTGAAACTTGACCACCAACTTACACCATATACAAAAATAAACTCAAGATAGATAAAAGATTTAAATATAAGTTGTGACACCATAAAAGTCCTAGAACAGAACATAGGCAGGAAAATCTCAGATATTCCACACAGCAATATTTTCACCAATATGTCCCCTAGAACAAGGGACATAAAGAAAAGGATAAACAAATGGGGCTTCATCTAAATAAAAAGTTTCTGCATGACTAAAGAAAACATCAGCAAATGAAAAGGGAACCAACTATATGGGAAAATATATTTGTAAATGATACCTCAGACAAGGGTTTGATCTCCAAAATATATAAAAACTCACATGACTCCATTCCAGGAAGATAAACAACCCAATTAAAAAGTGGGCAAAGGATCTGAACAGACAGTTCTCCAAGGAGGCCATACAGAGGGCCCAGAGACAAATGAAAGGATGCTCAGCATCACTAGCATGTTTTAAAAATTCTGGAAGCATATTGGTTGAAAATTGCTGGTTTACAGTGTTGTTCAAGTCCTCTATTTTCTTATTGATCTTACTCCATCTATTTTTAAAATAGATAGAATCCATGGATACATGAAACAGACTGACAGCTGTCAAGAAGGGAGAGGGTGGAAGGGCTGGATAAAAGAGGGTGAAGAGATTAGCCAGAGAACATATATGCATTACCCATAGGCACAGACAACAGTGCGATAATGGCCAGAGGGAAGAGGTGGGGGCTGGGTGGGGGTTAGCAAAGGTTGGTAAAAAGTTTTTCTCATGTAAACAGGTACTTTAACTTCCAACAAAGGCCCAATGAACAGAATGGATTTAGTATGCTTGATCTCCAACATGGAAGTTACTTTTCCTCATTTTCTAAAAGCATTATCACATTTTTCCTATATATAATGTGACTTCCCTGAATGAGAGTGGCTTTCCTTTTATTCATCAAATTGCTATGCTGATGGAAGTATTTTTCCCTTGGGAAGTCATTTATTTTAAATTGGAAGATTAATAGACTTTGTAGAATCTATTTCTTGATTGCATTAGTTTTAGTTTGGGTTGGGTGTTTTTATGTTCATTAGTTTTCTCGATGAAGCAATTTAGATTTTTTCCTCTGTTAGATATGTTTCATTTTGTTGAAGCTCTTTGTATTTTCTAGATTGAAAAGTGGAAATTGAAATATATTAAAATAATATGCTTAGGTTGCATGTAGTTTTAAAAGTTTCAAAGAATCAGTACAAAATCAGTTTATAACAAGTGTTTATAATAAAGTGTTCTAATTTTAGAAAAAGAAGTCCCTTTAACATTTCATATAATAATGGCTTGGTAATGATGAACTCCTTAGTTTTTTCTTGTCTGGGAAGCTCTTTATCTGCCCTTCAATTCTAAATGGCATTTTTGCTGGGTAGTGCAATCTTGGCTGTAGGTCCTTGCTTTTCATGCCTTTCAATACTTCTTGCTAATCCCTTCTAGCCTGCAAAGTTTCTTTTGAGAAATAAGCTGACAGTCTTATGTGAACTACCCTATAGGGAACTAACTGCTTGTCTCTTGTTGCTGTTGAGTCTCTCTTTATCTTTAACATTTGGCATTGTAATTATGATGTGTCTTAGAGTGGGCCTCATTGCATTCATCTTGTTTTAGACTCTCAGTGCTTCCTGAACTTGCATGTCTATTTCCTACAACAAATAGGGAAATTTTCTGTCATTTTTTCAAATAAATTTCCAATTTCTTGCTCTTTCTCTTCTCCTCCTGGCACCTCTATGATACAAATGTTGGAATGCTGAAAGTTGCCCCAGAGGCTACTTACGCTATCCTTGTTGGGGTTTTGGGGTTTTTTTATTACTATTATTCTTTTTCTTCTTGTTCTGATTGCTTGTTTTGGCTTCCTATGTTCCAAATCATTGATTTGATTCTTGGCTTCTTCCACTCTATGGTTGTTTCCCTGTAAATTGTTCTTTATTTCAATTAGTGAATACTTCATTTCTGATTGGATCTTGTTTTTGCTCTTGAGGTACTCACTAACATCCTTAAGCATCCTTATAACCAGTATATTGAACTCTGCATCTGATAAATAGCTTATCTCCACTTTGTTTAGTTCTTTTTATTTTTTTTGGGAGTTTTGTTCTGTTCTCTCATTTGGGCCATGTTTCTTTGTCTCATCATTTTGGCAGCCTCTCCCTGTGTTTGCTTCTGTGTGTAAGGTAGAGCTGCTTTGACACTGCATCTTCGTGGGGTGGCCTAATGTAGTAGGTGTCCTGTAGGGTCCAGTGGTACAGCCTTCCCTGTCATCTAAGCTGTGTACTCATGGTGTGCCCTTTGTGTGGACTGAGTACACCCTCCTCTTGTAGTTGAGCCTTGATTGATGTTTGCAGGTCAACAGAAAGGATTTACCCAGGCCAGTCAGCTGTAAGGACTAGCTGTGACCACTGACCACTAACCTTTGCTCCCTGTGAAGGATCAACTGTGCAAGGGCAGGGTGGTGCTACTCTAATGTGGTCTGTAGCTGTCCAATGGGTGCACAGGCTCTGGTGTTTTCCAGGTGGTACAGGCCAAGGTCAGTCCCATCTATGTTCTGTTCAGGGCCACACTGCATGAGCTATAAAGCAATCTGAGATGGCTGCTACTTCTGCTTGGCTTGGAGATTCCCAGGTGAAACCAAGCTGTGAATCTTGGCTGACTGCTGCTAGTACTGGGCCTGGGGCCACTTAGCAAGAGGTATAGGGACTAGGGGAATTGCTGAGGTCAGCTGTTTCTTATTTGAGATGATTTAGGAAGTTGTGAAGCATGGGCCAAGTAGAGCCATTCATATGGAAATTTCACAATTACAGTTTGGCTAGGTCCATAAATTGAGTGGAATGGAGTCTCAGGGGATCTCCAGGACAGGGCAAACAGTGTTAGCCAGGTTGATAGAGTCTCAGATATGGGACCTGCTGGGCAGCTTTGTGGCTCTGTAGGGGAAGGACTCAGAAAAGGAACAATGGCCTCTGCCTACCTTTTCTTCTGGGAGAAAGCTGTCCTCCAGTCCTTGCCTTGATGCCACACACTTCACTTCCTCCCTGTATACCACTGGTGCCTTTCAAGCTGCTACCCCAGTACTAGGGCTCAGAGGGAGTGAGTCTGAGTAAGTTAATGTGTGGGTTCATTTAAGGGAACTGCTTGGGACTCCAGAAGCTTCTCCTACTGACTTGATCCTCCCTGGTTTTTGCAGCCAAAAGTAATGGAGACTTATCTTCCTGGCACTGGAACCCTGGGCTGGAGGCCCTGATGTGGCACTGGAATTCCTCATTCCTGAAATATCCCTCCTGAAATTTTACCCACCACACGTGGATGTGGGGACACCCTGTTCCATGTCTCTGTCACTCCTACCAGTCTGGATGGATATGGTTTCTTTAAATCTATAGTTGTCCATTTTCCATTTAACTCAATTCTGATGTTCTGAGTGATAGTTGTTGTATATTTAGTTGTAATTTTGATGTGGTTGTGTAAGGAGGTGACCCATGTTTACCTAGTCCACCATCTTTGCTGTCTATTTCTACCTTTTTTGTATTTAGTATTTTGTACCATTTTTATTCTTTCTTTCACCTTCTGTATATCTTTTAGTTTTTTTTCTCAGTGGTTGTTCCGTGTATAGCCATTAACACCTTCAACTGATAACATCCTAGTTTAAATAATAATTTTAATAGTTTATAAATACTCTGCTCCTATATCATATATACCTTCCCTACCCCCATTAAATTGCTATCAGATTATTTTTCATACAGCGTTTGCTCTTTAACAAATTTATAAGATTGTTTTATGTAATTGCTTATTAAATCATGTAGTGTATTAACTATATTTTCTTTATTTACTATATTATTGAAGCTCTGGAATCTGGGCCTCAGCTAATTCACAGAGATAGTAAATAACTTGTCTCTGTGTATACCTTTGATATGCCAACCAACTAAAACCAGTCCATACTCCCACAACTTCCTTATATTGAGCTCCCCACAGTTACCATGAGGACACCCCAGGACAAGGTACTGGGCATCTAGGAACCATGGCTATAGTGAAAAATCCACTGAAATCCCCCCTAAGCCTGACTGCCTCTTCCCCATCCCATCCACTAGCTCCATCCCCCCAGACTCCCATTGCCCCCACAAAGTGGAGCTCATGTCCTGCATAATTGTCAGCTAGCTGTGGCCATTGGGCTTGTGATGCAGAACTTCTAAGAAGACTCTCAAGGAGGTTTCGGAAGAGTCTGGGAAAGACTGAGCTGTGTGGCTGAGGAAGGAAGTAATTTTTTTTCCCTGAACACAAGATAGCATTCTGGTGCAGTGCCCTCCCCTCACGCATACATATCCTGGTCTCTTTGGGCCTGATGAACTCTGCTGGCTTCATCCTGATGACTCCCTGAGACCCCACCCCACACAAAAGTCCATGGGCACACAGAAGATGGTGGTTTCCCTTGGGGTATCCTGGGGCTTTTGCTGAGAGGCATCAAACACAACACTGGCACTGAGTTTGAATCTGCAGCAATCTGGTGAAAACTATTCACCACTACCTGGTGATTCACTGAGAACACACCTCACACAACAAAGGTGGAGGTGAATCTCAAAGTGCCTTGAACCCTTTGCTGACCTGCCTGTAGGTACAGTGCTGGTGGAAGTCAGCATTAGTGTACAACTTGCCCCCTCCCATGCACACTCAGGCCTAGCAGAAGCAGCCACAAACTGAGGAAAGTATTGTAGCCCCAAACAGGTAGGCCAAAGTCATTCAGAGGTAGCATCTGACATTGACCTACACCAGAGTTCTCCCAAAAGGTCCCAAAACCAATACATCTAGTGGAAGGCTTCAGACCATTTCACAACACAACCCAGTTAGCTACACAAGAAGTACATCCTAAGGGAAACCTCAGCAGGCACTAGACCTTGCAGGAACAAATTCTTTTTCATTGGATCAGCACTCACACAGCAGGTTATATACCATGGCTAGGGTCAATCCTCACAGTCAACAAGCCAGGGGTCAACTCCATACATGGACAGGACAACAGCAATCAAGATACAACTACAACAAGAGAGCTCATACAACCCACACAAGATACATTACTGGAGTACTTTGCTTGAGTGATAAGGGAGAATGCACTAGTGAGACATAAAGGATATGAATTATACAAGGCCATCATACCAGACTGAGAGACATAACAAATATATCTAATACACAGGAAAAAAATACAGAGGCAACCAATATGTGAAAACAAAGAAACATGCCCCAAATAAAGGAATAAAATTAATCCCCCAGAAAAAGAACCAAATGAAATGGAGGCAAACATCACACCAGATACAGAGCTCAAAACAATAATAATGGTCAAATAACTTAGTCCCTAAGTTATTTGGGTTAGGGACTAAATAACTTAGGGACTAAATAACTTAGTCCCTAAGTTATTTGGGGTGTTGAACTGATTTTCACCAGGGGGCCCCATCAGCCTCACAGTTACTTCCAAAGGGCTGAATGTAATTTTAGGACTGTATAAATGTAATGACTCCTTAACAGTTAAGTGAGAGCTCAGCACTGCTGCAGTTAGAAACAAGGTGCAGGGCTGGATAAAACAAGGTAGAGGGCCGGATTCGGCCTGTGGGCCTTGTGTTTACCACCTGTGACTTAGTGGGGAAAATGGATGTTCTCACTGTGACTGAGTGAGAACTTAAAGAAAAAAGAGATATAAAGCACAAAAGAAAACACAGAAGCCATTTAAAAAGTCAGAAATAAAGAATATAGTATCTAAGCCTTGGCTGGTGTGGCTTAGAGGATTGAGTGCTGGCCCACAAACCAAAAGGTCACCAGTTCAATTCCCAGTTAGGGCACATGCCTGGGTTGCAAGTTAGGTCCCCCATGGAGGGGTGTGTAAGAGGCAACCACACATTGATGTTTCTCTTCCTCTCTTCCTCCCTTCTCCTCTCCCTAAAAACATGTAGATAAAATCTTTTTAAAAAGAATATAATATCTGAAATGTAGAATACACTAGAAGGAATCAACAGTAGGTTAGGTGAAACAGAGAATAGACTCAACAATTTGGAAGACAAGGTAGCAGAAAACTCCCAATCAGAACGTCAAAAACAAACAAAAAAAGAATACAAAAAAAGAGATAAAGATACTTTAAGGACCTCTGGAAAAACATGAAGTATAACAACATCCCCATCATAGGGGTACCATGAGCAGAAGAGAAAGAGAGCAAGGTACTGAGAACCTATTTGAAGAAACAATGACTGCAAACTTCCCTATCTGGTAAAGAAAACAAGCACACAAATCCAGGAAACAGAGAGTCCCAAATAAGAGGAACCCAAGGGGGCCTACACCAAGACACATCACAATTAAAATGCCAAAGGTTAAAGACAAAGAGAAAATCTTAAAAGCAGCAAGAGGAAAACAGTTATCCACAAGAGAGGTCCCATAAAACTGTCAGCTGATTTCCCAACAGAAACATTTTGGGTCAGACAAAATTAAATATTCAAAGTGATGAAAAGCAGGACCTAAAACACTACTCTGCCCAGCAAGGCTATCAACTAAATTTAAATAAGAAATAAAGAGGAGGGTCCATGGGGGACTGGATAAAAAAGGTTAAAAGATAGAGAAGTATAAGGTGGTAGTTACAAAATATTCATGCGGATGTAAAGTACAGCATGGAAAATATAGCCAAAAACATTTTGATAAGTATGTATGCTGCCAGATGGGTCCTGAAAATATCAGGGGGAACACTATAAATTATGTGATTGTCTAACCACTATGCTTTACACTAATACAAAATAATATTGAATGTAAATTATAATTGACAAATAAAAAATAAAAATTATATCATGTTTCTTATCTAGAACTTTCCTGGTTTGTAAGCCTTGGATTCAATTTCAGAGTTCTGAATTAGTTTATTCCAGTTTCTTTTTCCAACTTAATGGTTTCTTTGATGAGTACTGAACCCTATACCTTTTCACTGTGCCATTTTTTATGACATCCTACCCAATTAATTTTTGACAAAACATCAAAAGCAATTCAATGGAAGAGAGCTGGCCTTTTCCATTAATGGTGCTGGAGCACTTGGACATTCATTGGTGAAAAAATAAACTTCAATTTAAATCTCATACTGTATATATAAATTAACTTAAAATCAACCATATACATAAATGCAAAACTTACAAGTATAAAACTTCTAGAAAAATACATAGCAGAAAATATTAGGAGCGTAGGACTCCAGAAGCACAACAGATAAGAGGAAAATGGATAAATTAGACTTCATCAAATTAACATTTTTTTGCTCCAGAAAATACCTTATTAAAAGAGTAGTCAAATTATTTTAAATTTTTATTATAATTTTTCATTACCGCTTATCCCCCATATACACCCTTCCCCCTGCAATCACTATACTGTAGTCCATATCCATGAGTCTCTTTTCTTTTTTGCTCAATCCCTCCACTCCCTAATATCTCCCCAATAGCTGTTGTCCTGTACTCTATGAGTCTGTCTCTATTTCAGTTGATATTTCAATTTGCTCACTAGATTCCACATATAAATGAAATCATATGGTATTTGTCTTTCTCTGACTGGCTTATTTCATTTAGCATAATGTTCTCCAGGTTACTCCATGCTGTCACAAAGAGTAAAATTTTCTTTTTTACAGCTCATAGTATCCCATAGTGTAAATGTCCCAAAGTTGTTTTGTCCACTCACCTACTGATGGACACTTGGACTGCTTCCAACTCTGGGCTATTGTAAATAACACTCAACAAACATAAGGGTGCTTATACTCTCCATTTAGTGTTTCAGATTTCTTTGGATATATTCCCACAAGTGAGATTGCTGGGTCAAAAGATAGATCCATTTTTAATTTTTTGATGTATCTCCATACTGCTTTCCACAGGGCTGCACCAATCTGCATTCCTACCAACAGTGCAAAAGGACCCCCCTTTCTCTACATCCTTGCCAATGTTTGTTGTTTGTTGGTTTATTGATGATAGCCATTCTTACCAGTGTGAGGTGATATCTCATTATGGTTTTAATTTGCATTTCTCTGATAATTAGTGACATTGAACATCTTTTCATATGTCTGTTGGCCATGTATATGTCCTCTTTGGAGAAGTGTCTATTTAGGTCTTTTGCCCATTTTTTAATTGGTTTGGGTTTTTTTGGTGTTTAGCTTTATAAATTCTTTACAAATTTTGGCTATTAACCCCTTATCAGATGTACTGGTGAATAAATGTCCATGCTACCCAAAACAATCTATAGATTCAATACAATTCCTATCAAGATTTCAATAATGTATTTCACACAACTAGAACAAATATTTCAAAAATTTATATGGAACCACAAAAGCCCCCACATAGAATCACTGATCCTGAGAAAGAAGAACAAAATTGGAGGAATCACACTACCTAATATCAAACTACACTATAAGGGCATAGTAGTCAAAACAGCATGGTAATGGCATAAAAACGGACACATGGATTAATGAAAGAGAACACTTCCATTGGATCAATGGATAGAGATCCCAGAAATAAACCCACACTTTTACAGTCAATTAATATTTGACAGAGGAAGCAAGAACATACAATGGGCTAAAGATAGTTTATTCAAAGAATGGTGTTGTGTTGCGCGTGGGTCACCGGCTAGCAGTGACCACGGCACACTGTGGATGGCTCGACAATACGCGAGAAAAAACACACATGCACAGAGACAAACCAGTTTCTGTGGGGAAGTAGGGACAGAATGGCCACCCCCCCTAGTGGGGGAGCGCGCTGATTTACCGTCCATACCTGCTTTTATTAGGCTCATTTTGCATAATAATTCAGGTAAAGTACAGTACTCATTAGGGGAAGTAAGGAATATAGGAAACAAAGAACTTCTGCCGGTCTATTGAGTTGGGGGTCAAAGAGCTGTAAGGCTGAGGAACAAACTAGCTTCCTCCTAAGACCCTCCTCATTCAACTGAGAGCATTCTTGAACAAAGAAGGTTTCACAGTAATTTACATGTTCTTTCTTAGGCCTGATCACCCCCGGGAAATCCGCACTTCCCAGTACCGAGCTGTACTTCCCCTGTCATTGTTTCAGGCTTAGGTGGAGCGCGGGAACTAAGGCCACCGAGAGATAAGGAGATTTTCTTCCGGACGCTGAGAACTCAGACTTTGTCAAAGCCGAGGAGTGAGGGTCCATCACCCCCCTTTTGCTGCAGCCCCCCCAAGTCCTTCTTTTTGGGGGGCCTCCCAAAGTGATCGTGCCTGGCTTGGGTTGTTCCCCCGTGGGGAATCTTACCCGTCTTTGGCTAACCCGACCAAGCTTTTTGGGGTTCGGCAGCAGAAACAGCATTACTGCCAGGGAGATAAGCTTTTGTCTCCTTGCCGGCTCACGGTTCCAAGGGCGTTCCCTTAGCCTAGCCTAGGCGGGGGTTTCAGTTTTCTGATACCAGTCAGGGCGGTTCCCAACAGTGTTGGGAAAAATGGACAGATATGTGCAGAAAAATAAAACTAGACCACCTTCTTATACCATGCACAACAATAAATTCAAAAAATGGATTAAAGAATTAAATGTTAGACCATAACCATGAAAAGAAGAAAATATGGGCAGTAAAATCTCACACATTGTTTGTAGCAATACTTTATCTGACGTATCTCTGAAGGCAAGGGAAACAAGAAAAAAAATAAACAAATGGGACTATATCAACTAAAAATTTTTGTACAGTAAAGGAAACCATCAACAAAATAAAAACACAAGCCTTGGAAGAGTCAAATTATAAAAAGGTTGAAAATATTTTTAAACATATCTTACAATATTGTATTAGAAATATATACTATGCACCAAAACCCAACTTTGGAAGTTGATTTGACTTTGTGTGATGGGCACACATGCAATATAAAGATCATGTATCATAGAAATGTACACCTGAAACCTACATAATCTTATTGACCAATGTCACCCCAATAAACTTAATACAAAAGGAAAAATCACTTTAAAATAAATAAAAATCCACTTAGAAATTGGGCAGAAACATGCACAAACCTCTACCAAAGAAGATATATAGATAGCAAATAAATACATAAAAAGATGTTAAACATCATTAGCCATAAAGGTAATGCATATTAAAACTTCAGTGAGTTATCACTACAAATCAATTGGAATGGCTAAAAATATTCTTATTGGTGTTCAGTTACAGTTGTCCCACCTTTTTCCCCATTGCTCACCCTTCCTCTGCCCCCCACCTCCCACAGTCATCCCCCCTCCATTTTCCATGCCCATTAGTCCCTCTATTCATTTTCCTTTGCTTGCCCTTCCCCCTTCTTCCCCCCTTCCCTCTCCCTTCTGGTCACTGTCAGTTTGTTCTTTATTTCTAAGTCTATAGTTCTATTTTTTTAACAATTTTATTTATTTTTAGGGGAAGGGGAAGGGAAGGAGAAAGAGAAGAAGAGAAACATGGATGTGCAACAGAAACATTGATTGGTTGCCTCTCACATGCCTCCAACCAGGAACCTGGCTGGCAACCTGGGCATGTGCCCTGACCAGGAATTGAACCAGCAACCTTTTGGTTTTCAGGATGATACCCAAACCACTGAGCAACACTAGTCAAGACCTTAAAAATATTTTTAAACAGTGTTAACATCAAACACTAGCCAAGGATGCACAGTAAATGAATCCACATGCATTGCTGTTGGCAATGTAAGGTAGTACACCCAGTTTGGAAAACAATTTGGCAGTTACTTATAAAACCAAATATGTAACCCAACAATTGCACTGCTGTGTATTTATTCCAGGAGACAGTAACTTATGTTCACAAACAAAAACTTGAATGTTTATAAAAATCTTCTTCATGATAGACAAAAACTGGAAACAACCCAATGCCTATTAGTAAGTGAATCCATAAACACATTATATAAATCAAAACAAATAAACTACTGATACACACAGAAACATGGAGGAATCTCAAAATAATTATGCTGAGTGAAAGATACCAGAGATAAGAGAGTATATATTATATGATTACATATATGTAAAATTCTGGAAAATTTAAATTAAATCTATAATTATAGGAAGCAAATTAGTGGTTTCTGAGGGATGGTAGGAGTTAGGAGGTGGCAGGGAGTGGTTGAGAAAAAGATTTCAAAGATGCTTGAGGAAAATTTGGGGGGTCATATATGTGTTTATTACCTTGAAAGTTGTCATGGTTTCACAAGTATATACATAGGTCAAAACTTATCAAATTGTACAGTTAAATATCTGCAGTATTATTGGAACACAGCCACATTCCTTCATTTATGTACTGATGTGTTTTGTATGGTTCACACTACATCAGCAGAGTTGAGATAAAATAGAGAGTACACGTACATGATATTCTCATCACTTTATACTGCTGTATGGCACACAACAGATTTCAATAACATAGTTATAACTTAAAACTATTTCATGTGCCACCAAACAAATATACCACCACTTGTTTTGGGGGTTTTTTTTAAACATGTTATTTATTTTTAGAGAGTGGGGAAGGGAGGGAGGGAGAGAAATATCAATGTGTGGTTGCCTCTTGCATCCCCCCTACTGAGGACCTGGCCTGCAACCCAGGCATGTGCCCTGACTGAGAATCGGACCAATGACCCTTTGGTTCACAGGTCAGCACTCACTCCACTGAGCCACACCAGCCAGGACCATTTGTTTTTGTTTTTGTTAATGGTACATACTTATCATGTCAGAAAAATAAAAGAACAGAAAAATGGGCTTCAAGTGTCATGCCTTTACATATGGATTCTTGTATTATTGAAACACATGGCAAAACATTGTGTTTATTATGCAATGACACTAAAACTGTGATAAAAGAATACTATTACCAGATTAAGTTCTAAGTGCAATATTCAAAACTCACAGGAAAGAAATGCTCAGAAAAAAATTAAAGGTAAAATAAAATATCTCATCATAGCAGAATTTCTTCCTAAAAAGTAAAAATGAGCCCTGACTTGTGTGGCTCAGTGGATTTAGCACTGGCCTGCAAACTAAAGGGTCGCCAGGTTGATTTCCAGTCAGGGCACATGCCTGGCTTGCGGGCCAGGTCCCCAGTAGGGGGTGCACAACAGGCAAACACATATTGATGTTTCTCTCCCTTTCTCCTTCCTTTCCCCTCTCTCTAAAAAGAAATAAATAAAATAAAAATACATACTTCCGGCCAAGATGGAGGCACAGGTAGACACACTGTGCCTCCTCACACAACCAAAAGAAGAACAACAACAAATTTAAAAACAAAAAACAACCAGAACTGACAGAAAATTGAACTGTATGGAAGTTTGACAACCAAGGAGTTAAAAAAGAAACATTCATCCAGACCAGTAGGAGGAGCAGACAGGCAGCCTGGCAGAGAGGACTCGAGGCAAGGCAACAGCTAGAGGACCCGGTAAGGCAGCAGATTGCGGACAAGGCAGTCTCACATTCCAGTGCAGATAAACTGGGAGGAACAACTAGGGATTGAGATAGACCGCACAACCCAGTGTTCTAGCACCGGGAAATAAAGCCTCAAACCTCTGATTGAAAACACCTGTGGGAGTTGAGGTGGCAGTGGGAGAAACTCCCAGCCTCTCAGGAGACTTTATTGGAGAGACCCACAAGGTCTTAGAATGTGCACAAGCCCACTCACCCGGGAATCGGCACCAGAAGGGGCCAATTTGCTTGTGCATGGTGAGGGAAGTGACTGAAAATTGGCAAAGAGCTGAGCAAGCAGCTCTGTTCCATTTTGGACCCTACACACAAACAGCATCACAACCCAGCAACTGGGTTGCCCCACCCTGGTGAACACCTAAGGCTCCGTCCATTACTGTGTAATAGGCGTGCCCAGACAAAAAAACACAGCCCAAATGAAAGAACAGATCAAAGTTCCAGAAAAAATACAACTAAGTGACAAAGAGGTCACCAACCTGTCAGATACACAGTTCAAAACACTGGTAATTTCAAGATGCTCACAGAATTGGTTGAATATGGTCACAAATTAGATAAAAACATGAAAGCTATGCTAAGTGAAATAAAGGAAAATGTACAGGGAACTAACAGTGATGGAAAGGAAACCAGGACTCAAATCAATGGTTTGGAACAGAAGGAAGAAAGAAACATTCACTGAAAACGGAATGAAGAAACAAGAATTTAAAAAAATTAGGAGATACTTGGGAACCTTCAGAACATCTTTAAAGGTCCCAACATCTGAATCATAGGGGTGACAGAAGGGGTGCCAGAAGGAGAAGAGGAAGAGCAAGAAATTGAAAAATTACTTAAACAAACAATGAAGGAAAACATCCCCAGTCTGGCAAAGGAAATAGACTGCCAGGAAGTCCAGAAAGCTCAGAGAGTCCCAAAGAAGTTGGACCCAAGGAGGAACACACCAAAGCACATCATAATTACATTACCCAAAATTAAAGATAAGGAGAGAATCCTAAAAGAAGCAAGAGAAAAGAAGACAGTTACCTACAAAGGAGTGCCCATAAGACTGTCAGCTGATTTCTCAAAAGAAACCTTGAAGGAAAGAAGGGGCTGGAAAGAAATATTCCAAGTCATGAAAGGCAAGGACTTACATCCAAGATTACTCTATCCAGCAAAGCTATCATTTAGAATGAAGGTCAGATAAAGTGCTTTCCAGATAAGGTCAAGTTAAAGGAGTTCATCATCACCAAGCCCTTACTATATAAAATGTTAAAGGGACTTACCTAAAACAAAGAAGATCAAAAACATGAACAGTAAAATGACAACAAACTTACCGTTATTAAGAACTAAACCTAAAACAGTAACAAACTAAGCAAACAACTAGAACAGGAACAGAATCACAGAAATGGGGATCACATGGAGGATTATCAGTGGGGCAGTGGGAGGGGGGAGACGGGGAAAAGGTACAGAGAATAAGAAGCATAAATGATAGGTAGAAGATAGACAGGGGGAGGTTAAGAATAGTACAGAAAATGTAGAAGCCAAAGAACTTACATATACGACCCATGGACATGAACTAAAGGGGGACTATGTGGGTGGGAAGGGGTGTGCAGGGAGGAGGGGAATAAAGGGGGAGGGAAATGGGACAACTATAATAGTATAATCAATAAAACATATTTAAAATAAATAAAAATAAACAAAAACAAAAATGAGGCTGCAACCACAGTGAGTTTCTGAATGGCTCATACGTTAGTCAAGCAAGAAAAGCATTTACCAATGATGAGTTAATTAAATCATGTTTGATTGCAGTAAAAAATATCTGTGTCCAAAGGAAATAAACTTATTTCACACTATTTGCCCTTCATGAAAAGAGCTACTTGAAGAGTAGAGGACATTGGAAGAATCATCATTTTTAACTACTGAAACAACTCATATCTACAGTAGTTAAATTCATTTAGACTAAAAGTTAAAAAAAAAATAGTTGCCACAAATCAATCAATGTGATAGACTACATTAATACAATAAAAGAAAAATTATATGATCATCTCAATACATGCAAAAAAAGCATTTGACAAAACATAACACCCTTTTATGATAAAAAAATTCTCAACAAATTGTACATACAAGAAACATACAAGGGGGACCCTAAAAAGCAGAATTTATTTATTTAAAAAAGTTGTCTATTCGGTCTTACATGTTTAAACTTCAGTCACCTTCAAAGCACTCTTTTTTAAATTTATTTTTATTTTTTAATTTTTCATTTTTTATTTTAAATTTATTTTTATTTTTTAAATTTTTTAAATTTTTATTTTTTTAATTTATTTTTTTTTATTTTTTTAAAAAGCACTCTATCTGCTGCAATATACCTATCAAGATGTTTCTTCCACTGCTCAAAACAGTTTTGAACTTGTTAATTTTGTTGCCTTTTAGTGCTTCTGACATTTTTTGTTTCACCTCTTCCACATTGGCAAAACATTTTCCTTTGAGGACTTTATTCATCTGGGAAAACAAAAAAAAGTCACTTGGGGTAAGTTAGGGTGAATAGGGAGAGTGGGGCACAGGGATCATGCTGTTTTGGGTCAAAAACTGCTGAACACTCAGCACAGTATGGGTAGGTGTGCTGATAAATCACCCATCATAAAATGGGCAAATGTGTGGAAAGAGTCTTCAAAAAAATCACTGAAGCTAAACACAGCCTCCCACAACAATACCAGCTGGTACACTGATACAGATGGGTTCCTAGAACACCTACTTAGTGAGGGAAGCCTGTACTATAAAAGGCCTGACCTCCAGAAGATAATTGTGATTTCTGGGGTGTCCCCTCTCGTACCTCAATACAATAAAAGCCACATACAACAAACTCACAGTGAACTTCATACTCAGTGGTTCACCATTTTACAAAAGGTTGAAAACTTTTTCTCTAAAATCAGGAAGAAGACAAGGGCACCCACTCTTAGCACACTTATTCAGTGTAATACTGGAAGTCCTGACAAAAGCAATCAGGCAACAAAAAGAACAAAAGGCATCCAAAATAGAAAGGAAGAAGTAAAATTATCTTATTTGCATATGATATGATCTTACATGTTGAATATCTGACTCAACCAAAAATTGTTAAAACTAAATGACGAATTCACTAAAAGTGAATATAACCAACCTACAGATATCAGTTTTGTTTCTATATGCTAACAATGAAATACCTGAAAAAGAAAAACATATCCCTACTAACAATAGCATCAGAAACAATTAAGAATAAATTTAACGAAGGAGCAGAAAGATCTCTATAGTGAAAACTAAGAAACTCTGACCAAAGAAATTAAAGAAGACACAACTAAATGAAAAAGATATCTCATGTTCATGAATCAGAAAGAAATATTGTTAAAATGGACTTCTGGTCAAGATGGAGGTGTATATAAACATGGTTCACCTCTTGACACAACCACAACAAATTATAACTAAACTACAGAAAAAGTATCACTCAGAACCATCATAAAATTGAGCTGTATGGAAGTCAAATGACTAAAGACTTAAGGAAACCACATTCACCCACACAGCTAGGAGGGGCAGAGGAGAGAAGACATGGAGAAGCAGAGATGAAGAACAGGCTGGTCCCATACCCTCATGTGGTGGATGAAAATCAAGAGGGATATCATGGGAACAGAGATCCCAGCCCCGCACCAGACAACCCAGCCCAGAGTTCCAGTGCCAGAAAGATAAGTCCCCATAACTTCTGACTGTAAAAATCACTGGGGTTTGGGTCGGTGGAAGAAATTGCAGGATTCTCTCAGGTCTCTCCTCTTAAAGGACCTCACATAACACATACACTTACTCAGACTCATTCCCTCTGGGCTCCAGTAATGGGGCAGCAGCTGGAGAGGCATAGGGAGAGGAAGTAACATGTGACATTAGGGTTAGAGCTGGGGGACAGCTTCCTCTTGGACAGTGGCCATTGTTTCTTTGCTGAGCCTCCACCCCCCAAAGCCACAGTGCAGCAGCACCATATCTGAGATTCCATCAACCTGGTTTGCAGGGTTTGCCTGACCCTGGTGATTACCTAAGGCTCTGCCCCACCCAAACTGACAGGCCATCCAACCTGTTATCAGCGGCTTTTCCATATGAATGGCTTGGCTGGGTGCAGGCTTCAGACTTTACTAAATCTGCCCAAATAAGAAACAACTGAACCCAACCCCTGAACCTCTTGCTAAGTGGCCCCAAGCCCAGCACTAGCATCAGCCATCTGCAGATCATTTTATACCTTACCCCATGTGGCCCCAGACAGAACACAGGTGGTGGCTGACCTTGGCTTGCACCACCTAGGAAACCCAAGAGCATGTGTGCCCAGTGGACAGTTACAGACCATGTTGAAGCATCACCACCCAACCACCTCCACAAGTCACAGAGGGAGATAGTTGGTGGCCAGTGGTAACAGCAAGTCCTAACTGCTGACTGACCTGGGTAAATCTCTCTCACTAACCTGCTGATAGCAATCAAGACAACTACAAGAGAAGAGAGTACTCAGCCCATATGGAGGGTGTACCTCAAGTACCCAGCTTGAGTAGTAGGGGAGGCTGAGCCACTGGACCCTACAGAACACCTACTGCATTAGACTATGCTACCAAGACAGAGAGTCATAGAAGCTCTACCTAATATATAGAAAGAAACACAGGGAGGCTGCCAAAATGAGGAGACAAAGGAATATGGCTCAAATGAGAGAACAGAACAAAACTCAGAAAAAGTACTAAACAAAATGGAGATAAGAAACCTACTAGATGCAGAGTTCAAAACACTGGTTATAAAAATGCTCAAGGAATTCAGTAGGTACTTTAACAGCCCACTGATTGGATAATAAAAATTATCCAATCAGAAATGAAGGATACAGAAAGAGTTCTGGCCAAGATGGAGGCATAGTTAGAAATGCTTCACTTCCTCACACAACCAAAAAAAGGATAACAACCAATTTAAAAACAATAAACAACCAGAAGTGCCAGAACATCAAACTGCATGAACTCTGACAACCAAGGAGTTAGAGAAACATTCACCAAAACCAGTAGGAGGGGCAGAGATGGTAGCTGAGACAAGAGAACGTGCAGTGAGGCAGCAGAACGCACAGGTGAAATGGGGCTGGCTGAGCAGGAAACTAAAGACTCAAAGCTAGCTGTAAAGTACTGCAGGGGTTGCCACAGTGGGAGAAACTCCCAGTCTCACAGGACAGTTCGTTGGAAAGTGGGGCTAGAGCAGATCAAGTGAGCTGCATTGTTCCTTCTCTGACCTCTCCCCCCAAAACAGCACCACAACCACCAAAGAGGGTTGCCTCACCTTGTTGAATGCCTAAGGCCCCACCCCCTTACAACATAACAGGTGTGTGAGACAAAGAAATATGGCCCAAATAAAGAACAGATCAAAACTCCAGAAAAAGAGCTAAGTGACTAGGAGATAGTATCCCACGCAGAGTTCAAAACACTGGTAATCAGGATACTCACAGAAATGATTGAGCCCAGTTGCAAAATGAAGGAAGAAATGAAGGCTACAAAAGTGAAATAAATCAAAATATTCAGGGAATCAACAGTGAAGGGAAGGAAATTGGGATTCAAATCAACTGTTTGGAACAAAAGGAAGAAATAAACATCCAACTGGAACAGAATGAAGAAACAAGAATTCAAAAAAATGAGGAGAGGCTTAGGAACTTCTGGGACAACTTTAGATGTTACAACATCCAAATTGTAGGCATTCCAAAAGCAGAGCAAGAACCTGAAAACTTATTTGAAGAAATAATGAAGAAGAATTTCCCTAATCTGACAAAGGAAATAGACTTCCTGGAAGTCCAGGAAGCTCAGAGAGTCCCAAAGAAGTTGGACCCAAAGAAGCACACACCAAGGCACATCATGATTACATCACCCAAGATTGAAGATAGAGAGAGAATTTTAAAAGCAGCAAGAGGAAAGGAAAGAGTTACCTACAAAGGAGTGTCCATAAGACTATCAGCTGATTTCTCAAAAGAAACCTTATAGACAAGAAGGGGCTGGAAAGAAGTATTTGAAGTCATGAAAGGCAAACACCTACATCCAAGATTACTCTCTCCAGCAAAGCTATCATTTAGAATGGGGGGGAAGATAAAGTGCTTTCCAGATAAGGTCAAATTAAAAGAGTTTATCATCACCTAGCTCTTACTATACAAAATGTTAAAGGGACTTATCTAAGAAATAGAAGAAGATCAAAAACTGAAGAATGAAATGACAACAAACTCATAACTATCAACAACTGAACCTAAAAAACTATAACAAAAATTAAGCAAACAACTAGAAAAGGAACAGAACTAGAGAAATGGAGATCACATAGAGGGTTTTCAATAGGGAGGGAGAGGGAAAAATGGGGCATGGGAAGGTTCAGAGAATAAGAAGTATAAATGGTAGGCATAAAATAGATGGGGAGAGGTTAAGAATGGTATAGGAAACAGAGAAGCCAAAGAACTTATATGTACAACCTATGGCCATAAACTAAGGGGATGGGGAAGGCTAGAGGGTTAGGGGGTGCAGGTTGTAGGGGGGATAAAGGGAAAAATTTCAGTAAAATTGTGATAGTGTAATCAATAAAATATGCTTTTAAATAAAAGAAGTGAAGGATACATTAATTGAACTTAAGAACAATTTACAGGGAATGAACAGTGGAGTGGATAAAGCCAAGAATCAGATCAATGATTTGGAACATAAGGAAGCAAAAGACATCCAATGAGAAAGCAAGAAGAAAAAAGAATCCAAAAAAAATGAGGATAGGGTAAGGAGCCCCTGGAACAACTTCAAGCATGCAAAATTCACATCATAGGGGTGTGTGAAGGAGAAGAGAAAGAGTTAAAAATTCGAAATCCATTTGGAAAAATTAATGAAAGAAGATTTCCCTAATTTGGTGAAGGAAATAGACATACAAGTCCAGGAAGCACAGAGAGTCCCAAAGAAGTTGGAACCAAGGAGGAACACACCAAGACACATCATAATCACATTACCCAAGACTAAAGATAAGGAGAAAATCTTAAATGCAGCAGGAGAAAAGTATGCAGCAAGAGAAAAGTAATGTAATCCCTATTGAAATTTCAATGGAATTATATAGAAATAGAAAACAATCCCAAAATTTATATGGAAACACAAAAGACCACAAATAGCCAAAGAAAACATGAAAAAGTAAAAAGCTGGAGACATCACACATCCTCACTTCAAACTATACTATTGCACAAAGCTATAGTAATCCAAACAGTATGTCATTGGCATAAAAATAAGCATATACCAATAGAACAGAACTGAGAGCTCAGAAGTAAAGTCCTGTACATATTGTCAAGTAATATTTAACAAAGGATCCAACAAAACTCAATGAGGAAAGAATAGTCTCTTCAGTAAATGATGTTGGGAAAACTGCATAATCACATGCAAAAAAATAAATTGGACCCCTATCTTATATCATTCAAAAAAACTCAAAATATATAAACTTAAACACAAGAATTGAAATGGTAATCTAAAAGAAAACACAAGGAAAAAGATCCTTGACATTGATCTTGGCAATAATGTTTTTAAATATGACCCCAAAAGCACAAGCAACAAAGGGTAAATAAAGAAAAGCAGTTACTTACCTATAAGGGAGCTCCCATAAAAGTTTTAGCTGATTTCTCAACAGAGGTGATGAAAAGCAAGGACCTACAACCAAGATTTCTCCACCCAGCAAAGCTATCATTTGGATTCAAAGAATAGATAAAGAGCCTCCAAGATGCACCGCCCCCCAAAAAAAAGATCTAGAGGAGTTTATCACCACCAAATCAGTATTACAAGAAATACTGATTTGAAGAAACCAGTATTTTCTTCAAGGACTTCTTGAAGAAAAAGAAGGAGGAAGAGGAGAAGGAGATAGGGAGAAGTGGGGGGAGAATGAGAGGATCAAATGTATGAATAGTGAGATGGCAATAACTATATATTAATCAACAATTACTTAAATGTAAATAGATTAAATGCTCCAATCAAAAGACATAAGGTGGCTAACTAGATACAAAAAAAAACCTGTACATATGCTATCTACAAGAGACTCACTTCAGAAAAAAGGCACACACAAACTGAAAGTAAAGGGATGGAAAAATATATTTCATGAAAATGGAAATGAAAAAAGAGCATGGGTAGTAACATTTATACCAGACAAAATAGACTTTAGAACAAAGGCTATAACAATACACAAAGAAGGACACAGCAATTTCACTACCATTTATTTTTTAAGTCACTAATTTGAAAAGATA
The DNA here is from genome assembly GCF_019186645.2 of Phyllostomus hastatus. Classification (NCBI taxonomy): domain Eukaryota; kingdom Metazoa; phylum Chordata; class Mammalia; order Chiroptera; family Phyllostomidae; genus Phyllostomus; species Phyllostomus hastatus. Next base: position 6,207,157 of record NW_025333897.1, read on the forward strand.
TATGTATCCATATGTTCATTTCAGCATTATTTACAATAGCCAAGATATGGAAGCAACCTAATGTCCATCAGTAGATGAATGGATAAAGAAGTGGTGCCTATATGAAGTCTATCCATGCATGCATGCACAATGGTGACTTTGCTGTACTAGTCAGCGGGAGCAATAGACACCTTGAGTGAGCATGTGTACTATGTAGCTGTCACATTCAAAATGACTGAGTGAGTAGAGCAACAAATCCACATGAAATTTTGCATTACACTTGAACATTCTTCTGCAGAAACTATTCAGATGATTCAGAAGCCCACAGCTATCAGCAACTGGTGATTGGCAGCTTCATCACAACAATGTACCAGCTCATGCATCGTGTGTTGTGAAAAGTTTTTTTGGCAAAATATCAAATCACCCAGGTGACCCAGCCCCACTACAGCCCAGATTTGGTGCCCTGCAACTTCTGGATTTTTTCAAAAGTAAAATCACATTTGAAAGGGAAGAAATTTCAGAACATTAATGAGATTCAAGAAAATACCACAGGGCAGCTGATGGTGATTGGGGGAACTGTGTGAGGTCCCAAGGTGCCTACTTTGAAGGGGACTGAGGCATCATTGTCCTATGTACAATGTTTCTTGTATCTTATATCTTCTTCAATAATTGTCTCTATTTTTCATATCACGTGGCTGGATACCTTCTGGACAGACCTCATATACAATGGAATATGACAGCCATAAAAAGAATGAAATTTTGCCACCTGCAACAACATGGATGGACCTAGAAGCCATTATGCTAAGTAAAAATAAATCAAACGGAGAAAGATTAATGCCACGTGATTTCACTTAGGTGGATTCTATAGAACAAAATTAACAAAACAGAAACAAGCTCATAGATACAGAGAACATTTTGATGGTTGTCAGATGGAGGGGGTTGGGGAATTTTGGGGTTACAAAGGGAGAAAGGATTAAGAAGTACAAATTAGTAGTTACAAAATAGTCGTGAGAATATAAATTATAATTTAGGGAATATAGTTGATAATATTGTAATAACTATCCATGATGTCAAATGGGTACTAGATTTATCAGGGTGATCACTTTGTAGGTTATATAAATGTGTAATCACTATATTATACACTTGAAACTAATATAATATTGTACATCAACTCTAACAAATTTTTAATATTTTTAAAAATCAAAGAGTAAAATGAATGAGACTACATCAAACTAAAAATTTTCTGCACAGCAAAAGAAACAACCAACACAATAAAAAGACAATCTATGTGCTGTGGACTCTGGCCAGCAGTGTCCATGGTGTTGTGGATACAACGAACAAATTCACACAGACTACAGAAGTCCTGTGGAGAAAAATGGACAGCACGACCACTCTATGAAAGAGAGGGAGCCCCGACCCCTGCCTGGACAGCCTTTTATTACTTTCTGATAGCATGCATCAAAGAAGGTTTTCATTCATTATGTTCAGGTTTGCTTTAGGTGATTTCTTTTTACAGAAAACAAAGGAAAGGATATTACTGATTACTTCTTACAGATTAATGAGGAAAAAATGTTGCAAATTCAAGGGAACAATAAGAATGATTGGTCTGGTTACACTCCATCTTTGGGAAGATTAGCACAGACTTTAGGAAGTTACTTTGAAGATATGTAGTATTTGCTGCTTCAACTCAGGGTGAGGGAGTTTGAGCAAGAGCAAGCCTCAAAGCAGCGTAGGTATAATGCAGGCCTGGTTTCCCCACAGGAAAGCCAATCCATGGGTTTGGCTCCTGTGTGCTGACTCACACCTGCCTGTTTTCTGATAGGGCTGGGGTACATTTGCCATTGCCAAGCGGACTGGTTCCCTATATCTATGGAAAGGGAGAAAAAACTTACCAACTATATACATGACAAAAGGTTCTATCAAAAATACACAAAGAACACATACAACTCAATAACAAAACAACAAAGAATTCAATTTTAAAATGGGCAGAGAAACTGAAATAGACATTTTCCCAAAGAAGACATCTAAATTGCCAACAGGTAAATTGAAAGATGTTCAGCATCACTAATCATCAGGAAAGTTCAAATCAAAACCACAATGAGATACCATCTTACACCTGTTAGAATGGCTATCATCAAAAAGACTAAAGATTGCCTTGGCTGGCATAGCTCAGTGGATTGAGCATGGGCTGCGAACCAAAGTGTCGCAGGTTCGATTCCCAGTCAGGGTACATGCCTGGGTTGCAGGCCATGACCCCCAGCAACCGCACATTGATGTTTCTCTCTCTCTCTCTCTCTTTCTCTCCCTCCCTTCCCTCTCTAAAAGTAAATAAATAAAATCTTTTTAAAAAAAGACTAAAGATAAAAAGTGTTGGCAAGGATATGGAGAAAAGGCAATCTTTGTGCACTGTTGGTGGAAATAGTTGGTAGAGCCACTAAGTAAAACAGTATGGAGGTTCCTCAGAAAATTAATGTGATCAAGCCACTTCTCCGTTCAGCCAAAGAAAATGAGCAAGATCTCAAAGACACAGCTGCACTACCATGTTTATTGCAGCATTATTACAATGGCCAAGATACAGAAACAATGTGAGTGTTAATGGATGAATGAATAATAAAGATATGACACACATACACAGAGAGAATATTATTTATCCATTAGAAAGGTTAAAATTCTGCCATTTGCAACCTTATGCTGTGTGAGATAAATCAGACAAAGACAAAATACTATATGATATGATACATGGAACCTAAAAAAGTCAAACTCATTAAAAAAGTGTAGAATTGTGGTTGCCAGGGATTGTGGGGTGGGAATTATGGGAAGATGTTGCTCAAAGGGTACAAACTTCCAGTCAGAAGATAAATAAGTTCTAGACATTGAATGCCTAGTTGTGATTATAGATAACAATACTGTTAGGTGAGTAAAGTTGCTAATTGAGAAGATCTTAAATGTTCTCACCATGAGAAAGGAATGGTAATTATCTGCAGTGATGGAGGCTCTAGATAACACTACAGTGGCAATAATATTGCATATATAAAAGCAAACCAAATTAACACAATGTGCACCTAAAGTGACACGATGTTGCCATTTTGTAAAATAAAACAATAATGCCATTTATATGTCAATAAAGTTGGAGGAAAAAAGTGGTGCCAAAGCCTACAGAAAAGGGGAAATGGAGTTATTTTTTGTCAACTGGTATAGAGTTTCATTTAAGATCATTTAAAATTTCTGGAGAATGATGGTGGTGATGGTTGCGCAGCAGTGTGAATGTACTTATGCCTCTGAACTGTACAATTAAAAATGGTTAAATGGTAAAGTTTATGTGTATTTTGCCACAATAAAAAAAGGCAAATGACTTGTAATGATTTTTCTTAGCTCATGATGAGCTGACAGATATTACCAATACTGCTCAGCTGTTATATCTTAAAGAAGGCAATTCTGAGTTTTCAGTGACTTGATAATCAGCCTCTGTGAATCGTTTGCTTGGGGCAACTAACCACAAGTGAGAATATTTTTTTAAAAAGTTGAGAAAACACTAGTGTAGGGGAAATGGACTCAGTCAGGATCCCTCACCATGCCGATAAGCAGTATTCCCATAATCTTGAGAATGGGCCCACATGCACAGAATCATGCTTTGTCATATAATACCTTGGACTCTTCTGACTTTGTGTGCATTTCGTATATAAGGAAATTGGGACTTCCTGTGGTGTGACACACGGCCTGCAGCATGCATGAATCGCCCCACCCCAAAATAAAGGCGTGTCAGATATTCCTATGGCTCCACATATATTCTTCCGTCTGCCCAAATCCCGAATCCCATGTGAACCTGTCTGGCATTGTAAGACAATTGGCACCATTGGCAGGATTTGTCACAGTATGGTATGAATATGGAGTAACCCTCGGGAACCCCGGAGAGGGGCCTGGGAAGGTGGCGGGTCACCGGTATGTGGTATCCGATGGCAAGTCTCCTGGCAGCATGGGCTCCCCCCGAGAATCGGCCTGATATTAGTGGTGCACCCAACACAGTAGAGAAGGCCCTGAGGGTGCAGGGGAGACCACAGAGAAGCCAAGCACTTGAGTGGACACGTGCCGTGGGCTGTGTGTTTTATTTTGTTTTGTTTTGTTTTGTTTTTCAGCTTTGCGAGCTGAGATGGAGACTGCACTTTGCAAAGCAGAGAAGTTAATGTGAACTCCATGGAAGAGAGGAAGCCCTGGAGACTCAGGTTCACGCCCTAGAGGAAGACCTCCAAATGGCAGAGCAGCGCCATCCCCCTCCGGGATTGCAGTAAATGACTGAGGGAAGAGGGAAAGGGAAGGAATTGAGATCCCTGCAGGCTCGGCCAGGCCAGTAGTAATACAGAAGATGAAATCACAGCAGCCTATGGTGCCTGGGTGCAGTCCGGATCTGGGCCACTTGTGGTCCCCTTCCCCTACTCACCCTGCACACATCTGGGACAAAGTTACCGAGAGAGACTTGGCTAGAAGAGTGCTCTGGCGCTAGAAGAGTGCTCTGGTGGAGGGGCAGCCTAGGGGAACCCACCCAACGAAGAAATGCAGCAGCAGGGGGAAGCAGTCTTAAGTTCCCTCTGTCTCACAGTTAAAGAGCGACCCCGTGTGGCTGCAAGTTGAACAACGTTTCCTGTGGTCCCAGAAAAAGAAGGCGACAAAGAAAAAAACCAGGGGTGTGATCTGAGAGGCCCGTCCTGTTTCTCGAAGACTGTATGGCTGTGCCAACCTCCCAAGAAGAGGGAGGAGATATCCTTTGGACATTTGAATGGAGGAGGGCCAAGGAACCCATCTGCATGGACAGGGATCAGAAAAAGTGAAGGACACGCAGCTTTCCCCAGGTATTAGGCGACTGCCCCCACCCCCACCATGAATATACTGTTTATGTGTCCCCCATTCTTAAGTATACCCTGGGCATTAATGTTCTCCAATAACTGTGGCTGCAGACCACTGTGAGGAAAAACAGTATTTGCGGGAGCATCCTGAGCATGCTGCAGATCAGTTGCTGTCCCCACAAAGGGTGACTTGGCAGTTAAACAAACACAGTCTGGCTTAATACTGGAGTAGGTCAGAGTAGCAGGTGGGCAGAACTGTGAACCATGTGGCTGGTGCCTACAAATGAAGCACTGCCCTAGACTATTTGCACAGATAGTTGGACAGTGTACTGGAAACTAACATCATGGATCTCTACATGGCATGCAAATAAATGGATGGTTATATATAGGCCATTATGGGGACAGGCCTTGTGGAAAGACCTCTGGGAATTGGGCTACCAGAACCTAATCACTGTATAACATGTGACTGGGCATCCACCCCTTACTTCTCCTGGGAATGATGAGGCTGACACTCTAGCCAAGGTACAGTGGCTAGAAATGGTACCTGCCAGTCCCTCAGGAAGAGAAGTAGTCCAGTGGCTACACCATGGCCTCTTACCTGCTGGACAGAAGACCATGTGGTCTATTATAAAAGCTTAGGGGTACAGGAAGCTTGTGAGGCCTGGTTTGCCTGTTCACAAGAACATCCCCAGAGGCCTGTGGGAACTACTGGACAGGTGGTACAGGAACAAATACCACTGATCCAATGGCAGGTTGATGTGATTGGGCCCCTGCCTAGTTCAAGGGATGTATGTGGTCATGCATGTGGGCATGCACCAGATCAAGGTGTGGTGGTTGCTGTACTGGAGCACCCGTGGGCTGCCTATGGGTGACCCTTAATCATTGAAATGGTCAAGGGATACACTTCGCTAAAACAAGACAATGGGAAAACAAGGAAATATTCTCTTGCCTGTACCCAAGGGCCTGGAGCAAGGCAAACAGCTGTTTGGACATGACCTTGGGAGATAAAGGTCCCCCACATATGTTGGGTGGCTCTTGTTGCCCTTTGGGGACATGGGGGGGGGGGAGAAACCTGCCAACAGTGCCCTGGATGACTGGGACATGGACCCCAATATTGCAACATACCCAGGGTCAGCAGACCATGAAATGCTTCTCTGTGGCATCACATGTTAATATCAGTATATGCTGAAAAAAAAAAAACACTTGATAAAGTACAGCACCCATTCATGATAAAAACGCTCAGCAACTGGGAATAGAGGAGTATACCTCAACATAACAGAGGCCATATTCAAGAAACCTACAGTCAACATCATACTAATAAGCCAAAACTAAAAGCTTTCCCCCTAAGATCAGGAAAAAGACAAGGGTGTCCACTTTCACCACTTATATTCAACATAGTATTAGAAGTTCTAGCCACAGTGATCAGACAAGAAAAAGAAATAAAAGGCATCCAAACTGGAAAGGAAGCAGTAAACTGTCATTTGCAGATGACATGATAGTGTACTATAGGTTCCACCAAACAACTACTCAACCCAATAAGTGAATTTGACAAAATAGTGGGATACAAAGTCAATATTCAGAAATCAAAGGCATTTCTGTACACCAACAATGAAATATCAGAAACAGAAACTAGGGGGAAATCCCATTTACTATAATGACAAGAAAAATAAAGTTCCTAGGAATAAACTTAACCAAAGAGGTAAAAGACCTATACTCAGAAAAACTACATCATGCTGAAGAAAGACATTAAGGAAGACACAAACAAATGGAAGCATATATTATGTTCATGGACTGGAAGAATCAACATCATTAAAATGTCTGTACTACCCAAAGCAATCTATAGATTCAATGCAATCCCTATTAAAATGCCAATGACATATTTCACAGATCTAGAACAAATATTTCAAAAATTTATATGGAACCAAAAATGACCCCAAATAGCCACAGCAATCTTGAGAAAGAAGAACAAAGTAGGAGGAATTACAATACCTGATATCAAATACTCAAAGGCCACTGTTATCAGAACAGTCTGGTATGGCATAAGAACAGACACATAGATCAACAGAACAGAATAGAGAGCCCACAAATAAACTCATGTCTCTATGGTCAATTAATATTTGACAAAGGGAGCAGGAGCATAAAATGGAATAAAAATAGCCTCTTCAACAAATGGTGCTAGGAGACCTGGAATGGTACTTGCAAAACAATGGAACTCAACCACCAACTTACACCATTAACCAGAATAAACTCAAAATGGATAAAAGATTTAAACATAAGCTGTGATAACCATGAAAGTCCTGGAGGAAACTATAGGCAATAAAATTTCAGATATCCCACACAGGCCAAGGGAAATAAAGAATAGAATAAACAAATAAGACTACATCAAATTAAAATATCTTCTGCGTGGCTAAAGAAAACATCATCAAAATGAAAAGGGACCCAACTGTCTGGGAAAACATTGGTACATTTACACAGTGGAATACTATGCAACAGAAAGAAAGAGCTCCTACCTTTTCACAACAGCATGGACAGAACTGGAGAGTATTGTGCAGGGGGCAAAGGAAAAATACTATATGATCTAACCTATGACAGGAAGTTAATGAACAAAACAAACAAAATAGTAGACCGTTCTGCATGGTGTGGGCCCAGACAGGACCCACGCCCAGGGATAGGTTCTCCCATGGGGAATCAGGCCTGCATTGTACCTAGGCTGCTTTGAGACTTGCTTTTTGCTAAAACTTCCTCACCTTGAATTGAGGCAGCAAACATTTACTGCATATCTTTAAAGTAGCTTCCTAAAATCTGTGCTAAAACTTACAAGGATGAGTGTAACCAGCTCAACAACTTTTACCTTTGCATTTGCAAATATCCTCCTTCTGTGATGTCATTAGCTGCATCCTCTCCTTTGTTTTCTGTAAAAGGTAACCACCTAAAGTGAACCTCTGCATAGTAAATGAGGACCATCATGTAAAGTACTCAGAAAAGCAATAAAAGCTTGTCAAGGCAGGGGTCGGGGCACTCTCCCCTTGAGAGAGTGGCCGTGCCATCCCTTTTCCTCCATGGGACTTGGTAGTCCATATGAACTTGTCTCATATCTCATCCATAATGCCACAGATCCCTCTGCATCAAAATAGAACCAGAGGAATGGAAACAAGGGACAAACTGACAGGGACCAGAGGGGAGGGAAGAGGGGGATAAGGGAGGAAAAAATAGAAAGGGCGTAGTTTAAAAAACAAGTATAAATGACCCCAGGACAAGGACAGCAGGTTGGGGATTGACTGGGGTGGGTCAGGGCAGGGGAGAGCAATGGGGAAAATTGGGACAAACTGTAATAGAACAACAATAAAAAATTATATATCATTCCCCTCAAATGCCCAGGCAGAGAGATAATTCATCAAGTGACATGAGTAACCAAGGTAACAAGGTAGTTCAGAAAGAAAATGAAAAATCTCCAGAAAATAAACTTAAGTGACAGAGAATTCAAGATTGCATTTATGAAAAAAAGAAAACCTCAGTGAGCTACAAACAAAAACTTAGAAAGATAGTCCAATGAGCTCAGAAGTAAAAATCAATGAACAAAAGGAGTACTTGATCAAAGAGATTGAAACATAAAAAATAAATAAATAGAAATTCTGTCATGCAAATGGACAACAGTGTGGTGATTGCAGGGCCAGGAATGGAGGGAGGTGGAAATGAAAGAAGGTATAAGGAGGATAAATGTAATTTATACAATAAGTGGGAAAATACAATAAAAATGAGAAAATAAGAAATTCTGGAGCTGAAGGGTTCAATAAATAAAATGAAAAATAAATTAGAGAGCTTAATAAATAGGGCATACCAGATAGAGAAAATAGACATAAAAGATAGAAATCTAGCCTAGCAAGCTCTGCATCATGCCAGGCTTCATCTCCTCTGTGCCATCTGGTCTGTCACCTGAGCCATTTACTCTGTTGTGAAGCATTAGGGCAACCTGTAGTATTTAGAACAGCAAGTAGAAGTGCCACCGTAGAGGCCAGGACTCTGGACTATGGTGACTAGTGGTACAGCCCCAGAAAAGACATCCCCAGATAGAGATAAGAAAAGCAGTCAGATGTATCTGTTTCCCCTTGAGCCCCGAAACACCATTATTCAAGATCACAAGCAAGGTAAAGAGGAACAAAATGAAAGTCAGATAATGAAGGAAGAAAACACAGGAGCCAGAGCAGAAGCAGAGAGGCAAGAAGACATGAATCCAAAGATAAATTTTCTAAGAGACACATGTCTGAGGAACATAACGACAAGGAACATTCTTCTGATAAAGGAAGAGAGCAACTAAATTCATCTGAAAATGGTGAAGGCAGATACAAACACAAAGAAAGAAGGTCATCAAGAAGCAGAAGTCACTCAAAATCTAGGTTAATGAAAAGCATCATTGTAGTTAAAGCAGAAAGCAGAAGAAGTCAAGATCCAGAAGCAGAGAAAGTAAGAAATGATCCAGAAACAGGGAAAGATAATGTCGCCTCCAATCTCTTCCCACTCAAGATCAAGACACATACATAGGAGTAGAAGCAGAATTAGGACAAGGAATACAAGTCGAGATACAAATAAGAGAATTGAGTGACTTCTGGACAAGATGGAGATGTAGCTAGGACTTCCAATACTACATTGAATAGAAGTAGACATCTATTTGTGTGAAAGCGGACATCGTTGCTCACTGGAGAGCATTATGCTAAATGAAATAAGCCAGGTGGTGAAAGACAAATACCATATGATCTCACCTATAAGTGGAACCTAGTCAACAAAACACACAAGCAAGCAGAATGCAGCCAGAAACATTGAAATAAAGAGCAAACTGACAGTAACCAGAGAGGAGAGGGGAAAGGGATAATGGTGGATAACAGGGGATGGCCGTCAAGGAACATGTGTAAAGGATATATGGGCAAAGCCAAAGGGGGTAGGTTCAAGGGTGGAAGGCAGGGATGTGTGAGTGGAGGGAATGGTCGAGTGAAAATTAAGACAACTGTACTTGAACAACAATAAAGAAAAGAAACAGTATGGTATTGGCAGAAAGACACACAGACCAATGGGACAGAATTGAGACCCCAGAAATAAACCCACATATACATGGGCAAATAATTTTCAACCAACAAGCCAAAAACATACAAAGGAAAAAAGAAAGTCTCTTCAACAAATGGTGTTTGGAAAATTGGAGAGCCAAATGAAAAAGAATGAAATTATATTGGTCTTTGTCACCAGTCACAAAAATTAACTCAAAATGGATCAAAGACCTAAATGTAAGGCCTGAAACAATAAAATACATAGAAGAAAGCAAAGATCCAAAACATGTGGACCTTGTTCTTAGGGAGGATTTTATGAATTTGACCCCAAAGTCAAGGGAAGTAAGAGTTAAAATAAATGAATGGGATTATATCAAGCTAAAAAGCTTCTGTACAGCAAAAGAAATCATCAATGAAACACAAAGACAACCAACTGAATGGGAGAAAATTATTTGTAAATAATACCTCCAATGATGGGCTATTATTCAAAACATAAAGAACTCACCCTGGTGGTGTGGCTCAGGGGACTGAGCGCTGGCCTGCGAACCAAAGAGTCATCAGTTTGACTCCCAGTTGGGGCACATGCCTGGGTTGTGGGCCAGATCCCTGGTGGGGCATGCAAGAGGCAACCATGCATTGATGTTTCTCTCCCTGTCTTTCTCCCACCTTTCCCCTTTCTCTAAAAAATAAATAAATAAAATCTTTTTTAAAAACATGTAAAGAACTCACACAGATCAACAACAACAAAAAATCCAATTTAAAAATGAATAGAAGACCTAAACACACCCTTCCCCTTAGAAAATACACAAAAGGCCAACAGATATACCAAAAGATGCTCAGCTTCACTAGTTATTAGTGAAATGCAAAGCAAAACCAGAACGAGATACCACCTCACACCTGTTAGAATGGCTATTATCAACAAGACAAAAAATAACAAGTGTTGGACAGTTTATGGAGAAAAAGAAACCCTCATTCACTGCTAGTAGAATCATAAATAGGTACACCTGCTGTGGCAATCTCCAACACTATGGAGATTCCTCAAAAAATTATGAATAGAGTTATTATATGACCCAGCAATACCTCCTCTGGGTATCTACCCCAAAAATTTGAAAACATTTATTTGTAAAGATGTATGTACCCCTATGTTCACTACAGCATTATTCATGATGACCAAGACATGGGAAAAATAAAAGTGTCTTTGATGGGTGATTGAATAATAAAGATGTGGTACATAAATACTATGCAATATTGCTTAACCATAAGAAAAGATGAAATACTGCCATTTGCAACAACATGGATGGTTCTTGAGAATATCATGCTAAGCAAAATAGTTAGAAAAAATCAAGAACTATATGATTTCACTCATATGTGTGATATAAAGGTGAGGCAACAAATGAACAAATGAATAAGACAAAGAAAAACTCAAAGACCCAACAGTATGGTGTTTATTAGAGGGAAAAGGGAATGGGGAAAAGGTAGTAAAGGGTAAAGGAAATCAAATATATAATGATGTAAGGAAATTTGATTTTTGAGTGGTGAACCCACAATGCAATATACAAATGATGTATTATAAAATTGTATACTTGATACCTATGTAATAGTATTAACCAGTGTCACCCCAATAAATGTAATAAGGCATTTTAAAGGCATAGAAATTGGGAATAAGAAAGTAAAACTCACTTTTTTCAGGTGACACAATTCCACATATAGAAAACCCAAAGATTACACACTTAAAGCAACTAGAAAAAAATAAACAGAGTAAAGTTGTAGGATACAAAATCAATGTACAAAAACCTGTTGTATTCCTATACACTAATAATGGAACATCTGAAAAAAAGAAATAAAGAAACAATTGCATTTGCAATTGCAACAAAAAGGATAAAACACCTATGTATAAATTTAAAGGATGTGAAGGACCCATACAGTGAAAACTCTAAGACATTGTTGAAAGAAATTGAAGTACACACAAAGAAATGGAAAGATATTCCATGTTCATGGACCGGAAAAATCAATATAGTTAAAAGCGCCTTATTGCCTAAAGCAATATACAATTAAATGCAATCCCCATCAAAATATCAATGTAATTTTTCCAAAAAAAAATCATCAAATTTGTATGGAATCACAAAAGACTCCAAATAGCCAGAGCAACCCTGAAAAAGCTGGAGATATTACACTCCCAGATTTAAATTATACTACAAAGGTACAATAATCAAAACAGTGTAATATTGGAAGATAAACAGCACACAGAGCAAGAGGACTAATTGAGAGCTCACATGTACAGGCAACTAATTTTCAACAAAAAAAGTCAGAAACACAGTGAAGAAAAGAAACCTCTTCAAAAATGGTGTTGGGAAAATTGGAAGGCCACATGCAAAAGAATAAAACCAAACTGCTATTTGAAACTTACACAAAAATAAACTCAAAATAAAGACTTAAATATAAGATTTGAGGCAAAATACATAAAAGAAAACATAGGTACTAAACTTATGGACCTTGGTCTTAGAAAGGATTTTATAAATTTGGCCCCAAAGTCAAAGGAAGTAAACATAAAAGTAAATGAATGGCACTATCTAAACTGAAAAGCTTTGGCACAGCAAAAACAAAAACAAAAACACACACTCACACACACCTCCAATAAAAGGCTAATATTCATAACTTGTAAAGAACTCATACAATTCAACAACAAAAAACAAACAATCCAAGTAAGAAATGGGTAGAGGACCTGAACAAACACTTCTCCCCAAAAAACATACAAATGGACAACAGATATATGAAAAGATGCTCAACTTCACTAGCTATTAGGGAAATGCAAATCAAAACCACAATGAGATAGCAACTCACACCTATTAGAATGGCTATTATCAACAAGCCAATAAATAAGTGTTTTAGAGGATGTGGAGAAAAAGGAACCCTCATACACTGCTTGTGGGAATGTAAACTTGTGAAAGTTTCCATTTCACTGTTTCCATTTCACTATGGAAAACAGTATGGAGATTCCTCAAAAAATTAAGAATAGAGCTACTTTATGATCTAGCAATCCCTCTTTTGGGTATCTACCTAAAAATTCAAAAACATATATTTGTAAAGTTATATGTACCCCTATGATCATTACAGCATTATTCACAGTAGCCAAGATAAGAAAACAGCCTAAGTGCCTGTCCTTTGATCCAATACTAGTTTGTCATAAGAAAGGAGGAAATACTGCCATTTGTGTCAACAAGGATGGATCTTGAGAGTATTGTGCTAAGTAAAATAAGTCAGATGGTAAAATCTGAGTAGTCTAAGTAAAATGACAAGAACCATATGACTTCACTTATGTATGATATAAAACATAAAGAAACAACAACAAATAAAACAAACTCATAGACATAGATAACAGTGTGATGGTTACCAGATGGTAAGACAGATAGCAGAGGTAAAGGGGGTCAAATATATTGTGATGAAAGGAAAGTATACTTTGGGCGATGAGCACAAAATGCAATATACAGATAATGTATTATTGAATTGTACACTTGCAACTCATATAGTTATTAACCAATGCCACCCTCATAAATTTAATTTTTAATATATCTTATTGATTATGCTATTACAGCTGTTCCATTTGCCCCTTCATTCCCCTCCACCCTGCACACCCTCTCCCACCCACATTCCCCCCTTTAGTTCATGTCCATGTGTCATAAGTTCTTTAGCTTCTACATTTCCCATACTATTCTTGCCCTCCCCCTGTCTATTTTCTACCTACCATCTATGCTACTTATTCTCTGTACCTTTTTCCCCCTCTCTCCTACTCCCACTCCCCTGTTGATAACCCTCCATGTGATCTCCATTTCTGTGGTCCTGCTCCTGTTCTAGTTGTTTAGAAGCTTAGTTTGTTTTTGGTTTTGTTTTAGGTGTGGTTGTTAATAATGGTGAGTTTGCTGTCATTTTACTATACATGTTCTTTATCTTATTTTTCTCAGATAAGTCCCTTTAACATTTCATATAATAAGGGCTTGGTGATGATGAACTCCTTCAACTTGACCTTATCTGAGAAGCACTTTATCTGCCCTTCCATTCTAAATGAGAGTTTTGCTGGATAGAGCAATCTCAGATGTAGGTCCTTCCCTTTCATGACTTCGAATATTTCTTTCCAGGCCCTTCTTGCCAGTAAGGTTTCTACTGAGAAATCAGCTGATAGTCTCATGGGAACTTCTTTGTAGGTAACTCTCTCCTTTTCTCTTGCTGCATTTAAGATTCTGTCCTTATCCTTAATCTTGGGTAATATGATTATGATGTGCCCTGGTGTGTTCCTCCTTGGGTCCAACTTCTTTGGGACTCTCTGAGCTTCCTGGACTTTCTGGAAGTCTATTTCCTTTGCCAGATAGGGGGAGTTCTCCTTTATTATTTATTCAAATAACTTTTCCACTTGTTGCTCTTCCTCTTCCCCTTCTGACATCCCTGTAATTCAGATGCTGGAACGTTTAAAGATGTCCTGGAGATTCCTAAGCCTCTCCTCATTTTTTTTAGTTCTTGTTTCTTCATTCTTGTCTGATTGGATGTTTCTTTCTTCCTTCTGGTCCACTCCATTGATTTGAGTCCCAGTTTTCTTCCCATCACTATTGGTTCCCTGTGCATTTTCCTTCATTTCACTTAGCATAGCCTTCATTTTTCCATCTAATTTGTGACAAAAATCAACCAATTCTGTGAGCATCCTGATCACCAGTGCTTTGAACTGTGCATCTGATAGGTTGGCTATCTCTTGGTCACCTAGATTTATTGGCTCTGGAGCTTTGATATGTTCTTTCATTTGAACTTTTTTTTTTTTTTTTTGGTCTGGTCACGCCTGGTACACAGTGAGGGGCAGAGCCTTAGGTGTTCACCAGGGCAGGGCCACCCAGTCACTGGGTTCTGACACTGTATGTAGGGGTGGGGTCAAAGAGGGAACAACGGCACTTGCTCCGCTCTCGTATTTCAGTCCCTTCTGCTGCTTCCCACAAGCAAATGGGGCCCTTCTGGTGCTGGTTCCTGGGTGGGTGGACTTGTGTATATTCTAGGACCCTGCCATTCTCTCCAATGAACTCTCCTGTGAGACTGGGAGTCTCTCCGGCACCTCAACCCCCACAAGTGTTTTCAGTTGGTGCTTTTAGGCTTTATTTCCTGGGGCTGGAGCCCTGGGTTCCACGGTCTGTCTTGCTCCCCATTTTTGCCTGGTTTATCTGTGCACAAATGTGTGTCCACGGTCATCCAGCGGCCTTGTGCGCCTAACTGGGTCTGCCTGTTGCCACCCCACTCCCAGGGTCTGCCAGCCACCACCTGTGCACCTGGGACCACCAGCCACCAGTTTTTCATGCTAAGACCCCTCTTCGCTGGCTGCCGACTCCCCCTGTCTTACCGGTCTGGATGAATAGTTGTGGGACTTTCATACAGTTCAATTTTCTATCAGATCTGGTTGGTTTTTTTGTTTCTAAATTTTTGTTGTTTTTAATTTTCGTTGTGCAAGGAGGCACAGTGTGTCTACCTACACCTCCATCTTGGCTGGGAGTCATCATAAATTTAATTTTTTAAAAATGTCTCCAATTAGCCATCTAAGTTTCCAATTTAAGAAACCAGAAAAGAGCAAAACAAACTCAAATCAAAGAGAAAAAATAAGAGATATAATTGGAAAGCTATGAAATTTAAAAAGGAAAACAATTTTAAGAATTAGCAAAACCAAAAGTTATTTTACAAAGACCAGTAAAACTGATAAACCTCTCATAACACTGACAAAACAAGAGGGAAAACACATATGACCAATGTCAAAAATGAAAGAGAGCCCTGGTTGGTGTGGCTCAGTGGATTGAGCATCAGCCTGTAAACCAAAAGGTCACCAGTTCAATTACCAGCCAGGGCACATGTCTGGGTTGTTGGCCAGGTACTCATTTGGGGGCGAGCCAGAGGCAACTGATCAATGTATCTCCCACACATTGATTTTTTTCTCTCCCTGCCTTCCTTTCTCTCTAAAATTAAGTAAATATATTTTTTTAACTTAGAGAATATCACTACAGACCCCTGAGACATTAAAGGAAAAGCAAGAGACCATTACAAACAACTCTTTACATGTATAATTTACAACTTAGATGAAAATTGAATGATTTTTTAAAAACAAAATCCAAAAACTGATCAAGAGTAAAAAGGTTATCTGATTAATTTTATATCTACTAAAGAAATTGATTTTGTAACTAAACACTTTCTGGAAAAGAATTCTCCAGACCCAGATGATTTTATTGGTAAATTATACCAAACAAATACCACCATTTCCACACAATCTTTTCCAGAAAATAGAAGAGGGGGGAATATTTCCTAATTCATCTCAAGACATCATTATCTTAATACTAAAACCAGTTAGAGACTCTGTACAAAACACTATAAACCAATATCTCTCATGAATATAGATAGAAAATTTCTTCATGAAATATTAGAAAATCAAAAACAGAAGTATATAATAGAATACACCATCATGAACTGAGTTTCCTACCCCCCCAAAAAAGGGAAGGTGTTCTCCCTAAAATTCAAAACAAGACAAGGATGTCCACTCTCACCACTCCAATTCCACATCAGACTGAAGTCCTAACCAGCGCAAGATGTCAGAAAAAGAGAAAAGGACACATAAATTATAAAGGAAGAAATAAAATTAACCTTAATTGCATATGACATGCTTGTCCATGTAGAAAAATCACAAGAAATATACAAAAAAAACACTTCTAGAATTAATAAATTGAGTCAGCAAAATCTCAGGTTGCAATGCCAACACATACACAAAAAATGACTGCATTTTCATATATTAGCAATGAACAATCAGAAACCAAAAAATTTTAATACCATTTCAATAGCATCCAAAAAATCAAGTATGTTGGCATAAAACTAAAATATTTTGTGTATGTATGCGCTCTTATATTTAAATTATAACTGCTGATGATAGAAATAAAAGAACACCTTTAAAAATGGAGAACCTTCCAATCATCATGAATCGTAAGGCTCAACATCTCCCTAAAATTGATATGCAATTCTAATGCAACTCCTATTAAAAGAGCAACAACATTTGTTGGTCTACATTATTTTGGTCTTAAAATGGATAATTATCAGTAATATTATTCCCAAGCAAACTTGAATGGTGTTATTTTATTCATAATTTGCCTTGCTTTTATGCCTTGTTTTTCTTAACTTCTCCATATTTATATTTGCCTTTTTTTCAGGTATTTTCTATTTCAAAAAATTGCCTCTTTTAACAGACTGATGGTTGCTACAGAGGAGGGAGGATTGGGAGATGGGTGCAAAAGGTGAAAGGATTAAGAAGTACAAACTGGTAGTCACAAAACAGTCACAGGGAGGTAAAGTACAAGAAAGAGAATATAAGCCCTGGCTGGCGTAGCTCAGTGGATTGAGCACGAGCTGTGAACCAAAGCATTGCAGGTTCAATTCCCAGTCAGGGTATATGCCTGGGTTGCAGGCCACAGCCCCCACTGTGCAACCTCACACTGATGTTTCTTTCTCTCTCTCTCTCTCTTTTTCTCCCTCCCTTCCCTCTCTAAAAATAAATAAATAAAATCTAAAAAAAAGATAGAGAATACAGTAATAACATTGTAATAACTATATATGGTACCCAGTAGGTACTGGAAATATTGAGAGGACCACTTTGTAAAGTATATGATTGTCTAACCACTATGCTATACACCTAAAAATAATACGAAAGATATTTAATGTAAACTGTAATTGAAAAATAAATTTTTAATACAAAAAGATTTGTTGATTTAGACAAGCATAGTCAAAACAACTCTGAAAAAGAAAAATAAAGTTGGAGTACTCACACTACCCAATTTTAAGAAGCACTGTAAAATTACATTAATAAGACAGTGTGCTATTGGCAAACAAATACACACCTACACCAACAGAACAGAAGAATAAGGACTGCAGAAAGAAACACACATAAATATGGCCAATTTATTTTTAAAAGAAGTCCAAAGACTATTTGAGCAAGAACACAGTTGTTGGTTTTTGTTTTGTTGTGTTGTTGGTTTTTTTTTTGTAATAGTGTTAAATTCGATGGAAAGACATTCGGTGGAATTCAGCGAAAAAATTAATCTCCACTAAACCTTCACATCTTATACCAATATGAACTCAATGTGAATCACAGATCTGAAATATATACACTATCAAAAATTAGAACAAAACATAGGAGAAAATCTTTCTGACCTGGAGTTAAGCAGAATTCTTAAACATGACACCAAAAGCACATCCTTAAAAGAATAAAAATAATAATTTAGATTCTATAAATATTAAAAACTTTTACTCTACAAATAATACTGTTAGAAAATGAAAAGATAAACTACCCACCATGAAAAAAATATTTGCAAATCACACAACTGGCAAAAGGGCTGTATCCAAAACATATAAATGACCCTCTAAAATTTAGTCTAGCCCTGGCTGGTGTGGCTCAGTGGATTGAGCGCTGGCCTGCAAACCATTCCGTTTCCAGTCAGGGCACATGCCTGGGTTGCAGGCCAGGTTCCCAGTAGGGGGCATTAGAGAGGCAACCACACATTGATGTTTCTCTCCCTCTCTTTCTCCCTCCTCCTCTTCCCCTCTCTAAAAATAAATAAATAAATAAAATCTTTTTTAAAATAAGTAAAATTTAGAGTCTAAATTGTAGTAAAAACAACTCCCTGGATTGACCAATCACTCAAGAGACTAGGAAGGACTGGCACTTTATCAGACCAATCAACAGGCAGGCCAGTATTAGCCTCTCACTAATCACAGACAACCTCCAATCAGCCAATAGAAATAGAAAGCTAAAATAAGAGGAGGGGCCTACATGATCTCCAAGGCAATCAATTCTCCGCAATAAGGGAGAGGCTGTCTGTAGTGAGCGCCAGATGCCCTAATGCGGGTGTTTGAGAGGGGCAGGGAGGGAATTTATGGGGGGACAGGTGAGGAGTTAGAGGGGGAATAAGGGAGCAAGGAGGGCTTCATAAATGGGCTAAAAGGGTGTTTTAACTATATTAGTGTTTAGAGGGAGCACAGCTTTTAAGAGACTGTAATAGGTGGACACAGAAGGAGCTCAAAGGTCAGGAAGCTAGGTGGAGAGGTAAAGAGAAGACCTTAGAGGGAGGAAGAGCAGGACGTTATAAAGTGACAGAGAAAAGGCTGAGTGGCGTGAGAGGGACTTAGAGTTCATAGGTGCTCAAAGAAAGTCTAGAGGAGCCAAGTGAGAGTTTATGTGGGGCTGGGGGAGCAGTTTATAGGGACAAAGTGGGGGGTAACTGGGATGAGCAGAGAGTTATTGGTGACATTACAAGTTTCGTAGGACGAGAATTTTTATAAGGAACAATGAAGGTTTTACAGGTGATAAGTGAGACAAAGTGTTGAGTGAGGGTCTTCTTAGCAGGGCATTTTATAGAGGCAAAGACACACTTGCCTGGGTGACAACGAGGCAATTATAGGAATGACATGTGAAAGTGAATTAGTTGTGGTTTCAGGAAGGATAAGTGAGAGTGATCAGAGCCAGAAAGGGATTTGGGTTGACAGGATGAGGCCAAGAAAGACGTGCTGCATGAGTTTGTAAGGCAGTTAGAAGAGATTATAGGAGACAAGGAACAGAGGGAATTAGGGCATGAGGGCAGGTGGGGGCTGAGAGTTCTAGGGGACAGAAAGATATTAAAGGGGACAGGCAGAGGTTAGAAAGGATATGGTGGGAGTTCAACAGTCAGTGAGAGTTTTAAATGAAGAATTCACAGGAGTCAAGGAGACATGTTAGTGGAAGTCAGAGGGAGTGGTAGAATCCAGAAGCCATACTAAGCCATAACCCACTTTCTGCGCCACCCCCCAGGCATTTGAAATTTTGCCTGACAAGCCCCCCAAAGATTACATGTGCCTGTCGATTTTGGCCTTCTTCTTGTGTTTTCCCATAGGCATTGTAGCCTTGATCTTCTCTATCCAGGTGGGAATCTGAAACATGCTAATCCTCCCTCTCCCCTTCTTCTTCATCCTGGCTATAACCCCAATTCAAACTCTTCCTTGTTTCTCTTCTGTGGGTTCAGGTCCCTACCCTATGTCCATTTAGTTCCATGGTTTACCCCATACAATAACCCTTTTAAGCCCATCTATTCCTGTTTTACCTCTCCCCTCAAATCAGACAAGGCACAGCAACAAATGGAATGAACGAGCCTTAGCAGCTGAGACCTCCCACCAAGTCTTCTACATTGCAGTTTTGGGGATTGTTATGGGAAGCCTCATCACACTGATCCTCTTGATCTTCTACATGATGGACTTATTTTCTCGGTAACATCCTCTTCAGTTCATGAACACACCAACAAATATATACAACTGTGCTACTGCCCTTGGCTCTGAGTATACGCTTGGGCCAAATGGGACTCCTGCTGAGCCTGGAGTGCCTGGAATGCCAAATGTTGCTAGTCTGAGCCTGCAATTTGAGGTGGTTGATAGGTAAGGAAGTGGTAGCTCAGGCAGTCCCTTGGACCAGGGCTCAAGGCCAATCCCAGGACCCTGCCAAGGGATAAGGGCCACGGGAGACAGGGTAAGGGCACTGTGTCCCCAGGACAGCCTCCCCTCCTGCCAACATTCATGAGTTCATGCCCCCCATCTGTTTACATTAACCAAGGGCCTTGACCGTGCTGCCTGACTCTGGAGACAGAGCCTTACCCCCATAGAACTTGTAAACCAGAGTGGAAGACAGATCACCAGACAGTAACAATCCACAGCAGTCTAATTTCTAATGGAAGAAACTTAAGAAGGTAGATTGTAAAGGCCAGACCTAATCTGAAGTGCTTATTGTCTACCAGAAAACCAGGAAGTTAAGCAGCTGTCAGTGAGCTTTTTGGTTACAATTTGGTTCATATTCTGATTGTACAGATTTTCTATAATAAGTATAAATTGCCTTCTCTCCCTCCTCCCCCCAGCCATCAAGTTCACTCATTACTTTCTAGGCATCTACAATATAACAAGCACTGTACTAGGAGCTAGAAACACAACAGAGAAAAATAAATAAGACCTCTTTCTGATGGAGCCACATTCCAGTGGGGAAGAAAACTGTAAACAAATAGAACTTTAAATAAGCAACATAATTACAGAGGATGGAAAACATTATGAGTGGGGTGGGGGAGGGGGTGGGGGGAGAGGCCATAAGCTAAAGAAATGCCAGTACCGGACCGCCACTGTTAATGGTTTTTAACAAGATAAGTGAAGAAATTGCCAGTGAGTGCTTACAGCAATTTGCCATGACACTCAAGTATATCATCAAGAGACTTGTCTAATTGGGTATAGAACAAAGGATCAGCCGATGACTCCTTGAAGGAGGTATCAAAAAATTAGTCCTACTCCACAATCCCAGACAGTTTGAGATACAATGGGAGGGAAGAATGAGATCTACAGGGTATATTGTTTAGGGCCTTGTTAGCTGCTGTAACAAATAAACTCCACCAAATAAGTAGCTCGAAAACTAGCTTATTTCTCCCTCACAGAACCTACCAATGGGATACATCTGATGATCCACATATAAAGTCAAGGGTCCTGGCTCCTTCCACTTAGTGATTATACCATCTCCTAAGGGCTCAGAGTCTAGACAGAAGAAGAGTGAAGAACTCACACCTGCTTCTTAAAAGCCCTGGCCTGAGCCCTGGCTGGTGTGGCTCAGTGGACTGAGTACTAAACTTCAACCCAAAGAATCATGGGTTCAATTCCCAGTCAGTCCACATATCTGGATTACAGGCCACATACCCAGCTAAGGGCATGCAAAAGGCAACCAATCGATGTATCTCTCACACACTGATGTTTCTCTCCCTCTCTTTCTCCCTCCCTTCCAATCTAAAAATAAAATCTTTTAAAAAGTTAAAAATGGAACTGCCTTATGACCCAGTAATTCCACTTCGGGGAATTTATCCAAAGAAACCAAAACACTAATTCAAAAGAATATAAGCACCCTATGTACATTGCAGTGTGATTTACAATCACCAAGATCTGGAAAAAGCCCAACTGTCCATCAGTAGATAAGTGGATAAAACAAGTATGGTATACTTACACCATGGAATACTACTTGGCCATAAAAAGAAGAAAATTTTAGCCTTTGCAACAGCATGGATGGACCTAGATGACATTATGCTAAATGAAATAAGCCAGTCAGAGAAAGACAAATGCCATATGACTTCACTCATATGTGGAATCTAATGAACAAACTGAAGGAACAAGTCAAGTAGAGATAGACTCATAGATAGAGAGCAGGCTGACAGTCTGGGGCAGGGGTGGTTAGTGGGTGGAGGGATGAGCAAAAAGGAAAAAGGACTCATGGACATGGGCAACAGTGTAGTGATTACAGGAGGTGGAGGGTATAAGGGGGATAAATTGTGATGGAAAAATACAATAAACATAATGTATGCCAAATTTTTTAAGTGGAGGAACAGGAAGCTGGGTCCTCAATGACATCACCATCATCATCATCATGAGAGTCATTGAACAGTCAGTTGTGTTCAAACAATATTCAAAGTATCTGATTTAAATGCTGCAACAACATTGAAAAGTAGGTGTTGTTATTGTCCCCAATTCATAAATGCAGAAACTGAAGCCGGAAAGGTTGAGAGACTTGCCCATGGTTATCCAGCTTGTGAGTGATGGAATCAGAATTCAAATGTTATTAGTCTGACTACAGAGGTTTTGCTCATATAACTGCCTTCCAGTGAACCATATCAGCCAAGATTTTTCTTTTTCAGGAGGGAAAAGACTACTTTGAGTTGGGTTTTCAGACAGTCATAATCCCAAAAAGAGGTTTAGCTCTTGGTCCAAAGGAGGTAATCCAACAAACCTGGTGTTGGGGGAGGTGGGGCAGAGAAGGCTTTCCTGGGATGGCACACGTGAGGAGGAGATAGCTATTGGAGATAAGAAATAAGGGCGATTGAGGAAGCAGCAAAGGAATCAAATCTACAGGAATAAAACCCCAGAAGTGGAAGGAAGGTACTGTCCCAATGAGAACACTGGTCTCCTCTCTGGAAAAGTTTTAACCTGTGGATAAGTTCTCTCCACTTGGCCTCAGCATCTCTCCCACCTGCCTCCTGCTACACTTTAACCCCATCATCATTATTCCTGCCCCAGCCTCAGTCTTTTCCTGTGATCCACCCTCCATAGAACAACTAGAATGTTCTTTCCCACTTTTTAAAAACTTTAAATTTCTTAATCTATTTAGATAAAGGTTTCAAATCTGCTTCTTCTCCAATAAAACACCAAATGGTGATAACACTAGAGCTGCAGGAGGGCCCGGCATTCTGGGGGCCCTGGAATGAGGTACTGTGGCAGCTTCCATGGAGGCTTTGGCAGCAGCATCCAGAATCGAGGTCATGGCTGTGGTCAGGGCTGGGCTGAGGCTGTGGAGCTCACAGAAGCAAAGCCAAGGACCAGGAGTGGATCCCTGTCATCAGGTTGGGCTGTCTGGTCAAGAACATGAAGGTCAAATCCCTGGAGGAGATTTGTCTCTTCTCCCTGCCCATCAAGGAATCATTGACTTTCCTGGAGGCACCCTTCAAGAAGGAGGTTTTGAAGATTATGCCTGTGCAAAAGTAGACCTGTGCTGACCAGGTTCAAGTGATCCAAGGAAGTAGCCACTGCCATCCATTGGGGCCATCACCTTAGCCAAGCTCTTGATTGTACCTGTGCAGTGAGGTTATTGGAGGAACAAGATTGGCAAGCCCCACACTGTCCCTTGCAAGGTGACCAGCCACTGTGCTTCTGTGCTGATGTGCCTCACCCCTGCTCACAGGGGCACTGGCATTGTCTCAGCCCCGTGCACAAGAAGCTGCTGCTGATGGCTGGTGTCAACAACCACTACATCTCAGCCAGGGACTGCACTGCCACCCTGGGCAACTTTGCCAATGCTACCTTCAGTGCCACCGCCAAGACCTACAGCTACCTCACCCTTGACATCTGGAAAGAGATTGTATTTACCCAGTCTTTCTATCAGGAATTCACTGACCATCTTGTAAAGCTCCATGCCAGAGTTTCTGTGCAGAGGACCCAGGCTCCAGCTGTGGCCACCACATAATTTTACACAAGAAAAATAAAGTAAATTAAGCCTGTTTTTAAAAAGCGTTCAAATCTACAAACTGTACTGAAAAATAATCTAGCAGACCCCTGTGTAATGTACAGATTTAACAGATATGAACATTTTCCTCTATCTGCATCAGATCTCTTATTTTTAGCAATAAAATATTACACAGATTAAGCCCCTGGCCCCTCTTCTCTGTTCCCTTCCTCCCTCCCTCTGTCCCTAAACTCAGGTTGCTGTGAATCACTCCTATGTGCATTTTGCACTTTTATTCAATATGTGTGAGTACACTTGATGATGCAGAGTTGTTGTTTTGTGTGTGTAAAGTGTGGGAAAGCTAGTGCAGGCTGGAATAACTTGTTTCTGCCCTTGATGGTACGAGCATCCACAGGAGAAGATGGCTTCCTTCATCATGGATTAAACACACACCTGGCCCAGGAGTTGGAGAGGTTGAAGGAAGATCCAGGAGAAGGTGAAATAATTGCTGGCCTGGCTGCTGCCCTATGCAGAAATGATGAGTCAGCAGCCAGCCACCCAGACAAGCTGTGTGATCTAAGAAATGGCAGCTGCTTCACTTCTGACCTCCAAATTTTGCCCAAGAATCAGTTTGCCCATGCTAATCAGACACATGGAGAAGAGATATTTCCGTGATATAGTTAATTCAGTCTAGTCAAGCTGACATATATCACAAAACTACTACACAGAGACTGGAGGGGAATAGTGAGAAGATGGTGAGTAGCTGCTGGGGAGATAGTCACATGACCAGATCTGCTCTGCTCTTACATCTTAGTCTAATAACCTGTAAGTGGCTTTTTTTAAGAGTTGCAGGAGTATGGCACCTTTGTTACAATTGACCAATAGTGAAGCATTACTACTAATTAAATCCGTGTCTTACATTAGGGCTCACTCTGTGTTGTACAGTTCTATGGCTTTTTACAAATGCATAATGTGATGTATCCACCATTACAATATTATACAAAATAGTTTCACTCATCTGAAAATGTTCCTTGCTTCACCTCTTCACCCTGGCCCCCACCCCATGATTCCCTTGGCAACTACTGATCTTTTTTACTGATCTCTATAGTTTTGCCTTTTCTGGAATATTGTATAATTGTAACCAAACAGTACATTGTCTATTCAGATTGTCTTCCAAAGTGGCTGTATTACTTTGCATTCCCATCAACAATTAATGAGAGTTCTGTTGTTCCACAGCCTCAATGGCATTTAGTAGTGTTGTTTTGGATTTTAGACATTCTAATAGACATCTAGACATATCCCATCATTGTTTTAATCTGCAATTCCCTGATAACATGATATTGATCAACTTTTCATATACTTCTTTGCCATCTGTATATCTTCTTTGGTGAGACATCTGTTCATAACTTTTGTCCATTTTTAATTGGATTATTTATTATCTTAGGGTTGAGTTTGAAGAGTTCTTTGTATATTTTGGACCCAAGTTCATCATCAGATATGTTTTGCAAATATTTTATCCCAGCCTGTGACTTTTCATTCTCTTAACAGCCAATAATTTTTTTTAAGATTTTATTTAATTTTTAGAGAGGGGAGGGAGGGAGAGAGAGAGAGAGAGAGAGACATCAATGTGTGGTTGCTGGGGGTCATGGCCTGCAACCCAGGCATGTACCCTCACTGGGAATTGAACCACGACACTTTGGTTAGCAGCCTGCGCTCAATCCACTGAGCTATACCAGCCAGGGCTACAGCCAATGATTTTTTAAAGGTGAAAGATTTATACGACCTGAAGAGAAACCAGAGTATAACAGCCAATAATTTTTAAAAGCCCCTTGAAAGGCTCATAGACCCATGGCAGACATGCTGTCCATTGATATTTCTTTTTTTTCGATTATACTCTAGAATGCTGTGAGTGAGGGAAGGGATAAAGTCAAAGTTATCCATCTTGACCTACATTGGTATATGGCAGTAGGTAAGGACCTAAAAACAGTTCCCCCCCTCCAAAATGTCAACAGTTATCTCAAAATGCCTATTAAAATTTTTAAAACAACACCCATTAAGAAACTTCTTATTCACCTGTCCAATGATATTTAAATAGAAAAATACTTCACAAGGGGCAGAAGGGTGGAGATGTTTGAGAGAAAAAACAGCTGTTGTGAAATTAGGCATCATGGAATAGCAGCTGCTAATCTTTCTTCCAGAAAGCCCACCTGGATAACATTAGTCCCTGACACCTTCTTCTACTTCTCTGCCTTTATGAAGCATTTGAAGCTGGACTCAGCTTCTCCCCCAAATCTGTTATCTCAATGGTGATCCCATGGTCCCCTTGTCCCTGGGCCAGACACTGAGGACGTATCCTTCATTCCTCATATGGATAAGTCCCCACATTGTTAACAGTACCTCCCCCAACACTTCCCTTTCTTTCATGTCCCCATTTTAAAGTCTGCTCCACCTATTCTACATCCCAGAGCCTTGGACCTCATGCTGGTTGCCATCCCCTTCCCCTACAGCCAATCAATTACATCCACTCAGTCATCTTCTCTCTGCTCCGCTGGACCTACTGTGGACCAGCAATATCCTTGCTCCCCACTCCTCATTCTGCTCCACCCTCCTCCCTGGGTTCCCAGATTTAGTGTCACTCCACCACCTCTCCCTCCCTTCCATTTGTTTTTTCAACAACTTTTTAGAGTACAGCTCTGTATTGGACACTAAGAGCAGAGTGGTGACCTAGGCAAGTATGTTGCATGAAAGGTCCCTGAATGTTACCATTTTCCAGGACTCTATTTGAGGCCAATGGGCTCTCCAGAACTCCAGCTCTAGCACCTAGTGCTTTCTGGGGCATCCCACAGACCTCTCATATTCCCTGTAATCCCAAATTGACCCACCCCCGTTGCTTATTTTCTACCCTCCCCACCTGGTGATGCATCTATTCCCCCATTGAACTGTGAGCTCCGTTGCATGAAGACTGGGACTGTCTCAGCCCCTGCAGTGTCCCACACACAGGGTTGGCTCATAAATGTGATGGAATGGTAATGAGGCAGGAGACAGCATAGGAAGAACTCTGAGACTGTAATACTGTCACTGGCCAGCATTGAGCACCCTGGTTGCCAGGAAATGCCTTTTACCAATTAGGTAGATTAAACAGTAAACCGAGGCAGCACGGAGGAAGGAGACAGGAATCACACGCTAACTCAGCAGTACTGAGCCTGGTCTGATAATATTGCCAGGTGTTCCAAAATCACAAGAAACACTATATTAGCAAGAAAGAAGGAAAGTCCTTCAAATTCTATGTGACATTTCCACTATCTGGGAAAGAAAGCCTTGAAACTGTGCTTTCATCCCAAGGCCTGAATGTGGGAGAGGGTCCCCGGTACCCAAAGAAAAAGCCCATAAAACAACTTTGGTGAATTGCCTACCTCTAGTTACTATCTGTCCCCTGATGCTTACAGAAAGAGCCCATAAATACCTTTGGAAAGTGCCCCAAATTTAATTGACTGCCTCCTGTCACGTATTTGTTTTACAATAAGATGAACAAATGGGGTCTGGAGCAAGATAAGGATTTGGGCTAACAGACCCCCACACATACCTAAGTTTGGGTAGTCACATCCCCCCAGGAAAGCTGCCACCACATGTACCCATTAATCAATATGTAACTTTTTCCCCTTCCTATCCCACCAACTATATAAGTCCTGCGAACAAAGGACTCACTTTCTCTCGGGGGCTCAGGGTGCTCTTGGCTCTTGGGCCACAGGGCCTCTGGCCACCCAGCCTCAGGCTGCCCAGTGACTTGCCACTCTGGTCTTCAGCTGCTCTTGCTTTTCTCACCCTACTTTGCCCTGAAACTTTGCCTTTCACCCCCTACTCTACCCAGTCCTGCTCTCTTCCATGGGAACAGGCCACTAATAAACTGATTACATACTACTAGATTTACTGATATGTAATTCTTTACATGCTTCAGCAAGAACCAGGTCTCTCCCGTCAACAGTAAGGACAAAGAACTCTGAAAGAAAGCATTCCAGGGCCATATTAGGGTCATGCTATCTGCCCTCTATCCTTCACGCAGACCTAAGACACCCTGTTTCTGAAATTAAAGAGCTGTAAGTTTGGCATCTCCTTCCTTGGCTCTCATTCTGCTAGAATGAAAGTTCCTTTTTGGCAAGAAAATCAAGCGAGGCATTAGGGCGCCTCTTAAGCGATAAGTTGGTAGTGAGAGGGAGGAAGCAGAAAGCAAGTGGGCCCCACTGCTTTGTCCACGCCCCCTTCATCTTCATTTAAAGGGATTCATCGTGGAGAAGTGAGAGATGCAAGGCCTCTCCGAGTCCCTGCAGAGCCCGGAAGCTCCGGTTTGCCTGGCAACTGATCAAGTCACAGTCGGTGCGCGCGCTGGTGACGTCAGAGGTGGGCGCCACTCTTGAAGTGAGTGTGGGAGGTGGCGGCCGAGGCGCTGTCATGGAGGTGGTACAGGAAGCGCGGGAACTGCTCTGCTGGGCGGCGGAGGAGATGGAGGCGCCGGAGGCTGCCCGGGTGCCGGAGTCGACGCTGCGCAGGTGAGGGTCCTTCAGGAATGAGGATTCCCCAGCCTAGAGAGAGTGTCTCCGGGAGAGACAACCTCGTCTTTACTGAAGACGCGCCTTCCTCCTCCTCCGCGCCAGTGAGAATAACCTCCAAGGGCGCTCCCCTCAACCCCCGAGTAGTATACCCTGGAAGAGGATATTGCATCTGAGTGAGGACGTTATGACGGTAACCCTCACACTCCACCCGCACCCCGTGAGGGCGCCCAGAGGTCCTTGGCACCAGTGAAGGTCCTCCGTGAGATATTAAAGCCCTCTTCCCATTTGTAAATAGGATCTCCTGGGTAAGGAAGGGCTCCCTGCAGCACCGCCCCCCCCCACCCACCCATGCCCGCCAGTGAGGACCCCACCCACTGGAGATTAAATCTGTAGGAGTGATACCCCACAAACTTTAATGACAGAGCACTTCCTGGCAGTATACCCCTTGCCCCCACCTCTGGAAGTGACTGGAAGTAATCCCCTCCACAGAGAAAGGAAGCACCCACCAGCGAATAAGACTACCCGCGCGCCCAGTGAAAATCCCTCCTCCTTCATGACCCTCCTAGGAAAGAATATCTTGGCCCCAAAAATATGAATCCTCCCTCCTCCCTGGAAATAAGAATTCCCTAGTAAAGACCTTATCCCCCACCACCACCCTGGGAATGAAGATCCTCCACCCTGTGTGATGCCCCAGGCACACCCTTACATGCTATCCCCACAGGCTGTGCCTGGGCCAGGGGGCTGACATCTGGGCCTATGTCTTACGACACGTGCACAGCCAAAGGTGAGCCTGACTGCATAAGGGAGGCTATGGCAAGAGAGGGGACACAGACAAGTCCCACAGTAACTCCTCTTCCTCCTACCTCTCCAATGTAGAAACGTCAAGAAGATCCAGGGAAACCTACTCT
Organism: Phyllostomus hastatus; assembly: GCF_019186645.2. Taxonomy (NCBI): domain Eukaryota; kingdom Metazoa; phylum Chordata; class Mammalia; order Chiroptera; family Phyllostomidae; genus Phyllostomus; species Phyllostomus hastatus. The sequence goes on from NW_025333897.1 coordinate 6,236,500, forward strand.
GGTAACTGATCCTCAAAGCTATCCCTTCCTATCTTCCCCAGTCCCATCCAGCCCTTTCCCCACCCAGAGCCTCACACCTTCTGGAAGCCTCTGTCATCCCCTAACTCTGGTCTCATTTCCTCAGGTATGGCCACCAGTACAGTCCAGAGGTAAGAAGCTACAACATTTTCTTTCATCCAAAAACAGGACTATAGATCTTCTGCTTTTGGCTTAGCCTTGTGTTGGATGATAATGGGGATACTGAATCACAAAACAGCCTTGATCCATGTATTCATAATTATAGTCCAAGGGGAGACAGGATGAACTGGGGGGAAGGGGAGGACATAGATATGAGGCACCAAATCTGGTGAGGGTAGATGGGAGAATGGACTACTTTGGGAGAGAGCTTGAGGCCAGTATGGAACTCAGTGTGTGCCAGCGGTCCATGACATCTAGGGGAATGCTTTCAGAAGACCTCAGGACTCCTAGATGAGGAGCTTTTGAGGAAATAAGGACTGGGACAGAGATGTGATGTCATCATCAATGCAGAGACAGGAAATGTGTTGGGAGGGTGCTGTAATGCCAGGAGAAAGGAGTGGGGCCGGGATAGCATCCTAGTGCTCCTCTGGGCCTAGAGATTCAGACACAGTTAACTGCCCAGGAAAAATCTGCCACCCCGCCGGGCAGGTGAAAAGACAACTGGTGCTCCACAAAGATTGATCAGGCCAGGCTGAGCTGCAGCCAGGCCATTTACCTGAGCCTGTACCTGATCCCACCAGGCCTGTCGGAAGCTGGAGCTGGAAGCTGCTGTTGCCCGCCTACGGACAGAGATCCAGGAGTTAGACCAGAGCTTGGAGCTGATGGATCAGGAGACCGAGGCTCAGGGTGACCCACAGGGCTGGATAGATGGGCAGCAGAACAGGTGTTGGGGAAGTACTCATGGCCATGCCTGTTCCTCACATAGACATGGTCATGGAGCAGGCGCTGCAGAGCATGCGAGACACCCAGCGATGTGCTCTCCTCCTCCGGGCCCAAGCTGGGGCCATGCGAAGACAGCAACATGGACTCCAACATCCCATGCAGTGGCTACAGAATCAGCTCAGGCACCTGCAGGACATGGAAAAGTAGGTGTCAAGTACCCAGGGGCCGCCTGCACCAGGCTGGGTGGAAAGATGTTTTCCTCAGAAACCTCAGTACTCTGCCCTAACCCTTCTTGAGTTGTAGAGTTCTGAGCTCCACTCTTTAGGATTTAAAGCCCACAAGACCAGGGAAATTTTGTCATCTCAGCTACCTGTATTTGTGCCTAGAATGGTAGCACCTATATATCTAGAATAGCACCACTGGGAAAGAACAGTAAACAAGGGACAACCCTGCCCTCATGGAGTTCACACTTGATGCAGAGGAGGCAGATGGTAAACTAGAAAGCAAACAAACCCTGCAATTGGAGGTAGAGATAAGTGCTTTGAAGAAAAGGTGATACAATAGGGGAGAAGGACAGGCTCCTCTAGGTAGGATGGTCAGAGAAGGCCTCTCTGAGGAGGTGACATGACTTGGGGAAGGAATTTCCATGAAGACAGACAGCAAAAGCAGAGACCCTAAGGTTGGCATATGGGAAGAACAGCCAGGAGGACAGTTCAGCCTAAGCATCACAGACAAAAGGGAGAGAATAAGGAGGTAAGGTTGGAGAGGTGCACATAGCACCACAGAGCCACTGGAAATCTCCTCAGAGGCCAAGTTCATGCCCTGGCTTGACCACTTAGAGCTGTGTGACCTTGGGCAAAGTTTGTGCCTCAGTTTCTAAGATCTATAAATTGGGGACAATATTACCTACTTTATATGGTAGATATGATAATTAAGTTAAATCACTTAATAGGAGAGTTTCCATTGTTATTATTCTGAGGGTGATGGGGACAAATCACATTGTTTTGAGAGTTTTAAGCAGAACAGTGACATGGCCTGTCTGAGGTTTGAACAGAATCACTTTAACTGCTGGGTGGAGAAAACAGACTGCATAGAGTGAGAGCAGGGAGACCAATAAGGAGGCTAATGGAATGATCCCTCCAGGAAATGACAGTGGCCTAATTTTGGAGGTGGCCTCTGAGATTCAGGCTCAGTGATCCCTGTGACTAACTTTGCTGGCAGCAGGAGGGGGACACAGACATCTGTTCTCCCAGCTCCCTCTAGGGACCCCAGCCCCAAATGCACTCCTCTCTCCAGGAAGGCTAAAATGGATGTAACCTTTGGACCCTTGACATCAGCAACCCTGGGCCTGGAGCCTATGGTCCTGGTAAGAGTCCTGGGCCATAGGGGAAGGGTCAGGTCTAGGGTCAGGTGGACCAGGCCCCAGGTTCCCCATAATGTCCCATCCTCTTCCCAGAGTGATGTCCGAACAGCATGCACCCTCCGAACTCAGTTCCTGAAAAACCTTCTGGTTCCTCAGACTAAAGGAGGCAGCACCCCGTGAGTGTCCTCAGAAACCCTGCAAAGAACCTAGGCTTTGGGAAGGGTTACTTGTCTGTTACTTCCTCGGACATTGGGCCTCTGGGCTGTGTTAGCCCCAGGGCCTGCTCTGACACAACTCCCAGGCTGGGAAGAGGCAGAGACAAACTCACCACAGACAGTGACAACCCACATAGTTAGGGCTATTGGCGGGTGGGGAAGCCTGAGAGGCTCTGGGTACTGAGAGGAGACACTCTACCCGAGTAAGGAAACAGGGAGGATGGGTTTTCTGGTCAGGAAGCTTAGCAAAGGTAAAAGGTAGAGAGGGCATTCCAAGCAAGCAGCAGGTGTGAAAGGGCCCATGGCCAGCAAGTTGGTACAAGAGGGAAATTAGCAAGCATAGATGAACTTGCTTTCCTCATCTGTAAACTGGGGACAGACACAGCTCCTACTTTGTAGGGTGGTGGTGATCATTAGAGGAAGAATTGGTAGTCTTGTAACATTCTTTCCCCCTCCCATAACCCCACAGAACCCCTCAAGAAGACCACTTTGGAACTTCCTACCAGCAGTGGCTTAGCTCAGTGGAGGTAGGTGGGGGCTCTCAGGAAAGGCCACACCCACTGCCCCATGATCAAACCACAGGGTACCAGGACCTGATTCTTCATCCCTGCCCCATCCTCATGTGGTCCCAGTTCACACCCCTGCCCCGATCCTGCCCTGACTTCAACCCTCCCTGCACCAGACTCTGCTGACAAACCACCCTCCAGGCCATGTCTTGGCCGCCTTGGAACACCTGGCTGCAGAACGGGAGGCAGAAATTCAGTCCCTGTGCAGTCCGGAAAGGCTCCAAGATACAGAGATAGCCAGGTGTGTGGTAGTGCTTCCATAGGCAGGCAGGGCGGGTGGCTAAGTGACCTGGGATAGGGTCGAGACCAGGCACAGTAATCTGCTGATAGGGTCAGAACTGAAATCCAGGAACCAAACTCAGCTGGGCTGACACTGATTGCTCTCAAGTGTCCAGCAAGGGGACAGGGCCCCTCCCTCAGCAGTTTCACCCCCACCCTCACAGGTCCCAGGTACCAGACCAATCAGATGCCAGCCAGGCCCTGCCATCCGTGGTTCATCTCATCCAGGTGACCCCCAAGCACCCTTCCCAGGCTCTATCCCCTTCTCATCTCAAGACTCTCTCAATCCCCTCACCTCCAGGGACAATGGCCACCCTAACTTTGTACCCCTGCCCCAGGAGGGCTGGCAAGCTGTGAGTGTGCTGGTCACCCAGCGGGGCCTCCTCCTGAAGGAGCATCAAATCCTGACCCGGCGCCTCCAGAGCCTGATGGAAGAGGTGGAGAAATGTACCCTGGGATCCTGCAAGAGGTGAGGGGCTCCCTGGGCAGAGGCCTCTAGGCCAACTCTCTCCCGGGGGTCTCAGAATATTGGATTTATTCTGCCCTTGGGGCTCTCATCTCTGCCTCTGTGCTCTCCATGCATTTGCTCTCCTTGTGCATCCTTGCAAATGTCATCTCCCCTCCTCCACTGTTAGTCTTAGTCACCTTCCTCTCCATTGCTCTCTTCTGCTTGTCCCCCAGGCAAGCATTGGTGCTAGAGCTCCGAGACTGTGGCCTGCGGGCAGAGCTCAAGGCCCTGTGTGCCCAGAGCCAGGAACTGGAGGAGGCTGCTGGACTGCGGCAGCTTCTGCTACAGGAGCTGCAGGCCAAACAGCAACGGATCCTGCACTGGCGCCAGCTGGTGGTGAGAAGTAGGACTCCGGGAGAAATGGCAGGGCCTAGTGGAGGGTCAAAGTGAGGCTGGGAGCCTTAGGATCCAGAACTGGGCTTCCTGGTTAGGGCAGAGGCCCAGGGTGAATCTCCCAAGAGGAAGCAGACCTGTGGAAAGGGGATGTCAGGGCCCCAGGCTGAGAGTTGGGAAGGAAAAGCAACCTGTCTTAATGGCCTCCTGGCTGTCCAGGGGGAGACACAGGAACAGGTCCGCCTGCTCATCAAGGGCAACTCAGCCAGCAAGATGCACCTGTGCCAGAGCCCAGGGGAGGTGAGTTGGGATTTGGAGTAAGGTCTGGGTAGGGCCAGGTCTCCTAGGGATGGGGATGGGTAACCTCAGGCTGCCCCTCTCCTTTTCTTTCCCTAAAGGTGCTGGCTCTGGTTCAGCAAAAAGTGGTCCCCACATCCAAGGCGGTGACACCACAGAGCCAGGAGCTGCTTCACTGTCTGGAAAAGGAGGCCCAGCACCTGCCCCACCTTCTGCTGCTCCAGCACAGCCCTGGAGGGTGAGACTAGGGCCATCCCGTATATCCCCTCCCTTGGTGAACTGTCCCACTCCAAGACAATAATCCCAGGCCCAAATGTCCCTAGGCTACCAGACCTCACCCTCAGGTAGGTCCTCAGCTCCACTCTGGAATCCTAGTTCCCAGACCCACCTCCAAGTTCCTGGACTTCCCAAGCCCACCCCTCAGCCCCCACAAACTCTTCAACCCAAGACTCCCTCTCAGTGCACCCAACCTGGACTTTCCCCCCAGATTGCAGCCCCTGCCTACAGTCCTGCCATCCATCCACCAGCTTCATCCTGCATTCTCACAGGGCTCCAGCCTCATGGTGCTTAGCCACATGCTGGGGCTCCCCACAGGGAAGGTGAGTGCCTGTCCCCTAGGACCTATCTTCCCATCCCTACCCCCAGCTAAGGTGATTGTCCTTTTCCCCTCCCTCCAGGCTCCAGAGCTGCTTCTCCCGAAGGCTGCTTCTCTTCGCCAGGACCTTCTGTTCTTCCAGGACCAGTGGAGTCTCCGGTGCTGGGATCAGCTCCACATGAAGACCAGCCTACCACCTGGACCATCCACCCAGGGTAGGCCTGCACTGCTTCCGTGTCTAGCATTCTTGCCCATTCCCAGGACCGTCAGCCTCCAGAACTAATCAAAGAACACCCACTGCTGACACAGAGCCTTCTGAGCACTGAGTGCTTTAAGCATGTTCATTATTTTCTTCTGCACAGCAGCCCCCGGGTGTTAGTGCTGCCATTCTCCCTTTTATAGGGGAGGCACATGGACACAGGCCTCAGTAGCTGCCCAGATGGAAGAACTAGAATTTGAATCCGGGCAGTCTGACTCCTGGTGGGTCTTTGCTCCTAACCACTAGGTGACACTGCCCACTAATTACCAAGTATTCATTTGTCACCATCCAAAGGTATACTTGAGTAATTAAAAGCTGGGCTATAGAGTTAAACTGCCTAGATTCTCTTCTCAGCATTACCTCTTGTGTGATCTCCCTGTACCTCAGTTTCCTCCTCTGTGGAGTAAGCATAAGGATAGTACCTTATAGAGCTGCTGGGAAGACATAGTCAGGTGACCCAAGCAAGGCATTGAACAGTGCAGGACATGCAGTCAGCGCTCTGTGTCTCTGGTGAGATTGCAATCATTTTGTGTGATCTAGTGCAGTCTCTTCCAGTCCTTACCATGAGGGAAGGAAGTAAGACTCAGTTTACCAATAAGGAAACAGAAACTCAGAAAAGTTGTTCATTGCTGGATTCCCCCAGCAAGCACTCACTGGGTACCTACCAGGGGCTGCCCCCAGCAGCTCAGTGGGGGAAAAGGCAAGAGCAGTCCAGCCCCAGGGATGTCCCCATGATAGAACCAAAGAGCAAAGAATCAAATAGACAAAAGAAGTGAAATGATGAATCAGGGTGCCGTCAGCAAAGTAGGAAGAGACCATTTTCAGGCCTTTGAGTTTCAGGCTCTCTGCCTTTCCCTTCTCTGATGGCCAGGGAGCCATGTGCAGGAATGGCCCAAGAGCCAGCACAGCTGCATCCCACCTCATGGCATTGTGGAATCTAAATGGGACTTAGTTCCCTCTGCTCCAAAAGCAGTTTTGTTTTTCTTAGGCCTGGTTTCCTTCCCTCAACAACTGATCCTGCCCTCCTCATCCAGGTGCCAAAGCCAGAAATCTGGGAGTCATCCTTAATTCCTCCCAGACCCCTAACCCTACCCACCCAACTTCAACCTGTCAGCAAGCCCAGGTCCCATCTCCCGAGTGCTCTAATCTGCCCCCACTCAACTAGCCTGTGGCTCAGATAAACTCACCTGACCACAGAAGGGCAAGTGTTATGCCCAGTGTCACAAGGCAAGGATGGGTTGGAGTCAGGATTCAGGCCCAAGGAGTCTGATCATACTGCCAGTCTGCACTTGCTCTAAGCTGGGCCTGTTCTGGGTCTGTGGAACAGGACTCTATCTAATCACAGTCCCTAGGGGAAAACAGTGCTAGAGTGAAAGGCTGCAGCAGTCTGAGGAGAAAGCCTTGGGGTGAGGAATGCTGGGAAGGGCTACTAAGGGAAAAGATGATGTCTCAAGTGGTCCTTGGTGGGTAGGTGAGGTTTTGCTGGGGAATAATGAGCAATGCCATATAATACAAACCCTCAAGTACAATGCTGAAGAGTTTGGACTCTGTCTTAGGGTCACTGGGGAGCCTTGGAGGGTTCCAAATAAGAAAAGGAAAGGATCAGGTTAGGCCTCAGGAAGATCACTTTGGCTGTCATGTAGAGGATGGGGCAGAGTGGGAGGCTGAGGCCTGGAACCTGGGAGGGAGGTTGGGAATGGGGGCTGAGTAGGGAAGGGGGAGGGAGCTGAGAGATAAGCCATGGGGATTGATGGCCTATCACTGACAGACCGTCAGGGGGAAGGTAGGCATCCAGGATGAGGTTGGGCAGGGAGGAGACAGTGGGCTTATCCCTGCGATGAGGACCTGGGAGGAAGGAAAGGTTTGGGAGAGATGCTGAGGTCAAGACTAGGTAAGTGGAGATGTATTTGGTAACCCATTGGCTAAAAGGCACCAGAGAACCAGAGGATTCAATGCTACCTCCTGGGCTTCTAACCTGCAGAGTTGCTGCAGATCCATGCATCCCAGGAAAAGGAGCAGAAAGAGAATCTGTGGCAGGCTCTGAAGCAGCTGGAGAACCTGCTGAAACAAGCTCTGGAGCGAATCCCCAAGCTGCAGAGGGTTGTGGGGGACTGGTGAGAGGGGGCTGTGGAGGACTGGTGATGGGGGGTAGGGCCAAGCAGGGTGGAACAAGCCAAACTCAGGGCTTAGGGGGGAGGAAGGGGAAGGGGCTGGTGACAGACAGGCATGGTGTGGGGAAGCCACTGAGGATCTGGAGACCCAGGCCTTTCCTCTAACATCATCCTTTTCCCCAGGTGGGATCAGCCAGGCCAAGTTGCCCTCTCTGGGGAGCTCTGCCAGGGCCTGTCCCTGCCCCAGTGGCAGCTGCGCTGGGTCCAAGCCCAAAGCACCCTGCAGTAGCTGTGCAGATGAAGAAGGGACTCAAACAGCAGTCAAGAGCACATTCACCCTCACACCTCAACGCCCCCACCATGGAAGACAGCATTGCCTGGGTGTGTCGCCCATTGTTTCTATCCACACCTGCCACCCCCTCACAGGCTGTGCTGCTGTTCCTCTCAACTGCCTTACTCCTGTCCGGTCATGCCACCGAAGCCAATGCGGTGCTCTGGACCCAACCCAAGGTCCCCCTGAAACTCCCCTCATCACTGTCACCCTCAACCTAAAGTAATTGAGCACCTGCTGTAAACACTGAGGATCCAGCACTGAACAAAATGGACAAAAGTCCCTACTTTCAGGAACAATGAAACACACCGCTGTATTTAGGGATTCCAGCCCCCTGGCGCAGTTGAAAATCCACATACAACTTTTGTTTTTGACTGCTCCAAAATTTTACTAATAGACTGCTCTTGACTGGAAGGAAGCCTCACTGGTAACATAAACAGTCAATTAATAAACATTTTGTATGTTTCATGTATTATATACTATATTCTTACAGTAAAGTACACTATGAAAAAATGTTATTAAGAAAATCATAAGGGCCCTGGCTGGTGTGGCTCAGTGGATTGAGTGCCGGCCTGCGAAACAAAGGGTCGCCGGTTTGATTCCCAGTCAGGGCATATGCCTGGGTTGCAGGCCAGGTCCCCAGTGGGGGGTAAGGGAACCACACATTGATGTTTCCCTCTCTCCTTCCTTTCCCCTCTCTCTAAAATATTTTTTTAAATCAAGGAAGAGAAAATGCATATACAGTACTGTATGTATTATTGAAAACAATCCACATATAAGTGGACCTCTACAGTTCAACCCTGTATTGTTCAGGGTAGGCTGGACAGGGTGAGAGTGGTATGGTTACACAGTTGTGTTGACTCATCAGAACTCCTTAGGCTGTACTTTTTAGATCTGCATTTCACTGTGTGAATTATTCTTCAATTTATAAAGTGAAATTTACCCACCTAAACTTTATAAAGTAAAACTGGGTGACTTGAGATGCCCCCTTTTCACATACTAAGTTTCTGTGAGTAATTGTATCTGAGTTCTCTCCAAGCCTATTGTCTGTCTTCTGTGTGCCATCCCATGTTTTTTTTTTATTATGCAGGCTTTGTAATACTTTTTATTTTAAAAGTTTTTATTTATTTTTAGAGAGAGAGGAAGGGAGTGAGAAAGAGAGGGAGAGAAACATCAATGTGTGAGAAAAATATTCATCAGTTGCTTCACATATGCCCCAACCAATAACCTGGTCCACAACCCAGGCATGTGCTGTGACCAGGAATCAAACCAGCAACCTTTGCTTTTCAGGATGTGCAACCAACTGAGACACACCAGTCAGGGCTGTAATACCTTTTAGTATCTGAAATGGCTGGTTGCCATCTTATTCAAGGTTTTCCTGTCTCTTGCTACTTTTTTCTCCCAATGAAATGAACTTCATTTCCAACTAACATGGCTCCAGAAGAAATAGAAACACAAATGGAGGGTTTATTGGGGTTGTAGTTAAGTGTATAAATTAGGCAGATTTGACATTTTTGTCATCTTGAACCTAGCTTTCCATCTCCTTTCTTGACCTCCAAAGTACCCTCACTCCCAATGCTCTTTCTGTCCCTGGCTATTCTTCCCGAGTCTTTATGCATTTTCTTTCCTATGTGCCCCCTCCTCCCTTTCTTCATCTCAGCCCCATCTCCCTGCTTAATTTTTCTCCATAGTATATCTTCTAACATACTATGTTTTACTTTATCTTTGATTGGGCAAATTTTCTGAAATATGATTCAAAACCCAGATGCAATAAAGGGAAATTGACAAAAACAAAATTTTGTATGGCAAAAAAAAAAAAATGGGCAAAGTAATAAAAATTACAAACTAGGAATAAATTTTGCAACTTATTCCCTAAAGGAGTGTGTGTATATGCACATGTGTGTGTGATATCAGATTAGAAAAAAATTCCAAGTTCCTGGAGAAATAGGCAAAATATATAAATGGACTACTTTCAGAAAATATGCTGAAAATCATAACAGGAAAGCAAATTGAAATCACACTTTGATACATTTCCAATCAGACTGGGGAAAAGGAAACCCAAAATTTTGACAGCTCACTCTTGGCAAGACTATGGGAAAATAGCGCTCATAATACATCAGTGGACATACAACATGGGACATCACCTATGAGAAAATTTCCAGCAAAGCTGTAACCGAACAACTAGTGGGGTTCTACTGCTTGTTGCCCATAGGCAATAACTCCAGAGACAAGAGTTCAGTGGAAAGGAAAAAGTAATGTTTTTATTTAAAAATATGCAGTTTTTTGGTGGGCACCCCGCAAAGTCCTGCCAGAAGAGTACATGGGCAGCTGGCTGTGGACACCACAGTGGCTTCCCACACACAAGGGCTAAGGGCTTGCCTCCCAGCCACATCACCTCCCAGTACCCACCAGCCCCACCACCTTCTTACCAGCCTAATACCAGAAGTGCTCCTGGTCAGTCCTGGAGCTCTCAGGGAGAGGGGTGTGGGCCTATTCCCTGACTGCTCCTGGGCTGCCCCTGACAGGCCTGCACCGTGGACAGACAGCAGCCACCATAGCTTCACGTCTGAGCAAGGGGCCTGGGGCTTGCTGGCCAGCCATGCTTCCAGAGCCCGCTGGTCCAAGCTTTGACTTGCCCCTGCCCTCTTACCAGAACCTGCTGCGCTTTGGCCAGGCAGGTGTTACAGCACTCAGATGGGGGCATGAGGAATCCTCCCGGGAAGGTCCACAAGCTCAGGAGCTTCAGCTCCCAGCCACAGGACCACCAGTCAGGGAATGGGGGAGCAAAAGCACATTGCATTTCCCTATGCTATGCTTTTTAAGGCCCCCATAATCTCCCACATAGCACAAGTATATGAGAGGGTACATCCCTCCCATCCAATCGCCTCCCTAGCTTTTGGCACCAGCTCTACACTAAATGCCTCTTTTTGCTGCCTCGGGTGTGTATGCATCATCTGGTTTGCTCAGTGACACACGCAAGCGCTGTCTTTGGCGCTTCTCCACCCTTCCCCATTTCTGAGGGTCCCCTGTTACAAAACTAGATATATGTTTACTCTTTGCCTAAGCAATCCCACTGTTAGGAATCTATCCTGGATGAAATACAAGTTGTGGGACCTTGTGTAAAACAACTAGACTGTATTCTTCAGAAGATCAATGGGGATTGGTTGGTTCTGTTTCAGATTGACAGCCAAATGCAATGTGGGATCCACTTGCAAAAATCAACCAATAGCCCTAGCTGTTGTGGCTCAGGAGATTGATCATTGGTCTGCAAACTAAAAGGTTCCTGGTTTGATTTCCAGTCAAGGAACATGCCTGGGTTGCAGGCCAGGTCCCTAGTTGGGGCGGGTGAGAGGCAACAGATCAGATGTTTCACTCCCTCTCTTTCACCCTTCCCATCACTCTAAAAGTAAATAAATAAAATCCTTTAAAGAAACAACCAATAAATGCATAAGTGGAACAACAAATTCATGTTTCTCTCTCCCTTACTCTCTAAAAAATAAATTTTAAAAAGATTAAAGTTTAAAAAAATGGTTTGAAGTACATTTTTGGGACAACTGGAGAAATTTGTGTATTGGAAAAATATTGTATCTTGTTTAAATATCTTTGGTAGAATAATGGTATTGCAGTTATATGGAAGAATGTTCTTAGAGGGTATGTGTTGAACTACTAAGGGTGATATCTGCAACTTATTTTCAAACAAGTCATGCCAGGAGACAATAAGATAGAAAGCAGAGGGACAGAAGCCAGACATCTCAAAATGTACATTGTTTCATACTTTAAGAAAAATTATAAACATCTGTTTGAGCCAAAACTGATAACATCCAGAATCAACATCTCAAATGCTCCTCTTTCATACTTTTGACTAGAAACATCTGATATTTTTTAAATGAGGAAAGGAAAAAAGAAATACCTAAATATTGAAAACAAACTGAAATAAATGTCCTGATTCTGTATAAAGTTGGTGGCACAATTGTTTCAGGTAAGAATTATTTCTGCTGATGTTAAAACAGTACTTTTAGTTAATGCTTCCAGTGGTACATAGGTCCTAAGATAAAAAGAACTGCAATGAAATTTTAAATTGAATTCAATAGATTTTATTATTCATATAATACTGATTTTTTAAAATATATTTAATTAGGTTATTACAGTTGTCCCATTTTCCCCCTTTACTCCCCTCCACCCTCCCTCCAACCCACATCCCCCACTTTAGTTCATGTCCATGTGTCATACTTATAAGTTCTTTAGCTTCTACATTTCCCATACTATCTTACCCTCCCCCTGTCTATTTTCTACCTACCATCTATGCTTACTTATTCTCTGTACCTTTTTCCACTTTCTCCTACTCCCACTCCCCTGTTGATAACCCTCCATGTGATCTCCATTTCTGTGGTTCTGTTCCTATTCTAGTTGTTTGCTTAGTTTGTTTTTGTTTTAGGTGTGGTTGTTAATAATTGTGAGTTTGCTGTCATTTTACTATACATGTTTTTTATCTTCTTTTTCTCAGAAAGTCCCTTTAACATTTCATAAAATAAGGGCTTGGTGATGATGTACTCCTTTAACTTGACCTTGTCTGAGAAGCACTTTATCTGCCTCTCCATTCTAAATGAAAGCTTTGCTGGATAGAGCAATCTCGGATGTAGGTCCTTGCCTTTCATGACTTGGAATACTTCTTTCCAGCCCCTTCTTGCCTGCAAAGGCTCTTTTGAGAAATCAGCTGACAGTCTGATGGGCACTCCTCTGTAGGTAAGTGTCTCCTTTTCTCTTGCTGCTTTTAAGATTCTCTCTTTATCTTTAGTCTTGGGTAATGTAATTAGGATGTGCCTTGGTGTGTTCCTCCTTGGGTCCAACTTCTTTGGGACTCTCTGAGCTTCCTGGACTTCCTGGAAGGCTATTTCCTTCACCAGAATGGGGAAGTTCTCCTTTATTATTTATTCAAATAACGTTTCCACTTGTTGCTCTTCCTCTTCTCCTTCTGGTGCCCCTATAATTTGGATGTTGGAACATCTAAAGATGTCCTGGAGATTCCTAAGCCTCTCCTCATTTTTTTGAATTCTTGTTTCTTCATTCTTGTCTGATTGGATGTTTCTTTCTTCCTTCTGGTCTACTCCATTGATTTGAGCTCCGGTTTCCTTCCCATCACTATTGGTTACCTGTACATTTTCCTTTATTTCACTTAGTGTAGCCTTCATTTTTTCATCTAATTTGTGACCATGCTCAACCAATTCTGTGAGCATCCTGATCACCAGTGTTTTGAACTATGCATCTGATAGGTTGGCAATCTCTTCATCGCTTAGTTGTATTTGTACTAGAGCTTTGATATGTTCTTTTGTTTGGGTTATTTTTTTGTTTTTTGTCTTGATGTTCCTGTTAAGTAGTGAGGGGTGGTACTCACCAAGGCGGGGTAACACGGGTCACTAGGCTGCGATGCTGTGTGTGGGAGAGGGGTCTGAAAGGGAACAATGGCATTTGCTCCACTCTGTGCTGGATTTCAGTCACTTCCACCGCTTCCCGCAAGCAGACTGGGCCCTTCTGGTGCTGATTCCCGTGTGGGTGGGTTTGTGTATGTTCTAGGACCCTGTGGGTCTCTCCAGTGAACTCGCCTGTGAGGCTGGGAGTTTCTCCCGGCACCTCAACACCCACAGGTGTTTTCAATCTGTGTTTTCAATCTGTATTTCCCCGCACTGGGACCATGGTTGTGAGGTCTTGCTCGCCAGTTTCGCCTGGTTTATCTGCATGCGAATGTGGGACCTCCCGGTCCACCAGCCCCCTTGTGGGCCACACCCCTCCACAATCCACTGCCTCACTGGGCCTGCCAGCTGCTGCCTGTTGCCTTGCACACCCAGGTTGCCAGCTGCCACTTTGCTGGGATCCCTCCCGCTCAGCCGCCCCTCCTACCGGTCTGGATGAATATGTCTACTTTCACTCCTTGGCTGTCGGACTTCCTTACAGTTCAATTTTCTGTTGGTTCTGGTGGTTTTTTGTTTCTAAATTGTTGTTGTCCTTATTTTGGTTGTGTGAAGCGGCACAGTGTGTCTACCTATGCCTCCATCTTGGCTGGAAGTCTTAATACTGATATTTTTACTTTGAAAAAGTATATGTTATAATATTCTGAGACCCTACATTATCTTTTTTCATTTTTCATCTTATTTTGAAATTATATATTAGACTAAAGCAAATATGTAGCTTTGCTAATGTTACTGGAGATCAAGATTTTTAATGTAATAAAATTATATATATAAAATCAAAGAAGTGAACACCTCATAATCTTTCATTTGAATTGAAAATATCACAATGAACATTCATGGTTCTTTTTTAAATATATTTTACTGTTTATGTTATTACAGATGTCCCATTTTTCTCCCCTTTATTCCCCTCCACCCTATACCCCCCATCCCACTATCATTCCCCCACCTTAGTTCATGTCAATGGGTCATACTTATAAGTTCTTTGGCTTCTGCATTTCCCATGCTATTCTTAACCTCCCCCTGTCTATTTTGTACCTATAATTTATGCTTCTTATTCCCTGTATCTTTTCCCCTATTATCCCCTCTCCCCCTACCTGCTGACAACCCTCCAAGTGGTCTGTATTTCTGTAAATCTGTTCCTGTTCTAGTTTTTTGCTTAGTTCATTTTTGTTTTTGTTTTTGTTTTAGGTTCAATTGTTGATAGTTGTGAGTTTGTTGTCATTTTACTGTTCATATTTATTATTGTCTTTTTCTCAGATAAGTCCCTTTAACATTTCATATAGTAAGGGCTTGGTGATGATGAACTCCTTTAACTTGACCTTATCTGGGAAGCACTTTATCTGCCCTCCCATTCTAAATGAAACCTTTGCTGGATGGAGTCATCTTGGATGTAGGTCCTTGCCTTTCATGACTTCAAATGTTTCTTGCCAAGCCCTTCTTGCCTGTAAGATTTCTTTTGAGAAATCAGCTGATAGTCTTATGGGAACACCTTTGTAGGTAGGTGTCTCCTTTTCTCTTGCTGCTTTTAAGATTCTCTCCTTATCTTTAATCTTGGGTAAGTTAATTATGATGTGCCTTGGTGTGTGACTTCTTGGGTCCAACTTCATTGGGACTCTGAGCTTCCTTGACTTCCTGAAGTCTATGTACCATGCCAGATTAGGGAAGTTCTCCTTTGTTATGTTTTCAGATAACTTTTCAATTTCTTGTTCTTCCTCTTATCCTTCTGGCACCCCTATGGTTCAGATGTTAGAACATTTAAAGTGTTCCCAGAGGTTCCTAAGCCTCTCCTTATTTTTTTTTTGAATTCTTCATTCTGCTCTGGCTGAATATTTATTTCTTCCTTGTGGTCCAAACCATTGATTTGACTCCTAATTTCCTACCCTTCACTGTTGGTTCCCTGTACATTTTCCTTTATTTCACTTTTCATAGTCTCCACTTTTTCTTCTATTTTGTGACCATACTCAACCATTTCTGTGGGCATCCTGATTACCAGTGTTTTGAACTCTACATCTGATATGTTGCCTATCTCTTCATTACTTAGTTGTATTTTTTCTGGAGCTTTGATCTGTTTTTTCATTTGGGCCATATTTCTTTTTGTCTCATGTGCCTGTTATGTATGAGAGGCAGAGCCTTGGGTATTCTCCATGGCAGGGCAACCCCACATGGCTGCATCATGGCCCTGTATGTTGGGGAGGGGTCTGAGAGGGAACGATCCTTCTTGCTCATCTCTCCTTGGGCTTTCAGTCACTTCCCCACCCCCAACCCCGCCCCCACTACCCATAAGCAAACTGGCTGATTCTGGTGCTGATTTTTGGGTGGGTGGGTTTGTGTACATTCTAGGACCTTGTAGGTCTCTACAACAAACTCTCCTGTGAGGCTGGGAGTTTCTCCTGCCACCTCAACCCCCACAGGTTTTTTCAGTCATAGATTTTTGGGCTTCATCTCCCAGCACTGAAACCCTGGGTTGCTCAGTCTGTCTTGTTCCCCAGTTGTTCCTCCTGGCTTATTCACATTCAAACATGTGACCACCCACCCTGCCAGCCCCCACCTTGCCTGGTCCTCCAGCCACTGCCTTGCCGTAAGTCTTCTCCACTCTGGCTTCCTTCTCTGCCCCTCCTACCATCCTGATGAATATTTCTTCTTTAACTCCTTGGTTGTCAGACTTCCATAAGTTCAATTATCTGGCAGTTCTGGTTATTTTTTGTTTTTAAATTGTTGTCCTTCTTTTGGTTGTGCAAGGAGGCAAAATGTATCTATCTCTGCCTCCATCTTGGCCAGAAGTCCTTCTCTTTCTGAAAGGAAAAAAAAAATACCCTAGCTAAGCCCACAGAAAAGGTCTAGATATAATGACAACCCAGTAACAGTGAACATCCCTAGTGCCCAGATTGAGGTCTCTAAATACTATTTCTGACTATAAGGAACCAGGGGTCTTTGGAGAAATAGCTGATTCCAAGTTTGGAGGAGGAAATGTACAAAGTGAGTATGGGGTACCTTGTGCAAGAAAGCAAGGAACTCCTGCAAGACTACTGGAACTGAGCTGAAAGAACTCAGGAGGTAATCTGAAGGGGCTGCCACAGGCAAAAGTATTAAGTAGTGGTAACGATGACTGCCATGACTTGAAGCACAAAAAATATGTTTGAAAATATACATTTATATTGATATGTACATAATGGGAGTGAGGTCTGGCCAGATCACTGGGCAGAAGGGAGCAGGGGACCCTGGGAGCAGCAGGAAAGGCTGCACCTCTCCTCCATGGGGCAGAGGTTGGGAAGCTCTGAAGAGTATTTGTCCTGGCAACCAGGCAGTACAGCATGACAGAGAAAAAATACCCTCTTAAGTGCTTCTGCCATGCAGAGGATTTGGGACCAGACTATATAAAGTGGAGAGCCACTCTCCTTGTTCTCCCCTCTTTCCCTGCTAACTGAGGGCTGAGTTCCTGAGTACAAGGCCTAGAGACCTCATGGTCTGGTAATGTTTTCTGCACCCCTCCCTGAGCACTGTAGGGCCTGCCTGGCCAGGAGCACAGCAGGCACTGGGCTGGTAGGGCTGAAATGGAGGAAGCCTGGACGAATGGGCCTTGGAAGCCACATGGCCTAGCAACAAGATCTGCACCCCTGCCCTGAACTGGAAGCCACTGGCAGTGCTGGACAACTGGAGCTGCACTGGGTGGGTCCTGCCCAGCCAGGCACACAGATGCACTAGAGGGAAGCAGAGAGAAGTGACTGGAGGAAGAGGGCAGTGAGCCACGAGTAGGCTGCCCAGCCAAGGACTCTGCAAGATGCCTGAAGCCAGACAGCAACTGGAAACAAGCTAAGCCACCTGCATTTCTTATAGGATGGTACTTTAGAGTGGGAGAAGAGGTTCCTGGAACAGCCTTGAACTAAGCTGACAGAGGGTGACAGAGTGATTTTCTTTGGGTGTCTTAAAGGAAATGAGCTTTGAAGCAAAAACCCCTATAGCCTTTGAATAAAAAATGACTTTCCCTTCCCACCAAACTCTGCCTCTAGAGTTTTGTCTATTGGCAGTGAGTGATAGGACCCCACTGGTTTTTGGTATACTTATACACACAAACCTCATTGGTCACCTTTGAAAGATTCTAGGGCCCTAGCTGGTATGTCGCAGTGGATTGAGTGCTGGCTTGAAAACCAAAAGGTCACTGGTTCAATTCCCAATCAGGGCACATGCCACAGTTGTGTACCAGGTCCCCAGTTGGGGGAGTCAAGAGGCAACTGATTTATGTCTCTTGCACATCCCTCCCTTCTTCTTTCTCCCTCCCTTCCCCTCTCTCTAAAAATAAATAAAGAAAATATGTTTAAATGAGTTGGCTAGAAAAAACTCATTTTGAATTTTTTTTCATAAAATAAGGAAAGAAGCAAAGCATGGTCTCTGTCTTTCCTGCATATGAACAAGTAACAAAATTCCTGATGAGTAGGCAATTATATGAAAGAACCACTAACAATCACAAAGAGAATGATGAAATTCAAAAAGCACTACATTGTATACATAAATGAAGTAATAGATACAGGTAATAGTGGTCAAGGGCTGCTAAAACTATTAGTGGAAAGATTGATTGACTTCATAAAATGACTGAAACAGAATGACACTGCTAATCAAACCTGGTATGACCAAAGGAGGACAGCCAGGCTTATGCTGATGGGATACAATGGGATATATTGCAACAGCATTACCTATGAGGTGTTCTTTCACCAAATTAAACCTAAATTTAACCAAGCTTCTACCTGTCAGTACAATATATAAGAAAAGGGGAAGGGAGTATTGAGGAACAAGTGAAACAATGTAATGTAATTAGTTGAATCCAAAACGTGACACATCCTGTAGGACAATTGATCCAGTGTTTTCAACAAATAAAAGGCCCAAAAATGGGGAGGGGAGAGAAAAAGAGAGGAAGAAAAGAAGAAAAAGGTAGGGGGGAGGAAATGTATAGATTTAAAAAGACAAGATTTTAAAAGCTGGAACAATTTGAGCAAGAAAATACAGTAGGATTAAATTACAACTCAAACTATAACAGATCCATGAGTCCAAACTGGTATGATTTAATAATTAAAGGGGAGAGAATATGCAAATATCATGTGCAGAAGAATTCCAAATAATTTATGTAGATATTCCATATCTTAAGTGTGGCCTGTGGATAATGACTTTCTTCCAAAGAGCATGGAAAAGGAGTTAGTTTTATTTTTTTAAGTAAGTGTTTAGTGGAAAAAGCTGACAAATACTACCTTAGCCAGGAGATCAAATTTAACACGAAGAGTGGTCAGTCATGTAGATAGTATGTATCTTTAATATGATACGATGAGAATTGTACCTTACTTATGTGGTCTCCCCAACCCTGCAAAAAAAAACACACAAAAAAACAAACAAACCATAAACCCAGTCTAATGATGAGAGAAACATCAGACAGATTCCAAATGAGAAGATACTACAAAATACCTGACCAGTTCTCAAAACTACTGATGTCATAAACAACAAAGTGTAAAAAATTGTCACAAGCAGAGAAGCTGAAGGAAATATAACTAAATGTAAGGTGGTATCCTGCTTAGAATGCTCAAACAAAAAAGAGAGATTAGGTAAACACTAAGGAAATCTAAATAAAATATGAACTCTAATTAGTAATGATGTCTTTAAAAAACTTCCTATTCTCTTAGCAAATCTCTAGCACAGAAAGAAACAAAAGTCAGCATTTAAACAAAGCATTCATTTGTACTGACTCAGACTGAAACTTCGAGAAACCAAGATAGCCAATAAAATTGTTTGACAAAAACAAACAAAAAAACGACTAACCCAAATGCAACATGTGGGTCTTATTTGAATCCAGAGTTTACAATACAATTATATAGAGACAATTTGAGGCAAAGAAAATCGAACAGTCTGGGCGTTAGCTGATATTTAGAAATTGTATTTCTTGGGTTTGAAAATGTTTTTAATAGTCCTTCTCTGTTAGAGAAACATCATGAAGCATGAATTGACAGATGGCCAGAATTTAATACACCTCAGCAAAAAATAAAAAAATATGTAAATGAAACAAGAAGTGTAGAATATTAGTAATTGTGGAGAGGTAGAAAATTTTCATTGTATTATTCTCTCTACTATTGCATATTGTTTAAAATATTCATAATAAAACATTTTGAAGACTACCAAAACAAGTCAGCTGTATCACAAGAAAGGGCACAGATCAAACCTGCACATGTGACCTTCTGAGTTGACAAATTTGGCTACTGTCTCTTGGCCTTTACATGAACTATTCCTCCGACCCAAAATATCTCATCCCATTTCATCTAGCAAAAACCTCCAACTATCATACTCTCCAGGAAGCGCCTCCTCTGAGCTCCTTACATCATTTCTCTATTCTTTCTGGGAGTCACTGTCCGGCACCATGTCTAAAGCAGATTGGGAGCCCACGCGCCTGAGCTATCTCCAGCCTAGCCCACAGGCCTAGGCTGATGCAGACTTAGTGTGTTTTAAAAGCATTATAATTGCTATTATTTAGGAGAAAGAAACATTGATTCGTTGTTACACTTTTTGCATTCACTGGTTGCTTCTTATAAGTGCCATGACCCGATATGGAACCGCAACCTTGGCGTATGGGGACAACTCTAACCAACTAAACTACACCGACAGGGCTTAAGTGTGTTTTAACACTTCCGGGAGGGCCTCCGAACTTTCCCGAGCTCTCAAAGGTCCAGTTCCTACTTTAAGGACGGACTCTCTGACTTTCGACTTCGGAGCGCCCTCATTCACCCCCATTTTTCCTTGAGGGCCCCGCCTCCTTCTTGGATGCACTCCCACAGACCCAG
Source organism: Phyllostomus hastatus (assembly GCF_019186645.2). Taxonomy (NCBI): domain Eukaryota; kingdom Metazoa; phylum Chordata; class Mammalia; order Chiroptera; family Phyllostomidae; genus Phyllostomus; species Phyllostomus hastatus. The sequence goes on from NW_025333897.1 coordinate 6,256,534, forward strand.
ATTCTTCCATTGGCTCGTTTTCAAGCACTGTGATTGGCCTATACTTTTCCTTGGGTGGGCTCTCTGGGCGGAGCCAGATTCTCACTGGCCCTCGCTCTAAAGACGATCCCGTTTGGCGTATGATGTCACGTACCAGCGCCGGTCGCTTTCGCTTATAGGTCATCCGCGAGCGTCTACACTGACGTACCCAGAGAGTAGACAGCGGAACCGGTGGAGCTCAGGCGGTAGTAGCGGACACAGGGAAGACGGCAGCTATGGCTGGGGCGGGGCCGGCCCCGGGACTCCCAGGTGCAGGAGGACCTGTGGTCCCGGGCCCTGGCGCCAGCATTCCGGGCAAGAGCGGCGAAGAACGCCTAAAGGAGATGGAGGCGGAGATGGCCCTGTAAGGCCCCCGACAGGGCAGAATAAAAGCAGCCTAAAGTCAGAGCTGCCGAACCCTAGGGCCTCCAGGCCCCAATAGGCCCACCATATGGCTCTATCATGAGGAAATGGGACGTTCTGGATTGTGGGGGCGGGAGTAAGAAGAGGTTCGCAGGGGTGAGGGCTCTGTCTCGAGATAGCCAGCATTCCAGGATTGGTGCAAGGTCCTGAGCTGTGGTGTCTGTCCTTCAGGTTTGAGCAGGAAGTTTTGGGGGCTCCAGTCTCCGGAATCCCAGCTGCTATATCTGCAGTGCCTACGGTCCCCACAGTAGAAGCGATGCAGGTCCCAGCAGCTCCTGTGATACGCCCAATTATCGCAACCAACACATACCAGCAGGTACGTCTGGGCTGTGGCAAGTAAGTCAAAGAGCAGAGTGCCTGGAACTCAGTGTTTATATATAGAGAACTACTTACATGTTGGCTTGTTGATTAATTTGCATGGCAAATATTTTTGTTCCAGGCACTGAGGACACAGTAATTACTAAGGCAAACAGTATTTCTGCCCTTTGAGAGCTTATGTTCTAAAGCATGTTGTTTAGTAGAACTGTATGCAATGATGGAAATGCCTCTATTTAAGTTACATATTTGAGTTAAATAGTTCCTTAATCTCCTTAGTCACTTTCAAGTGCTCAAACATATATGACTAGTGGAGAGAAAGACTACTAAAAAGAAAACAGTTAAATAAAACTTGTTCATTATGTCAACAAATAATTATTGGGTGCCTTCTATGCACCAGGCACTATTCTAGGAATTAGGCATATATAGCAGAGAACAAAACATAGAACAACAATTACTACCTTTTTGGAGTTTACATTTCACTTGGGAGAGACAGGTCAAAGTACAGTTAGAAGGACAGAGAAGCACTGTCAGGGAAGGCCTTTTTGAGGAGGTGACATTTAAACAAAAATAATAAAGGACATGATGGTGGAAACCATGTAGATATCTGGGGAAAGAGCATTTCCAGTAGAAAGAACTGCTAGTGCGAGAGCCATGAGGCAGGTAAGCACCCGAGATGTTCAAGGAACAGCAAGGAAAGTAGTGTAGCTGGAGTGGAGTGAGCAAGGGGAAGGGTGGCAGGACATGAGAACAAAGAGGTGATAGACACCAGGTCTGGTAGAGCTTTGTGGGCCATGGTAAGGACCTAGGTTTTCACTCTGAGATGGGAAACCACTGAGGGATTTTGAGCAGATAGGTGATGTGGTCCAACTGAGATGTTAACAGGGTCATTCTGGCTGTGTTTGGAGAACAGACTGTAGGGGAAAGGGCAGAATCAAGGAGACTGAGGAAGAGGCTACTGTAATGATCAAGGCAAGAGACAATGGTGGCGGCATGGGAGATGGGGAGGAAAGGCTGGACATAATTTCAGATAGTGCTACATGGTGTGGGGCAGATGAAAGAGTAGGATAGTGAGAGTTGCTGCTAAGGATGGACTAAGAACAGCTTTAGCTAGTGTGATCCCAAAAGCCTCCCTGAAAAGTGCCATTTTAACTAAACCCTAAAGATTGACAGATAACCAGCCCAATGCACAGTGCAAAGAATGAAACCCTTGACCTCCCAAGGTGAGCCATCAAGGGCACTTTGGGAGCACTGAGTCAGGTCCCTTACCCCAACTTCCTCCCCAACAGGTCCAGCAGACTCTGGAGGCCCGAGCAGCTGCTGCAGCTACAGTGGTTTCTCCCATGGTGGGTGGCCCTCCTTTTGTGGGCCCAGGTAAGTAAGGATTGGTGAGATGAGGGAGCCAGGGGATTAGGGAGGGTGGTAAGAAGGGATGACCAGGGCTCTCCACCCACCATCCTGGTCTCTCCTCTCTGTCTCTCCTCTCCCAACAGTTGGCTTTGGCCCTGGTGATCGGAGTCACCTGGACAGTCCAGAGGCTCGAGAAGCCATGTTTTTGCGGCGAGCAGGTAGTTCTGGGGCCAGGAAACCCACATTTAACCAAGCACTCGTATTTCAACTAGTTAAGCCTCTTGCTCTAACTCACACTATCCATTTCATCCCTGCCCTGATGTTGTCATCTTCCTAAAGCACAAACCTGATTATATATTTCAAGTCATTTTATCCTTAATAAGGCTTAACTTGATCATTGTAAACCAGCCTCCTACTGTCACCCCTAATCCCTACCCTGCTGTTTTTCCTAGCACTTAATACCTTATAACAAGCTGTACAATTTACTTACTGTCTTTTGCTTCCTCTAAAATATAAGCTCCATGAGGAGCAGAAGTCCTGGTGTCTGCTACATAGTAAGCATTACATGCTATCTGTTGGTGAGATGAACCATCAAACAAGAACCAAGCTGTTCACCTGACAGTCAAGACCCTACATCACCTAGCCCCTTGCAGAAAGATCCTCACATCCTCCCAAAGCCTTAAATATTGTTGGGATGTGCCAGCAATGCTCATGTTGAAATTCTCTCCCTTGCTCACTCTCGCCCAACTGTACCCTTCTAAAACCTATCAACTAAACCAAAATCAAATTAACCAAAGTCAACTAAAATCTGTCCTTTCCACAGACCATTCTTACTTTTTTGTTGTTGAGGTAAACTTTATACACATAGTTTTTGAGATAGTACTTCCTTAAGTGTTACCTAAAGTTCTGGTATAATCTCTATGAGACTAAACATTACTTAAATCCTGTTATATTTTTTTAATCTGATATCTGATAAATTTTTTTAAAGATTTTATTTATTTATTTTTAGAGAGAGCGAAAGGGACCTGGCCCACAACCTGGGCATGTGCCCTGACCGGGAATTGAACCAGCGACCTTTTGATTCGCAGGCTGCTGCTCAATCCACTGAGCCACACCAGCCAGGGCTGGTATCTGAGAAATTCTAACATCTCTTCCTCTTTATGGTTTTGATCAAAATGCAAATCTGACCTAGTCCCCCTGCCCAGCTTCCAACCCTTCTGTGACTCCTTGGTGCCCTTGGAAGAACATTCATGGGTCAGTCAATAAGGCTGTGTTTGGATGCCTGCTGATGTCTTGACCATTCTCTTATGTTCTCCAACCCTGACCTCTATTACAACTATACTAAACTGAAAAGGGAAAATTATTTTGTTTATAAATGTTCTCATTGCCGTTATTTTTTCCACTTGTGTTTTGCCTGAGTCTTTATTATCCTTTAGGTTTCAGCTCCCAGGCCCCTTTCTTCAGGAAGCTTTCTCTAGTCTCCCTGGATAGGTCAGAGGGCTCCTCTGGGCTGCCACTACGCCCTGGGCTTCCCTCTTTAGCTCCAATCACCATGCCTAGACTTTCCCCCATCCTGGGTCTAAACACCTTGGGCTGTCACTCCCTAGTAATGGGTTTATTCCCTCCTACTCTGGGTGAGGAGCTCCCTAAGAACCTTGGTCTTTTGGCGTGTCCCTGGACAGGCACAGAGGAGATCCTCAGTGATAAATTTCTGCTAAATGTACAAATGAAAAGACCCTTGTATCTCCCAGAAGGCTCCCTACACTCTTCTCCAGGATTCTTAGATGCTTAATTAACGCCCGCCCCCCCTCCCCCCCCCACACACACACAACTTGTCCTAAGTGCCCTGGTCCCCCATGACACACACACCCATCTCTCTCTCCCACAGCTGTGGGCCCCCAGAGGGTCCCAATCCTGCGTCCAGCCTTTGTCCCCCATGTGCTTCAGAGAGCAGGTGAGGGGCCAGAATCATCATCCCTGCCACATAACCCCAAGCCCTCTTAACTCCCTTACTAACACCCTGACAGATTCTGCTCTTTCTTCTGCAGCAGGTGGTCCTCGCCCTATGGCCCTGAGGCCCCCTCACCAGGCCCTCGTAGGCCCCCCTCTGCCTGGGCCCCCTGGACCACCTATGATGTTACCACCGATGGCTCGGGCCCCGGGGCCTCCCTTGGGCTCCATGGCTGCTCTGAGGCCTCCTCTGGTAAGTGTGAACAGTGTGCAGTAGATGTGGAGATCCTTGATTCTGGACTGATGGACTTTGTCTAAGGTTGTCTTTTCCCCAGTGTTTTGTGTGTTTGCCTTCTCACTCTGTCTCTGTCTCTCCTTGTATTTCTGTGGCCAAATCTTTCTATTTCTGGTTTGTTTGGTTGGTTGGGGTTTTTTTTTGTGGGTTTTTTTGTTTTTGTTTTGAGAAAAATAGAGAAACATGAGCTGTGGATATATTTCTATCTCTTCATCTCCATTTTTCCTTTGTCCCTCTCTGTTTTTCTGTCTTGATGTCTTTGTCCATGTGTTTTTGCATGCGCATGTGTATGTCTCTAACTGTGTTTCTCTATTCCTGTGTCTGTCTCTGACTAGAGACTCCTTTCTCTGTCTTGATTGATATCTTTTGCCTGCTTTCTGACCCCAGGCCCTTGTTTTGTTGTACAGGATGGGAATGGGAGTAAGGTCTGAGCCTTGATCTGATCCTTTCATTTCTTCCCCTTGCCCACAGGAAGAACCAGCAACACCCCGAGAGTTGGGCCTAGGCCTGGGGTTGGGCCTGAAAGAGAAGGAGGAAGCAGTAGTGGCAGCGGCAGCTGGGCTGGAGGACGCTAGTGCAGCCGTAGCTGTGGGAGCTGGAGGTGCCCCAACTGGCCCTGCTGTCATTGGTCCCAGCCTACCACTGGCCCTAGCCATGCCTTTGCCTGAGCCCGAGCCCCTGCCCCTCCCTCTGGAAGTTGTGCGAGGCCTGCTGCCTCCACTACGAATTCCTGAGCTCCTGTCCTTGCGACCACGACCCCGGCCCCCACGGCCTGAGCCACCCCCTGGCCTCATGGCTCTTGAGGTAAGCAAGGAGCACCACAGTAAGGGGATAGAAAGGACTGGGAGGGCAGACAGGATCCCATGAGCTCCTATACACAGAAACACGTGTAGTCCTCTATCAGTGAAGGTACGGGGGCCCGAGAAGTTGGAGGAGCTAGGAAGACATCAGGGAGAGAGTGGCAGACACATAAACCCTAGACTCAGGAGTACGTTCAGTCCTTTAACTCTGGAGGCAGGAGGCCCAGGGAGTCAAGGAGGGTGACAAGGGGAGCAAAGGAAGGTGGGAGGAAGACTGAGGAGTCTAAAGACTCTTAACACCAAGCCTTTGCTCCCCTTTTTTTCCTTACGATTTTATTTATTTTTAGAGAAAGGAGAAAAAGAAGGAGAGAAACATTGATGTGAGGGAGAAACATCAGTCGGTTGCCTCTTGCACACCCCCAGCCAAGGACCTGGCCTGTAACCTGGCATGTGCCCTGACTGGAATCAAACCAGCAACCTTTTGCTTTTGGGGTTGATGCCCAACCTACTGAGCCACACCAAGTCAGGGCTGCTCCTCTTTCTTCTGCAGGTCCCAGAGCCATTGGGTGAGGACAAGAAGAAAGGAAAGCCAGAGAAATTGAAACGCTGCATTCGCACGGCAGCTGGTAGCAGCTGGGAAGACCCCAGCCTGCTGGAGTGGGATGCAGGTATGTGGGCCAATGTCCAGGCTCAGGCATTGCTCAGCCAGTTAGGCCAAATTCTCTTCCTTGGGGCAGAAGAAAGGAAGGTGAACCAGGTAACTACACAACTGCCCCCTCTCTGTAGGGAAGGCACTGTTAGCACACCTCATGGAGGACTAGGCTGTGGCTCTGAGAGAGGCAGGCTGTCACCCAGCCAAACAGAATTTGGTGGAGGTGATCGGCACCTGGGACCTTCTAGCCGCTGTTTCTTATTCATGAGGGGCCTGGCTTGCTAAAGGTAAAAGAACATTGTTTTTTTCCTCAACTTTTTTTTTAATTTATTTTTTAGAGAGAGGAGAAGGGAGGGAGAAAAACATCGATGTGCAAGAGATGCATCAATTGGTTGCCTTTCACATGCCCCCAACTGGGGAACCTGTCCTGCAGCCCAGGCATGTACCCTGACTGGGAATTCTCTCTGTGCCTTTTGCCTCTCTGGGACCTTTTCATTCCCAGGCTGGCATTCAGTCCACTGAGCCACACCAGCCAGGGCTTTTCCCCCAACTTTTTATGAAAACTATTAAACATAACCCTGGCTGGTGTGGCTCAGTGGATTGAGCACCAGCCTGCGAACCAAAGGGTCACCCGTTCGATTCCCAACTGGGGCACATGCCTGGGTTGCTGTCCAGGCCCCCAGTTGGGGCCGCATGAGAGGCAATCACACACTGATCTTTTTCTCCCCCTTTTTCTCCCTCTCTTTCTCTGAAAAGAAATAAAATCTTTTTAAAAGGGGGGGGCGGAATATTAAACACTAAACTGCACAATGAACAGCCATATATCTACCACCTAGATTCAGCAATCAATATTTTGCCATATTTACTTTAGTTCTCTATTTGTATGTGTGTTTTGGGGGGTTTTGCTCAATCTAAAGCAAGTTATAAATTATCACTTCACTCCTAAATACCTCAATATTTATCTCCTAAGAAAAGTGACAAATCTCTTCCATGCCAATATCATTAACACATCTAAGAAAATTAACAATAATTCTATGGTTTCTCATATTCCATTAATATTCACATTTACTCAGTTCTCCCCAAACTAATAACTCTCTTTCCCCAAATCAGGATACATGCAGTTTTATGCCTCAAATGACCTTTTAATGAGAATCATCTCTCTCCTACTGCTTTGTCTTGGGTATAGTAATTTGAAGTGCCCAGGCTAGTTTTCTTGTAGAAGGTATCACCCTATGAGTTTCTCAGATTATTTTCTCCTGAACTAGTCTATCTTGTTCTCAGTGTCCTTAATCATCACAGAAACCATGGGCAACTCCAGTTGTAGCCAAGGAAAGGGACCTACCTCCCATCCAAGTCCTTGACTTCTGCCTCTTCTCTTGGGACAGTCTACTACCCCAGGCCAGGGGTCATGGCAGCATAGGTCCAGATGAGGCCAGTATAGGCGGTAGACCCTAGTTTTGTGACATAGTCTCATCTTCCCCATCTCTAACAAGGGGATAATAATAGTATGTGCTTCATGAGGAAAGGATTCTTTGGACGTGAGCATGTTCAGTTGAGGCTCAGGCCCACCCTAGGGGATATGCCCAGAAATGGCAACTGAGATCAGCCTTGGAGAAAGATTGGGCAGTGTGTTCAAGTTTCGGGGACTCATGTGGGAACTAAGAGTGGACTGGCTCAGTGGATTGAGCACTGGCCTGTGAACCAGAAGGTTGCTGGTTTGATTCCTAGTCAGGGCTCATGTCTGGGTTGTAGGCCAGGTCCCCAGTTGGGAGTGTGCAAGAGGCAACTGATCAGTGTTTCTCAATCTCTCCCTCTCTTTCTCCCTGCTTTCCTCTCTAAAATAAATAAATAATACAATCTTTAAAAAGAAAAAGGGCTTTGCTGAGGAAAGATGAAATCTGTGGTAGTGGGGTGCCATTATGGGAACCAGTGGTGTCAGGTACCTAGGGTATGTCCATGGGGAGGTATCCAGGAGACCAAGGGATGCCAGAGGCTGAGAGAAGAAGCCAGGGCTGGGACAGAGTTAGGGGCTTCATCCTGGGAATGGATGATATGATCCTAGGGTGAAGAAGGTAGTGCAACTAATTGAAAGTAAGAACGTTGGAGTCAGATGCCTGAATTCTATCCCAACTCTACTACTACTGGTTGAGTAATTTCGGGCAGGTGACTTGACCTCTCTGCGTCTCAGTGTAAAAGGGCTGTTAAGAGTGCCAGATATGCTAAAAACTCATGAGTGCTTAGCAGAGAGCCTAGCACAGGGTAAGTACCATACAGGTGTTGGCAGTTATCACTAAGGGGGCCACAGGCAGAGACTGCTAGGGATGCAGAGGGGCTTGGCGGAGGAAGGGGGGGATGTTGAGACTCCTCCGGAGAAGGCCCTTTAAATAAGACAGACACTGGGCAAGCATCTGCATCCTCTGACCTCTCTTTCGCCACCCCAGATGACTTCCGGATCTTCTGTGGAGATCTGGGCAATGAGGTGAATGATGACATCTTGGCACGCGCCTTCAGCCGCTTCCCATCCTTCCTTAAGGCTAAGGTGATCCGCGACAAGCGCACGGGCAAGACCAAGGGCTATGGCTTCGTCAGCTTTAAGGACCCCAGCGACTATGTACGCGCCATGCGTGAGATGAATGGTGGGTGAGGCCTCCCCTGGGAACAATGGGTGTGACAGATATTTGGCCTAAACCCAATCCCAAACCTGACCTTGAACCTCCATTCCCATAGGGAAGTATGTGGGCTCACGCCCCATCAAGCTGCGCAAGAGCATGTGGAAGGACCGGAACCTGGATGTGGTACGCAAGAAACAAAAGGAGAAGAAGAAGTTGGGCCTGAGATAGGGTCTATGGTTGGGCACCTGCTCCCACCTGGCCAGGCATTGGTTCCTCCCCAGTGTTCTCTTTGGAAAACCTGTAACTATCCACCCCACCATCTTCCTCAAAACCAGTTTCAATAAATTTTTGTTCATTTCCATCCCTGGCTGAGCTTGGAAACACTCTTTGGGGTACAAGGCCTTGCATCTCCCCACCTGGGAATAGGGTAGCCATGAGTTTATGCAAATGGTCATTTTTCAGTCCCTACTGAGTGCCCATTACATCTTCTGGAAACCTCTTAAGTGCACACTGAGTACACCCCTTTTCATGGAAGAGGAAGCTGAGGCTCAGACCCATGCTCTTCTTACTCTAGCCTGTGTTCTCAGCACCAAGGTAGGGGGTGGGAGGGTCTACTGGTCCCTGCCCTTCTGGAGCTCACAGCCTTCTAGGCTTTCAGCAAGTGCACCTAGGGCCTACACAGTGCTTGGAGACACATTGGTGACTGTAACAGTCCCAGGCCCTGTTTCCTCAGAGCTCCTGATCCAATGGCAGAAGAGAGGCCCATTGCCAGACAGTGACAGCTCAGAGAGGTCAGGGTTAGAGTAGGGGGACCCAGGGTGCAAGCTGGGAGTTGAGGAGGGCTTTCTGAAGAAACTGGCTGTTTCTGAGACTGCCTCATTCTCTTCTGTCATTCTTTCCAAGTCTGCAGTTCTCAGCCTTTGGATCTCTGAGTCTATTTCCCATTGTTTTCACTCTGCTGAACCCTAGACTGTCTTTGTGGGGGGTCTCCCTGAATGTTTCTTTATCTCCTCTGTTGAGTGGCCCCTGGTTTGTCTCTGTGCATCTGTATCTGAGTCGATTCTCTCTAGGTCTCCTCTCCCAGCTCCAAGTTTGTCTCTGCCTGTTGAAAGAAGATCCACACAGGAACTTGAACACCAGACTAAGAGCTTAGACTTTACTCTAATGGCAGCAACCAGCCCCAAGAAGCTGAGACAGTTCAAACAGGGAACCAGCGTCACAGATCTGCACTTTAGAAAGAGCCCTGAAATTACTGTGTGCTAAAGTCTGGAAAGAGGTTGAGGAAGAGGGAGATTGCATGTTGCCAGCAGGAGGGGATGAGGGTCTCCCAGGGGCACAGTGGTGAGAACCCTGGATTGGTAGGGGGCAAGAGAGGAAGGGAGAAACTGCCAAGGCCTGTCAGGGAAGCTAGCAACCCAAGAGAGGTGTTCAATTTTCCTCTGTTTCCGTCTTTCTGCTTTACAGCCCCCTCTCTGACGTCACATTTTCCAGTCTGTTCAGAGGATGAGGGCCTCCTCCCCCAGCAGGAAGTGCCCTTCAGATCCCTACCACTTGGCTGGACCACCCAGCTGGGGGACCCTCACCTGCACACTACTAGCCCTCCCTACTCCTGCCCTGCTTCTCACTAATCATGGTGGCAAGGGAGGAGATGGGAAGGAGAATGGCGACAGAAAGGAGGCTTTTAAAGGGTGCTTAAGTCTTCCTGAGGACAGGGAGAAAAAAATCAGTCATGGGTTCAGATGGACAGAGATGAAAGGGCGGGGAGGGAGGCAAAAGGATGAAGAGAGGTGAGAACTGTGAAGCAGTACAGTAAGACTGGAAACGGGCAGAAAACCCAGAGAGGGAGAGAGAAACACTCAAAAAAAAAAGAGACATGGAGAGGGTTGATGAATCTTTTGAAGGAAGTTACAAACATAGCCCGTCACCCATAAATATTTCAGTGTTCATTACAGAGACATCTTTCATATCATGACACCATTATCACATCTAAAAATCAGTAATTCTATATCTCTTAGTCCATTTATACTCAAATTTCCCATTTGTCCCAAACTATTACAGCATGGAAGGGCATGGACTCTGGAGATGAAGAAAAGTGGGAGGAAGCCTGCTTCAATTTCCTCTGTCATAAAATGGAAATAAGACTAGTAACTACCTCATAAGGAAATTAAACAAAAGGCCCATGGCAGTCGGGGGCATGCAATGAGCCCTCAACAAATGTTGGCTATTAGTATTACTGTTGTTTATTTTGTTGATACTACCGTTATCATGATTGATGCTCCTCTAGAATGTCCTCAAATCCCTGGGAATGGGAGACTCTGCCTGGTCAGGGATCCCAATCAGCCTCCCCCCACTCCATCTCCCTCAGTCGCCCTGTGGACTGTGACTGACGTAGGCTAACAGTCTGGCCGGAAATCCCCCCTTCCTGTAGTAGATAAGTCTGATGCAGCCCAGCTGTACCCAGGCCCTCCTTCCCCCAACCCCCTTCCATGTCGCAGGATCAAGTCCCCCAGATGGAGAACCTGTCTACCAAGTCCCCTGCCCCAGTGCCATCACCCCATAAACACCCCCTGCAGCCCAGCCTACTGTTCCTCAAGCCATTCCAGCAAGAAAGCCCAGCTACCAGGAGGCACGTGACCATTCCTGGGTTGGGGAAGTGTAGCTAAGCCCCGCCCCAGCCCCCTGCAACTTGACCCTAGCTTCAACCCCCAGCTCTGACGTCTTGGAAAATTCCCCCCTGCCCAGGTCCCCAAGGGAGGGGGTGCATGGTATGAAATGGGGCTGAGACCCGCAACTGGGGGCAGAGGAACCCGCCAGAGGTGAGCCATAAACTGGGGACTGGAGGTCGGGTGGCCTGGACTCCTGGGTCTGAGGGAAGCAAGGGCTGGGGCTCAGACTGCAGGGCCCTTAAGTGTCACCAGCTCACCCTGTCTTCCCCACCATCCCATCGCCCCTACCCCAGAACATTCACAACGAGCATCCATGGACTTGTGGAAATGGGATGAAGCATCACCCCAGGAAGGGCCCCCAGGGAACAGGCTGTCAAGGCTGGGTAGGCTGCTGGGGCTGAAACAATGTATATTTGTATGTGGGGGGGGGGGTGCCCAGGTGGGAGCCTTCCACTGACCCTGACGCACCCTAACCTCCTGATTGCCTGCAGAAGACCCTGAACTCAGCTTCTATTTCCCTGAAGTGGCACTCCAAGGGGACATGCTGACAGAGGAGCCTTGCTGGAAAGGTGTTTGTGGGTTGGAACCCATGGATGTTGGGGAAGGTTAGATCTGTGGGAGGAAGGGACCATGCCTGGACTTCCGGGGTTTAATGGGGAGAGGGCTTCAGGCTTGAACTCCTGAGGATGAAGAGGGGGCTGGAGTCCCGAGTCCTAGGTCTGAGTGAGTGGGGTGGGGGTGGGGAGTAATAAGGACTCTCGGTCCCAGACAAATAAAAACTACTGGGTGAGTGGTTGAGGAGGGTCTGTAGTTATTGCTCACACCCTCCCCTAAATTCAGCTTCATCCTTATCCCTCGCAGGATTCCCACAGCAGGACTGGGGCTCCACGTCACCACACCCAGAAACTCCACAGGAAGCGGGTGAGTGTGCGGAGACAGGGAAGGAGGAATCTGGAGTCCTCCACTGTGGTTGAAGTCTAGCCTCCCTTATCTTTGAGAGAGAACGGAAATAGGACTGGGGGCGCCTGTGTCCTCCAGGTGGCCTAGCCCAGATCCAGGAGCCAGGGCCCTCAGGAACCGGAGACACAGAGCTTCGACTTCTAGAACTCCCGAGGAGGCCGGGGAACGAGACACCGGGGCTCCACTGACTGGGGTCCGTTCCTCCCTCACAGAGCACTCCTGTCAGGCTCTTCCGTGGTCAGGAGACTGGTCACAGCTTGGGTGCACCGGCTGGGACCCCTGGAGCCCAGCCTCGCCGGCCTTGGGCCCCACCCCTCCCGGCATGGGCCCTGCCACCTTCGCTGGGTCTTTAGGGATCACACGCCAGAACACCAGTCCCGCGGGAGGTGCTAACTCGTGGTCCCGAGCACCGGCAGCAGCCAGCTCCACCACCTGGGACTGTTCAATTGGCTGCGACCACAACACCTTCTGGGGCGGGCCTGAGGGCTCGTACTATCCCACCACCTGGGACACGGGGTTGCATACAGATCGCACCAAGTCTTCGAAGGAGTACCAGAGTTCAGATTTCCCCGCTTCCTCCGAACCGAGCCAGCAGTCGGACCGCGCAACTTCAGCTCGTTACCCCAAAACTAACCACCGAGGTGAGAGGTCCGCAAGATTTCGCAGGAAGCTAAACGGCAGGCTGTTGAGGCGGAGCCTACGCGCCTAAGGGGGCGGGACCGTGAGAGGGCGGAACTTAGATGCCTTAGCTCTGGAGAGTGGAGACGCGGTTGCCCTCACTCCTGAGTACTGAAGAAGGGGAAGTGACCCTGGTCACCTAGGGAGCAAGGGACAAGGACCTAGGCTCCTGGATTAGGTGAAAAGGAAAGACTTGAGAGGCTGGATGAATGGGTCTTCAAGGTGGGGCAACCTGAGCCCCGGAGGCCAATCCTTGGGTCCTTATATAGAGGGATTTGGACTCGCTGGTCCGGGGAGGGAGCCCGGACGCCTGAGTCATCGAAGCGACCTGGACCGGGGCCAGAAAACCTGAGTGTTCACCTGCCTCCACCCCGCAGGTCAAATTCAGCTGTGGCAGTTCCTCCTGGAGCTGCTTCAAGACGGGGCGCGTAGCAGCTGCATCCGCTGGACGGGCAACAGCCTCGAATTTCAGTTGTGTGACCCCAAAGAGGTGGGCCAGCCTCGCAGACCCGCCAAGTCCAGCCCCAGTCTCCTCTTGTTCAGCCTAGTCCATCCATTCATTTTGCCTAGTCTTTGGTCCCTCCCCAGACGCGTCCTCACCTGAACCCAGCTAGCTCCGCGCCACCTAGCCTGTGTCCCGACTATACTCGAACCCCGCCCCCCGCCCACCTATTGCCAAGCCCTCCCCCTCCTACCTTCTCGGCTAAGCTCTGACTTCGCCGTAGGTGGCGCGGCTGTGGGGCGAGCGCAAGAGGAAACCTGGCATGAATTACGAGAAGTTGAGCCGAGGCCTGCGCTACTACTACCGCCGCGATATCGTGCGCAAAAGCGGTAGGAGCAAGTACACCTACTGCTTCGGGGGCCGGGTGCCCGGCCTAGCTTATCCAGACCGCTCCGGGGGCGGACAGGGCGCAGCAACCCAATAAACATATCCGGTCAAACCTCCTTCGTGTGCTGCCTGCATCCATCCCAACGACCCTTAGACCTTCTGGGGAGCCTGCGTGCACCCCCATGCAACACTCCACACCTCCCCCGCCCGCCACCCACCGCCTGTGTGATCCTAAGACTCACCAGACCAAAACAGACGCAGACCCTTAAGGGACTTACTGTGTGCTCATTGTATGATGGGACATACTAAGGAATCTAACTCAGTACCTCCCTAGGATCTACTGTGTACCTGCCCTGTGCTGGGACTTGTAAAGAATCAGACCCAATCACTGGTGAGTTTACCTACTCTATCCCCCTTGAGAAAAGAACTGAGGCTCCCAAAAGGGCTTACTGTGTACCCTCCCAGTGCTAGGGACTATCAAGGAATTAAATGTAGTGCTTAGCCCCTCAAAACCACCTACTGTTTCCCCACCCAAACTGGGGGACATAGAACTCAGACCTAGACCCCAAGCAGAGCCTACCATAGTCTGGGAACTGCTGAGCTCCTAAAAAGAGCCAGCTCAGTGGTCTTCCTGTTGACAATGCTGGGGATTCAGCAGTGACCAAGACAACTCAGCCCTGCCCTTAAGGAGCTCACAGTTCAATGGGGTTACAGACCCATTACCAGATGGGGGCAGCCCAGACTGGTCAGGGCTGGGATGGGGAAACTCCAGGGGACTGGGGAGACCTGAAAGGAGGGACCTGACCTAGCCTGAGGAAGGGGAGGCCAGGAAAGACTTCCTGGAGGAAAAAACAGCTTACTGGAGAAGTCAGGCAAAGAATATTCCAGGCAGAAGAAACAGCAAGAGCAAAGGCCTGAAGGTAGATCTCACAACACTGTCCAATGAACTAAAATGTTAGTGTGGCTGGAGAAGCGACAATGGAGCATTTCACAAAGAATGTTTGGGGTCACAGTAAGGAGCCTGGACTTTGTCCCGAGGTCACAAGGGAGCTATGGGTGGGTTAAGCAGGGAGAGGATTTGGACTTTAAGATGTCATTGAAGGGAGTGAAAGAAGGCATGCAAACAGGTAGTCCCACAAATAGTAATAATGTTGATGAACATGGAATATTTAAGGAGCCCCTGACCCAATAAGGCCTGGGCATTGCACCATATGGGAAGCTTTGGAGGCCAAGACTGAGAGGAGGATGAAAGCTGCCCTCTCCGTTAGGCACTTTATTCACACAAGAAATTCACTCCATCAATGTGCCAGGTTCTGGAGATACAGTAGTGAATAAGACAAAAATTGCTCCTCTACAATCTATTATATTGAGGGAGACAGAAGAAGGTAATTAGAATAAAAGAAAAGATATCGTATCTGAGAAGATAAGTGCTATGGATAAGTAAAGTAGGGAAGGGAGATAGAGGTTGACAGATGGCAACTTAAAATATCTGAACTGAGAGGGGCTCACCAAGAAGGTGACATTTGAGCAAAAAACTGAAGGAGGTGAGTCAGGGAGCCAGCTGCAGGAAGAGCATTTCAGGACAAGGGAACAAGTGCAAAGGCCCTTAGGGAGAAGCCAACCTGCATGTTAAAGGACCTTTTAGGCCAGCTCCCAGGCTGGAACAGTGGGAGTCAGAAGATGGGTAGGAGATGTTGACTTAAATAAAGAGGTAAACTGAGGCAAGCTAAACAAAAAATGAATTTATTCTGGAATAGCAGAAGAACTGCAATTCAGGACAGGCAAACTATAGCAAGCTACAGGCAAGCCCGAAGCACATCCAGAGAGACAAAGGGAAGGTCAGCTTTTATTATGTTTTAGGAGGAAATTAGAGAGGGGTGTTTTGAACACAAGTCCATGAGAAAAGAACAAGAGTTTGAGGTTGCAATGAGTTCTCATTGGCTGCAAGTGTTGGCCCAGAGTGTTGGTGCTAGGGCAGGGAGGGATCTTCCTTTTTCTTTTTTTCTCTCTCTCTTTTTTTAAACAAGAGATAAATTCCCATGTGAAAAATATCCTCCTTTGAACCAGATGAAAAGTAACATTGTTATCATCACAGACAAAAACTTGAGAAACAGATCTTTTTAAAATAATTCTTACCTTCCTTTTTTGTTACGCATGCTGCAACAAATAAGGGCATGAGAGCTCTTCCTTCAGGGTTTCCCAACTCCATTTTTAATAAGGTTTCCTCTATCAGTTTTTACAAAGATGAGGGTATAAAGGGGGCCCAACTGTGTAGGTCATATGTGAGGACTTTCACTATAGTCTAAAAGTCTGACCAGACACCAGGGTAGGGTTCTAGGCAAAGGAAGGGAGCTGATCTTACTGAGGTGTTAACAGGGCCCCTCTGGCTGAGTGAACTGACGGTGGAGGGCAGCAGAGAAGCTAGGAAGCCAGGGAGTGGGCTACTATCATGTTCCAGCCTGGAGGTGCTGGTGGCTTGAACCAGATGTGGCAGGAGATTCTGAGTATATTTTTAGAGGCAAAGCCAACAGGACTTCTCGATAAGATCAGCTATAGGGTGTGAGAGAAAGATAGGAGTCAAGTACAACTCTGTCCAGAAGAGTTGCCATTTTCCAAGATGGACTGATTTCTGCCAGACCCTTCACGGTACCATGTCTTAACTCTTAACCCCTCCTCTCCGTGATGCAGTACTGATTTCTGAGTCCTCAGCCACTCAAATCTTTTCAGGATTTGGAGGTGGAGTCTGGGTGTTCTTCTTCTTCTTTTTTTTAAGATTTTATTTATTTATTTTTTAGAGAGGGAAGGGAGGGAGAAAGAGAGAGAGAGAAACATCAATGTGTGGTTGCTGGGGGCTGTGGCCTGCAACCCAGGCATGTGCCCTGACTGGGAATCGAACCTGTGATGCTTTGGTTCGCAGCCCGCGCTCAATCCACTGAGCTATACCAGCCAGGGCTTGGGTGTTCTTCTTAACATGAAAAAATGACCCTGGGAAAGAAGACTGGTTCCTTTTCAACACTGTAGCAATTGACCGCACAATAATCATAATGAGGGTACAGATTGTTTGTTGTCTTTTATTCAACAATGCATCTCCAACCCTTAGTACTTGGCATTTAATAAATAATACTTGCACGAATAAGAGTACATTCGCTTGGGTACTTCCCTAGGTCCATTCTCGAGCCAGCCCCAGGACCCAGACAGAAATCCTTTCTCCAGGTAAAGCCAGGGGAAGGACAACCCTTAACTAGCGGGTGTCCCAATCCCCAGCTCAGAGGTCTTCCAAATGCTATCTATGCAATCTCATGACTGGGTCTAGATTAATGATGAACAGCCATTTAGCCCAATAGAAGATTGGGATTCGCATAAATGGGTGTGGCCTTAATGGCCTCAGATACCGCCTCCCCTGGGCGCTCTAGTGAATGGAAGACTCGCTTATAACCCGCACGGCTTCCGGTCCGTCTAAATTCCGCTTCCGGCCAGACGGAGGCGTCTTTGCTGAGGGTCACATTGAGCTGCGAGCGGCTTCAGGGGCGTCTTTAGGTGAGTGTAGAGGGTCGGGAACCTGGGATCCCATCTTGGGTGATTGAGGAACCGGCCCCTAGCTTCCCCGAGAACGAGAGGTTTCCGGCTAGCGGCCTTCAGTCTTCCGGGGCCCTGGGGTCCTGTTTGTGTTAGTAGTCGTAGATAACGATTCTTCCTTAATGCGGGTCAACATTCCAAATGATTTATATTGTAGTTTAGTCTCCCCGCCAGCCTGTCATTGTCCCTTTTGACGGTGAGACAATTGAAGCTCAGAGATATTAAGCTACTTAGCCAGCGACCAGGCTTGGATTTAGTAGTTTGGCCTGCCGTGCCCTTAATCATCGGGCCGCAGGCGTGACTCCCTGCGGCTTGCCTGGCCGCAGCCTAGCCAGCCTGGTGTCTGGCCCCTCCTTTCCTCCTCGAACGTTGAATGGACCGCAGTGTGACCCCGATCCACCTTCACTCCAGATAATGGGCCAAGATCTCGCCCCAGATTACTCTTCCACCAGGTCCGCATCCCCGCTGCTGGTGTTCTGTATTCCCCTCCCGACTTCTCCTTCCCCCACAGTATTCTGTGGCCCCAGATCCCCACTACTACCTTGGATCAATTTCATTTAACACTGGCTTGCGCACCTCTATGTAAATTTACGACTCCTCCAGTTCTCTGAAATAGAGGCACTTTCTCTCAGATTCCCTGGTGAAATATGTGTCACCTCATGAGCCGTTATAGCAAAGGGTTTTAAGTTTTATTTATTTAACTTTTAGAGAGGGGATGGGAGGAAGAGAGGGAAACATCACTGTGTGGTTGCCTCTCCTGCATCCCCTACTGGGGACCTGGCCAGCAACGCAGACATGTACCCTGACTGGGATTCGAATGGGTGACTCTTTTTGGTTTGCTGGCTGGCACTCAATCCACAGAGCCACACCAGCCAGAGCAGCAGAGGTTTTTTTGACCCTGAGTCCACATAATCTATAGAATTCAAGGAGTTCTAGTACTCAAATGGGAGGGGGAATTACATCTGTATTTTCAATAATCTCATTAAAATGTAACATTTGCTTCCGATAGGCATGGAGGCAACCACCTCAGGAATATTAGCATCTATGACTTTGTCAGCATCGAAATCACGTGTCATCCTATATCACATTATGGTTGCAAGTAATACAAAATATCTCCACTCGTGATTACTTCAAAACTGTGGTAGTTAATAAATCCTTGGCTACATATATGTCGACTTTTTGTGAGCCTGTGCAGTTTTTTTAAAGCATTTAAACATATTCTGAGAAAAGGACCAGTAGACCCCTGAAGAATCCATGGCACCAAAAATATTAAGAATTTCTTCATTGTGCGTTTTGTCGATGATTGAGTACAGCTTCACCACTTGTATGCTGTATGACCTTGAGAAATCATTTAAACACTGGTCATCCCTTGTTTGTGAAGCAGTGATAGTAGTTCTTACCTTTTATTAGATTGGCTGTAGAAGTAAATTTGGAAGAGTATAGGACAACACCAGGCCTGTGATCAGTACTTAATGAGTGTTAGCTAGTGTTATTTTGTGACAGATAAGGCCTGATTTTACCAAGGACTTGATCCTCCCTCCAAACCTTGCTGTGACTTCCACATTTAGATATGTGGATTTGCCCTGCCTTTAACTTTTGTGTGTGTGTGTGTGTGTGTGTGTGTGTGTGTGTTGAAAGGGAGGGAGGGTGTGGCTTATTCACACCCAGCCTTTCTTATTCTCTCTCTGTCCCTGACAGCCTGAGTGGGCTGACATGCACAGGTTCAGGCCCCATAGAATCCGTGCTAACACCACATTCTCTTTGCCTCCAGGAGTCAGCAACATGGCAGAAGACATCAAGACCAAAATCAAGAACTACAAGACTGCCCCTTTTGATAGCCGTTTCCCCAACCAAAACCAAACCAGAAACTGTTGGCAGAACTACCTGGGTAAGCAGGGCATGGTAATGGGGGGAATGCAGATCTTGCTGTTCCTGCATCTGTTGCTCACCTCTTGCCTCCTTAGGGACCCACGCATTCCAAGCCTTTTTTATTTTTGGACATCCTACCTCGGGGCCTAGGTGGCTTACCACCAACTGTGTTCAGGATCTGGACCAGTGCTCAAACTCTGGTTTCTACAGTGATTTCTTTTTGTAAAGATTTCATGTGTGTGTGATGTAATATATATAGGAAGTACAGAAAACATAGCATAGAGCTAAATTAATAATTCTGAAGTGAACACCTGTGTAACTATAACCTGGATGAAAGAAGTAGATACTGCCTGAACTCTGAACTCCCCTGCCTACTGCACACCCTGTATTGAACACACACCCTACTCTCCCCAGCAGAAATGTAATCCCACTGACTTACGGCAATCACATTTTGGTTTTCTTACCATGTTTGGTTTGCCTCTTTGTGAACTTTATAAATATTGTGTGTGTTCTCTTGTGTTTGCACTTTTTGATTCAATAGTTTTGAAGATTCATCTGCGCTGTGGCAATTAAGTTTGCTCATTTTCATTGCTGTAAAGTTTTCCATGGTTTATTCATGGACACTTGTGTGGTTTCCAGTTTGGGGCTCTTATACATTCTTATAGATATAATTTGAAGTCCATATGAATGCTTTTCTTTCTAGAGAATGTGCCCTGAAGTAAAATACCTGGATTAATTTTTTAAAAATTACTTGCTTGCTTTTAGAAGCCAGATTTCCCTCTCCTGTCTTCCTCTCCTGGACTCCAGCATCTTAGCATCAAGACTATCTTCCCCTTGCCCTGGTTCTAGGTTTCCTTAATCTCTGCACATGCCCCTCATTTTGCCCCACCAGTCCTGACCCCAGTTTTCGAGTTGAACAGCAGTTCTGTAGGGACTTCAAAGTCAATTTAGTGAGTTATATCTAGCCTTTTTTAGTATACTTGTGAGGGTATACATTCTTTGTAAAATGTGTGTGTGTGACTAGTTGTGAAGTAAAAGGTATTTCTGTGAGTTTTGTTCAAAACTGTTGTAGCCCTTTGTCTGGGCTAACCCTGAAGCCCTTTTTTCACAGACTTTCACCGCTGTGAGAAGGCAATGACTGCTAAAGGGGGTGATATTTCCGTGTGCGAATGGTACCAGCGTGTATATAAGTCCCTTTGCCCCGTATCCTGGGTAAGTGACTCCTACTGGGGCCCTTGGGGTGCTGGAGTGGGGTCTTAGGAGAGGGGAATTCAGTAACTTGGTGGAATTCAGATGCAAGAGGCAGAGGGAAGACAGGGCATCACTATCCATGGGACTTGGCCTTTTCTTCCTAGAATTGCCTCTCTTTCCTTCTTTCACCAATACTCTCAACAAGTCAGGGCCTCAGCGAAGGTGACCAGTGCTGTCTCCTTAATAAATCCATCTCACTCAGCACTCTACAGATACTGGGTATACTCAGTGCTCCGTTCCTGTCCCTGTGGAATTCACCGTCTTGTGCACTCCTGTCCTTTTTCTTTAGGAACATTATTATTTTTTTTTTAAGATTTTATTTCTTTTTAGAGAGCGGGGGAAGGAGAGAGAAGGAAAGGGAAAGAAATATTAATGTGAGATAAAAATGTCAGTCAGTTGCCTCATGTGTACGCCTCAACCAGGGACCAAACCCACAACCCAGGCATGTGCCCTGACTGGGAATTGACCGAGCTACTTTTCTCCTTGCAGGACAGTGCCAGACTACCTGAGCCACACCAGTCAGGGCCTCATTATGAACATTTGGAAATATACATAAAAATAGAATAATTCAGTGACCACCAAATATACCCATTACCCAAATTGAAAATCAATACTTTTCCACATTTCCTTCATCTGTCTCTTTTCTTCTTTTCTATGCTGAAGTATTTTGAAGCAAATCCCAAACAGGTCATTTCACCCCTCCCTACTTCAGTGTGCATATCTAAAAAATATGGACACAATAAGGCAGTCCTTTTTGCCCTGATCTGACCAGACCTTTTGTCAGCATTTAGTATTCTCTGCCACACCCTCTTTTTAAATAAAGAATTTATGTTCAACACGAGTCTCTCTCCTGATATGTCAAAGTTGCAGGTTCCATCTGTGGTTGGGGCACATACAAGAAGCAACCAGTGAATTTATAAATAAATGTAACCGCAAATCAGTGTTTCTCTCTCCCTTCCTCTCTCCATTTCTCTCTCTAAAATGAATAAATTAAAAATTTAAATAAAATAAAATAAAAATAGCCTTGACTGGTGTGGCTCAGTGGGTTGGGTGTTGTCCTGCAAACCAAAAGGCACTGGTCAGGGCATGTACCTGAGGCAGTTGATTGGTGTTTCTCTTGCATGTCTCCCTCTCTTTATTCCTCCCCTGCCCTCTCTCTAAAAATAAATAAATAAATAACATTATTTCATCAAATCAGAGCTCCCATCAAGTGCAAGAAATATTGAGAGATGTTTAAATCTTTAATACTAGAAATGAGTATAACTGATGAGTATGAAATGAGTATACTGATTTCAGAGATGTTAAAATGAAATGCCATTTGTCTTAGAATCAAAATATGATACTATTGAAAAAGTAATAGTGCTCATTTTTTTTAAGCAACAAATGTGAGCAGAACAGTAAAATAAAAAGTAGAAGACCAATCCCACTCCCAGAGATAACTACTGTTAACTGATTCCTTTTTCTCTGTATATAAATTTATCATATGTAACCCTGTGGCACTTTCTGTGTATGAGCAGTTCATACTATATATTCTGTTTTAGGACTTGCTTTGGCTTATTAGTTTGTCTTAGAACCTTTTTTTATGGCAAGGCAGAGATCTGCCTTATTCATTTTAATAACATGCTTTTATTTAACTGGTCCACTTTTGATGGAGATTATGTTTCTAATTTTTCAATATTTTAAGCATCCTTGAAGTGCATCTTTGGGGCTTGTTTCTGGAGAACAAATTGTCTTTTTTAAAAATATTTTATTGATTATGCTATTACACCTGTCCCATTACCCCCTCCATTCCCCTCCACCCTGCACACCCTCCCCACCCACATTCCCCCTCCTCCAGTTCATGCCCATGTGTCACAAGTTCTTTAGCTTCTACATTTCCCATACTATCTTACCCTCCCCCTGTCTATTTTCTACCTACCATCTATGCTACTTAATTCTTTGTACCTTTTCCCCCTCTTTTCTCCTCCCACTCCCCTGTTGATAACCCTCCATGTGATCTCCATTTCTGTGGTTCTGTTCCTGTTCTAGTTGTTTGCTTAGTTTGTTTTTGTTTTAGGTGTGGTTGTTAATAATTGTGAGTTTGCTGTCATATTACTATACATGTTTTCTTCTTCTTTTTCTTAGATAAGTCCCTTTAACATTTCATATAGTAAGGGCTTGGTCATGATGAACTCCTTCAACTTGACCTTATCTGAGAAGCACTTTATCTGCCCTTCCATTCTAAATGAAAGCTTTGCTGGATAGAGCAATCTCGGATGTAGGTCCTTGCCTTTCATGACTTGGAATACTTCTTTTCAGCCCCCTTCTTGCCTGCAAGGTCTCTTTTGAGAAATCAGCTGACAGTCTTATGGGAAGTCCTTTGTAGGTAACTCTCTCTTCTTCTCTTGCTGCTTTTAAGATTCCCTCCTTATCTTTAATCTTGGCTAACTTAATGATGATGTGCCTTGGTGTGTTCCTCCTTGGGTCCAACTTCTTTGGGACTCTCTGAGCTTCCTGGACTTCCTAGAATTCTATTTCCTTTGCCAGATTGGAGAAGTTCTCCTTTATTATTTGTTCAAATAATTTGTCCACTTGTTGTTCTTCCTCTCCTCCTTCTGGTACCCCTATTATTTGGATGTTGGAATGTTTAAAGGTGTCCTGGAGGTTCCTAAGCCTCTCCTCATTGAATTCTTGCTTTGAATTCTTGTTTCTTCCTTTGACGCAGACACTGACCCGCAGTGTCTGCGGCATCACCAATGAGACATGAGACATTCACATGGACTACTGAGTCCTATGTGGAGGAAAAGGGATGGCCCAGCTACCCTCTCAAGGGGAGGGTGCCTTGGAGTGGCCTGGCCACTCTCAAAGGAGAGCACCCCAATCCTTCCCTTCACTGGGTTTTTATTGGCTTTTCATATGCACAGGAATACAGGTAAAGTTCATTAATCATTGTCAGGCAGTAAGGATCAAACAATAGATAACATACTAAGAACTCTGAGGGCCTATTCTGAGTCAGGGTCTGTTAGCTAAAGGGCTACAAAACTTTTTGGGAAACAAACTCATTTCCTGCTCGGACCTTTATCATTTAATTAAGAGCATTCTTAGCAAAGCAGGTTTCACAGGAGTTTATGTATTCTTTCTCAGGCCTGATCACCCGGGAACCCGCCCTTCCTAGCACAGGGCTGCACTGCCCTCTGTCATTGCTTCAGGATTAAGTCAGGCAGAGGGAGCCAGACAACCAAGAAATTGGAAGACTGACTTCTCACAGACAGAATGACAACTCAGGCTTTGTCAAAGCCGAGGGACAAGGGTCCATCACCCCCTTTTGCTGTAGCCCCCCAAGTTCTTTCTTGGGGGCCTCCCACATGATCATGCCTGTCTTAAGTCGTTCCCCCCTTGGGGAATCTTACCCGTCATTGGCTAACCGATGAAGTATTGTGGGCCAGTTATGGACGAAGTAAAGGAGCAGAAGCAGCGCTCCTGCCAGGGAGATAAGCTTTGTCTCCTTAGAGGCTTATGGTCCAAAGGTCTCTCCCTCAGCCTTAGCCATGGAGGGGGGGTCAGCTCTTGAAACCAGGCAGGGCGGTTCCCAACATTCCTTCTTTTCTGTTTGGTTCTTTCTTCCTTCCTTCTGATCCACTCCACTGATTCGAGTCTCAGTTTTCTTCCCATCACTATTGGTTTCCTGTGCATTTTCTTTCATTTCACTTAGCTGTAACCTTCATTTTTTCATCTAATTTGCAACCAAATTCAGCCAATTCTGTGAGCATCCTGATTACCAGTGCTTTGAACTGTGCATTGATAGGTTGGCTATCTCTTTGTTGCTTAGTTGAATTTGCTCTGGAGCTTTGATCTGATCTTCCATTTGGGCTTTTTTTTTTTTTGGTCTCGCTTGTTACGTATGAGGGGCAGAGCCTTAGGTGTTCACTAGGGTGGGGCAACCCAGTTGCTCGGTTGTGATGCTATATGTTGGAGAGGGGTCCGAGAGGGAACAATGGTGCATCCTCCACTCTGTTGGATCCCAGTCCCTTCCACCACTTCCCACAAGCAGAAGTGGGCCCTTCTGGTGCTGATTTCCATGTGGGTGGGCTTGTGTACGTTCTGGGCCTCTGTGGGTCTCTCCAATGAACTCTCCTGTGAGGCTGAGAGTCTCTCCTGGCACCTCAACCTCCACAGGTGTTTTCAATCGGTGTTTTGAAGCTTTATTTCCCTGCACTGGGACCCTGGGCTGCTTGATCAGTCTTGCTCCCCAGTTTTGCCTGGTTTATCTGCGCACCTGAATGTGAGACTGCCAGGTCCGCTAGCCGCCTTGCGCGCAGTGTCTTGCTTCACAATCACTGCCTCACTGGGTCTGCTTGTTGCCACCCTGCGACCAGGGTCCACCCGCTGCCATCTTGTGCACTCAGGTTTTGTCAGCTGCTGCCTTGCTAGCCCAGTGTCATCGCCTCTTTTGCCCCAAGCCTTCTCTACCAGGCCGCCTGACTCTGCCCCTCCTACCTGTCTGGATGAATGTGCCTATTTTAACTCTTTGATTGTGGGACTTCCATACAGTTCAATTTTCTGTCAGTTCTGGTTATTCTGTTTCTAAATTATTGTTGTCCTTATTTTGGTTGTGTGAGGAGGCACAGTATGTCAACCTACGCCTCCATCTTGGCTGGAAGTCAGGTAACGTGATGTTTTGGTCTCCTAACATCCCACTTCCAGCCTCAGGGCCTGCATTGGATACATGCTGGACACAATGTTAGGGTCATGCTTTTGGTCTTGATGCTGTCCCCCACTCCAGTTTCCAGGACCTGGGCCTGCCCTTACCTGAGAAGTATCAGGTGCTTCTTTCACTCAGATGCCTACTGGGTCTGCCCTGTTAGGGTTGGATATAAATGTATTCTGCACAGGCTCCTTTATACCCAGCAGCCCTGACATTTCAAAAACTTGATGAAGTACAAATAAGTGTTTTTGTTATTGCTGTTGTTTTTTTTAATAAACAATACAATCAATTCAGTCTCTAATCTCACTATGTATATTCTGGGAGGAGTAGGAGCAGGAGTCCAGCACTTTTCCTATATGAGCATTTAAGACTTTTTTCCAACTGTCTTTTATTTTCTGGTTAAAAAAAAGAAACATTTAAGAGCATTTGAAATTTTGCTCCATGGCATGTTTGGCTCAAATAAACTCATAAAAATTTAAAAAATAAATAAGTACATAAATCTTTAGTTTCTCCATAAAAAATAGCTTTGGCTTTTTGTAGAATCATTTTGTTTAAATATATTTTATTGATTATGCTATTACAGTTGGCCCATTTTTCCCCTTTTATCCCCTGCACACCCCCTCCCACTCACTTTGCCCCCCTTTAGTTCATGTCCATGGGTCATACATATAAGTTCTTTGGTTTCTATATTTCCTATACTATTCTTGCCCTCCCTCTGTCTATTCTCTACCTACCATCTATGCTACTTATTCTCTGTACCTTTTCCCCCTCTTTCCCCTTCCCACGCCCCTGCTGATAACCCTCCATGTGATCTCCATTTCTGTGGTTCTGTTCCTGTTCTAGTTGTTTGCTTAGTTTGTTTTTGTTTTAGGTGTGGTTGTTGATAATTGTGAGTTTGCTGTCATATTACTATACATGTTTTCTTCTTCTTTTTCTTAGATAAGTCCCTTTAACATTTCATATAGTAAGGGCTTGGTCATGATGAACTCCTTCAATTTGACCTTATCTGAGAAGCACTTTATCTGCCCTTCCATTCTAAATGAAAGCTTTGCTGGATAGAGCAATCTCGGATGTAGGTCCTTGCCTTTCATGACTTGGAATACTTCTTTTCAGCCCCTTCTTGCCTGCAAGGTCTCTTTTGAGAAATCAGCTGACAGTCTTATGGGAAGTCCTTTGTAGGTAACTTTCTCTTCTTCTCTTGCTGCTTTTAAGATTCCCTCCTTATCTTTAATCTTGGCTAACTTAATGATGATGTGCCTTGGTGTGTTCCTCCTTGGGTCCAACTTCTTTGGGACTCTCTGAGCTTCCTGGACTTCCTAGAATTCTATTTCCTTTGCCAGATTGGGATAGTTCTCCTTCATTATTTGTTTATATAAGTTTTCAATTTCTTGCTCTTCCTTTTCTTCTGGTGCCCCTATAATTCAGATGTTGGAACATTTAAAGATGTCCCAGAGGTTCCTAAGCTCTCCTCACTTTTTTGAATTCTTGTTTCTTCATTCTTTTCTGGTTGAATGTTTCTTTCTTCCTTCTGGTCCACACTGTTGATTTGAGTCCCAGTTTCCTTCCTGTCACGGTTAGTTCCCTGTACATTTTCCTTTGTTTCACTTAGCATGGCCTTCATTTTTTCATCTAATTTGTGAGCATTTTCAACCAATTCTGTGAGCATCCTGATCATCAGTGTGTTGAACTATGCATCTGATAGGTTGGCTATCTCTTCATCACTTAGTTGTATTTGCTCTGGAGCTTTGATCTGTTCTTTATTTAGGGCTTTTTTTTTTTTGGTCTCAGCTTGCCTATTACATAGTAAAGAGTGGAGCCTTTGGTGTTCACCAGGGCGGGGCAACCCACATCACTGCTTTGTGACGCTGTCTGTGGGGCAGGGTCTGAGAGGGAACTGGCGCTTGCTCCACTCTCTGCCGGTTTTCAGTCACTTCCCCCACTACCCACAATCAAATTGGGCCTTTCTGGTGCTGACTCCCAGGTGGGTAGGTTTGTGTATGTTCTAGGACCCTGTGGGTCTCTCCAGTGAACTTTCCTGTGATGCTGGGAATTTCTTCTGCTGCCTCCTCAACCCCCACCTGGTGTTGAAAACACCCCCAGGTGTTTTCAACTAGAGGTTTGAGGCTTTATTTCTTGGTGCTGGGACCCTGGGTTGTGCAGTCTGTCTCGTTCCCCAGTTGTTTCTCCCGGATTATCTGCACTCAAATGTGGGACCACCCACTCCACCAGCTGCCATCTCACTGGGTCTGCCAGCTGTTGTCTTGCCTCGAGTCCTCTCTGCCCAGCTACCTGTCTCCGTCCCTCCTACCGGTCTGGGTGAATGTTTCTTCTTTAACAGTTGTTGGACTTTCATACAGTTCAACTTCCTGTTAGTTCTGGTTGTTTTTTGTTTGTAAATTGTTGTTGTCCTTTTTTGGTTTGTGAGGAGGCACAGTGTACCTACATATGCCTTCATCTTGGCCAGAAGACTGTAGAGTCTTTAAATGAGATGTTTATGTATAATGTAGACAGTGAAAGCCCCCCTGTCACCCCTTCTGAGTCCTCAAATTAATATATCCTAGGAATTTGGTGTCATCTTCCACTTCCTTGCTGTGTGCCAGTGTGTGTTTAGGTGTGTTTTCTATGTACTTTTTATATAAATATGGGTCATTCTGTAGGTACTCTTTTGAATTTTGCTTTCTTTTTTTTTTTTTTTTTTTTTTACTTCAGTGCAGAGTGCTCAATTATTGGGTAGCCATCAGGTTTAATAGTTAACAGATATTCCCTTCCCCTTTGGCTGGACTCATTCTTTGTTTTTTAATTAAGTGGAGGAGGGAAAACAAACAAGATATGTTTTCCCCTCCATTTGAATGGTATCCTTAGTTTTCTACCCATGAAGAGAGATTACTGGACAAAGGGTAATTTGCCAAAGGACCAGACCAGCCAGACCCTTTAACTTTAAAAGGGAGTGGGGACATAAACCGAGAACCTGAGAAATTCACACTTACAGAACTGTGGAGTGTAGACAGTACAAGTCCAGTATAAGGGAATCTAGGTGAATTCCAGACATGAAAAGATGTCCATCCCCACTCTGGAAAATACAGCTTAAAACAACAAAAAAAACAGCTTGTTTTTTTTTTACCTTGCAGTCTGATGCAAGAATGATAAAGGCTGATGGTGTTAATATTGGTAGTTCTGTAAATTGTTCTAGTCACTTTTGAGGTCAGTTTGGCAGGCTATTTCAAAATGAAAAAAATCGTGCTCTAGATGTGGCATAGTTTTCAAAAAGTCATACTCTAGCCCTGCCTGGTGTGACGTAATGGATTGAGTGCTGACCTGTGAACCAAAGGGCCACTGGTTTGATTCCCAGTTAGGACATATGCCTGTGTTGTGGGCCAGGTCCCCTACTGGGGGCACATGAGAAGCAACCACACATTGATGTTTCTCTTTTCTCTCCCTCTCTTCCTCCCTTCCCCTCTCTCCAAAAACAAATAAATAAAATCTTTTTTAAAAAACCATATTCTAGCCCTGGCTGATGTGGCTCAGTGGATTGAGTGCTGGCCTGCAAATTAAAGGGTCACCAATTTGATTCTCAGTCAAGGCACATGCCTGGGTTTTGGGCCGGACCCCCAGTGGGTGGCATGCGAGAGGCAACCACACACTGATGTTTCTCTTCCTTTCTTTCTCTTTCCCTTCCCCTCTCTCTAAAAATAAATAAATAAAATCTTTTTTTAAAAAAATACTCTAGATAGCTACCAAAAATGTTTGTATACAGAGATGTCCATTGCCATTTTTCTTGTTTGTGGGAACATTCAGAAACAACCCCAGTTAGATAAATGATACATTTTTATTGATCTGTACATGACAGAATATAGAAAGAGCTCTGCAGCTTTGGGAAGAAGCAAGTTGCAGGACAGTCTATATAATATGGCCCAACTTGCGTGTGTTTATTTGTAAGTACAGAGTATTTGTGATGCATATGTCTATGTAAATAAGATAAACACATACATGGCACTTACTGTATGGGCCAGCTGCATTGTAAGCACTTTGTATCATATAAAGGTAAACATGCTAAAAAAAAAATGGGATGAGGTAGGTACTATTATTCGCATTTTACAGAATTAGAAACTGCGGACCAAGGTCACACAGCTAGAAAGTGATAGAGTGGGTATTTAGATTCAGTCTCCCTTATCCATGTTTTTTTCCACTTCCTCTGCTATATGGTAGCATATAAATGTGTGATTGTGTATGTGTGTGTATAAAAATGAATATGCTTCTAATTGCCTGTAGAGGGGTCTGCAAGGAGCAGAGTGTTACCTCTGGGGAGTGTTAACAATGGGATTCTGGCCTTTCCATCATTTTTATGTGCATGGACACATGCACTTGATTCTATCTTAGACATCCATTCTTTTTTTCTTTTTTAAGATTTTGTTTATTTATTTTTAGAGAGAGGGGAAGAGAAGGAGACAGACATCAGTGTGCAGTTGCCTCTCATGCACCCCCCACCAGGAACCCAGCCTACAACCCAGGCATGTGCCCTGATTGGGAATTGAATGAACCCTTTGGTTCAGGCTGACACTCAATCCACTGAGCCACACCAGCCGGGGTGGACATCCATTCTTGCCTTACTTTTTGTCACAGCTGCCTAGTATTCCTTCTTCCTCTGTTCTGACAAACATCACTCCAGGGTTCCTGAAGCAGGGCATAGCCACTCTCTTGAATCTCTATACCTTACAGATCTCCTCATGAACCGCCCTGCAGTGAGCTTGGGATTGTTCTGTGCATTACTTCTCTCCCCACCTCCTCGGATTCAGCTTGTGTCAGATCATTTAGGACAGTGATTCTTGTCTTTCTGGGTCACTCTTGGTTCCTCAGTTTCTGGAACAGTATAAGTACTGGGGTTACTTGTTGTCTGACTGAAGAAATGAATAGATAGGCAAAGTGAGGAAGACAAAGAAATCCACCCATCTGGTTTCCCCACAGAGGAAGGGAGTAACACTGGCTGTCTTTCCGCAGGTGTCGGCCTGGGATGACCGCCGGGCAGAAGGCACATTTCCTGGGAAGATCTGAACTGGCTGCTCCCCACCTGTCCTCTGTCTTCCATCCTTCTCCCAGGGCGGTGAAGGGGGACCTGGGTATATCCCACCCTGGGATCCTGAATCATGGCTTAACTAACAATAAATACTTGTTGGAATAGTGTAAGACTGTGTTTGTGTAAAGGGCTGGATCACTGGTTAAGAAGTGGGCTTGGGAATAATACCTAGACCAGTAAGAGGGGCTCTAGAATGAGTTGTTTTGTTTTGTTTTTATCAAAATTTGACTACCTCTGTGCTTGACAGTAGAGGAAATGGTTATATGAAATAGCCTCAAGCCCCACTATGTGCTAAAATTTATCTGTATGATCCCTTAATTATCTGTATAATTTTTAAAACTTTTCTGAATATAGTAAAAACGCATATGTACCTCATGTAGCTTCAACAGTTATCAACAAATGACTGGTTTCATCTTTAATTATTCCTCTCCCCCCTCTAGGTAATTTTAAAGTAAATCTGAGAGATCATAGTTTATCTAGAAATGAGTAAGTATATGTATCTATTAGAGATACATTTTTTAAAAGATTTTATTTATTTTCAGAGGGGAAGGGAGAAGGAGAAAAACATCAATGTGCAAGAAAAACAATTGGTTGACCTCTTGCACACCCCCAACTGGGGACCTGGCCTGCAACCCAGGCATGTGCTTTGATGGGTGACCTTTCAGTTTTTTGCAGGCCAGCATTCAACCCACTGAGCCACACCAGCCAGGGCAGAGGTACATGTTTTTTAAAACACAGTTACACTACTATTATTATACCTAAGAAATGAACAGTACTTAATATCATCTGATAAGCAGTCTTCTGCACAATGTGTAATTTCTCTGTGTTCTGGGCTCCCTCTTTCTTGTTGAGCATGGTAGTGATGGGTGTCATTTAAGTAGGCTGAATTAAGAAATGTTCTTGCCCTGGCCAGGTAGCTAGCTCCAATGGTAAGAGTTCTGATACCAGTTCTGATATGCCAAGGTTGTGGGTTTGATCACCGGTCAAGGCACATACAAGAACCAACCAATAGATGTGTAAGTAAGTGGAACAACAAATCGGTTTCTCTCTTTCTCTCTAAAATCAATACATAAAAAGAATTTTTTATGTTTTTTCTCAATGCCCCCTAAAGCATTGCCATACAAAGACAGCTGAAAATATCATGTACTATTCATCCACCAAACTTGTCAATAGGGAAGCCCTGAGACTGTTGCCAGCTAGAGCACCATGTGTGGCCAAATTGGTGTTTCTTCAAGACCACTCAAATGATTGTGCCACAGACTTATCTGAAGGATAAGAATATTCAAATATGCAGAGAGGATTCTTGATTGAGGAAAGTGGCTGTAGGGACGGGTCTATGGTGGCTGCCTATAAGAAAGATGGGCTGAAAATAGAACTAGTGTACATGCATAGGGATTTTGAGAGGCTGTAGAACTTATGGCACACATTGGGAAGAACAAAGAACTTAGAAGGAACATGGTGAAATTTTCAAATGAAACAGGACATCCAGTTAAAAGTCAAGATGTAGGACTTCACTGATCCCAGTCACCTAATTCTGTCAAGGGCCTACTGCCAATAGCAGTCTAGAAGTATTTGTAGTCTATAATTAATCATTATTTATTGTTACTTTTAACAAGGATTTTGTAATCTAAGCATGCTATAGAAGAGCAGCTTTCCAGCTTCTTTGATGGCAGCTCACAGAAATGTGCATTCCCAGTACACACTTGCACACGCACGTAACTGAAACAAACTTTCCATGAAACAATGCTTACCCTTTCTTACTTGAAATGTGTTCTGATGTTTCCTCAGTTTCACACCCCATGAAGCTGATTTTGTGACACACCATTTGGGGGAGCTCTGGGGAACATTGTTCCAGAGTAGCTTGATTTCTTGTGGGAGGTGAGAAGTGGAAAACTGCACATGCAATTTATGGCTTCAGCCCCAGATGTCACTCTCACCTTCCCCTGTCACAGAGTTGCTGCTTAAACACAGACTTGAACAAAGCAGGACTGTCATCAAAGTCCATACTGACAGGAGAGTCTTTTTAGATGAAGCTTGTTTGCTCCCTTGGACCTTTCTTCTGCCATTCCTTGGCTTTCTGGAGGACAGTGCCTTTGCCTGTGACTGTGATGGAAAGAGGTCTGTTCTTGAGTGCTGTTGCGGAGTTGGGGGGTACATTTGGGGGCAGGAATGGAGGCAGCAGCTTTGGGTCAGGGCTCACATTCTCCAAATGTGTGGTGTCCATGGTGGTACCTGGTAGACTGGGCCTGGCCTTGGCCTTCTCCAGGTTATCCTTAACTTCCATGTTGAGCTTAAGGTCCACACGCCTGCTCTCCTCCACCCTGTACTCCTTGATTTCCTTCAGCTTCTGCTCCACACTGGCCAGGACTCCCTGGTCTGTACATTTTAACAGGGTCTCTTTCAGCTCCTATTTCTCTTTCTGGAGCTGATTCATGTCCTCCTAGATTCTTCCTTCTTGAGTCTCTCCTTTTGCTCTGTGTCCCACTTCAGCTCTGCTGTTCTTATCAAGTTTGATCTCTGCAGAGGTTGCCCTAAATCCATCCACAGGTGCACTGGCCCTGACTAGAGTGACAGCCATAGGGTCAGGGTAGCTCAGTACAAAGGATATTCTCTACTGTTCAGTCTAGATTTTGACTGTTGTGATTCTCAGGGAAAACTCCTTGGGTTCTGGACTCTCCTGCTGCATCCGCTGCATCTAAGCTGTCTATCTGCCAACTTGATGAGGGGCTCATCTGGTAAATATATATCATATATGTATTTGATTTGATAAAGATTTGATATAGTCTCCTACTTCTCTGATCTACCACTTTGCTCATGCAGTTCCTACTGCACTGGCCTCTTCAGAGTGACAGGAACTATGAGCAAATAAGAGGGTGCACACATCAGCTTGGCTCTAACCTCAAGGCCTGTGCACATGCTGTTTGCTCTGCCAGGAATGCTTTTCCCCACAGCTCACTCCCTCGTGCATTCAGGCCTTCCACAAACATAACTTAGCCATTCACCCCTTTTGTTTCTAAGCATTTGCCATTAATAGTCCCTATATTTTACTTTTTCATCCTTGATAAATGTACCCCTACCACTAGAATGTAATTTCCATGGGGGTAGTGATTTTTATTTATTTTTTTTAAGTTTTAAAAAAGATTTCACTTATTTTTCAGAGAGAGGAGAAGGGAGGGAGAAAGAGGTACAGAAACATCGATGTGTGAGAAAAATATTGATCCATTGCCTCTTGTATCCCCCAACTGGGTTCCTGGCTCACAACCCAGGCATGCCCTGACTGGGAATCCAACCCATGACACAAGCCAGGGCGGGGGGGGGGGGAGTAGTAATTTTTAAAAAATATCTATTACGTATTCTGCCTCTCAACATTTTATGATGAAAATTTTTAAGCACAGCATTTTTCTAGGACTTCTAGTCAAGATGGAGGCATAGATAAATATACTTTGCTTCGTCACACAACCAAAAGAACAACAACAACAAATTTAAAAACAAAAAAAAAAAAGAATGAGAACTACCAAGAAATCAAACTATGGAAGTTTGACAACCAAGGAGTTAAAGAAACATTTATCCAGACTGGTGGGAGGGGTGGAGATGAATAGCTGGGGCAGAGAGAATGTGAGACAAGGTACAGCTGGTGGATCAGGCGGTCGCACATTCAGTTGCGAATACACCAGGAGGAACAACTGGGGAGTGAGCCAGACCATGACCCACGGTTCCAGCGTGGGAAACTAAAGCCTCAAAACCTCTGACTGTAAAAACCATGGAGGTTGCAGCGGTGGGAGAAACTCCCAGCCTCACAAGAGAGTCTGTTGGAGAGATCCACAGGGTCCTAGAAAGTACACAAGCCCACCCACCTGGAATCAGCACCAGAAGGGCCCAATTTTCTTGTGGGTAGTGGGGGAAGTGCCTGAAAGTGGTGCAAAAGCCAAGCAGGTGTAATTGTTCTGTCTCAGATGCCTCCCCCATACACAGCACCACAACACAGTGAGGTAGGTTACCCCACCCTGGCAAATACCTAAGGCTCCACCACTTCCAACATAACACCTTTGTGGAAACAAAGAAATATAGTCCAAATGGAAGAACAGATCAAAACTCCAGAAAAAGAACTAAGCAGCAAGGAGATAGCCAGCCTATAGATACACAGTTTAAAACACTAGTAATCAGGCTGCTCACAGAAATGATTGAGTATGGTCACAAATGGAGGAAAAGTGAAAGCTATGTAAATTGAAATGAGCTACCCACTGATAACTCTCCATGTGATCTCCATTTCTATGATTCTGTTCCCATTCTAGTTGTTTGCTTAATTTGTTTTTGTTCTTGGGTTTGTTTTTTTTTAGGTCCAGTTGTTGACATTTGTGAGTTTGTCATTTTTCTGTTTCATATTTTTTATCATTTTCTTTTTCGTAGATAAGTCCCTTTAACATTTCATGTAGTAAGGGTTTGGTGATGATGAACTCCTTTAACTTGACCTTATCTGGGAAGCACTTTATCTGCCCCTCCCCCATTCTAAATGATAGCTTTGCTGGATAGAGTAATCTTGGATGTAGGTCCTTGCCTTTCATGACTTCAAATATTTCTTGCCAGTCCCTTCTTGCCTGCAAGATTTCTTTTGAGAAATCAGCTGATAGTCTTATGGGAAGTCCTTTGTAGGTAACTGTCTCCTTTTCTCTTGCTGCTTTTAAGATTCTCTCCTTATCTTTAATTTTGGGCAACTTAATGATGATGTGCTTTGGTGTGTGCCTCCTTGGGTCCAACTTCTCTGGGACTCTGAGCTTCCTGGACTTCCTGAAGTCTATGTACAATGCCAGATTAGGGAAGTTCTCCATCATTATTTTTTCATGTAAATTTTCCATTTCTTGTTCTTTCTCTTCTTCTTCTGCCACCCCTATGATTCAGATGTTGGAACCTTTAGAGCATTCCCTGAAGGTACTAAGCCTCTCCTCACTTTTTTAAATTCTTGTTTCTTCATTCTGTTCTGGTTGAATGTTTATGTCTTTCTTCTGCTCTAAGCCATTGATTTGAGTCCCAGTTTTCTTCACTGTTGGTTCCCTGTATATTTTCCTTTATTTCACTTTCACTTCTTCCTCTTTTTTGTCAACCATTTCTGTGAGCATCCTGATCACCAGTGTTTTGAATTCTGCATCTGATAGGCTAGCTATCTCCTTGCCACTTAGTTCTATTTTTGGAGCTTTGGTCTGTTCTTTTATTTGGGGCTTTTTTTTTTTTTTCCTCAGCATGCCATTATGTTGTTAGGTATTTATAGGGAACTGATCCCCCGGCAATGGCAAATGTAGCCCAGCTGTATCAGAAAACCAACAGGTGCAGGGTGGCACACAGGAAGCCAAAACCACGATCGATTTTCCTATGGGAAACCAGGTCTGCATTGTACCTCAGCTGCTTTGAGGCTTGCTTTTGGTAAAATTCCCTCACCCTGAGTTGAAGCAGCAAATGCTGACTGCATATCTTTAAAGTAACTTCCTAAAGT
Organism: Phyllostomus hastatus; assembly: GCF_019186645.2. Classification (NCBI taxonomy): domain Eukaryota; kingdom Metazoa; phylum Chordata; class Mammalia; order Chiroptera; family Phyllostomidae; genus Phyllostomus; species Phyllostomus hastatus. The sequence continues at coordinate 6,292,018 of NW_025333897.1, forward strand.
CTATGCTAATCTTCCCAAAGATGGAGTGTAACCAGACCAATCACTCTTATAGTTTCCTTGCATTTGCAACATTGTTCTTTGTTAATCTATAAGAAGTAATTGGTAACATCCTTTCCTTTGTTATCTGTAAAAAAGTAACCACCTAAAGCAAACCTGAGCATAGTGAATGAGAACATTCTTTGATGCATGCTGTTAGAAAGCCAATAAAAGCCTGTCCATGCAGGGGTCGGGGTGGTCTCTCTCTCTCAGAGAGTGGCCGTGCCATCCCGTTTTCTCCACAAGACTTCTGTAGTCCGTGTGAATTTGTTCGTTGCATCCACAATATATGGACCCCAGTGGATGGAGTCCACATCAGGTATTCACCAGGGTAGGGCAATGCAGGTCACTGCATTGTGGTGCTGTATGTGGAGGAGGGTGGCAAGAGAGAACAATGATGTTTGCTTGGTTCTCAGCTGGCTTCCAGTTATTTCCCCAGCTACCCACAAGCAAATTGAACCCTTCTGGTGCTGATTCCTGGGTGGGTGGTTTTGTGTACGCTCTAGGACCCTGTGAGTCTCTCCAACAAACTCTCTTGTGAAGTTAGGATTTTCTCCTTCGTCACAACCCCCACAGATTGTTACAGTCAGGTTTTGAGGTTGTATTTCCCCACACTGGAACCCTGGGTTGAGCAGCCTGTCTCACCCCTCAGTTGTTCCTCCCAGTTTATCTGCATGCAAATGTGGGACTGCCCAGTGCAGCAGCTGCTGCCTTGCCCACCCTGGCCCTCATGCTGCCACCTTGCCCTGCATTCTCTCCACCCCTCCTACCAGTCTGGATGAATGTTTCTTCCCTAACTCCTTGGTTGTCAGACTGCCATACAGTTCAATTTTCTGGCAGTTCTGGTTATTTTTTTATTTTTTAATTTGCTGTTGTCCTTCTTTTAGTTGTGCAAGGAGGCAAAATGTATCTCCCTACACCTCCATCTAGGCCAGAAGTCTCTTAATAACCTCTTACTGGGAAAAAAAGACAGAAAATTTTCGAGCACATATAACAGGTAGACAATGATTGCCTTTATTCCCACCACCTACCTGTTTTAACAATGGTTAACATTGAGTCATATTTACTTTGTTATGTGTATACATGGCTTTTTTTACTGAACCATTTCAAAATAGCTTCCAAACATCTTGATGCTCTACTCCTAAATTCATAAGCATGTATCTCTGAAAAACACATGTTCCTTCTTATTATTATCACCCCTAAGAAACACTAATTCCCTAATGTCATATTCAAATTTCCCATATTGTACCCCAAGTCTTACATATTTGTGCTTATTTTTTTTGTACTAGGATCCAATCAAGATTTACATTCAGTTTTTAGTTATCTAGTCTTTTTAAAATTCTAGAATAGCCAACGCTCCCCACCCTGCCCACCTGTGTAAGGTGGAATTTTTAAAGAGGCCAGGCCAACTGTCTTGTAGAATGTCTCCCACTCTAGATTTGCCTTGTTTCCTCATTGTGTCATTTAGCTTCTACTGTCTTCTGTAGTTCTTATAAACTGAAATTAGCTCTTTAGAAGAACCTGCTTGATTAGAAGCAGGCTAAGTATTTTTGGCAAGAATCTTTCCTATGTGCATCTTTCTTATTGATTCCCATCGGGAGGTACCTGATGCTGGGTTGCCCCATTAGTGGTGGTTGAATCTAATCCCTGGGGAAGGTAGTGGCCACTAACTGTCTCCTCTGGAAAGATCTGTTTTCCCTTTTTGCCATTGGCAAATGACCAGCGGAGTGATACTATGAAGAGCAGTTCTGCCAGGGGACCCCAACCTTACATTTCTCCACATGTAGGTCTTATGCTACACAAGACTTACCTATGGCCTGACCTGAAACTTGGCAGAACTGGTGATTCCAAAACAAAGGAATATAAGCAGTTTTGCAAAGAGCTGCAATGGGGCAATTTTTCATCCACCTCCCTCTCTTGCAGGAGACTGCCACAAAACATTTATCATCTGTCTCTCTTGTTTCAGTTGAGCATAGGACTCTTTACCTCACTCCTCCTTAGAGTATAGCTGCAGGCTGCAAAACAACTCAAAAGCTACCATTACTGATTACCTTACCTGACTTACCTCAAGCCTTCCAACAACTCGATGAGCCAGATGTTATTAGGAACCCTATTTTACAAGTAAGGAAGCTGACACTTTTATTCCCTGCCCAGTTTGTGTGGCTGTGGGTTTCCTTTTAGTGCATCTACATAGGAGACGGTTCAGTGCAGGAAACAGACACCTCCCAAGGCATATTAAGTAGAAAGAGATTTGCTATGAGGAATTTGGTACAGTAAAACTGAAAATATGAATTTGGATATACCCTTATTTCATAGTATTCAACTCAACATGACCCCACATTGTACATGATTGAACAGTAGGGTTTTATATTACTTTAAAAATTATTCCAGACAACAAATGAAGAAGAATAGAAAATTAGAATATCAGAATTTTGCAACCCCTAATGAATCTAAGCCTTATATCAAGGGCTGCAAAACTCACCAAAAGAAAGACCATCAAATATGATGTGCCTCCAGATGGAAGCACTCATTATTACCCATGAACATGAGATGTTCAGCTTCTACAAAGCTAGCATCTTTCTATTACACCACATTACAAAATGAACAATAAAAACCATATGATCATTTCAAGCGATGCAGAAAAAGTTTTTGAAAAAAATGCATCAGTCTTTTATAATAAAAACTCTCAACATTTGGGTATAGCAAGAACATACCTCACTATTATAAAGGCCATAAATGACAAAGCCACAGCTTGAAAGGGTGAAAGCTTTTCTTCTAAGATCAGGAACAAGACAAGGGTGCCCACTCTCATCACTCCTATTAACATAGTACTGGAAGTTCTAGTCAAAGCAATTAGGCAAAAAAAGGGGGAAAAAAGGAGGAATGGGGGGAGGAGGAGGAGAAAGAGAAGAAAGAAGGAGAAATAAAAATCATCCAAATCAGACAGGAACAAGTAAAATGGTCTCTTTTTGAAGATGATGGTTTTACATATAAAAGTTCCTAAAGACTCCACCAAAAAAGTGTTAGAACTATCAAATGAATTCAGTAAAGTTACTGATAATAATTTATCTTCAACTGCATACAAAAACACAACCCTTTTACTTACTCCCATTTTATATTTTTGATTCACAATTTATATCTTTTTATATTGTGCATCCATTAACACATTATTGTAGCTATAGTGATTTTTAATACTTTTGTCTTTTAACCTTTATATTAGAGTTAAATGATTAAAAAATCACTTACTACAGTGTTAGAGTACAGTTGACCCTTGACCAATGCAGGGATTGGGGCACTGATACTCTTCCCCGACCCTGCAGTAGAAAATCTGTGTATAACTCAAGTTAGCCCTGTGCACACATGGATTCTCAAATGCAGGTTGAAAATACTGCTTTTAGTCATAGTTGGTTGAATCTGCAGATGTGAAACCTAGAATATGGAGAGTCAACTGTATCTTTGTTGAAAAAAAATTGCACATAAATAGACCTGCACAGTTCAAATCTGTGTTGTTTAAGGATTAACTGTATTTGAATTTAACTATATACTTAACTTTACCAATGTGTTTATATTTTCATATGTTTTTTTAACTTAATTTTTTAAAAGAATTTATTATTTATTTTTAGAGGCAGGGGAAGGCAGAGAGGAAGAGAAACATCTCACACGCCCCCTACTGGGGACTTGGCCCACAACCCAGGCATGTGCCCTAAATGGGAACTGAACCAGCAACTCTGACTCACAGGCCAGCATTCAATCCACTGAGCCACACCAACTGGGGCTTATTTTCATATGTTTTCATGTTACTAGTTAGCATCCTTTCATTTCAGATTGTTGAACTCCTTCCAGCATTTCTATAAGGCAGGTCTAGTGGCAATAAACGACCTCAGCTTTTGTTTATCTGGAAAACCATTACATATCTCTCCATTTCTAAAGGACAGCTTTTCAAGGTTAAGCATTCTTGGTTGACAGGTTTTTTTCCTTTCTTTCAGCACTTTGATATATCATTTCACTCTCTCCTGGCATGCAAAGTTTCTGCTGAGAAATTCACTGCTATAGCCTTATGGGAGTTCCTTTGTACATGAGGATATTTGTTTTTCTTGCCACTTTTAAAATTCTATCTTTGTTTTTCACTTTAGATAGTTTTATTATAGTGTGTCTTGGAGAAAATCTTTTTGAGTTGAAATCTGGGGGGAGCTCATGAACTTGGATGTCCAAATCTCTCCTCAGATTTGGGGAGCTGTCTGCCATTTTTTCTTTAAATAAACTTTCTCCCTCCATTCTCCTCTGGGATTCTAATAATGTATAGTTTATTTCTCTTAATGGTATCCCCTAGTTTACATGGAGTTTCTTCACTTATTTTCACTCTTTTTTCTTCATTCTCTGCTGTCTCGATCTTTCAATTGACCTTTCTTCTACTTCACAAATTCTTTCTTCTACTAGGCTGCTGTTGGCAATCTCTATTATATTTTTCAATTTAATCATTGTGTTCCTCAGCTCCAGAATTTCTGTTTGGTCTTTATTTTATTTTTTAAAAGATTTTATTTATTTGTTTTTAGAGAGAGGGGAAGGGAGAGAAAATGAGAAGGAGGAAAAACATCAATGTGTGGTTGACCCTAATGCTCACCCATCTGGGGACCTAGCCCGCAACCCAGGCATGTGCCCTGACTGGGAATCCAACTGGCTACCTCTTGGTTCACAGGCCAGCACTCAATCCACTGGTCCACACCAGCCAGGGCTATTTTATTTTATTTTTATGATTTCCATCTCTCTGTTAAACTTCTCACGTTGTTTGTGTATTATTTTTCTGATTTCGTTAAATCATCTTCCTATGTTTTCCTGTAGCTCAGTAAGCTCCCTTAAAACTACTATTCTGAATTCTTTATTAGGCAAATCACAGATTTCCATTTCTTTGGGGTTGGTTACTGGAAAATTGTTTCTTTGGTAGTAGTGTATTTCCTTGATTTTTCATACTCCTTGAAGTCTTGCATTGCTGCCTTCAGTTTTGAAGACCCAGGCAACTCTTCCCATCTTACTTCAGCCTTGGTAGGGATTCTGAAGCTTTCTCAGAACCCTTCAATGAACACACCTGCTCCACATTTATTATTCCCTTTTGCAGAGGGGTCATTTCCTCTTCCGGAGGAAAGAAGATTGTGTGTCTTCTCTTAATCCTGCAAAGCTAGACCAAATGCTGACAGCCTCCCATTTGCTTTCTCTAGTTCTGTGCTGAATGCTCAGGTTTCTGTACTTTTTCCCAGTCCCACAGAGTTGGCTGACTTCTGCACATGCTCTCTAGCCATCTGCACAGGCTCACTCTCACAGCCCTCAGGGATGTGCACAAGGAGCCAGCCATGGGGTGGGGGCAGGTGTGGGTGAGGTGCACAGAGCGTTGGGGGTAACTGTGGGCCAGTTGGGGTGATCCAAAGGCAAGGAATTCTATTCCCAGTGGTTCATGCATAATCTTCTGATGTCTGTGATGTGTTTACTAGGATCCAGGTCCCTCTAATGCTTTCTGAGAACCCTGGCTGCTATTCTCCCAGCTTCTTCTCGCCCCACTCCCCAGTTGTACAGAATTTCTCAGTTAGTGTTCCTCTTCAGTGCCTCTAATCTCAATTCTTTTTTCTCCAGTGGTGTGCTGGAACTTCTCTGCTGGACTCCTGGACTTCTCATCCATAGATGATTTTCAGAATCAATGTTCTTGAAGAGAGGATGGTAGAATATCTCCTATTTAGCCATTTGAATAACATCACTTGAATAATATTTCAACCCTTTCAAAGGTACAAAAAACATTCAGGAAAAATCAGCCTCTTCCTCACCTTCTCCTCTAGCCATAAAGAAATGACTGCCATTACTGGTTTCTGGCATGTCCTTCCAAAGATAGTATACATTTGCAAGCAGACCTTCCCTCCAACCTGCCTACCCACCATAGTAGCCTGCTGTTCCTGATGTTCTGAACCTTGCTTTTATCTATTAATAATAGTACAATGGTACCTCAGTACTCATCATTAATTGGTTCTGGAACCCATGACGAGTGCTAAAGCCAATGAGTATCAAAGCATTTTCTCTTTCAGAGTGGTGTCGAGTCTCATACAAGTTTTAGCAACTGCAATTGCCAAGTGCTGAAATATTTTTTCTTGTCAAAATGTGACAAGTACAGGGTTTGACGAGTTCTGAAGCCAATGAATACTGAGGTATGACTATACTTACAGATAATTTCTTATCTCCTGATACTTTTAAACTTTTCAAACTTCCAGCCGAGATAGAAATATAGGTAGATACACTTTGCCTCCTTGCACAGCAAAAAGAAGGACAACAACAAATTTAAAAATAAAAAATAACCAGAACTGCCAGAAAATCAAACTGTATGGAAGTCCGACAGCCAAGGAGTTAGGGAAGAAACATTGATCCAGACCAGTAGGAGGAGCAGAGATGAGCAGCCAAGGTGTGGAGGACATGCGGCAAGGAGGTGGCTGGGGTACCAGCGTGGGTAAGGGGGAGTCTGGCAGACCAGGCAAGGTGGCAGTTGGCAGAGCGGGTGGTCCGACATTTGCATGTGGATAAACCAGGAGGAACAACTGGGGAAGGAGACAGACTGCCCAACCCAGGGTTCCAGTGCAAGGAAATTAAACACCAAAACCTCTGACTAAAAAAACCTGTGGGGGTTGAGGCAGCAGGAGAAACCCCCAGCCTCACAGGATGGTTCACTGGAGAGACTCACAGGGTCCTAGAATGTACACAAATCCACTCACCAGGGAATCAGCACCACAAGAGCCCAGTTTGCTTGTGGGTAGTAGAGGAAGTGACTGAAAGCCAGCTGAGAGTTGAGCAAGTGGCATTGTTCCCTCTAGGAACCCTCCCGCACATACAGCACCACAACAGAGCAACACGGATTGCCCAACCTGGTGAATGCCTAAGGCTCCACCTCTTACTACATAATAGGTGTACCAAGACCAAAAAAAAAAAAATATGGCCCAAATGGAAGAACAGATCAAAGCTCCAGAAAAAAAAATACAACTAAGTGATGAAGAGATAGCTTACCTATCAGATGCAGAGTTAAAGACACTAGTAATCAGGATGCTCACAGAAATGGTTGAGTGTGGATGCAAAATAGAGAAAAAAATGAAGACTATGAAAAGTGAAATAAAGGAAAATGTACAGGGAACCAAAAGTGAAGGGAAGGAAACTGGGACTCAAATCAATGGTTTGGAGCAGAAGACAGACATAAACATTCAATCAGAACAGAATGAAGAAAAAAAGAATTAAAAAAAATTAGGAGAAACTTAGGAATGACCCTCTGGCATCAGCATACTTACTAACAGACCCTGACCTGAGGCACATCTCTGTGTTTCCTTAATTGTTATCTATAGATAATATCTGTTTTCTGTAACTCTGGCCTTTTGACGTTGATTGATGAGCTTTGCATGCATACTGTATGCCCCTGTGCATACCGATCCCAATAAAAGCCATTTCAGAGAAGGGCTCAGGGCATTCTCCACTAGAGGGGATCACCACCCCCTTTCCCACTGGAACAACAGAATGTGTCCAGGATGACATATTCTCATCCACTGCAGCTGGGAGAGCTCCATGGTATGGGTCATCCCACAGGACTTGTCTAAGAAAAAGAAGAAGATCAAAAGTACAAACAGTAAAATGACAACAAACTCACAACTGTCAACAACTGAACCTAAAAAATAAAACAAAAATGAACTAAGCAAACAACTAGAACAGGAATAGAATCACAGAAATGGAGATTATCAGTGGAGAGTGGTGGGGGGAGAATGTGGGAAAAGGTACAGGGAATAAGAAGCATAAATGGTAGGTACAAAATAGACAAAGGAAAGTTAAAAATAGTATGGGAAATGGAGAAGCCAAAGAACTTATGTATGACCCATAGACATGAACTAAGGTGGGGAAATGCTGGTGGGAGAAAAGGAGGAGAAGAGGAGGAGAAGAGAAAAAAAATGGACAGCTGTAATAGCATAATCAATAAAATATATGTTTAAAAACTTTTCAAATTTATCAAGTAGCATGTGAATATATTCACATGGTTAAAAAAAAAAAGGAAAATACTCCAACAGAGTCAGTATACTGACACAAGAGAGGCAGTATGATGTTGTACACCAGATCTCAAGAACTCACTTATCTTGTGTAACTGAAATGTTTATATCCATTTGAGGCAGGAGATAGTCAGGAAGGAGGAACTCCGGAGGTGCCTCAGGGCTAAGATAAAGGATATCCATACAGGACAGAGACCTCGTTCTAAGACTGGTTGTTCCTGCTTTCTGAAAAAGCACTGAATCATGGTGACTCATGAATGCACCTACAAAGAAGATGCTACACGACCCCTGCTTCATTATAATAGCATTATAATAAATTAACATTGTGCAACCTCCCTTTCCCGTGGCAAATCAAGGAAAATCATGGGAGACCACATGCTCAGTAGCTTTAAAGTAATACAACTACTTGTTCATGCACAATAAAAGCCTGCCAAAACTAGCCAGGAAGGATCTGCCCTATAACAGAATCCCTTCAGCCCCTGAGGTCAATCTCTGCTCAGAGTTGGCCCACTCTCATGTTCTGTGGAGTGCACTACCGCTTAATAAATCTGCTCTCTTTCTGCTATAAACTCTGTGTGTTCAGTTCAGTTCTTTGTCCGTGATCACCACAAACCTGATTACCTGTGACACATTGATTAGCAACTCCCCATTTCCCCACCCCGCAGCTCCTGGTATCTCCCATTTTATTCTTTGCTTTAATGAGTTTGACTATTTTATATACTTCATATAATTGAAATCATGCACTTTGCTCTTCTGAGACTGGCTGCTTGCACTTAGCACAATGTCCTCCAGGTTCTTCCATGTACATTGCAGCATTCTTTTCTAAGGCTGAAATTTTCTATTGTGTGTATTCACTACATTCCCTCTGTCAGAAATGTTCTTTCCTGCCTTTTACCTGCTGGCCACAGACTTTTTCTCCAATGTCCCTTTCTTCAGGAAGCCTTCCTCTATGCCCCAACCTGGGTTGGGTGCTTCCATTGGACTCACCTTTGTTTTCCTATTGTGGCTTTGATCACTCTGATGTGCACTTCCTCTCTCAATGCCATGGTCACTTCAGCATTCCCTGATCCCTCTGGGCTTTCCAACTCTGGAAACATGTCTCTCCTATGAAAGCAGGAATTGAGCTGTCTTGATCACTGCTGTATTCCCAGCATTGCCCGCACAGGGCTGGACATGAGAAAGCTCATTATGTGTGCCACACATTTAATCTTTAGTTTAGGCCTGATCATATACATGGTGCTAATAAATTTGAGAACAAATAAAGAGACCTCTTGACTACCCCCACACTAGAGTTTTCCCCTTTGCTTCACCACTACACACCATGTCCTCATCTCCCTGGATCTCTCTTTCCCCCTCCCTTTTTTCCCCTCTCTCCTCCTCATCTTACAATTCACACTGGTCCCATCTAGCTGCGAAGTTTCCCTTTCTTGGCCACAATATTTAGCTGTCCCCTACTACCCATGAATTTTAGGCCCTCTTTTGCTCAGCTGACTCAAAGGAACATCTGATATCCCAGCCTTTACATATTACCTTAGTGCCCAAACTTGAGGTTTCAGAGTGTTGCTAAGTCTGCATACCTCTGTGCTGCCACTGGTGACATCTTAGCTAAAATGAACATTTGAAAAGGAGAATTTAACTTAGGAAGTATTCTTGCAAACAATGGATGAGCTACAGCCACATATATGATGAATAAATCCTAAACGCATAATTTTGAGGTGAAAAAAGTCAATTGCATGAGGATATGTGCAAATTATATGTATAGAGTTTACCAAAACATCTAAAACTATTCTATACATTGTTGATGAATATATGCATATATGTTAACAATGAAAACATGTATAGGAGTAAAAACTCAAAAGGCTAACAAATACTTGGAAAGATGCTCAAAATCATTAGTAATAAGTAAGAATTGATATAATGGCGGGTATCACCTGTCACTCATTTACTCTGTTAAAACTACAATGTTGGGGACTTCCGGCAAGATGGAGGCATAGGTGGGCGCACCGTACCTCCATGCACAACCAAGATTAGAACAACAACAATTTAGAGGCAGAATAATACCCAGAACTGATAGGGAATTTATCTGAATGGAAGTCAGATAGCCAAGAAGTTGAAGTAGACCCGTTCATCCAGACCGGTAGGAGGGGCGGAGAGAAGCAGCCGGGCGTGGTGCGTGGTGCGCAGAGAACAGAGAGAACTGGGCACATAAGGCATCCAGGAGTGCGTAAGGCATCTGGGGCACGCAAGATCACAGCAGGTGGACCCTGAGTACACAAGTGGCAGCTGGCAGACCCAGTGAGGCAGCGATTGTGGACCAGGGCAGAGCGCACAACCCAGGATCCCAGGGAAGGGACTGAGGTCCCAGGAGAATGGAGCTACCACCATTGTTCCCTCCCGCCCCCCAACCCCCCACCCCCACCCCCACATACAACCTCACGATCTAGTGACTGGGGTGCCCAGCCCTGGTGAACACCTAAGGCTCCGCCCCTCACCGTAACTGGAGCAACCAGACCCCCCCCAAAAAAAAAAGAGAGAGAGAGAGACATGTCTCAAACAGGAGAACAGATCAATGCCCCAGGACTCATCATTTTAAGCGACCAAGAGATAGCCAATCTATCAGATGCACAGTTCAAAACACTGGTGATCAGGAAGCTCACAGAACTGGTTGATTTTGGGCGCAAATTAGATGAAAAAATGCAGGTTACCATAAAAGACATGAAGGAAAATGCACGGAGAACCAAAAGTGATGGGAAGGAAACTGGGACTCAAAACAATAGAGTGGACCAGAAGGAAGAAAAAAAACAACTAAACAGGAAAGAATGGAGAAATAAGAATTCAAAAAAACGAGGAGAAGCTTAGGAACCTCCAGGACATCTTTAAACGTTCCAACATCCGAATTATAGGGGTACCAAAAGGGGAAGAGGAAAAGCAACAGATTGAACATGTATTTGAACAAATAATAAAGGAGAACTTCCCCATTCTGGCAAAGGAAATAGACTTCCAGGAAGTCCAGGAAGCTCAGAGAGTCCCAAAGAAGTTGGACCCAAGAAGAAACACACCAAGGCACATCGTAATTACATTAGCCAAGGTGAAAATGAAGGAGAGAATCCTAGAAGCAGCAAGAGATAAGGGGACAGTAACCTACAAAGGAGTTCCCATCAGACTGTCAGCTGATTTCTCAAAAGAGACCTTACAGGCAAGAAGGGGCTGGAAAGAAGTATTCCAAGTCATGAAAGGCAAGGACCTATATCCCAGATTACTCTATCCAGCAAAGCTTTCATTTAGAATGGAAGGGCAGATAAAGTGCTTCTCAGATAAGGTCAAGTTAAAGGAGTTCATCATCACCAAGCCCTTATTTTATGAAATGTTAAAAGGACTTATCTAAGAAAAGAAGATAAAAAAGTATGTATACTAAAAGGACAGCAAACTCACAATTATTAACAACCACACCTAAAGCAAAACCAAAAGAAACTAAGCAAACAACTAGAGCAGGAACAGAACCACAGAAGTGGAGATCACATGGAGGGTTATCAACAGGGGAGTGGGAGGAGGAGAGAGGGGGAAAAGGTACAGAGAATAAGTAGCATAGATTGTAAGTTGAAAATAGACAGGGGGAGGGTAAGAATAGTATGGGAAATGTAGAAGCTAAAGAACTTTTAAGTATGACACATGGACATGACTAAAGGGGGGGGTGTTGTGGGACAGGGTGTACAGGGTGGAGGGGAGTGAAGGGGGGAAAATGGAACAACTGTAATAGCATAATCAATAAAATATGTATTTAAAAAATGGAATTTAAGACTGTTAGGACACAAACCTGCCATTTTATCAGATCACCAAACAAATTAATAAAGTGCCCATAAAGATGAAAAAAAAAAACTACAATGTTGGATAATGCCAAGTGTAGGTAGTAATGGAAGGATACAGGAACTCTCATGAATTCTTGGTTGGAGAGTAGAGGGGACAACCATTGTGAAAAGCAAACTGGTACATACATATCCATGACGAGGAAATCTGTTCTCTAAGAAAAAGACATACAGGTCTCTAAGGGGGCATGCATAAGGGTGTTCACTGCAGCATTACTTACAGTGATAGTGGTTGGGGAGGGGGAGTTGGAAGTACCCTGGGTGTCCTCATTGAGGAGGAGACAATAAATTGGAGGATGCACAACACTGGCGTCCCAGGCAACCGAGAAGCTGTGGACACAGTGTTCCCAGAGTAACATAGATGGATCTTAAAATCATGGTACTGAGCAAAATAAGTAAGAATAGGATGAGCTATTTAACACAATTATGGGTATGTAAATTAGAAAATATGTGCAAAGAAAACAGTAGTACCTATTTTACAAAAACACACACAACAAAAAAGATATATATGGCCCTGGCTGGTGTGGCTCAGTGGATTGAGCGCAGGTCTGTAGCACAAAGGGTCACCTGTTCAATTCCTAGTCAGGGCACATTCCTGGGTTGCAGGCCAGGTCCCCATTAGGGCACATGAGAGAGGCAACCACACATTGATGTTTCTTTTCCTCTCTCTCTCCCTCCCTTCCCCTCTCTCTAAAAGTAAATAAATAAAATCTTTAAAAGAAAAAAATATATATATTACCCTGGCTGGCGTAGCTCAGTGGATTGAGCGTGGACTGTGAACCAAAGTGTCGCAGGTTCGATTCCCAGCCAGGCCACATACCTGGGTTGCAGGCCATAACCCCCAGCAACCGCACATTGATGTTTCTCTCTCTCTCTAAAAATAAATAAATAAAATCTCAAAAAAAAGTGCATAAAAAATATATATGAACATATTAGAATATTTGCCAGTAGGGGACACTGAAAAATACTGGGATGTAAGGAAACATATTAAGTTTAAAACATGAGGTGTCCTGTGGGGAACAGTGAGCTATCAACTGAAGGTGTGGACCCTGGATGGTGTGGCTCAGTGGACTGAGTGCTGGCCTGAAAGGTCACTGGTTCAATTTCCAGTCAGGGCACATCCCTGGGTTGCAGGCCAGGTCCCTGTTGGGGACCTGTGAGAACCTTCTGCATATCATTGTTTCGCTCCTTCTCTTTCTCCTTCCCTTTCCCTCTCTCTAAAAATAAAATCTTTAAAATAAAAATAAATAAATAAGCTGAGGGTATGTGATTAACTCAGCCCATGACACCTGAGATCTGAAAAAGAAGACGGGAAGTGGTATGGAAGATGATGAGTTACAAGTTTATTAGCGAAGTTATCTCTGGGGTGAGGTCAGGTGGCTTCAAATTCTATCTGCAGTGCTTGCCACCTAAAAATACAAAATCTGCAGTGAATATAGACAATTACTAAGGGCAAAGCTGAATGGTGAAGATATAGGTTGTTTGTTAGCTTATTCTCTACATTTTGTGTGTGTGTACTTGAATATTTTAAGAAAATATTCCTTTCACTATTGACCATTGAAAACAAAACACCAACTTCTGGTCAAGAAAGCAGCATAGGTAAACATGGATTGCCTCCTTGCACAACCACATCAAAATTACAACTAAATTAGAGAACAAACATCACTCAGAACTGTCAGAAATCAAGTTGAATGAAAGTCTGACAACTACAGAATTAAAGAAACCACATCCATCCGACTAGTAGGAGGGCCAGAGAGTGGAACGGGTTGGTCCCACATCCACATGTGGTGGATAAAAATATGGGAGGAATATCTTGGGAGCGAGGAGTCCCAGTCCCACACCAGGTCCCCCAGCCCAAGGTTCCAGGGCCAGGAAGGTAAGTCCCATAACTTTTGGCTGCAAAAATCAGTGGGGACTGAGTCAGTAGAAGAAACTTCTAGAGTCCCAAACAGTTCCTCTTAAAGAACCCACACATGGACTTACTCAGACTCACTGCCTCTGAGCCCCAGCACCAGGGTAGGAGCTTGAAAGGCACCTGGGAGGAACTTAGCGAAGTTATCTCTGGGGTGAGGTCAGGTGGCTTCAAATTGTATCTGCAGTGCGGATAGAATACAGGGAGGAACTGAAGTGTTTAGCATCAAGGTGAGAGCTGGGGGTGGGGAGGCAGCTTTCTCCCAGAGAGAGGAAGACAGAGGCCATTGTCCCTTTTCTGAACCCCACCCCCCACAACAGAGCTACAGATCTGGCAGGCCATATCTGAGACTCCATCAACTTGGCTAATACTGCCCTGCCCTGGAGATCCCCTGAGACTTTGCCCCACCCAGCTTACAGGCACACCCAAGCTGTTAACAGTGGCTTTTCCATATGAATGGCTGGTCTTGGCTCATGCTTCAAAACTTCCTAAATCCTCTAAAAAAACAACAACAACTGGCCTTAGCAAGCCTCCAGCCTCTGTACCTTTTGCTAAGTGGCCCCAAGACCAGCACTAGTAGCAACCAGTGTAGATTCACAGCTTGGCTTTGCCTGGCAATCTCCAAGCCCAGCACAAGTAGTAGCAATCTCAGATTGCTTTATAGCTCATGCAGGGCAGCCCCAGTCAGAATACAGGTGGTGGCTGACCTTGGCCTGCACCATCTGGGAAACCCCAGAACCTATGCAACTAGTGGACAGCTACAGACCATGTCAGAGCACCACCACACTGCCCCTGCACAGCTGGTCCTCCCTGGAGGGCAGAGGCTGGTGGTCAGTGGCCACAGCCAGTCCTTGCAGCTGACTGGCCAGGGTAAATACCTCCCGTTGATCTTCTGACAGCAACTGAGGCTCAACTATAAGAGGAGGGTGTACTCAGCTATAACAAAGGACATACTTTGAGTAGCCAGCTTGGGTGATAGGGGATGTTGTGCCACTGGACCCTACTCAACACCTACTACATTAGGCCACATACCAAGACAGGGAGTCATAGCAGCTTTACCTAATACATAAAAACAAGCACAGGGAGGCTGCCAAAATAAGGAGACAAAAAAACATGGCCCAAATGAAAGAACAGATCAAAACTCCAGAAAAAGAACTAAATAAAATGGAGGTAAGCAATCTATCAGATGCAGAGTTCAAAATACTAGTTTTAATAAGGATGCTCAAGGAAATTAGTAAGGACCTCTATAGCACAAAAAAAGATCCAGTTGGAAACAAAGGATTCACTGATGAAATAAAAAACAGTTTTACAAGGAAACAACAGTGGAATGAATGAAGCCAAGAATCAAATCAATAATTTGGAACACAAGGAAGCAAAAAAAACAACCAGTCAGAAAAACAAGAAGAAAAAAGAATCCAAAGAAACAAGGATAGTGTAAGCAGTCTCGGACAGCTTCAAGCATTCCAACTTTCGCATCATAGGGGTGCCAGAAGGAAAAGAGAAAGAGCAAGAAATTGGAAATCTATCTGAAAAAATAATGAAAGAAACCTTCCCTAATTTGGTGAGAGAAGTAGCCATGCAAGTCCAGGAAGGGCAGAGAGCCCCAAACAAGATGGATGCAAAGAGTCTCATTCCAAGACACATCATAATTAAAATAACAAAGGTTAAAGATAAAGAGAGAATCTTAAAAGCAGCAAGAGAAAAGCTGCTTTTCTACTGGGGAGTTCCCATAAAACTGTCAGCTGATTTCTTAAAAGAAACTTTGCAGGCAAAAAGGGATTGGCAAGAAATATTCAAAGTCATGAAAAGCAGGGACCTAAGTCAAGGTTGCTCTACCCAGCAAAGATATCATTTAGAATGAAGGGCAGATGAAGAGATTCCCAGGCAAGAAAAACTAAAGGAGTTCATCAATACCAAACTATTATTATATGAAATGTTAAAGGGACTTATTTAAGAAAAAGAAGGCCAAAGCTATGAACAATAAAATGGCAATAAATACATATCTATCAACAATTGAATCTAAAAAACAAACTAAGCAAACAAGAAAAACAGACAGAATCATGGATGTGGAGAGCATTTTGATAGTTGCCAGATGCAGGGGGTGTATGGGGGAATGAGTGTAGATGTGAGGGGATTAAGTACAAATAGGTAGTTACAGAATAGCCATGGGAATGTAAAGTATAGTATAGGAAATGGAGTAACCAAAGAACTTATACGCATGACCCAAGGACATGAACAATGGTGTGGGGATTGCCTGAGGGAGTGGTGCGTGCTGGGTGGATGTGGGCAAAGGGGGAAAAACTCGGACAACTGTAACAGCAAAATCAATAAAATATAATTAAGAAAAAGAAAACAAAACACTTTGTCTTAAAAATAAATAGAATGAAAATATGTTATTAAATTCTAGTCAGCACTGAGGCTGGTTGAGAGCTTCTCTAAGCAAGGACAGAAACACAGTAGCATCAAACTCCTGAGCTTTCTCCATGCCACCACCAGGATTAAACTTGATCATTTTCTCATCACCTGAGTTTTATGTCATTTTATGCTATTTCTATTCATGTCCATAGACAGCTTAAAATCATCTCATATGCTGCCTTTGGAAAATACCACTTTAACACATTGACTATGTCTCTGAAAGGATTTACCTTCTTTAAAGGCATTATAATGAAATATGTATATTTGTATATGTACATATACAGAAAAGTACACTTACTGTAACTGTATAGCTTGATGAATTTTTATAATCTGAATGCCCCCATGTAACAGTGTTCAAATCAAAAAATAGAAGTTCCCTTCCTGTCTCTTCTAGTCACAGTGCCCCATGGGTAACCTCTCCCCTGACTTTTATCACTCTAGATTGGTTTTCCTGTTCTAGAACTTCATATCTAGTATCATACAGTTGTAGTCTTTTGAGTATGGTTTTTTCATTTAGCATAATACATTTCAGATTCATCCCTGCAGTTGCATATATCAATAGTTTGTTGCCTTTTATTGCTGAATAGTATCCACTGTATGCAGGTACTCTAATGTACTTATCTATTCTACTGTTAAGGGGCATTTGCATAGTTTCCAGTTTGGGACTATTATGATAATACAGTATTTGGTATGGGCAAATAGTAGGCATGTATCTTTACTTGGCATTGTAATTTTTTAATATAATTTTTTTAAAGATTCCATTTATTCATTTTTAGAGAGAGGAGGAGAGAGGGAGAAACATCAATGTGCAAGAGGTTGGTTGCCTCTTGCACACCCCCAACTGGGGATCTGGCCCACAACCCAGGCATGTGCCCTGACTAGGAATCGAATGGGCAACCTTTCAGTTCACAGGCTGGCACTCAATCCACTGAGCCACACCAGCCAGGGTGGCATTGTGATTTTTTTTTAAGGAAGTAATTAGCACTTCAAAATGTATTGTTTGAAGACAGGCTTATATAATAAGAAGAAAGAATAGTGAAAATTCAAGTTTGACAAAGTACATTGTCTTCATGCTTCAGAACAAAATGAATCCCTTTTGTGACTGGTGACATTTTTTTTTACATTTTATTTATTTATTTTTAGAGAGAGGGGAAGGGAGGGAGAAAGAGGGAGAGAAACACCAATGACTGGTGTCATATTAATGCATTGACTGCATGACTGGTGACATATTAATGCACCATTGATGACATCCTTTTACCTTTACTAGGCATTTTATGTAACTTCTAACTATTACCAACTATTTGAAAATACCAACAGTTACCAACTATTTGAAAATAAAAATATTTCATATTATTAGCCTGACATTATTTGGCAAGTTTCTTTCTTTCTTTCTTTCTTTCTTTCTTTCTTTCTTTCTTTCTTTCTTTCTTTCTTTCTTTCTTTCTTTCTTTCTTTCTTTCTTTCTTTCTCTCTCTTTCTCTCTCTCTTTCTTTCTTTCTTTCTTTCTTTCTTTCTTTCTTTCTTTCTCTTTCTTTCTTAAGGAAGGCAGACTGCCACATGCAGTGCCTTGATTGGATGTGTCTGGAGTCTTGGAAGCTTGACTACCCTACATTCTCCTACAGAGGGTCCTTGAGAGCTTGTTTGGAGGTTCTAGCAGGGGAGTGCAGCTACTGGTATACCCTTGACTGGTCCTCTCCTCTAGTTGGGAAGGTCTTCCTCTTCAATTGAGTGTGCAGCTTTGGGAGGGATGCACACGGATCAGTGAGGGAGGAAGGGGACACCTGCCTAGCCAGTCAGATCAGCCAAATCAACCCTGGCGATCAATGGGGTGACAGATATCGCAGCCAGATCGCCCTCACATTTGTAAAGTTATTTTAGGTAAAACTTATAAGATGTACTTGAGAGATCATGTACATTATTATTTAAACTTTTTCATTAGTCCTTAATATAAATGTAAATCAACAGAGAAAACCTATTTTAAAAGTAAAGTGAATTGACTGAAAACCTAAACCTAATTATCCATTTTCATTGGAATGCATCTCATGTATTTTACTACCAAGCCAGTGTCTTGACAATATAATTTCAGGTTCTATTTGTTTGCCAATGGCGCATACACCTGTAGAGCTGCTGCTCAAAGAGAGAACACAGTAAATGTCCTAGTCCCAGTCTGCAGGCTAGAGAAGTACTGGGCAAGGACTGGGAGCCTCAAGTTCCATTTTTGCTTGTAGAACCAGCCTCTTGATACTAGGGGGCGCTATCGGAGAGAACGTGGGCCTCTCGGTAACACAGCTGGTGAGGCTTGGCCACTTGCACGCTGGGACTGAAAGACATCTTTGGAACACATCCCTGCACTGAGTTCCTATTGCTGTCGAGGCAAGTGATCTGTTCATTATACCCACTCAGCAAATGGGCAAATGCACACGCCAAGTTACACAGCACAGACAAAACTGAACTAGGATTTGAACCTACGTCTCTGATTCTGCAGCCTGAAGACGTTTCCACATTTTGGCTCCTCGTTTGTAACCCTGCTTTGTCCCTACCTGTGTGGTGGTGGTGGTGGTGGTGGTGATGGTAAGGGAACTTCTCCCCCCTCAAGCCCATTCAGTGTGCTGCTTCCCTTTTTCTAGCACACTTCTCTTTCCACTCGTTGAACACTTCTCTCGAACTCCCCTCATACACCCGTCTCTTGTCAATCTCTCCCCCTTAGCCCACCGCCTGTAAAATCAGACTTCTCAGCCCACCTGCCCTCTCATCTCTCTAACTCACTGCCTTGGTCTAGACTGTCCTCACCTGCCCGAGTCCCTACCTGGGCCTCCCCCTGGGTTCCTATCCTTGGACAGATGGAACCACCAGAAGAAGAGGGAGTTTTGGGATTTAAGATTCACATCCAGGTCTGACTTGAATCTCTCTTCTGCTCCCAGGAAGGCCCATGTCTTAAGGAGAGACGTTAAGTGGTGCACTTACTCTCCCAACCCCTCCCCTCTCCAACACCACAGCAGCCTTCCCAGGGGCATATCACCCTGCCCATGTGGCCAGAATCTGGAATGTCAGGTCTATACATCACTTGAGGTAGAGCACCTAAAGCTGTTCTCTCATGCTGGTCTCCCTGCTTGACCTCTTGTCTCTTTCCCCAGATACCTTCCTCCCTTCCTGAGAGGCTGGCCCAGGGAGGGGGCTGGGCATATATAGGGAGCCACTGTGGGAGGAACTGGCTGGAGAAGCTTTAGGCAGAGAAGGTAAGGAGGAGGATCGGGCAGTTTGGTTGGGCAGAAGGAGCTGGGGTGGTTTCAGGCTCAAGGAAGGCCAGTGCTGAGCACTGGCCAGTGACTGCCCTGCCTGGGCCTCACTATCCTCTGCTATAAAATGGCCTACCATCAGGGCCCAGCAGAGAGCCAGGAGCAGCCCCTTGCAGCTGAGGCATGGAGTGGGGGCAGTGGATCCAGCTGAGCCTTCCCTCCCCTCCTGGCCTTTCCGTGGCTTCATCCCTGCTCATGTGTCCCAGGCAGGACTATGACATCTGCAGCAGCAGAGGCGGAAAAGGGGTCTCCAATTGTGGTGGGGATGCTGGTCGTGGGCAACATCATTATTCTGGTGAGACATCCCCCAGTGCTGGGAGCCGAGTGGGAGGGTGGGGAGAGGAGGCCAGTCTTGAGCCTGGGGTGGAGGGCGGAGGTCCAGGACTCCCCAGCAGACCAGTGCCGCAGGCTTTCTGGTTGGAGCAGCTTGGATTTGAATCTCGGCTCTGCCTCTCCCCAGCTGTGTGACCGTGAGCAAGTGGCTTTACTTCTCTATTCCTGTTTCCCTATACATAAATTATGACTTCATTGTGGGGATATTTGTGTAGATTAATCTATGTATGAACCTCAGCTCAGAAAAAATGATTAACAAATGCTAGCTATGAACATTAACGTGATTATGGACATAAAGTGCCTGCTTGGCACACAGCAGGCCCATGATAATGAATAATAAAAATGTCTTTTACTTAATATTTACTGTTTTTTTTTAAATATGTGATACCTGTACGTGGCTCTGAGGCAAGACAGCCTGGGTTCAAATCCCAGCTCTGCCACTTTCTATTGTAGACTTGGGGTCACCTCTCTGGGCCTCAATTTTCTTCTCTGTAAGATGGAGACTTGCTGTGGCCAGGTAGCTCAGTTGGTTAGAGCATCGTCCTGATATGCACATACAAGAGGCAACCAGTGAATGTGTGGGTAGAGTGTTGAAGCAATGTTTCTCTCTCTATTCCTTCTTTTCTCTCTCTAAAATCAATCATTTAAAAAGTTTTTAAAGATGGAGATAAAATAGTAATGCTGGAAGGATAAAATGAGCTTTGGATTAATGCTCTTAGACAAGTTTTTCACACATGGTTACTCTTTGTATTAATCATAACAACAATGTCCACTAAAGCTGCAACTAATGATTATTACACAGTTATGAGGCCAGTTATGAGGCCCAATGCCTGGCACAGAGTAAGTACTCTAGGAGTTTTAGTTTTATTGGTGTCAAAAAATCCCTCCAAGCATTTCCTCTCTTTTTTTCTGTGTCCTTCATCCCACAGACAACCAGATGCTTAGTTTTTTCAACATGCTACAAATGCAAGCAATAGTAGCATATATACCTACTCTCTCCCCTTTCTTGCCTAAAATGTAGCTCATTGTATATCATTTTTCATGCCTCCCATTTCTTCCTACTCACACAGCCTATAGGCCACTCCACAGCAGTCCTCAAGAGAGCCTCCCTGCTCTTTTC
The DNA here is from genome assembly GCF_019186645.2 of Phyllostomus hastatus. Taxonomy (NCBI): domain Eukaryota; kingdom Metazoa; phylum Chordata; class Mammalia; order Chiroptera; family Phyllostomidae; genus Phyllostomus; species Phyllostomus hastatus. The sequence goes on from NW_025333897.1 coordinate 6,313,044, forward strand.
CACAACTGCATAGCACTCCATTGTATAACATCCTTGTTCCTCTATCTACAGTGCTACAGGGGATCATCTTGTGGGTTTGTGATTTTCCTGCATGGACAGGTTATATGTGTAGGGTTATTTCACCAAGTGGAGTTGCTGGACCAAAGGGTTGATGTACTTATAATTCTTCTGGTAATGGCCAGGTTCCCCTCTTCAGGGAATAACACTAGTAAGGGAGGGAAGGTTGACCCAGCATCTCCTCTGTGCCAGTCATGTGCTCTAGGCTTTGCATATGGCATCTCCTTCTATCTTTGAAGCAACTGGCAATGGTGACAGGCAGTGGGTTCTGACTGGGCCCTCCCCTCCTGACCTCTGTCTAGCCTCACCCCTGCTCATGAAAGGTGATGTCTTTGTCACTTACTATTTCTAAACAAATTTTTTAAACCTACACCCAAAGATATGTTTATTGATTTTAGAGAGAGAGAAAGAGAGACAATAACATCAATGTGAGACAATATTTGATGTGGAAGAGAAACATCAATTGGTTGCCTCCCATCCACAGGCTAGGTATGAGCCTGACTGGAAATCAAACCCACAACCTTTTGATATGCCGGACGACACTGCAACCGATGAACCACCCGACCAGGGCTCTTTGCCACTCTTATTACATGCCCACTTTACTGAGCAGGCAGTGGAAGCTCAGAATGAGGAAAGAACTTGCTCATGGATATTCATGCAGCTGGGACTGCTGCCCCTGAGCTGATCTTTCTTACCGGCTGCTCTGTCTAGCTGTCAGGTCTGGCTCTGTTTGCTGAGACAGTATGGGTAACAGCTGACCAGTACCATGTGTACCCACTGATGGGAGTCTCAGGCAAGGATGATGTCTTCGCTGGCGCCTGGATCGCCATCTTCTGCGGTTTCTCCTTCTTTGTCGTGGCCAGCTTTGGAGTAGGTGCAGCACTCTGCCGCCAGCGGTCCATGATCCTCACGGTGAGGCCCAGGAGGAGGGGATGGGGTTAGATAGGCACAAAGATCATCCTTGTAGAGTCATAATAGTAACCATCACTGCAGCCACTAGAGTGTGTGGAGCATGGCACCACACCGAAGGCCTCTTGGAAATCATTTTATTTCACCTTCCCATTACCCAATAACCTAGATTCGGCTGTCTGTCTCCATCATTTCAGAAAGAAAACTGGGACACCAGGGAGGAAAGGAAGAAAGCTCTCTGCACAGGAGGACAGCTTTTGAGTAGCAGGACTGGGATTTGAACCTCAGCTAGTTGGTCTCCAGAGTCTGGTCTCATGAGTGCTGTTGATAAAGACAATAGTAATAGCAGATCAGATACCATGTAATGAGTGCTCACTGCTTTCTAAGTGTTTTACATGGATTAGTTCATTTATTCCTCACAACCCACCATAAGATACCACCACCACCATCATCATCATCATCATCATCATCACCACCATCATCATCATGAACCCACTTGATAGTTGAAACTGAGGCTCTGAGAAGTGAGTCACTTATCCAGGGTTGCACAGTGAGTGAGTGAGTGAGTGAGTGACAGAGCCAGGAGGATTCAAACCTGAGAACTTTAGCACTTGAGCCTGTGTTCTCAATCTCTGCCAATATCAGTAACTGTAACAACAATAACTATACTTCCTAAGGGCCTCTCATGTGCCTGACACCAGGCTAAGCAGTTTAGAAAATGAGCTCCCTCAATCCTCCCAGAAGCCCTCTGAAGTTATTGCTTCTCTATCCATTTACTAAATGAGAAAACTACGTTCAAAGAGGCCAAAGCCCGTATAGTAGGGAGAGCAGGAATTCCAATCCTGACCCAGTGACACAGAGCCAATGCTGTGCTTCCTCTATGGTTGACAAACCTTTAAATTCCCATGAGCACCTACTTATTCAACCAACAAATGCTTATTAAGCAAGAACCACATGCCAAACTCTATGCTAGGCACCAAAGCTATGTAGTAAGCAAAACACAAAGCCATTGCCTTTTGGGGGGACGCTCTGAGGGGGGAAGACAGTGACCAGGGAAGGGTGAGTTGGAACTGGAGAAAGGGATGGGGAAGCCTCGAAGCCAAGGAAGGCAAATGCTTAGGGGAGATGAGGAGTGAGCTTGCGTGTGAATCTTTAGGAAGAACATTCCAGGTGGAGGCAACAGCAAGAGAAAATGCTCTGAAGCCAGAGGAAGCTAGGAGACCAGTGTGGCTGGAACCAAGTGGGGGTGAGGGTGAGAGAGGAGTTGAGGTGAGGGCAGATGGAGGTGAAGGAGAGAACAATGGGCAATGGACATGGAGGATGAGGAAAGAAAAAGAAGGTGGGCCTATCAGGTAGGCCTTATGGGCCTTGGTAAGGTGGCTTTACTGTAAGATGGAGCCACAATAAGGCTCATTTCCTTTCCTTTCCTGTTTTCCTCCTTTGTTTTCTTTCCTGCATTTAATTCTCTGGCATAATAATTTAACCAAAGCCCTAGAAGTTCACCGAGCTAGCAAAAAAAATTTGTGTGTGTCTATTAGTTTGTCATTAACTAAGGCCTAGAAGTTTTAAAAAATATATTATGGGAAATTTCAAACATAGACTAGAGAGAATGCCCTGATGAACCCTGTGTACCTATCACCTGGTTTCAACATGTCTACCACAGAGTGGCGAACTTTGTGTCCTCTACTCCACTCCCTGCTTGCCCACATTTTTCTTTCCTGGGGTATTTTGAAGCACATTCCATACACCAAGTCATTTACCTACAGATATTTGAGTACACATTTCTCTGAGTGATAAGGATATTATTTTAAAATAGTCAGGCATGTTATGCCACATCATATCATCTCTTGGCAGTGGAGTTGGCAAATCCATGCCCCATACCATGTTGCTTTAAGGGTAAGGGTAAAGGGTGAGGACAGGAAAATACTTTTCATTAAACACAGATCAAAGAGATTTTTCTTTTTATTTGCACAATCACTATGCCACTGGCACACCTGCAAAATTCACCCTAGTTCCTTCATATATATCTTCCAACACCCACTCAGGGTTCAAATGTCCCTGGTTGTCTCAAGAATGTCTTTTTTTCTTTCTAAAGTAGACATTTATTTTACTGTATCCAAGCATATTGTTAATTTCATGAAATACTTTACACATGTTTTCATTTCATTTTTCCCTTATCATTTTATTATGGAAAATTTTAAACATACAGAAAATGGGAATGACTTGAACAGCAAACATTTGTATACCTATCACATATGCTGCCACTCACTTGTCTTACACATTTTTTAAAAATTGCATTTCTGTTCATCAATCCATCCCCTTGGGAGGGACTGTGATTTCACAGGCTTTGCCGTGACTAGGCTGTTCTTTCATCCCTCCTTCTATCTCTCCCCAGTACCTGGTGCTCATGCTCATCGTCTACATCTTCGAGTGCGCCTCCTGCATCACGTCCTACACCCACCGAGACTATGTGAGCCAGGCAGAGGCCAGGGGAAGGGCTTGACTTCCAGGGGTAGTGTGGTGAGGGTCTCAGGCTGAGGGTGGAGATTGACTTCTACCTCCTCAGCCATCCCCACTGGACTCTATTTTTCTTGGCCCTTTACAGATGGTGTCCAACCCATCCCTGATCACCAAACAGATGCTGACATTCTATAGTGCAGACACGGAGCAGGGCCAAGAACTGACTCACCTCTGGGACCGCATCATGATTGAGGTGAGCAAGGATGGGTGAGGGTAAGCAGGGAGGTTTGGAGGACCTGGGGCTCTGACCACAGAGGTAAATAGGGCTCCCACTATGCTCACACTGGTATTTGATATCTACTCATGTGGCTCTTACAAGGGATGCTCTGATGGTTGTCATTTTCCAGATGAGTAAACAGGCCCAAAAAAGGGAAAGTCACTTGCTCAGGGTAAGTGGCTGAGCTGGGATCCAAACCTGGCAGCATAGATCCAAAATCCTTGCTCTTAATCATGATGTATATTGTGCTAACAATAACAGCAAACATTTAATGAGCACTAATTTCTGTTTAGCATTGTCCAAAGAACTTTGAAAGCTTATTTAATCCTCACAGGTACTCCATAAAGGAGATCAACTTTTTAGCAATAAGAAAATGAGGCAAGGAATTGAGGGGCTTGCCTGAGGTCACGCAGCTGGTAGTCCACAGAACCAGAAGGATTCAAACCCAGGATGCCAATTTCCAAAAACCACATTCTTAGCTAATCTGACATGACATGGCAGCACAGAGGAGAATATTGAGGGCTCAAGGGAAAATGAAGTCCCAATTTGGCTCAAGTGATATAGCTAGCCAGGATTAGAACCCATGTTTGAAAGAGCTTATGTTTTCATCTTTCAAGGGCCACAAATTAAACACCCACAGGGGCTAGGAAAAGCCAGAAATCTGCCTTTTGGTGTTATTTAGCTCAGGTTTTGTTGACAATGAATTCAAAAGAATTTTAAAATAAATCACAAGTGTAGGTTTGATCCAAATCCCCCAACAGTCTCTTGGTCCTGGAACAATATCTTCTGGTTCTTACACACACGGACCCTGTCCTCCTCTTTGAGGCCCAGCACATGGGGAAGTTGGCCCCAGCAGTGGCACAGGACAGTTTCTCATTACCTGACCTCAGGCAAGTGGTTATCTGCTCTGAGCTAAAGCCTGATGCCCTGCCTTTCTCTCCAGCAAGAGTGCTGTGGTACATCTGGTCCCATGGACTGGGTGAACTTCACATCAGCCTTCCGGGCTGCCACCCCAGAGGTGGTATTTCCCTGGCCCCCACTGTGCTGTCGACGGACTGGCAACTTCATCCCCCTCAATGAACAGGGCTGCCGTCTGGGCCACATGGACTACCTATTCACCAAGGTATATCTTCTTCCTTCTGCTGCACCTGTCTGTGGTCTGTCTCGCCCTCTCTGATTCTTCTCTACCCACCTCCCCCACACCTGGCACTGTCTATTATTTCCTCTTCCCCTCTCTGGCTTTCTCTATCTCTCCCTTCTCTCAACTCTCCACCCATCTGTGTCTCCCTTCCTCTGAAAGTCAATGGGATGTACACAGGGTCTGTCTGATTTAGACCTAGCACCTGCAACTTTTCTCAGGCTGTCTGGGAATATGAGCAACAATAACAATAGCAAGAACACTGATAACAACCTGCCCATATTTATTGAGCTTTTACTTTGTACCAGACATCCTTTTAAGTGCCTTAGGTTTTTATCTTATTATTTTTTAATCCTTACCTGAGGATATATTTATTGATTTTCAAGAGATAGGAAGGAGGGGGGAGAGAGAGAGAGAGAGAGAGAGAGAGAGAGAGAGAGAGAGAGAGAGAGAGAGAGACATAGGTATGCTCCCCAACCGGGGATTGAACCTACAACCTAGGGATGTGCCCTTACGAAGTATCAAACCTGCAACCTTTTGGTATATGGCATGATTCTCTAACCAACTGAGTCACCCAGCCAGAGCCAAATTTTTATTATTTCTCACTATAGCCAGATGAGGTAAAGATGATAATTATGCCATTTTACAGATGATGAAACTAAGAGGTAACTTACTAGTGAGGGATGGAGCTGGGGTTTGATTTCAGGTAGTTAGGCCCCAACCAGGTGCTTTAAGTGCTGCAAGGGAAGTGCAGAGACAGGGAAAGGACTAGAGGAGGTTAGACTAGGAGAACTGCTCCCAGCGGCTCTCTCTGGCTGCTCTTGGCTGCCCGGGCCCTTCAATGGTGTGTGTTAGATCAGTTGTGCAAACCATCTCCACCCTCAGAATCAGACAGGCATGTTTCCAGCCATGACTCTGTGCAGAGTGCTTACATGCATCCTCATGGAATCTTCACAAATGCTTTGAGAGGGCAGCGCTGTTAAGATCACCACTTCACAGATCAGAAAACTGAGGCTTAGAGGATCAGAGTCATATGTAGGCCCCATAGCCAACAAATGATAGCCTCCCACTCAGTTCTGTCTAAATCCAGGGCACACACCCTAAATCTTGGCTCTTGGCTGCTTCCAAGTTGGACCAGGGGTCTATGTGAAGATGTGGGGCTCTAGACCCACATAGCCCCATCTCATCAGTGAGGAGATATCCAAAGTGGAGTGATCCTAAAGACCTATATAGTTCAAACCCTTGGAACTTGTGGGCAGTGTGGTAAGCTGGCTGTAAACAAAATCACTCTCAGGCTGTCATAATCATCATCAGGGTAGCACTTACTTATACAGGGCTTGGGTTCAAGGTCACATCCTTGCTCCCTGAAACCACCCTGCAAGGTAGACACTGCTATGATCCTCATTGCACAGTGAGAAAATACAAGACAAGGAAGGAAGTGACTTTCTTGAGGGCATACAGCAAGTCTTGCTTTCAGCAGCCAACCTCCCTGAGAATTTTCTCAAACTCTCATTTTCCCTGTGCCCAGGGCTGTTTTGAACACATTGGCCACGCCATCGACAGCTACACGTGGGGCATTTCGTGGTTTGGATTTGCCATCCTGATGTGGACAGTGAGAGGCGGGGAGCCTATGGTTGGGTGGGATGTGGGTGTAGGGCTGGAGTGCTCCTAACCAGACTGCCTTCTCCTCCAGCTCCCTGTGATGCTGATAGCCATGTATTTCTACACTACACTGTGAGGAACGAGAAGGGATGGCTTCACGTACACCTCAGCCTCCTCCTTCTCCTGCTCCTTCGTCCTCCGGCTGATGCTTGGCTGGCACCTCATCTCTCCACTTTCCACCTCCCTCACCCTTTCCTCTTTCTACTCCTAGTATATTTTACCAGGTTTCTGAGGTCTGCTAGGAACTGAGGATGCCCTGAAACCCCTGAACATGTGTACATGGACCTTTAACCCTTAACCACATTTCATTTGGTTGATTCTTGAACTATCTATCAGTGTCAATTTAAAGTCTTGTCCTTAGATCTCACCATCCCACTCACAGATGTCTCCTTCCTGGTGGATGTTGCCATTATTACTGAGTGGTTTATGATGATCTATGTAAGCTCTGGTAGACTGGGATTGCTATGAGGGGAGGGACAAGTTCTGTCATGGTCATTTATTTTCCCCAGCATTGCCCAGCACTGGACTGAGTATAGATAGTCAATAAATACTGTTTGAATGAGTTCATTTGTTTTCTTCTGGGAAAGATGAATGAACAAGAACTCTATCAATGGAAGTGGCAGAAACCCAATTGGCACTGACTGAAATATAAAATGAAATTTATTGGCTCATGTAACTGAGTTAACAGGGCTGGATCCAGGAGTTCAGACTAGGTTTTCAAGAAACCTGCTTCATACTAAGACAGGATTTCTCTGCAACACCAGATGTATATCATTATAGCTAAGTAACACAGTGGTGAGAAAGGATCTATGTCCCAATAGCTTTAGCCAAGGTCAAGGATTAAACCTCACTGCCTTGGTTTAGGTTCCAGGCCCACCCTTTAGTTATAAAAGGAAGAGCACCTGGACTAATGCATCCAAAGGTGGTGTTGCGATAGCGTTTGTTTATCAAGGGAAAATCAGATTTCAGGGCTGATGGACCAGTATAGGTGATAGATATCCTCCTATTAGGGACTAAAGCTTCCAGCAAGTTCTCTAAGGGGTGCATGACACACAACAAACTTTAAGAATCTCATCATCATTTGCCTCTTTGAAGCAAGCCCATCCTCTGGACATTTTATTGCAATTAGGCTCTGCCAGGAGAGACTGGCTTCACTCTCCATCATACAAAGTTTCTCAAGGTCCTCATTTACTCCATTGATCTGTCAATGGTGTGCAAATGCTAAATTCAGATATTGGCTTTTAAAAACCTGTAATGGTCAGTTGGAAACAACCTAATATATGGATATTAGGGGGTGGGTTGTACAACTCTTGTTATGTCCTTGGACTGGAATTCTCTGTGGCTGTTAAAAAAATGATAGATTGAGTTGTGAGCTGATATAAAAAGATGCCATAATGGTATAAATAATCCAAAAGAATATATAAGGTGATTTCATTACAGTAACCTAAATGAGTATCAGTAGGGGACTGGTTAAATTAGCTATGCAGAGGCAGGAGAGAGTCAGGAGGGAGGAACTCTGGAGGTGCCCCAGGGCTAAGATAAAGGACATCCATAGAGGACAGAGACCCTGTTCTACCACTGGTCGTTCCTGCTTTCTGAAAAAGCACTGAATCATGGTGACTCATGAATGACATGCAAAGAAGATACTATATGACCCCTGCTTCATTATAATAGCATTATAATAAATTAACATTGTGCAACCCCCTTTTCCAGTGGCCAATCAAGGAAAATCATAGGAGACCACATGTGCTGTAGATTTAAAGTAATATAACTACTTGCACATGCACACTAAAACCCCACCAAAACTAGCCAGGAAGGAACTGTCCTATAAGAACAGAATCCCTCTAGCCCCTGAGGTCAGTCTCTGCTTAGAGTTGGCCCGCTTCCATGTTCTGTGGAGTGTACTACCACCTAATAAATCTGCTCTCTCTCTTTCTGCTATAAACTCTCTGTGTGTTCAGTTTAATTCTTTGTCCACAATCACCAAGAACCTGGTTACCTGTGCCCACCTGTGACATGCAATATCTTTACTTTGGAACACCACACAATAGTAAAAAATAATGTTTTAACAAAGAAAAATCTCCAAGAAATGCAAAGTAGAAAAATTTGCAAACCATATATAATACTTTAATTTCTGTAGACACAAATGCAGGGTTGCTTTTTAAAACAATGGTCAAAGTATTTAAAATAATGTTTAAAAGAATAGGGAAAATAATTTTTAAAAAGCAAAAATTAAGCCCTGGCTGGCGTAGCTCAGTGGATTGAGCTCAGGCTGCGAACCAAAGTGTCGCAGGTTCGATTCCCAGTCAGGCCACATACCTGGGTTGCAGGCCACAGCCCCCAGCAACTGCACATTGATGTTTCTCTCTCTCTTTCTCCCTCCCTTCCCTCTCTAAGAATAAATAAATAAAATCTTTTTAAAAAGCAAAAATTATATGTAACCCCATCACTTAGAAGTTTATAAAAATTTGGAAATGGAAGTGTCCTGTGTTCCACTTCATAGTAAATCCCACCCACCCAAACCTGGCCCAACCCCTACCTAGATAATTGTTATTAACATATAATAAATTTTTTTTTGGCTTTTCAAAAGTTTTTATTAACAGATCTATATATACTTATATAAGTACACACACGCTTAATAGAATCATGCTTTAAAAATTAGTTTGCAACTTGCTTTCTTCACTTAACTATATATTATGGTCATCTTCACCTCTTTTTTTAATTATTGCAATGTATTTCAGAGTATAGCTGTATCATAGATCATCATGATCTGTTGTTAAATAAACAAGGCAAGGAGCAAAACAGTATGCATAAGTGATTTTTTTATAAAAATTATGTAAGCATATTTCCCATGAAGGACTCCTTTGAGAAAGAGAGTGGGATGGAGTGCCGCGGTCCGGCCGCAGCTAGGTCCAGGGTTTCCTGAAAGGTGGGTAAGGCGTCGGCAATGGGAGACAGACGACAACACGCCTCAGAGGACAGTGATGCTCTGTTCCGTTTATTGCAAGTACAAGCAGGTTTTTATACTTTCATTTTTAGCAGTGATTGACATTTGCGATTAGGTAAAGCAGAAAAAAATTAATACAAAGGTAACCAGGAAAAATACAAAAATTCCCATAGATTCAGTTATATTAAACAAAGATTATTTTAACCAGGAGAACCATAAATCAGACAATTAGAAATAGCTGTACATACAAAGTTTAAATGTCTTATTGTTTATTAAAGTTCTCAGAATTTGTCATGGGGCAAAAGGATACGCTAAATTGAATAGAGGTTATAGGAAATTTATTATAAGGCCTTTGTGATGTCTAACTTACCTATTTACCTTTTCTGTCTAAAATATTTCTCTATGTACCATGGACTCTAACTCCCTGGTAACTGTTTCTACGTGCTTAATTTATAATAGTTAACCAGCTTTTCTTATTTCTTTGCCTGTCTAATTCTATTTGATATATATTCGTATTCAAGGTAAAGGCGGGGCTGTTACTCCAACAACTTTTAGACACTCAGGGGCTATTTCATTAGAGGGGATTTTATTCTTTGGTCAAGAAATTATTTTATACAACTTCATAGGAATTATGCAAGTCAATAAACCTGAGATACAGATATCTAACAATCCCACCACCTTTTAATCTCCAAAACAAACAGGTAAAGAGAGATAAACAGGAAATTCAGCTACAGTAAACTCTTTTTATTTCTTAGTTAATAAACACCAGGGAGGTCTGCTTCGAGCTAGCCTTTCCATGAAATTTAGACTATTATAAAACACTTGAACTTCATCCTAATTGACCATTCTAATGCCACCCTTATTATATGCTCCTGTATAAGGCAATGGGAGATCTGGAACCCTCTGGAGACTATTAGCTCCTTTTGGGGGACACCATAATTTGCCAATAATCTAATATGCTACCCAGGGGTACCCCTGGGCTGTGGGTAAGGGTCTATATGGTTTTTTCTTGTTTTCTAGAAAGACTCTTTGTATCTATGGGTAAGGAACAGGCATGGGAAAGTCCGCCAATAATTCAACCTATTGTAACTGATTTATGAATTCTTTTATGGAAACAATCGGGGATAATTTCTTACTCAGGTTTATAAACACTTTATTTAAAACAATCTGGGCATGATTCAATAGTCTAGGGAGAACTAGTTGTCCCTTCAGAATTTCCCTCAAAATCAATCATTGACTCTTTTCAAGCCTCTTTCTTCTCATGTCCTGTTCTTATGGGAATCAGGGTACAAAGTAAGACCATGATTAATATTAGCAAGGAAATTATTAAAAGCAATCCCCAGAAAAATTACCGCCCCCCTTTGTATGCCACGCTCTCTTCCAGGAAAACAGATTCCTTGAATGCCCTCTTTCCATGTTCAGACCTTGTCAAAAAACATGGTTGGAAGAGGGCGTGGCATTGGAGGGTGAAAGGAGGAGGAATTTTTCACATTATATATATCTTTGAAACTATTTTTGTAAAGATCATCTATTATTTTTTTAGAAACAAAGACTATTAGGGGGTTTCTAACATTCTAAACAATATACAGCTTTACTTTTGAAGCCAGAATTTTAAAACATCACTTAGATGTGGTATGCACCATATTTTAACACTCAAGGGCCCCTCCAGGTTAACTGGTTTAACTGGTTTTTCTGCAGGCCATGGAATGAAACTTCTCCCCCATTCCTGGGTACATATTTGGCTGTCTTGTAAAAGTGTCAAAGGAATGGCTGTGGTAGGGGGAGGGTGGAATTCTGACCTAATCTACTTACTTTTTTTTTTAAGATTTTGTTTATTTATTTTTAGAGAAGGGAAGGGAAGGAGAAAAAGAGGGAGAGAAACATCAACGTGTGGTTGCCTCTCACTGGGGACCTGGCCCGCAACCCAGGCAGGTGCTCTGACCAGCAATCAAACCAGCAACTCTTTGATTCACAGGCTGGTGCTCAATCCACTGAGCAGACCAGCCAGGGATAATCTACTTACTTGTAAATTCAGATATGTGCTCACGAGCAAGTTCACAGTGACCTCGTGCGTGGCCGGGAATTTCTGAGAGAAGCAAAGAGGGAGCACTGGGTTCTCACTAGCCCCACCACACTCTGAGCCTCAGTGTGCCCCTTTGAGAAATGGGGGTTCCAACAGTCCCTAGTTCATAGCACACAGCTCAAACATTCTTGAGAGTTCAAGAACTGGTAGACCTTTTTATTATGAATCAGGAATTTTCTCAACCCTGTGTAATCAGAATCAAATGCAAAAGCAAACTGTCTGCTGAGGCTGCATCTGTCTCCACTAAACCCCAATTTCAAATGTTTGGGGCTCCACCATCCTCATATAGAAACTGATTCTATGAAGTGACTCAGATATTTGCACTTATAAAAGTAAAGTCGTACTTGAAAATGACTGGTGCTTTCTCTGAGAGATGAGTTCAGCAAATGTTAGAGTTAATATGATATTTTTTGGGCTAAGGGTCTTTAAAGAATGTTTATGGAATTAATGAAGACTAATATGCTCAAATCAGTTTTTCCCTTAAAAATCACACTGCAAAAAAAAAAAATTTAATGTGCCCTGGCTGGTGTGGCTCAGTGGACTGAGCCCTGGCCTGCAAACCGAAAGGTCGAGGGTTCGATTCCCAATCAGGGCACATGCCTGGGTTGCAAGTCAATGTTTCTCTCCCTCTTTCTCCCTCCCTTCTCTTCTCTCTAAAAATAAATAAATAAAATCTTAAAAAAAGAAAAGAAAAAATATTTAATGTCATGGGAATAATGACATGGTTATAAAATTGATATGTGAAAAAAGAAGTTTACAAAATAGCATGCCAAGTATGATTGCTTTTCTGATAAAAATATAAATATGTGCACATTTGCATTAAACTTGTTAACTTTTTCTAAGTCTCCCAAAGGTTAGCATTGGTCTTTAAGGAAGAAGAGACACTTTCAGGGGATTTTTATTTCATTCCTTGGGCATTTTGGTATTTTCCAAATATTCTATGATGATTATTGCTTTTGTTCTCCAACAAAAATAAAAAAATAAATGTTTGTAAAAATGTCACTGCTGGACATGAGATATGTATTGAGGAAAGAGTTATCACTAAATATTTTTAAACTTTCACTGAGTAGTCAAGACATGTCAGGCCTTGACAGATGCTGTATCTTAGGGTCAAGCTGGCTTCTGTGCAGACACTAGGCAGGCCTCTCCACCTCTGTCACACATCTGCCACTACCTTCTCTGGCTCCATCTGGCCACATACCTTTAGAGTGTGGCTCAGCCAGACTGGCAGCAGTTTGACCTGTCCAAGGTAGGCTTCAGCCAGCAGGACAGGTTTATCTGCCCTGGTCCCTTCTCTCAGAGGCCCACATCTGTGGGTGAGAGGAGAGCAAAGACATGAGATTCAGGACACTTAAGAGAGAGAGGTGACAGTCATTCAGTGGCTGCTCCTAATATGGCTCCCCAGTGCCCTCAGCACAAAGCCCAGCTCCTCAGCCATGCCCTGCAGGGCCATTATGGTCCATCTCCTTGCCACATACCCAAGCTTATATCTCTCCCTAGCCCCACTGAGCCAATCTTTCTTTCACCATCTGAGAATAAACTACAGTGTTCTATAGCAATCAAGCAGGAACACACCTCTGACTACATCCACTGTAACTTCCATAAGGGCAAGCTGTCTTACCCACTAAAATGTGAAACTTATATCCCTTTGACTTAACTGATTCCACCTCTGGGAATTTATCCTGAATATACACTTGCAAGTTTGTACAAATACCTATGTACAAGGGGTAACTGAAAGCAATAACTAAGAAACATCCTAAATCATGTCAGAAGGAAACCAGTTATATAATTTGGTTTTTTCATATTGTGGAGTACCATGCAGCTAAGTTTAAAGGTCACCACTTTTATATTTGCTGATATGAAACCATCTCCAAGACAGATTATTCACTGACAAAAAGGCAAAGCACAAAACAATGTATGCTAAATGCAATCCTAGATTGGATCTTGGAAGAGAAAAAAAGACATCAGTGTAAAAACTAGTATAACCCTAATAAAATCTAGTGTTTAATTAATGGCATTGTACCAATGTTTATTTCAAGATTTTGATGAATATACCATGGCTATGTACTATGCCAACATTAGGGGAAACTTGGAAAAGGGTATACAAGAATGCTCTGTAGTAGCTTTGCATCTTTTCTATAAATCTAAAATTCCTACAAGATAAAGTTTATATGCAAAAAAAAAAGAACACCTGACTGTATCTTTCTATATTTGTAGACCTCTAAAGAGGAGGAATAAGCCCTGGCTGGTGTGGTTCAGTAGATCGAGTGCCAGTCTGCGAAAAGAAAGGTCTCTAGTTCGATTCCCAGTCAGGGCATAGGCCTGGGTTGTGGGTGGGTCCCTGGTGAGGGGCTTGCAAGAAGCAACCACACATTGGTGTTTCTCTCCCTCTCTGTCTCCCTCCTTTCTCCTTGCTCTAAAAGTAAATAAATCTTTTTTTAAAAAAGAGGAGGAAAAAAGAAGTTTGTGTATGCACAAGATACATTCTTTCTCATTAATTGTCCTATTGTGATTAATTTTTCTTAATTCAGGAAAGCTTATTCAGCTTGAAAATTGGTAAATATTTTTTAAATAATTTAAAAAATATTTTAAACATATTTTTTAAATAATTAAAAAAATAATTTACTTGCATCATGGCTTTGTCAGAGTACCTAATGTCATTATTTGAAAATTTTAATCTGATAGCACTATTTCCAACCAAATGTCTTCATTTTGGATTGCAGTTAGAAATTAAACAAGGCTGAGGAACAGAGTGAAAGGAAACAGGGCAGTTCACTAGAAACCAACTCACCAAATGTTCAGGTTACCCAATGGCCCACTCATTAAATTGATCAAAAATGCTTTTAATAGTGTCAACCAAAATGGTTTAACAGATTGTAAGGAAATTTTTTTTTTTTTACTTAGTTCCCCTCAGAAAAACTGAGCTAAAAGTGTCCTGTGTCAGAGATGGAGCAGACAACAGGGAACAGGCTTCTCAGAAGGGTAGGAACCTAGAGACAGTAATAGCCTTCAGGAAATGACCACTGACTTTGCTGGTTCTCCAGTGTAGCCTTGCTGATCCTGAGTTATGTGTGAGAACCAGGAATCCAGTGTGGGTTAACCTACCTTATATAGAAAAGCTTACATTTTCATGTAAGGTTTTGCAAAATGATCATATAAGTCCTGGGGATTCAAGGGCTGTAGTGCTATAAGAATTAACTCTCCAGATCCATTGAGAACCTATCTTAGCCAGACAATGTCACTGATACCAATATGCTAGAGAGCCTATGAAGCTTTGTTGAGACAGGCTACTTCTGCCCATCCTACATGATAAAATTGTAAATATCCAGTAAATTTGTGAATACCATCAACTTATTCATGCATTTTAATATTTATTTCTTGCCTATCACGTGCATTAGGCATTGTCCTAGGTTCTGGGGGATCCAGCAGGGAACAAATCAAGACCTCACTTTCTCCCCTTATAAAGCCTACCTTCTGGAGGGGGAGATGGAGAAAACAAATAAGGAAAACAGACATGTTAGAGAATAGTAAGTGCTAAGGAGAAAAAGAAAATGTAAAAATGAAAGAATTTTTAAAACTAGTGAAGAAGGGAGGCAGGGATTTTCATCACCACTTCCTCATCCTGGCTGGATGTGTAAGCTCACAGCAGTGGCATGCACCCCCTCTAGGTTGTTTTCCATTGTCCTACTTGGATGCTGTGCTGTCCCATCGCCATGGTGGGGGAAAGGGATGGCGAACTCTGATTGACCACTCCTGGGACATGTGCCTTGAGATAGAGTCAGCCTCATTCAATGGTCCAGGATGGGAGCAGGGAGGAGTAAGCTACTCAGATCAGGCTAGGAAGGAAACAAAAATATTTATTTAAAAAAATTTACATTTGCCCTGGCTGGTGTAGCTCAATGGATTGAGCGTGGGCTTCGAACCAAAGCATCACAGGTTTGATTCCCAGTCAAGGCACATGCCTGGGTTGCAGGCCACAGCCCCCAGCAACCGCACATTGATGTTTCTCTCTCTCTGTCTCTCTCTCTCTCTCTTTCTCCCTCCCTTCCCTCTCTAAAATAAATAAATAAAATCTTTAAAAAATACATTTATTAAAAACAGCAATTTCTAGCCAAATAATATAAAGTATTTTAAATTCATTATTTGAAAGTATATACAGCTTTGTATAAATAAACAATGAAACTGTACAGAGTTAAACAAATATTCATTTAGCAAACAAGTTGAATCACCATCACCTACTCAGCACTTCATAAAGTGTTTCATAAATAAAATATTTAAAACACAAGAAAAAGTTCCATTAAATATTTTAACCTTAATAACACACTCTGCTCAGTACACCTATCAAATCAGTCATAATATTGTACAAGTAAACAGACCCTGGAGGCAGAAAGGACCACTATTCCCTCTCCTCATCAACATTCCACCTGCTGATAAATGACACACAAAGCACTGAGAATTGAATGTTAGCCATCTCACTACTGTCATTTTTCTTAATAACGGGGGCCCCATCACTAACCTTTGTCTGTTGTCAATTCATTGCCTCAATTGCAACATTTAACAGCTAGCACAAGGTTAGGCCTTGTCAGTAGAGGGCGCTGGAAGGACATTGCAGGAGTTATGAATCCTTAGATTCCAATGCTTTGTTCTTGTTCCTTCTTGCTTGTGACCAGTAGGTGGCTGTTATTCTTCTGCACATTGTAGCCCACCACCTTCAGCACATTCTTGAGTTCAGCTAGGGGACACATCACTTGACCCAAGCAAGAGATCTATTGAAAACATGAAATAGAATTATGATTTCTCACTGAATTGACTGTCTTTTCATATGTTCTGGAAATGGAAAGATGCAAAAGAGAGGCATCGGTCTCTTTGAAGAGCCATTTTCAGTGTTGCTGGGAAATCAATTTTTTAAAAAAGGCCCTGCTCCTGACTGGTGTGGCCCAGTAGGTTGGGTATTGTGTCGTGAAGCGAAAAGTCGCTGGTTCAGTTTTGGGTCAGGGCACATGCCTGGGTTGCGGGTTTGGTCCCCTAGTTAGGGAGTGTATGTGAGGCAATAGATTGATGTTTCTCTCTCATGTCAATGTTTCTCTCCCTCTCTTCCTTCCCCTCTCTCTAAAAATAAATAAATAAAATCTTTAAAAATGTATCCTTGGTATTAAAGCTCATCTCATAAAAAATTCAGCCCTGGCTGGTGTGGCTCAGTGGATTGAGCACTGCCCTGAGAACCAAAGGGTCGATGGTTTGATTCCCAATCAGGGCACATGCCTGTGTTGCAGGCCAGGTCCCTGGTTGGGGGCGTGGAGAGGCAATCATTTAATGTTTCTCTCACACATTGATGTTTCTCTCCATCTCTCTCTCCCTCCCTTTCTATCTCTCTAAAAATATAAATAAATATTTTTAAAAATAAAAAAATCATTCATAATTTTAAGGAGACAAGTCTGGAAACTGACTTTTGAGCTTTTAAGATCTATACCCATACTAAAGGCAAGTGACATTTCTTGCCTAGAAACTACTCTGATCCAGGGTAATTTAGTTAGCTTTTGTTAACCACTTCCAAAACACAGTGCCTATATATAATATATATATAATATATATTATATATATATATATATAATTGATTATGCTATTACAGTTGTCCCATTTTCCCCCCTTCACTCCCCTCCACCCTGCATACCCCCTCCCACCCACATTTCCCTTTTAGTTCATGTCCATGTGTCATACTTATAAGTTCTTTAGCTTCTACATTTCCCATACTATTCTTGCCCTCCCCCTGTCTATTTTCTACCTACCATCTATGCTACATATTCTCTGTACCTTTTTCCCCCTCTCTCCTCCTCCCACTTCCCTGTTGCTAACCCTCCATGTGATCTCCATTTCTGTGGTTCTGTTCCTGTTCTAGTTGTTTGCTTAGTTTGTTTTTGTTTTAGGTGTGGCTGTTAATAATTGTGAGTTTGCTGTCATTTTACTGTATACGTTTTTTATCTTCTTTTTCTTAGATAAGTCCCTTTAACATTTCATATAATAAGGGCTTGGTGATGATGAACCCCTTCAACTTGACCTTATCTGGGAAGCACTTTATCTGCCCTTCCATTCTAAATGAAAGCTTTGCTGGATAGATCAATCTCAGACTTAGGTCCTTGACTTTCATGACTTCAAATACTTCTTTCCAGCCCCTTCTTGCCTGTAAGGTCTCTTTTGAGAAATCAGCTGACAGTCTTATGGGAACTCCTTTGTAGGTAATTGTCTCCTTTTCTCTTGCTGCTTCTAAGATTCTCTCCTTCATTTTAATCTTGGGTAATATAATTATGATGTGCCTTGGTGTGTTCCTTCGTGGGTCCAACTTCTTTGGGACTCTCTGAGCTCCCTGGACTTCCTGGAAGTCTATTTCCTTTGCCAGATTCAGGAAGTTCCTCTTTATTATTTGTTCAAATAACTTGTTCAAATAACTGTTATTTTCCACATCTTGCTCTTCCTCTTCCCCTTTTGGTACCCCTATGATTTGGATGTTGGAATGTTTAAAGATGTCCTGGAAGTTCCTAAGCCTCTCCTCATTTTTTTGAATTCTTGTTTCTTCATTCTTTTCTGATTGAATGTTTCTTTCTTCCTTCTGGTCCACTCCATTGATTTGAGTTCCAGTTTCCTTCCCATCACTATTGGTTCCCTGTACATTTTCCTTTATTTCATTTAGCGTAGCCTTCATTTTTTCATCTAATTTGCAATCAATTCTGCAACGATGCTCGACAAATTCTGTAAACATCCTGATTACCAGTGTTTTGAACTGTGCATCTGATAGGTTGGCAACCTCGTTGTTGCTTAGTTGCATTGTTTGGGGGGCCTTTGATCTGTTCTTTCGTTTGGGCCTTTTTTTTTGTCTTGACGCACCTGTTACATAGTAAGGGGCAGAGCTTTAGGTGTTTACCAAGGCAGGGTAACCTACCTCGCTGCGCTGTGATGCTATATGTGGGGTAGGGGTCTGAGAGGTAACAATGGCACTTGCTCCACTCTCTGCCGGATCTCAGTCACTTCCCCCACTTCCCACAAGCAAACTGGGCCCTTCTGGTGTTGATTTCTGTGTGGGTGGGCTTGTGTACATTCTAGGACCCTGTGGGTCTCTCCAATGAACTCTTCTGTGAGGCTGGGAGTCTCTCCAGGCACCTCAACCCCCACAGGTGTTTTCAATTGGTGTTTTGAGGCTTTATTTCCGAGCGCTGGGACCCTGAGTTGCACCATCTGTCTTGCTCCCTAGTTTCACCTGGTTTTTCTGTGTGTGAATGTGGGACCACCCTCTCCGCCAGCCGCCTTGCGTGCCTGTCCACAATCCACAACCTGACACCTTGCTGGGTTCACTTTCTGCCACTCTGCTCCAGGGTCTGCCAGCCACTGCTTTTTTTTCCTCGACCTCTCTCTGCCTGGCCGCCTGACTCTGCCCCTTCTACCTGTCTGGATGAATGTGTCTATTTTCCTTGATTGTCAGACTTCCATACAGTTCAATTTTCTGTCAGTACTGGTTGTTTTTTTGTTTCTAAATTTTTGTTGTCCTTATCTTGGTTGTGTGAGAAGGTACAGTGTGTCTATCTATGCCTCCATCTTGGCAGGGAGTCCCCAAAACACAGTGTCTTAAAATACTGATTTTTTAGCTCCTGATTCTATGGGACCATTTGGGCTGAGCAGAGCCAGGCAGTTCTTCTGTTAGTCTCACCTGGGCTCACGCATGCAGCTGCAGTCAGCTAGTGGGATGACAGGGGATTGGTTGTTTTAGGGTGGCCTCCCTCATGTGTATGGCTGGCTGGCTATTGGTGCAGGTGGCTGGTTTGATGGCTCTGGACCATGTGTCTATAGCAGGCCAGCCCAAGCTTACTTATATGGTGGTGCTTGCAGGGTTCCCAAGGAGCCAGACAAGAAGAAAAGTTCCAGAGTGTAGAAGCAATTTTTAAGTCTCTGCTTTATCATATTTACTATTATCCAATTGGTCAAAACAAGTCGATGGCTAGGGCCTGGATTAGTGTGTGAGGTGTGCAAAAGGAAAGAGAATTATGGAGGCCATTTTAACAAGCAACCTACCAAACATGGGATCCAGGTTGGTAAAAAGATGTCATCAGTTTCCAATAGTAGTAGTCAAATGCCTCTATTTGAGCCCTGGCTGGTGTTTATTGAGTGCCAGCCTATGAACAAAAGGGTCACTGGTTCAATTCCCAATCAGGGCACATTCCTGCATTGTGGGCCAGGATCCCAGCTGGGAGCACATGAGAGGCAACACACATTGATGTTTCTCTCCCTCTCTTTCTCTCTCCTTTCCCCTCTCTCTAGAAATAAATAAATAAAATCTTTTTTTAAATGCCTCTATTTGAAAGTGTGGATAGTTGTGATCTCCTCAAATGGCCTTTGTTCCCAGGACAAAGCCAGATGGGAGACAGTTGATGCTAACAGCAGCCTGGACCTTGGGTCATTCCTTCAGTAACCAAAAAGCTGTCTTGTGAATAGATGTCTTTTTCCAAATTTCATATATCACAGAAGATTAAGGGAACAATGTTCTAATTCATGTTTCAAAATCCAAAAAGGATATTAAAGACCTGAAGAAACCCTTAGATGCTTCTTAGATACCTTCTCAGATAACATGGGCATTGGAATGGAAGGAAATAGAAAAGGTAAAAGGTTAAGAAAATGGTGTCTTTGGAGTTCTACTTCAGTACTGTTGGACACATAATTAAAGGAAGGTTCCTAGTGTTCCAGTTCTACTTGCTATACAAAAAGAACACTTAAGATCAAATTGCCAAGAATGTCCCATCTCACCACTCATTTTTTTTTTAAGATTTTATTTATTTATTTTTAGGGAGGGAAGGGAGGGAGAGAGAGAGAAACATCAATGTGTGGTTGCTGGGGGTTACGGCCTGCAACCCAGGAATGTACCCTGGCTGGGAATCGAACCTGGGACACTTTGGTTCCCAGCCCGCGCTCAATCCACTGAGCTACGCCAGCCAGGGCTCACCACTCATTTTTGATGCCATACTAGAAGTCTTAGCTAATAAGAGAAGAAAAGGAAATAAAAGTACACAAATAAGGAAAAAAATAAAACTCTCTTTGCTCATAGATGACGTGACTGTGTGGAAAATCCAAAAGAATCTACATAAAGAAACATTGTATCTGTTGATCATATCACCGCCTAATAATGAAGTCAACTATGTTTATTATGTTTCCCCTTCTCAAGAACTTTTTGTCCTAACAGATTTCATTATTAGAATGTGTTCAAGGAGAAAAACATTTTTTTTTTAATTGAGGGAGCATTGATGAAATAAGAAAGGCAGAATGTTGATAACTGTTAACAACTGGGTGATAGGCACATAAAGGTTCATTAAACCATCCTCTGTAAAAAAAAAAAATAAACACTTCCTTCTGTTACTTTGCACAGATCCTAGGAGAATGCCAGAAATCCTGATCATGGCCTACTAGGCCACATCTTGCCAACCACCCTCAGCCTCACTTTCTCCTGCTTCCCCTTGCTTTGCTTTCTCTGCTCCACCAACATTGAACTTCCAGGCCACGCTTCCTCCTGCCCCAGAGCTCTGGAACCTAATTTTCTACTGATTGGAAGACTCTTCCCAATCCCTAATCTAATTAGTGAGCATTTATCCTTCATAGCTCAGTGCAAGCATCACTTCTTCCAGGAAGTCATCCTAAAAACCCTGGCCAGATCAGAGTCTTGTTTTATTTCTTAAAGTATCTATCTTGTGATAGATAGATACTGTGATAGATACTCTGATAAAGTATCTATTTATTTTTCCACATAGCACCTAGTGCAGTTTTACTTGCAATTAATAACAATAACCAACACTTAATGAGCACTTACTCTGTTCTAGAGCTGTCTGCTCATTTGATTTTCTCAAGGCACTGAAAGTGAAAGTTGCTCAAGGTCACACAGTTGGGAAGTGGTACAGGTAGGGTCCAAACCCTGTCAGAGCTGACATTTGAACCATTCTACTCTGCTCCCTCCCTCTGAAATAATAATATGCATTTCCTCTACCAGACTGTGGGCCCTTAGTGGCAGTTGTTCACTGTTATGGACTGAATTGTGTCCCCCAATTCACATGTTGACATTCTAACTGTCAATGTGACTGCATTTGGAGATAGGGACTTTAAGTAGGAAATCAAGGTTGAAAGAAGTCATAATGGTAGGGCTCTAATCCAATAAGATTGGTGTTCTTATATCTTAGTCCATTTGGGCTGCTATAATAGAACACCACAAGTTGGGTAGCTTATAAACAACAGAAATTTATTTTATATAGTTTTAGAGACTGAGAAATCTAGGATCAAGCCTCTAACAGATTTGGGATCTGGTGAGGGTCTGCTTTCTGGTTTGTATATGGCTATCTTCTCACTATAAAATCACATGGTATAAGAGGCAAGGGAGTTGTCTGGGGCTTCTTTTACAAGGGCACTAATCCCATTCATGAGGGCTCCTTATGACCTAATCATCTCCCAAAGGTACTATTTCCTATTACCATCACATTGGACATTAGGATGTTAACATATGGGGTTTCTTTGTGTGGTGAGAGGGGAGCATACATTCAGTTTATGTCACTTTATAAGAAGAGGAAGAGACACCAGGAGTGTGCATGCACAGAGAAAAAGCCATATGAGAAAAGTGAGAGGCAGCCATCTGCAAGCCAAGGAGAGAGGCCTCAGGAGAAAGAGTCCTTGCTAGCACATTGATATTGGACTTCCATCCTCTAGAACTGAAAGAAATAAAGTTCTGTTGTTTAAACCATCCAGTCTGTGGTATTTTGTTATGTTAGCCATAGAAGACTAATACATTCAGATTCTTCTTGCTTGCCATTATATACTTGGTGCTATACCACATGTCTAGCACATAGTAAATACTCCAAAATTATATACTCGGGCATCACCACCTTTTCTGGAAAGTCTTCCCTCACTTCTCTCCCTCCCCTTCCCCTGGCTTAAGTGTCCCTCGTGGGTTTTAGCTGCTATGCTTTTCATTTGGTTCTGGAAGGATAATTCCTTTGTAAAAGGGTAAATTTTTGTATTTAAAGATTTCAAAGGGACTAGTCTTCTCCACAGCTCAGCACAGATGGCATATGATGACAGAGTTTAATAAATATTTGTGCCCTGGCTGGTATGGCTCAGTGGATTAAGCACAGGCCTGCAAACCAAAAGGTCAGGGAACATGCCTGGTTGGGGGCATGTGGGATGGGGGGAGCAACCAGTTAATGGATGTAGATGTTTCTCAGCTGATCAATGTTTCTCTCCCTCTCCTTCTCCCTCCCTTCCTGTCTCTCTAGGAGCAAATAAATAAAATCTTTAAAAAAAATAAATATTTGAGTGAATGCAAGTCTGCTGACCCATACACATGAGCCCGGGATGGGGAGAAAGAAGACCTGAGTTCTAACCTTTATGAGCCTCAAAATAACTATGGCCTTGGATTTATCCAGAGATCAAATCTTGGTAAAAGACCTTTATGTTCTGAAAAGTACGGGATCATTTTTATGTCTGTTATGAACACTTGTGCAGTCAGACTGAACTCTTGAACCTTAGTCATCTGCTTGGCTCCAGAATGACTTCTTGCTGTACCTCAAACATATTAAGTTCACTCCTGTCTCAGGGCCTTTATTACTTGCTACCTGTTCTGGGAGCATACTTCCCTAAAACTTTCCCATGACAAATATTTGGCCTTAATTTGCAGTGTCTACATCGAGTCAAATCAGGTGATGGTGACTGTGAGAAAGCAACTCAGTTTCAGGGCATCAGGGAAGAGAAGAGACGCCACTGTTCTCTTAGTTCATTTAATCCTCTCAACATCCCTGACAGATAATAACTGTCATTATCCCCATTTTACAGATGAGAATATTGAGGCCAAGAGAGGTGAAGTAACTTGCCAAAGGTCTCACAACTAGTAAGTAGCAGGACCAGAATATGAATCCAGACAGTTTGGATCTTGTTTTCAGCTTCTTAACCAAAGCTCTCTGCTTTTTGATGTTTTTAAAACTTATTTAACATGGGTCCTGGCAATAGGTAGTTACTCAGTAAGCTAATAATTTCTCTGCTCTTCTCAGATATTTGACTCTCTTAATCGTACCATCCAACCCCCAGAATGAAGCAAACAATCCTTCATACTCCACCTTGCCAGAGCCCAGGTTCCCTCACTTCATCTTCTCATGCCTGCACATGCTGGGCAACTGGATTTTAGGGCTCTAGAGTAAGGCTCTCTGGGTTTCCATCCAGTTTCTATCATTCACTAGCTCTGTAAACAAAATGTCACACCCCTTCCTGGGTCTCAGTTTTCTCACCTGTAAAATGGGGACAATAACAATACTTATGTCCTAGAGTTATTACAGGGATTCAGTGAGATGCTGCATAGATGATGTGAATGCTTTCTACCTTGCCTGGCCCACAAGAAGTGTTTGATAAATGGGAACTATTATGAGAAGGGCTTTTCAGTGAGAAGCTCCCAATGGTCCCAATACTGTATAAACACTCCTAACTGCCTTTAGGGTAAAAATTGAGAGCAGATGAACTCATTGTTTTCAGACGAGGTGGGCTAGGTAAGAGGACCTCTCACCTTATCCAACCCAGGATCTACCAGACAAGTACTTTGTGGAGAAAGTGTGTTTCAGGACATGATTTCTTGGTTCTCATAGACCTAGGCCTGAATTCCAGCTCTGATTTCTCCTCAGGGCCTAAGTTTCTTCATCTGTGAAATGGGAAAGGAGCAGTGCAAGGACTGATTAAGAATGTGGGTTTGAATTCAGAAGGTTATGTATCATCCTACTTCATGCTCTGCCAAGAACCAGCTATGTGAGCTAAGCGTCTTTATCTCCTTCACCTTGGTTGTCTGTTCCAGTGGATTTTGTCATCATTCCTCTTCCTAGGGTGACTGAGGGTTGCCCAGGACCATACGTGCCCACTGTGAACACTGTAGCTGTTAGGATGGGAGGCAGTGAATATCAAACGTTAGAAGCTTGGGCTCCAGAGTCAGATTGCAATAAGCCTAGTTCAAATTCCAGCTCTGGTAATTAATTCTGGTGAAATCTTAGGTAAATCAAATTCTTCTCTCAACCTCCATTTGCTAATTTGTGAAATGAAAAAAATAACAGTAAAGATCTAATAGAGCTTGTTATGAGGATTCAATCAAATTATGCATGTAAAGTATTTAAAACAGGCTGCTCCAGTGTAAGTAGCAAAGGTATTATGTGGCTGATTTTTTTTAAAAGATTTTATTTATTCTTTAGAGAGAGGGAAAGACGACAGAGAAAGAGAAGCAGAGAAACATCACTGTGCAGTTGCCTCTCAGACAACCCCCACAGGGAACCTGGGCCACAACCCAGGCATGTGCCCCCACTTGGAATCAAACCAGCAACCCTTTGGTTCGCAGAATGGCACTCAATCCACTGAGCTACACCAGCCAGGGCTCTGTGGTTGATTTTTAAAATATCCTTTTCTAGAATGCAAATGCATTTGCCCAGCTGTTTGAGTAGTTGCAAATATGCACTGAGTGCTGTAGACTTCAAGATCAGATTCAAGTCCAAAACAAAAATTGAAAACCAAAAAACCCCCTCATTTACAGATGAGGTAAACCAGGGCCAATGTTACCACACCAGACCTCATCCCACATCTACAAGATCAACCATACTTAATCGTAGCATACCTTGAATGCTGGACTCTCACCAGAACAAGATCAGAGTCTGAGCAATGCCCATACTTGCTGTGGGACAAGTGATTTTGCTTCCTACCAAGATAGTAACCAGCTGCCTCACAAGATTATTTATAAATTAATGGACAACGCAGAAAGGTGGTACACGGAAAGGGCTCAGTAAGTGGAAGCTGCTGTTACTACTACTACAGTGCCTGTCTTTCCCTTACATTTTGAGGGATTTGCTCCTTAGGTTATCTCCCTCCTGTTTCAGATCTCCCAGGAGGTTCCGCATTTCCTCTCCGTGCTTCTCCTGCCCTAATCCCTCCAATCCCGCCCACAGCTTCTCAGCTAGTTGCAGGGCTGAGGCGCAGGACGACCCTCCAAGGAGCCTGGTAGCTGAATTTAAGACTGAGACAAAATCCTAACCCCCTGAAACCGTTGGACTGGACTCCCGCCTTCGTGCCCTCTGATTATTAAAAGTGAGGGAGCACGCCTCGACACCAATCAGAAGTGGAACCGGTTGAACGATGTCCGCCTTCTTCAAGCGCCCTTGCACCTCATTGGATGTGTCCTAGCACAAACCCTAGTTTAAGCCACTTAGAACAGAGTAAGGCCAGCCAATCAGCGATGCAACCGCAGAGGCGGGAGAAGGGAGGTAGTTGGCCCTAGCATACTGGCGCAGTGTGAGCTTGCAACCTGTCAGTACCAAAGCTCTGCCTAGGCAGAGAGCCCGCTGGCTGGGCTCCAAGCCCGGGCTAATAGAAGGGCGGCGCAGTTGGCCATTTTTCTCTACGGTGTTGGGCGGGGGTTGGGGAAGCCTGGTACACGAAGTAAGCAGGCAATCCTGGCTCAGCTGAGAGTTGAGGTATCAATGACCATTCGAAGTGCAATATCTAGGCCTAGGCCATTCATGGGTCAAGGCACTGCCCCCTCGTGTGTCTTCCTTGTCCCCACATACTCCTGGTGAGGCAGGGTTTGTTCTGCAACCATTCAGTGGTGGGACAGGGCAGGGAGTGGAAAAGAGTTGCCCACAGGCACCTGAAGTCTGGCTGGCTCTTGAGAGCCGGCCCCTCAGCCACTCCCTCTCTCTCTCTCTCTCTCTCTCTCTCTCTCTCTCTCTCTCTCTCACACACACACACACACACACACACACCTCCACAGATTGTAAGGAATTGAGAGAAAGGTGAAAGGTTTTGCAAAGAGAGCTACTTAGCATGGCAAGACATAAGCAAGAAAGCAGTGATATCCCTAAAATGTTGTGATGGGGCCACCAAAGCTATTCAGGTGAAGGAGGTTCAGGTTCCAGTCTCCTTATAGAAAGGATGGGAGAGGACGAATTCCGCAGCAATCAGCATTGGGCGCAGGCTGGAGGTTGAGGTATCAGCCTTAGAGGCCTAAAGCACCAGTTCGCAGACCAATCAGACTCTAGGCTCTACCTCTCACAGAGCCAGAGCGCAGTTCTACAGCCCAACAGCGGCGTGCTCCAGGCAGGATAGAGATAACGGAGCTGTCCTAGGTGCCTCCCAGGCTGCAGAGCACGCTCATTAAGCCGGAGCCACGAAAGAGGGTGCAACCAGCACTGCAACCAATCAGCATCCACCTCGGGATACAAGCGGGAAGAGCGCGTGCCTGGGTCTCCGGTTCCTGGCTTAGCGACAGTCCCCACCTTCTAACGGCCATAGAGCTTGTGCCACTGTGAGTATACAGGAGGCAGAGTGGGGAGAGGAACAGAGTCTGAGCTGGTGAGTGCCATGGTTTTTATTACTTTTCTTTGGTCTTGGGCCTTGCCCAGGCACAGCTGGAGTATGGAGGATGGAGTAGTTGCCATGTGGGTCAGGAAGTGAGGGCTGAGGGTTTTAGGTCCTGGGACACCCTCTGCCTTGGAGAGGCTGAAAATGGGAACTTCTGGGCACCTTTGTGCCCTGGCTGGGCAGGGGCCAGGCCAGCATGCCAAGGTGGTCCATTGTTCCTAATGTCAGCCTGATTTGGAAGTATGTTGTGGTGCAGTTGGAGGCCCTTGGAGCCCTGCGTGGGGTCATTGGCCATAAGGTATGGCCTCTGAACTGTGAGGGGTTGTCTAGGGACTCTGGACTGAGTTTGGATCTGGTAACTGTAAAGAGAAACCTATGACTCTCTATAGGTTATTGGGAGTCTCTGGACAAGAGATGAAACCAGTGTGCACTTGAGAGGTTTCCAGGGTCTTTGGACCCAGCCTAGGCTGAGAGTGAGCTTTGATGAGGTCAAAAGCCCAATGAGAAGTTGTCAAGGGTCATTGCATCCAGGCTGTGCTGGGAACATGTGGCTGCATGCTTTTCGAGGTCTCTGGACTCTTGGTTGAGATGCTCTTGGCAGATTTTCCAGTATTAGGTCCAGGATGGACAATGTGGCCAGGAAGTTAGGCCCATGGTCTTCTGGAGGTTCTGGGAAGGGGCAAGTCTTCAAACCCCAGTCAAGTTGTTTGCCCTCCATGAAGTATCATTGCCTTGTGGTAGCTCTAGACAAAATATGGATAGGATCATGTCTGGGGCATTTCAGTCCCTGTCCTGAGCTCTTCTGGTCACTCCAAGAAGATATCAAGCTGTAAGCACAGAGCAGATGAATGGGAAAGATGTATATATTTTACTGGAGCACAGGAAGAGGTGTGTGAAATATCCTACTCTTTAGAAAATCACTCACGTTGTCTTTACTGATGACTTTTTTACACTTATGGGGCAGGGTGTTGATATCTAATTTCACTAGACTTTTCCAGCATTATATGGCATTAAAGCTTTCAGAGTGCTTTCATGTATACCCAGAGTTCTTAAATCAAGGGTGGGGGATGCAAGGGGGTGGTCTTTGGGTGGATTTCAAGGGTCTGAGAACTCTTAGAAATCATCTGAAAAACTGTACACATGTTGTTTTATGGGGGGTGAGGGGGAAAAGTGGTCACAGGGATAAACAAGGAGTATTTGGCCTGTCCAAGAATGGGCTTCAGAGCAATCTGTGAATCCCTTATCATTCATATGAAAAATGGTATAAGAATCTACAATTTTCTGTTGTAAAGAGTTGATTCCATGGCTTACATTTAGAAGGGGATAGTGACCCCCTAAGAGGTTAAGGACTATTGGAATAAAGTAGGCTCCCATATTATTTTTGGGGCCTAGGCATGACTAGAAATGGAGATTCCCCTTTTTCTTCCCACCCCTGCTATTGGTGCACATTTGAAGGTATCTCACACACTAGCCTAAATGTCTGAGCTCAGTTCACCTGCCCCTCACACACAGTCAGGGCCTTAAGTTGCATCAGTCCTACAGTACACTTTCATGAGTATAGGCCGAGGGTTGAGGCCCATGTAGGCCCTAGAGGTGGGCCATTTGGGCCAGGAGATCCAGGGTTCCAAGTTTCCAGAGCATGGTCTAGAATTGAGGGATGGGCACAGGTTCCAAATGGGCACTTCCTAGCTGCCCTTGGATTCCTCAGCCTATGGGGAGGGACATAGCCAGAGGATGTCAGAGTGAGGCTCTCTCCCTGGGTTTAGGCCATACTGGTATTCAGTACTGCTCTTGAAAACAGTCTATGTGAGGAAGTGGATGGTTTTGGAAAAGTTAGTCCCATATTACGGCTGAAGAAAAAGGCTCTTCATTGTGAGGATGTAGTGGAACCTAAGCTTTTTTCTTCTAGTCTAGTTCTTTTTCCACTTAATCCACAAAAGGTGTGCTATGATAGGGTCTCTATGACCTAGATTCAGCCCACCTGGCTATGACTATAAGCTGGTTCTTGGGTTATATATAACATAGATTTAAGGAAGAAAGAAATGAATTCGCTCTGTGGTGTCTCTTCTCTGGATGTATTTAACTAAAAAGATCAAACATTTGAAAGTTTATGTCAAATTTGGATAATTGGTCTTAATCTATAGAAAATGCTGTGGGTGGGGGAGGGTGTTCATCACTTTAATTTAGATAAAGAGACGTGTTCCTGGGAAGAGTGGGAAGTTCATAGAATTTTTAAAAATCAAATCTTGTTACACTTGGCTTTGAAGTTACTCAATATTTAAAATAAATGCAATAAAGGGGGAATATTTTTCATAAAATAAAACCATCCCTTTAATTGGTCTATTTTGATTATTTAATTTTAATTATAATATTTAAAGAGAATCCACACTTGTATTGCTGTATTGATTATTTTTATATCAAGCTGGGTTATACCTGAGGGGGTTCTTGGTCAAGCTTATCAGTAACAATAAAAAATACCAGATTTCTAACTTTACGTAGAATTATGAGTATTATAAAGGACTGAGAGGCAAAAATCATGCCTCCTTTTCCCACATGTTTCTCTTCCAATTATGTCCTACCTAATCCCTCCTACCCACTCTACCCTCTCCCAGAATCCAGGCTTGGTTCCTCATTACCTGTGGTTCCCAGGGAGACGACTGCAGGTGATTCCTATTGAATTAGCCTGGAAAATGAAAGGTGGACAAGGTTTCTGGGACTGGGGACGGGAGACCTTTCAAAAATAAAAAGAGCAGCGTCAACCACTTCTGCTGTCACTGCTCACTCAGTGCAAGATGGCTTGGGCTGTGTCATAGAAAATGGAGAGACAGAGCATGGACTAGAGTGTCACCAGCCTAAGGGCTGAGGTGTAGAAAGCTCTAGAGATACCCCTAAGGAGAGAGGCGCCCTCTAAAGGGATATCCTTCAAGGGTGTCCAACCCATGACTTGCGGTCCACATGTGACCCAGGATGGCTATGAATGTGGCCCAACACAAAACCATACATTTACTTGAAACATTATGGGATTTTATTTGTTTTCATTAATGTTTGTTATTTAATGCACAGCCCAAGACATTTCTTCTTTTTCCAGTATGGTCCACAAACACCACAAGTTTGGACACTCCTGTGATGGAGCAGACACCAAATGGGAGGCAAGATAAGGGTTTCTCATTCTTGAGGGCTTTTGTTCACTGAATGGGGAGTTCCCTTGTCCCTTCTGCTCCCTTTTAGACTTCCTAAAAGCCTGTTGACACTCACCATCAACCACATTCGGCTTACAAAGGATGCTTTCTTTTGGGCAGTCTCCCACTCTTTTGATCATCAGTGGGCAAACCACACCAGTGGGTGTGCTGGTCACAGACACATGATAAGGGGCTGAGAGGTGAGGAGGACCACACTGGTGATGTAATCTTCCAGACCCCTGTACCTTTCCTTCTACATGTGGGGTTTTTCCTTCATGGCTTCCCCCACTTATTCCATATCATCAGGGATTATGTACTTCTTTGTTGGAAGATATTTCCCTCTGTATACAATAAATATCAGACATTGGTTCTTACATATGTCCAGGCCAAGTGTCTTTTATATGGGTATCTAATGAGTCCCTGGGTGTGGTGGTGTAAGGAGTTAGAAAGCTCAGAAATGGAAAACACTTAACATTCAGAGTAGCAAATGAATACTGCTTGCTCATTTGCATTTTCCCTTTCACTCTGACTCATCTTCCCTTCTCCCACCCTATTATTGCCCCTCTACCAGCCCCACCCATTGGCACACCCTGTGTGATCTAAGAAGGGTTAACATCTGCCTAGAATGAAAGGTAGAGGGAAGACATGTTAGGTCTGGAGGGAGAAAGTAGGGGCTGGTCTGAACACTTTGGGGTCCCGGAGCCAAAGGGAGAAACAGGAGTTTAGAAACACAATATTTGAACCTAGGAGAGGATCGGGATCTAAGGGAGAAGCCTAAGGGGGAATCAGACTATGTCTTGTCACCAGAGCAGCCTACCAGTGCCTCATTAGTTTATTTTCCAGTTATCTATTGGGTAATATATGATATGCCAGGCACATATAAGTGATTTATCACTTGTTGAATAAATGAAAATTTGCCACAGCATGATGAAGATAATGGAATAATAAGAAACAGAAAAAATTTTGTTGAGTTTCTCAAACCTCATCCTTTCCCCAGGTTAACAAGTGTTAAAGTGTGAAAAGAGGGGAAATCTCCGAGGACCTTGACCCTTTGGGCAGGAAGTGAAAGAAACCCCAGAGTCCTGATTTCAGAGAAATGTCATTTGTCATCAACCAAGAAGTTTTTCTCTTCGAAGACCACTACAGATCCTTTCTGGGGTTGCCCCCTTCCCCTTCAGAGCTTGATGGAGGGATCTGAGTCATTCACACACCCTGTCTCCAGTGGTCGTTCCCACAACCAGTCAATGCTTCCTAGTACCAAGTCAGTATGCTTTTGGCCCTCTTTCACTCTCTCCTTGGAATCCAGATATTTTAGTCCTTTTTACTTCTGAGATAGTATAAAACAGCTTCATCTGCTAGAGCTCTGACACCTCTAAGAAACAGAATTAATACTATTTGAATGATGCTATGTACTGACAAACCACTCTCACATTCATCATTTCATCTTCACCTCCACCTCCAAATAAAATAAGCAGAGGTTATCCCTACTTCATGGATGAGGCAACAAGGCTCAGAGAGGACTTGCCCAAGGTGACTCAACTAGTAAATGGCAAAGAGAGACTCAAATTCAGGTCTGATTAGTTCAAAGTTTTGTTGCCTAAGATATATACTTCTTTGACTCTAGAAGTTCACAAATAAAATGAGATGGGAGGTTAAGAGGCAGAATGCCTGCATTCTGGAAGTAGAAGGCATGTTCTCTCCTGGAGGGCTGAAGCAGACCTAGGGGTATAAAACCACACCCCACATGGGGACTATGGTAGATTGATACTTGGGACACCCAATGGAAGACTGTGAAGTCAGGGGCGGAGTTATTGGGGGGGGCAGGAGGAGCCCAAATAGCAGTTCAGAACATGCGGTGGTTCAGGAGGAAGCTACAAATGGTGAGTGGTTTATTCTCCCCAGCTGAGACTTTTCTCCCATTATACCCCTCTTTCTGTTCACTTCCTGCCAATCTGTAGCCCTCTCCCTGAGGTGTCCAAGAAATAATCCTCCCTCCCACAAGGGTCCTAACTCAATACACCTAGGAATATGCCTGCTGGGCACTGAGACACTTGGGTCTGTCTCTTTGTATCTGGGTTCTCAGTTCTCTTCTTAAAAGCCAGTGTGTTGGTTTTGATGTGCAATAAATTGCTACCTTGTTAGGTTCTGTCTTTCTATTCTTCACTTTTGGTTTATGAAAAACAAAATTAAACTATCTCCTTATCTTTACTTTGAAAGTAAATAGCCTCTCCCTCTACAGTCCTCATCTCCCTTTCTCTCACTTCCTCAGTAGCTAAAGTCTTTTCCAAAACCTCTCCATCCTTGGGTCAAGAGCCTGCTCTTCTGTGGCTTCTGCACCTGTTCTCTTAACTCCCAGGGTAGGCATCTTTGGTCTCTTCCAGTTCCTTCTCTGAGGATGTGTTCTAGAAGCTTCAGCCTCAAGGAGATGATCCATTGATACTGTGGAGCCTGCCTTCTTGAAGCTATGATCCATGCCTTGCTGACTTTTCTGCCTCAGGACCCTCAGCTTGTGTGGGGACACACCAGCTCTCTAAACTTTCTCATGAAACTATGCCTTGCTCCATCCCTAACTGCCTGGGCTGACTGGGTCTTGTGGTGATTTCTTTGTCTCGAATGAAGAAGAGCCTGGCCTACTCAGAGGTCTTTCCCTGAAGAAGGGCTCAGAGAAGTAGAAGTATAAGTATCTGCTATCCTTTAAGTCACAGATTGCTAATTGGCAAAATCCAGTATATACTAGTCTTAAACCCACTACTTGATATACTTGTTAACTACCTGGTCCTTGCCTTTTAAGTCCTGACTTTGATCTAATTTCCATTCTCCTGTCACCCCACCCCAGCCCCATGTTATGGTTCTGGGTAAGCTCAGGTTCTCTCTTGGGTTAGTTTATTTGCTCCATTCAGGACAGAGAGCTCTGATCCAGAACCAGCAACTCACTCTTTCTTCCCTCACTTCCACAGGCTTAAGAATATGCTGTTCCTCCCTCCCCTTTCCACCATGGACCTCACACTGTGGCCTTTGTCTCAGAACCTCTGAGATTGGTACCCAGGCAAGGCAAAATGCCCCTGTCCCCAACAAGACTGCCTAGCCCCTATGACTCTGATCGGCTAGTACGGCTAGCAGCCAGGCTCTGGCCAGCACTATGTGATACCATGATCACTGTGGGGAGCCAGGAGTTCCCTGCCCATAGCCTGGTGCTGGCAGGTGTGAGCCAGCAGCTGGGCCACAGGGGCCACTGGACTTTGGTGAAAGGAATCAGCCCTTCCACTTTTGCACAGCTTCTGTACTTTGTTTATGGGGAGAGTGTTGAGCTGCAACCTGGGGAACTAGGGCCCCTTGAGGAGGCAGCCAGGGCCTTGGGGGTACAGTGTCTGGAAGAGGCATGCAGGAAAGCTCGAAGAGACAGGGCTAGAATAAAGCTGAGTCAGGAGCTGAAGGAACACCAGGAGGAGCCAGAGAGACCCATAAGGGATTCTGAGAGAGGAGTATGGGGCCTTGGAGAGCAGAAACCACAGTTTATTAGAACTGGTGGGAGAGAACAGGGGACAATGCACAATCACAGGCCACTAAGAGAGACCCCTGAGATAGCAGAGGCAGTGCAGGAGGGTCAGGGGGAGCAGATGAGATCAGAGGAGAAACTCAACCAATCCCTTGTTGACCACAGAGGTGTAGATGGGAAACAAGAAGTGATCATGTGGGTAAGGGAGAGTCCAGGAGGCTCTGAGGAAAGTCTGGGGGAATTGCCTGGCCCCTGGCCCCACCCAGGTTCCCTCCAAACTAGCATCACCTCCAGGCCCTGGTGGGCTGAGGCCCCTTGGTTAGGGGAAGGCCAGCCTGCCCTATGGAGGAGCTTCCTGTTGTTGCCACAGAGATATGGCACTGCCTTCTCCCATAGCACTCCCATTACTGGAGCTTGGCAAGAGGTCTGGCCTCAGGACCAGAGGTGAGTGAAGGGGCCTGATAAAAGCCTGCGTGGGAGGGAGTGACTCAGGTGAAGCAGTGGTGATGGGTGGAAAGGCACCACATTTCTTATCTTTGTTGTACATTTCCTGAGTTGGAGATAGGACAACAAGCTCCCACCACAGGGGAAGCCAAAGCCCAGCCCCTGAAAACTCATGACACCTTCCTCCCCAGGATGGGATCAGTCAGGGTCACAGGTTTTGCCAAGTCTGTTACTCTCCCCCCGCCCCCCAGGATCCCACTGTCTCTAAACCTCCACAAAAGTCTCTGGAGCCAAAACCAGTTGGCCTTCTCTAGACCTACCTCAGGTAAGCCCCTCATTGTCCTGCATGAACCCTGTAATATGGTCTCTTGGCTGGGGCTGGGGCTGCAGGAGTTCAGCCTGAGCAGGGCCCCTACTCCACTCTGCTTCCTCCAGGTTCCCTCCCCCAGGGCCCCACAAAGCTCAGCCCTGGGGAGATGGAAGAGTCTGATCAGAGGCACACAGGTGAGTCGAGTGGGAGTGCTTTTGCTTTACTCTCACCATAGCCCCTGATGTCTTGCCTGGGTATTTCAGTGATCCAGCCCTGGGATTCCCAGCTCTGCCCTCCTTTGTCTTCTTTATCCCCATAGGTGCACTTGCAACCTGTGTGGGTCATGTGGGCAAAGCAGGCCGCCCATCTCGCCAACGTCCTCCTCCACTCCCTCCTGCTACGTCCAGGCCCTATTCTTGTTCTGTTTGTGGAAAGAGGTTTTCACTCAAGCATCAGATGGAGACACACTACCGAGTTCACACAGGTACAGGCTTCCTATCCAATACAAGTTGTCTCCTTCTCTCCAAGCACTGTTCTACTCGCCCCGAAGTCCGTCTCGTACCTAGTTTCCACGCTACTCCCTTGCCCGTTGCCCGGTTTTACCCCTAGGCCAGCCTTCCCCCGCTTCTTTCCTTCACCAGCCTTCCCCTCCACCCGCCATAGGAGAGAAGCCCTTCTCCTGTGGCCTCTGTCCTCAGCGCTCCCGGGACTTCTCAGCCATGACCAAGCACCTGCGGACACACGGGGCTGCACCCTATCGCTGCCCTCTGTGCGGGGCCGGCTGCCCCAGCCTGGCCTCCATGCAGGCACACATGCGCGGCCACTCACCCAGCCAGCTCCCACCGGGATGGACCATTCGCTCCACCTTTCTCTACTCCTCCACCTCAAAGCCATCTCGGGCCTCGACCTCCCTGTAGGCCCCCTTCCTCCTGCACCTGAAGGAATATCAGGCTTCTTTGCCTTCAGCCAAATAATGAACACATTGAAGACGGGCCGGTGGGCTGACTAGGCTTCTGACCCGGCACCGCAGTTTCGGCTGTCTAGCAAATTCGGCTCTAAGAGGCATCGCAGAAAGGCCACCAAGAGCCCTCTTCCAGATGACCGCGGGGCTGCAAAAGCCTGAGTCAGCGATCCCGTGTGGGGAGGACAGTGAGGTTTTCACAAGTGAAGGTTAACTATGCGGAGACTCATCACCCAAATAAAGCGTTTTCTGTGCTTTCCTTTCAGGACGAGAAAGCCGAGTCCAGACTAGTCTGTGTGCGTGGGTGGGAGTGCGCCCAGCATTGCCCCTAATCCTGTAGCGGCCTCTAGTGGGCGTGCGTCCACAATTCCGCGCGGCGATCACCTCCCCTATCTCCCCGTCCTGCCCCACAAGCAGAAGGTCAGGAGGGTTCAAGGTTCAGATACTTGGCAGCAAGCCCTGAGGACGGAGGTTGTAAGAACCCAAGTTACTACCCTTTCTACAGCAAGCAAAGGTGTGAGGCGTCTGAGTCTTGGGGATACCAGGCCTGGGGCTTGAGGGGAACGCGTGCTCCGCTCTGCTTTCAACCACCCGTCTCCTCTCCTTGAGCACATGGGCCGCGGCTTCTACGGCATGTTTCCTCCACGCTGTGTGAAACGGCCGCCAGGTCGTGCCTCGAACTGAGACTAACCCTTGGCCACCGCCCCTTCCCCAGCCAAAACCTCCAGCAGTCCTGAACTTCATTTCCCAATGTCTTCGGGTTTCCCAGGGTAAGAAGCACCCGGCATTCTGGGAGTGGTAGTTCAAGCGGGCCGCTGGCCTACACAAGAACGGTGGGAGGAGTCTGGGGCGAAAACCACACCTCCTAGTGGCTCCGGAGCTAGCTTTCTCTTTGGGTCGGGTTGGGTCCCCCACAGACCTAGCTCTCGCGGGCCTTAGCTCCCGGCGGAAGGAGCGAGGTGCCTGGACTACATTTCCCTGAGGTCCCTGCGCCTCACCCCTCTTAGGCCACGACGCGGCGTTATTGCTCTTCAGACAGGGTCTAAGGGTGACGGCTCACCGGCCTCGGACTCCTGTTCCCGTGGTGCCCCGCGCGCAGCCGGCCCAGCCCCCGGCTCCCGCCAGACCAGCGGCGGCGCGGGTTGTTGTCGTGAGCCGCGGCTCTCCCACCCTCCTCTCCGTCCCCTCCCCCCGCCCCTGCTTTCGGGCCGCCCCTCCCCCTGCCTCCCCGGCCCCTCTCACGGTGCCAAGATGGCGGCGGCGGCGGGCGGCGGCGGTTGCCCGGGGCCTGGCTCCGCGCGGGGCCGCTTCCCGGGCCGGCCGCGAGGCTCCGGTGGGGGAGGGGGCCGCGGCGGACGGGGCAGCGGGGCCGAGAGAGTGCGGGTAGCTCTGCGGCGCGGCGGCGGCGCGGCGGGGCCGGGCGGAGCTGAGCCAGGGGAGGACACGGCCCTGCTCCGTTTGCTGGGGCTCCGCCGGGGCCTGCGCCGGCTCCGCCGACTGTGGGCCGGCCCGCGCGTTCAGCGAGGCAGGGGACGGGGCCGCGGCTGGGGCCCGAGCCGGGGCTGCGTGCCAGAGGAGGAGAGCAGTGACGGGGAATCCGATGATGAGGTGAGGCGGTCGGAGGCGTTCCCAGCGCCGGGCTGGGCGGAGGCCGGGGGCTTCCAGGGGTCTAAGTGGCCCACAGGAGAGACGTGGGGAAGCGAGATTCTCAGGGCCCCTGCGGAGAGAAAGGGCCCTGGAAATAGGCATGGGAGGAGGTAGGCTGCACGGAGCTGTCGGTGGAAGGGTTTTTATAAGTGAAGAGAGAGGTCTGAGGTGCAAAGGGGCTCTTGGGCCCGTGGCGGGTTAAGCTGAAGTGTTCTGAGCTGATCCTTCTTGGTAGCTGACAAAGCTAAGGCAGTAGAGGTTTGGGCGAGGAAGTTAATGGGGACTGCATGCCTAACCAGTGGTGGTTGACAGCAGCAGCTTGGCTTTAGTGGACCCGGGCTAGGGCTCCCTGGGCTCTTACCTGTAACCTGCCCCGCCCAGCCTCATAACCTCTGACATAGCCCTGGTTTCACCAGTGCCCCATTTCCTCTTCTGACCTAAAGTGGAGAGAGGGTAGAATGGTGGAGGGCTTCCTCTTAGGGGCACAGATTGAAGAGTAATGGAATGAAGACTAAGATGGGGCATTCTAGCAGGTCTGAGTTCAGCTCAGGATTTATCCTCAGCCTCTCAGAAAAAGCAGGAGTGTGTGGGGATCCTAATGTGGTAAACATTTGATACACACTATGCTTGGGAGGCCCTTTTCTCATCTTCGTTCTGGAAGAAACTACAGCTCAAGAGAATATAAACAGAGGTTCCACTTTTTTTCTGAGTTGGAGTGTAAGGGAATCTGATGGTAGTACCTACTGCCTGGCCTGAGAAGACCCTGTTCTGTTTCCTTCTGTGCCTGTGAACCACTGATGGCTGTGCTGGCATGGTCTGACACAGGAAGTGGGAGTTCAGAATACTCTGTCTTCATCCTTAAGGAAGGAGAGACCCTGTTTTCCACTCCCTTCACCTTCCAGACTTTTTAGTTTCTCTGAAAATAGGGGTCCATTAGGGGGAAGCTGGGGATATTCCTCAATACCTGAGTCTCGGGTGGAACAAGGGCTTTGGCACTGACTGCTGTTTCTCCCCTCCACCCTTGGCCCCCTAAATCAGGAATTTCAGGGTTTTCATTCAGATGAAGATGTGGCCCCCAGTTCCCTGCGCTCTGCGCTCCGGTCCCAGCGAGGTGAGTGATGGGGAAACTCTACCTCTGTAGCTTTATAAGAATGTTATTCTCACTCATTGTGCCAGCTTTTCCCAGTTCAAGTAAAGTCTTCATCAGTTACTGAGTGTGTTCTATGTTCAAAGCCCAAGCTATGCTGGGCTGTGGGGGAAACAGACAAGTAAGATTTAGTACTGGCCCTCCTGGAGCGTGTTCCTTAGTCCACAGGGCTGGAATGACCCATTTCCCCACACCTATTCTCCTTTTAGGTCGAGCCCCCCGAGGTCGGGGCCGCAAGCATAAGATGACCCCCCTTCCGCCTCCTCGTTTAGCCGATGTGACTCCTACACCCCCAAAGACTTCTGCCCGGAAACGGGGTGAGGAGGGCACGGAACGGATGGTGCAAGCACTGACTGAACTTCTCCGGCGGGCCCAGGCACCCCCAGCCCCCCGGAGCCGGACATGTGAGCCATCCACCCCCCGACGGTCTCGGGGGCGGCCCCCAGGCCGGCCAGCAGGCCCCTGCAGGAAGAAGCAACAGGCAATAATGGTGGCAGAAGCAGCTGTGACAATCCCCAAACCTGAGCCCTCACCTCCTGTGGTTCCAGTAAAACACCGAACTGGCAGCTGGAAATACAAGGAGGGGCCTGGCCTAGGATCTGGAACCCCCAAACGTGGAGGACAGTCTGGGCGAGGAGGCCGTGGAGGCCGAGGCCGAGGCCGAGGCGGACACCCCCTCGTGATCAAGTTTGTTTCAAAGGCCAAAAGAGTGAAGATGGGACGATTGTCCTTGGGACTTGAATCAGGTCAGGGTCAAGATCGACATGAGGAAAGCTGGCAGGATGCCCCCCAAGGGAAAGTTGAATCTGGACAGGGAGATAGCCCTTGCTGGAACAAGGAGCAGAAGTTGGAGGAGGAGGGAGTGGAGGAGAAAGAAGAGAAAGACAAGGAGGAAGGGAAAGAGAAGGAAGAGAGAGCTGTAGCTGAGGAAGAGGTGATGTTAGCCGAGGACAAGGAAGAGTCAAAGCTGCCCTCACCACCCCTGACTCCTCCGACCCCTCCACCTCCCCCACCTCTTCCATCGCCCTCAATATCACTCTTCCCATGTTGCCCTCCACCACCCTCAGTGACCCCACCACCTCCACCATCCCCTCTTCCACCTCCTGCCCTGGAGGAGCAGGAAGAATCCCCTCCCATGGTCCCAGCTACGTGCTCCAGGAAGAGGGGCCGGCCTCCCCTGACTCCCAGCCAACGGGCAGAGCGGGAAGCTGCTCGGGCAGGACCAGAGGGCACCTCTCCTACTACTCCAACCCTCAGCACCACCACAGGAGGCCCTGTGGAAGACAGCCCCACTGTGGCCCCCAAAAGCACCACCTTCCTGAAGAACATCCGGCAGTTTATTATGCCTGTGGTGAGTGCCCGGTCCTCCCGTGTCATCAAGACACCCCGGCGATTTATGGATGAAGACCCCTCCAAACCCCCAAAGGTGGAGGTCTCACCTACTCCACGGCCCCCTGTTGCCATCTCCCCGCTTGCCCCCCAGGAACCAGCACCAGCCCCCTCTCCACCATGTACCCCAACTCCTCTATCTACCCCAGTCCCACTCCCTGAAAAGAGACGGTCCATCTTAAGGGAACCCACGTTTCGCTGGACCTCACTGACCCGGGAACTGCCCCCTCCTCCCCCTGCTCCTCCCCCAGCCCCACCCCCACCCCCTGCTCCTGTCACTCCATCCCGGAGGCCCCTGCTCCTTCGGGCCCCTCAATTTACCCCAAGTGAAGCCCACTTGAAGATCTATGAATCGGTGCTTACTACTCCTCCTCTTGGGGCCCCTGAAGCCCCTGAGCCAGAGCCGCCTCCCGCTGATGAATCTCCAGCTGAGCCTGAGCCACGGGCAGTGGGCCGCACCAACCATCTCAGCCTGCCTCGATTTGCCCCTGTGGTCACCACCCCTGTTAAGGCCGAGGTGCACCCACCTGGGGCTCCAGCTCTGAGCAATGGGCAGCAACCTCAGGCTCAGCTACAGCAGCCTCTACAGGTCTTGCAAACCCAGCTGCTGCCCCAGGCACCAACACCACAGCAGCCGCCACCACAGCAGCTGCCACCACTGGAAAAGGCCCGGACTACAGGCATGGGTTCCTTACCACTGTCTGGTGTAGAGGAGAAAATGTTCAGCCTGCTCAAGAGAGCTAAGGTGCAACTATTCAAGATTGACCAGCAGCAGCAGCAGAAGGTGGCATCTTTGATGCTGGTAAGCATGATAGGGTCCAGGCCCCTGCACCCAGACATTTAGCCTTGGAGCCAGTCCTCCCCTGTTCCTTAGCTTCCTGTATTCATTCCCTGGTTCCATCTTCACTTTCCAGTCTCTGATCCTGATTATTATTTCCCCACCAGCCAAGTCCTGGAGGGCAGATGGAGGAAGTCGTAGGGACCATCAAGCAGATCTCAGATAGAGGTTCTGTCAAGTCTGAAGATGAATCGATGGAAACTAAGCGAGAGAGACCATCGGTATGGAGTGGGTGGAGGGTCCTCTGAAGGAGGTTTGTTGCAGGAGCACAAGTAGCAACATCTCACATGTGTTTGTGATTTCTCCTCCCCCAGGGCCCTGAATCCCCGGTGCAAGGTCCCCGCATCAAACATGTCTGCCGTCATGCTGCTGTGGCCCTGGGTCAGGCTCGGGCCATGGTACCTGAAGATGTCCCCCGCCTCAGTGCTCTCCCTCTCCGGGATCGGCAGGACCTTGCAACAGAGGGTAGGGGCAGGTGTCTTCTGGGGAAATTTGACAGCTCTGTCAAATCTGGCAGCAAATGAATGCACCAATAGCCTAGAGGAGTGGCCAGAGGGCCTACTGAATGAGGTGTAGGAAAAAACAGAGATGAGATAGGCCTGGTGGCTCTGTACCTCCATCTCCTTCTCTCCACTGCACTAGATACGTCATCAGCATCTGAAACTGAGAGTGTCCCATCACAGTCACAACAGGGAAAGGTGGATTCAACAGGACCTGGGGGAGACTCAGAGCCTGCAGGGTCTGGAGGAGCCCTGGCCCATACACCCCGGCGTTCACTGCCCTCCCATCATGGCAAGAAGATGCGAATGGCACGGTGTGGACACTGTCGGGGCTGCCTGCGTGTGCAGGACTGTGGCTCCTGTGTCAACTGCCTGGACAAGCCCAAATTTGGGGGCCCTAACACCAAGAAGCAGTGCTGTGTGTGAGTAGCCAGGGTTCAACCTTTGTTTCCACCCATGGTTGTTTGTCACCAAGGCCCCCTGCCCCTCCAGAGCAGTGGAGTTGGCATCCTTGTGGAGAGCTTCCTCTCTTCCCCCAGACCACCAGTCCCCTACCCTGGTGACGTGCTGCTCCCCTCCCCAGATACCGGAAGTGCGACAAGATAGAGGCTCGGAAGATGGAGCGGCTGGCTAAAAAAGGTAACAAGTTTTGAGGAGCATTTAAGAACCTTATTTAGATTCGTGGTATGGAAGAAACCATGTTTTATTTGCTCCTTTTATCTTTGCAGTGTACCACCTTTGTCTCTTTCTGTTGTGTGCTTTTGTTTTTCTCTCATACTTGTTCTCTTCTGCCTCATTTTCTGGGTTTTCTCTATCCAAATGTCCCATGTCCCTGGCTGAGTTTGGATCCTACTAAGTCCCCTGTTCCCACAGGCCGGACGATAGTGAAGACGCTGTTGCCCTGGGATTCCGATGAATCTCCTGAGGCCTCCCCTGGTCCTCCAGGCCCACGCCGGGGGGCGGGAGCTGGGGGGCCCCGGGAGGAGGTGGTGGCCCCCCCAGGGCCCGAGGAGCAGGACTCCCTCCTACTGCAGCGCAAGTCAGCCCGGCGCTGCGTCAAACAGCGACCCTCCTATGATATCTTCGAGGACTCGGATGACTCAGAGCCTGGGGGTCCTCCTGCTCCCCGGCGTCGGGCCCCACGAGAGAATGGTGCGAATTGCTTGTTGCTTCCTCTATTAGTCCTGTGTCTTTTGTGTGGAAGGGACAGGGCTCTGACTTCAGCGTTCTATGGGTGTGGTAGAGAAGGTAGCTGAATGCAGAGAAGGAAGTAGTTTTAAGTGGACAGGGGAGCTGGTGTGTAGGGTTTTTAGTAGCTTTTTGAGCAAGGCCTAACTAAGGATAATCCTAGCAGCCCTTGGTTAAAGAAGGCCCTGGACATCCAGGTAATATTTAGGGATTGTAAAAGAGGGACAGTGGGGCAGGGAGGAGAGGGAACCTCACTGCTCATGTGTCTTGCTTAGAGCTACCAGTACCAGAACCTGAGGAGCAGAGCCGGCCCCGCAAACCCACCCTGCAGCCTGTGTTGCAGCTCAAGGCTCGGAGGCGCCTGGACAAGGTGAGCGCAGCCCTGTACCAAGAATCCTGAGCCCTGTGGAAGACATGGCTCCTGCCCTCCAGAAGCTTCCTGGCAAGTCAGAGTAACAGGCTCATCTGAGTGTCATGGTGTGTTCATACCAGAAAACAGACCCTGGGAGGTGAGGCAGGCCTGTCCTGGAAAGCAGTGG
The DNA here is from genome assembly GCF_019186645.2 of Phyllostomus hastatus. NCBI lineage: Eukaryota > Metazoa > Chordata > Mammalia > Chiroptera > Phyllostomidae > Phyllostomus > Phyllostomus hastatus. Next base: position 6,355,608 of record NW_025333897.1, read on the forward strand.
ATTTGGGCAAAATACAGGGTCAGGCAGACCAGGAGAGAGGGTAACAATGAGAGAAGCGTCTAGAGGTAAGTGGGCAGCCTTCTGACCACCACTATTCCTCCCTAGGATGCTTTGGCCCCTGGTCCTTTTGCTTCTTTTCCCAATGGCTGGACTGGAAAACAGAAGTCCCCTGATGGTGTGCACCGGGTTCGTGTGGATTTCAAGGTATGGTATTGAGGGGAGAGGATGGCAAGGACTAGAGTTGGAAGAAACTTATTGTGTGTGAGAAGTCAGGACTGTAAGATGGAACTGACTCTTATGTTATTGACTGTTCTCTGATCCCATGTGTTCTTTTTCTATCAGGAGGATTGTGATCTGGAGAACGTGTGGTTGATGGGAGGCCTGAGTGTGCTCACCTCCGTACCAGGGGGGCCACCTATGGTGTGCTTGCTGTGTGCCAGCAAAGGCCTGCATGAGGTTGGATTCTGCCTTGTTTCACAACCTCCCAAGTCTCCATTAGCCCTTACTGTCTGATTTCTTGGGTCGCCTTAGCAGGTTCTCATGCCCTGGCCTCCTGGCCTCACACCGTGCTTATTGTTCACTCTTCCATTCCCAGCTGGTGTTCTGCCAAGTCTGCTGTGACCCCTTCCACCCATTCTGCCTGGAGGAAGCCGAGCGGCCCCTGCCCCAACATCATGATACCTGGTGCTGCCGCCGCTGCAAGTTCTGCCATGTCTGTGGGCGCAAAGGCCGAGGATCCAAGGTTCGGGCCCTGGAGCCAAGGGGCCCAGGTTTGGTGGAGGAGTAGAGGAAAGAAGTATCCCTGTGCCAGTAGATCCTGCCATTGCTGTATTTTTCCAATTTTTTAACAGCACCTCTTGGAGTGTGAGCGCTGCCGCCATGCTTACCACCCAGCCTGCCTGGGGCCCAGCTACCCAACCCGGGCCACACGCAAAAGGCGCCACTGGGTGAGAGATGGGGCCCACTCCTCTTGGTTTGAAGTTCTAATTAATGCTGCCACCATTCTCAGCCTTGCTGTAGGCTAGGACTCATGAACAGGGGAAAGTTGGAGGGGTTTTTTGAGAATTTGATAAACATAACATTTTTCTTTAGGAATTTCACATAGGCAAGAATTTGCATGTAACATTTTTAGGGGACCATGGATTCCATAGTCCCAAGCTCAGAATCCCCTGCTCTAGCCTAACCTCCACTTCTCCCAGGTTTCCCATCACCAGTCTTCCTGTTTTATTCCTCTCCTGTTCTCTTACCCTTCCTTTCTTATCTGTCTTCTGCCTACCATCCACTCCCCTTTGCCCATCTTTCCCTTGCACTGCTATAGCCTGGTGTCTGGCTCAACCCCTAACATTGCCCTGCCCACTGCCTTCCCAGATCTGCTCAGCCTGTGTGCGCTGTAAAAGCTGTGGGGCAACTCCAGGCAAGAACTGGGACGTCGAGTGGTCTGGAGATTACAGCCTCTGCCCCAGGTGCACCCAGCTCTATGAGAAAGGTGGGGACTTGGCAGGGGCCCTGGGCCTGGGCCCTGGGGGTCCACCGGGGAGTGGGCCAGTTCCTACACAGGCAGTTAGAACAGATGCTCTCTTCTAGTGGTTTTCCACCCTTTTAGCTATGTAATATTCTTTTCTGTTCATGGTACTCTTTCATAGAAGCCCATCCAGTACATAAAAATCGGGACACAGCCTGAGGGCAGTGGAGGTGGAGGGCCTGGGGCCCCATCTGCATGGTAGTCCCTGAGATTCTTTCTGGAGACTCAGGTCTCCACTGAGCCCTTTGAAAACCTGGGCTTTCCTCATTTATTCAGGCACCATGTTTAGCAAGGCCCTATTTCTTGTGAAACATTGGGGCTGCAGGTTTAAAAAAAGATGCCTTATCCTCAGCCGTATCCTCAGCCTGCTTTCTGGGAATAGTAGAGACCCAAGATGGACCATAATGGAGGAAGCCCATGAACATGGTGCTCCTACCCCTATGACAGAAATTCTGAGGGGCAGGTAATAGCCCCAGCCCCTCTGACTTACCCTCTTCTCTCTCTCTCTAGGAAACTACTGCCCAATCTGCACACGCTGCTATGAAGACAATGACTATGAGAGCAAGATGATGCAGTGTGCACAGTGTGACCACTGGGTGCATGCCAAGTGCGAGGGGCTCTCGGGTGAGTAAGTGGAGTACCAGGGGTGTGAACCTCAGCCCAGTGGGGATCCCTGTCCTGCTCCCATCCACAGGTCCTCAGAGGACAGGTGGGCTAAAACTTCTTGGCAACTTGGCAGCTGTTGGTAGCCCCAAACCATTTTCTCCTTTCTCACCCTGGCTATTCTAGATGAAGACTATGAGATCCTTTCAGGGCTGCCAGACTCAGTGTTGTACACCTGTGGACCGTGTGCTGGGGCCACACACCCCCGCTGGCGAGAGGCCCTGAGTGGGGCCTTGCAGGGGGGTTTGCAACAGGTGCTCCAGGGCCTGTTGAGCTCCAAGGTGGTGGCCCCACTGCTGCTGTGTACCCAGGTCTGGAGGGCTTGGGCAGCAGGGTGGGGTGGGGCCAGGCCCAGCACCAGCCCTGCTGACTTCCCCTCTTTGCAGTGTGGACAAGGTGGAAAGCAACTGCACCCAGGGCCCTGTGATCTACAGGCCGTGAGTCAGCGCTTTGAGGAAGGCTACTATAAGTCTGTGGTGAGTGGGACACTGAGAGGAAAAGGTAGATGCCAGGAGAAGAGGGCTGGGGTTGGGCAGGGGAGTAGATCCTGACAAGCCACCTTACAGCACAGCTTCATGGAGGATGTAGTGAGCATCCTGATGAGACACTTGGAAGAAGGAGAGACCTCAGAGCACCGGGTTGGAGGCCAGATGAAGGGGCTCCTGCTGAAGGTGGGCTGTTTGAGGGCTGCTATTAGGGTGGCTTCCGTGGTAGTGGGGAGGAGAGAATGGGTCCTTCAGATCCTTCCCCTGTCAACTTTCCTGGGGAAGCCAGTTCTTCTCATCTTATTACCCACTCCCCAGCTGCTAGAGTCTACGTTCGGCTGGTTTGATGCCCACGACCCCAAGTACTGGCGACGGAGTACCCGGCTGCCGAAGTGAGTAAGGCTAGGTAACAGGAAGGAAACCAGGGAGTAAGGGCAAAGCCCAGGGGCATCTAATGGGAATCCAGGGTCAAACTAGTCAGAATAGAGAAGGAGTAGAGTTGGGGTCTGGAGGATGGTGGGACCTGGATGACAGTCCGCAGTGGTTTTAAATTAACAAAGATTCAGACTGTGGAATTAGCTCTCACTTTGTTTTTTTGTGTGTGTGCCAGGCAGTGTTGGGGACAGCAGTAAGTGAGCTGTGTTTGGGGGGGTTGGGCAAGCACTGATGACCCCGATGGTCAGGGTGATGATGAGGAAGCCCAGGGGAGCTGCCTGCTGGAGCCTAGGACCTAAGACTTCCTAAAAGTGATGACATCCGAGCTGAGATGTGGAGAAAGAGTATTTCAGGCATGAGGAACATGCATTTCATGTGCCAAAGGTGGCATGAGAGGGCCTGGCTTGTTTGGGAGCCTGAGGGAAATGCCACATGGAGAAGGGACAAAAAGGTGTCAGGGCATGTTCGGGCTGAGATTGTGAGTGGGCCCCAGTTTAGCCATTGTTAAACATGTCAGATGCTAACCCACCCTATCCACAGTGGAGTCCTGCCCAATGCCGTGTTGCCCCCATCCTTGGACCATGTCTACGCTCAGTGGAGGCAGCAGGAACCAGAGACTCCAGAATCAGGGCAGCCTCCAGGGGACCCTTCAGCAGGTATTGGGAAGTGGGAGCTGGGAACTAGAGCCCCTGAGTTGGTGGGCCAGGCTTCAGGTCCTGATTTTTAGACCTCCCTTCCCACATTTCTTCCAGCTTTCCAAGGCAAGGATTCAGTTGCTTTCTCACACCTGGAGGACCCTCGTCAGTGTGCACTCTGCCTCAAATATGGTGATGCAGACTCTAAGGTAAGGGTTACTGCATGAAGCCCTGGGTTGCGGGGGCTGGTCCCTGAGGCCTCTCCTCACATCATTCTTCTGTCCCTAGGAGGCAGGGCGACTCCTGTACATCGGGCAGAATGAGTGGACACATGTTAACTGTGCCATTTGGTCAGCTGAAGTATTTGAGGAAAACGATGGTTCCCTCAAGAATGTGCATGCTGCTGTGGCTCGAGGGAGGCAGATGGTGAGGGCATGGGCTTGGAGAGGTGGGCAGCCCTTGGGTTTTGGGTAGGGCCCCTCCTTCAGTGGTGACAACTCTTATTTCACAGTCTCTACCACAGCATGTCCTTTCACTGCTGGTCCTAGGTATTGTCTCAGGACTCTGGTGTGGGAGAGATAGTGGCTTTCACCGCATCCCCACCCTTTTTTTGTGCCCTCTGTCCTGGGAGACTAAAGGTTAGAAAATCACCTTTTGATTGAGCTTGTGCTAGAAGCTTTCCATACAGTATGGCATTTACCTCTTAATATGTCCCCATGAGTTGAGGTGTTCCCTGGATCAGAATCCCCCCTCACCAGTGTGGGACCTGTAGAATTCTCAAGCTCACTGTCAGGAAATGGAATGATAGAGGTACCTACTGCAGGGAGGCAGGACTAAATGAAATAGTACAGGTTCTATATTAGAATTATGTGAGAAAGCTGGTAAATGCCATTCTGCAAGTGTTAACTATTACTTTTCAACACTCTGCTTCAAAAAAATCTGAAATAGTTTTGATGTGAACCTGGTCCCCTGGATACAGCTAGGTGAGAGGTTATGTTTGGTGAGTTCCCTTGCTTTGTGAAATGCTTGTCTAGACAGAGGTCCAAACAGAATCTCAAGGACCGCAATGCTGAGCGTCAGGCCCTGGCCCCGGTCACTGGCTTCTCCCCTCAGCAGCCCCTTCCACCCGCAGCGCTGTGAGCTCTGCCTAAAGCCTGGAGCCACGGTGGGCTGCTGCCTTTCCTCCTGCCTCAGCAATTTCCACTTCATGTGTGCCCGGGCCAGTTACTGCATCTTCCAGGATGACAAGAAAGTTTTCTGTCAGAAACACACAGATCTGCTGGATGGCAAGGTGGGCTATTACCATGGGGGATAAAACTCCCCACTGCTCTCTTTTCCCCTTTCCACTCAGGGATCCCTGCTGCCTCTCAGTGCTTCTTGTTCTCCCTGTGTCCTTTAGCCAAGCCCCTGACTATCCGGTCCCTGGCTGTAGAGCCTTTCCTGCCATCCCTTTCATGTACCACCAGTCCAACAACCCCATTTGCCATCCACCAGGAGATCGTGACCCCTGATGGTTTTGATGTTCTCCGCCGAGTCTACGTGGACTTTGAGGGCATCAACTTCAAGCGAAAGTTCTTGACAGGGCTCGAACCTGATGCCATCAACGTGCTCATTGGTAAGCCTCTTGCTCTTTAGGGTGCTCTTCTTGACTCTGCCTGGCCCCATCCTCCTGACCTCTCTTCTGCCCTGTAGGCTCCATCCGAATTGACTCCTTGGGTACCCTGTCTGATCTCTCCGACTGCGAGGGACGGCTCTTCCCCATTGGCTACCAGTGAGCAGCCCAGGAGGAACTGGTGGGATTTGGGACTACAGAACTACACCTCATTTCCCCAAGTTACCCTGACCCTGTATCCCACACACACCTACCTGACAGGTGCTCCCGTCTGTACTGGAGCACAGTGGATGCTCGGCGGCGCTGCTGGTATCGGTGCCGAATTCTTGAGTATCGGCCATGGGGGCCAAGGGAAGAGCCAGTTCACCTGGAGGCAGCAGAGGAAAACCAGACCATTGTGCACAGCCCCACCCCTTCTGCTGGTAAGGCCTTAGGACTACTTCATTTTTTACCCTGATTGCCACCCTCTCAATCTTTATTCTGTTCTCCCCTAAAGACACTCCAGGGTGCTTCCCATTCTTTTCTTCATTGTAATGGCAATAACATAACCTAATATTGTGCCAGGGGCTAAGCTTAGCATTTCACAGGAAGTGAGGGGAGAGTACCATGCTACCTTCTTTGGGGTGGGGGAGGTGGTGACAAGTTTTGTACCAATGGAAGGAGCCTTTAGGGCCACCTGACTCAGGGCTCCGTGCTTATGTAATGCTCCCCACAGCTCTCTGAGGAAGGTACAAGCTCCACTGTACTGCAACTCGAAAGGGTAGTCGCTCTCCACAGTAACACAGTGGTGGAGCCAGGATTCTAATCTGATCTGCTCAATTCCCAATCTGGCACCTTCACAGCCACGTTGGCACTGAGGGATGTAGCTGAGGACTGGATGACAAAGAGCAAAGAATGGGCTTGGAGATTGGTAAAGGGAGAGGCCATTGGGGGCTGAATGGGAGGAGGAAGAGATTGGGATTGTGTTTGCAGGTAAGGAGTTTGTTCCAGGTTGGAGTCTGACATGAAGTGGAGAGGGGAGGAGGGTGCAGTTCTCCTGGATGGAAACGAGAATGTTGGGAGGAGGCAGCACCAGCTGCACAGGTTGGGTGGAGCCAAAAGTGCCAGGATAGGGCGGATGCATTTGATGTGGCAAGGATGTACAGTGTAGGTAAGAAAGTGGTAGGACTGGCTGTGCTGGAGGCAGGGTGGTGCCCTTTATGGCATGTAGATCATGAATCAGAGCAATAGGAGCCAGGAACTGGGGAGATGGCAAAGGATGGCTGAGGAAGGGTCACAAAAGGGCCCCAATCCAGGTGCGTGTGGTGGTTTTGTAGAAGCCATGGAGGGGTTTGAGTCCAGGGTGATGGCTGGGAAACAGTGCTTGTGACTGGGTCAGGGACAGGGGCAGAGAAAGTGCAGTTGGCTCTAAAGGGAGAGCATGTTAGGAAAGGCTTTGATGAAGAGCCCCCGCCATCCCTGATACCATTTTCTTGCCTCTTCAGAACCCCCAGATCATGTCAACCCCCCACCAGATACAGATGCCCTTATCCCTGGAGCTCCTGAGCACCACTCACCTATTCAGCACCTGGACCCCACTCTTCGGTCAGATCCAAGCAGTGCCCCTCCACCAGCTCCCCGCTCCTTTTCAGGGGCTCGAATCAAAGTGCCCAACTACTCACCATCCCGGAGGCCCTTGGGGGGTGTCTCCTTTGGACCCCTGCCCTCCCCTGGTGAGTATTTGGGAGTATTCAGGGGAGGGATGGGGCAGGTGAGGCAGGAGCACCTGGCTGACAATGACCCTTCCCCCCACAGGAAGTCCATCTTCTCTGACCCACCACATCCCTACAGTGGGAGACCCGGACTTCCCAGCTCCCCCCAGACGCTCCCGTCGTCCCAGCCCCCTGGCCCCTAGGCTGCCACCATCACGGCGGGCCTCTCCCCCTCTCAGAACCTCTCCTCAGCTCAGGGTGCCCCCTCCTACCTCATTCGTTAGAGCCCTTACACCTACCTCAGGGGAGCTGGCTCCCCCTGGCCCTACCCCATCTCCACCACCCCCTGAAGACCTGGGCCCAGACTTTGAGGACATGGAGGTGGTGTCAGGACTGAGTGCTGCTGACCTGGACTTTGCAGCCAGCCTGCTGGGGACTGAGCCCTTTCAGGAAGAGATTGTGGCCACAGGGACAGTGGGGAGCAGCCATGGGGGCCCAGGGGACAGCTCAGAGGAGGAGGCCAGCCCTATCCCCCGCTACATCCACTTCCCTGTGACTGTGGTGTCTGGCCCTCCCTTGGCCTCTGGCACTCTCCCTGGAGCCCCTCGCATCGAACAGCTGGACGGAGTGGATGATGGCACAGACAGCGAGGCTGAGGCTGTCCAGCAGCCTCGGGGTCAGGGGACTCCTCCTTCAGGGCCAGGAGCAGGCCGGGCTGGGGTCATCGGGGCTGCAGGGGACAGGGCGCGACCTCCTGAGGACTTGCCATCAGAAATTGTGGATTTTGTATTGAAGAACTTAGGCGGGTCTGGGGAGGTAGATACTAGGCCCAGAGAGGAACCACTACCCCCAGTACCTCCCCTGGCCAATGGCAGTCAACCTCCCCAAGGCCTGCCCTCTAGCCCAGCTGACCCCACTCGGACGTTTGCCTGGCTCCCTGGGGCTCCAGGGGTTCGAGTATTGAGCCTGGGCCCTGCCCCTGAACCCCCCAAACCCGCCACATCCAAAATCATTCTTGTCAACAAGCTGGGCCAAGTGTTTGTAAAGATGGCTGGGGAGGGTGAAACTGTCTCCCCCCCAGTAAAGCAGCTGCCTCTTTCCCCTCCCATCCCCCCAACGGCCCCCACTTCCTGGACTCTGCCCCCAGGACCCTTGCTGGGTGTGTTGCCAGTGGTAGGTGTGGTCCGCCCTGCCCCGCCTCCACCACCCCCTCCACTGACACTGGTGTTGAGCAGTGGGCCCTCCAGTCCACCCCGCCAGGCCATCCGTGTCAAAAGGGTGTCCACCTTCTCTGGCCGTTCCCCACCAGCACCTCCCCCGAGCAAGACCCCCCGGCTGGAGGAAGATGGAGAGGCCTTGGAGGATCCTCCTCAGGGTCCAGGGCTTAGTGGCAGCGGGTGAGTGAGTATGCTAAGGCCGTGGAGGTGGGCAAGGGACTTGGGCAGAAGGAGGCAGCTCAGGCTTCTCGTGGTTCCCCCCACCACCACCAGGTTTAGCCGAGTGAGGATGAAAACGCCCACAGTGCGTGGAATTCTCAACCTGGATGATCCTGGGGAGGAAACCCTGAGGTGAGTGGCCAATGCCTTTTCCCTGGAAGCTCTGGGATTTCTGTCCCTTCTCTCTTCTGACAGGTCTCTCCTCATAGGCCCCTCCAGGACCAGTCTCCTCTGCTGCCACTTCCAGAAGATGGTCCTCCCCAGGCTCCTGATGGTTCCTCTGACCTGCTGCTTGAACCCCAGTGGCACCACTACTCAGGTAGGGGCTGGCCTTTTCCTCTCTCTGTTTTCTTCCATGTGCTTGCTCAGCTGAGTAACTGATAGATACAGTGAAGAATTGATACACTTTGAAAAATACCTAATGGTCCCTGGCAGGGTAACTCAGAGTGTCATCGTCCCAGTACACCAAGGTTGCAGGTTCAATTCCTGGTCAGGGTACATACAAAAAGCAACCAGCGAATGCGTAAATAAGTGGAATAACAAGTCAGTGTTTCTCCCCCGCCCCCCCATCCTTTCTCTTTGTAAAGTCAGTCAATAAAAATCTTTAAAAATAAGTAAAAAAGAGAAACAACTACTGGGTGTTATACATTGCACCCCCACCTGGGAACAAGCCTGAGGCTGGGTGCTAAAATTAAGGAGATACCCTCAGGGAGCTCATGGTCTGTGACAGAAACAGGAAGTTTCAGTTTGAGGTGAAAGGGCTTCTGAAAGTGCCTTGTCCAGTATGCCCAAGAACCCCAGGGAGCGCTTCAGAGCCTAGTCTTCCAGGGTCAGAGGTTTAGGTACCTAGTAAAACCAAAGACAAAGTTCGGGTGGGAACAGTAGAAAGGTGGTCAGAGGAGAGTGGTATCCCAGAGGCTCAGGGGAAGGAAGTAGTCAGCAATCACAGTTGCCAAAGAGAGCCCTAAACATTCCAGGGTCTAGGATTAGTGTGTACTGTGTGGGCCAGTGGGACGAGGTAGGGAGGCTGTTGTGTCATAGTTTAGAATCAAAGACAGTGGTTGATGAAGAAATCAAAACAACACCCAACCACTTTGCTGAAAAGCTCAGCTAGGAGTCTTAGAGGAGGAGGGCCAACAGATTAGAGGGGTTTGGTATGAGGGCTGAGACAGCAAAGCTAAGGATGAGGGCAAAGGAGGTGAGGGGAGGCATGGTGTTTGGGTTGAACAGGAGACCGCTGAGGTGGAAGAGAGGTGAGGTTAGGTGCACCTGAAGTGCACAAGATGAGGGCACTTGGAATCATTTGGCTGACAATCTCAGTGAAGCTGGAAGAGAAATACTCTGTAGGTCAAGGAGGGCAGGGAGAGGGAAAGGGCTGCAGCCAAGCAAGCTCGTTATCAAACAGCCTGAGGTTTGGAATTTTTAGTGGCCCTAGTCCTGTCCCAACATGGGAATTTTCTCATTACATAGATCACAGCTGCTGAGCATGGAAGTGGCATGAGGTAGACTGAGATGACTTAACTGAAAGACTGCTTATGGGGTCAGAGAGGACATGATGATGACAGTGACCATGACAGACAGGTCCCTGACTGCCCTTAGAGAGCATACCACATTTTGGTAGAGGAAACATACATGTACATTAGGTAGTGTACTGCATCCAAGAACAAGCACTGGGAAAGAAGGCAGAGAGAATGTTACTCAGGGAACAGAATGGAGGTGAGGATGGGGGAGAGCTAAGGAGAGGTAGAAGTCAGGTGGACTCAGGATTGAGGCCTAGAAATGATGTGGATCACACAGTAGCAGTCAGGTTTAGAATCTTGCTTAGGGGAAAGAGGGCATGTGGGCAGATTGGCCCAGAGAAGTGATGAGGGGAGAGTGACCATGTGAGTCCTGCCTCTCCTAAAGTGTGCTGCACTCAAACTTACATTACCCCCGCTCCACCCGAATACAGTGGTTCAGTCCTCAGCCCACAAACTGATCAACAGTTGATGGGCTGGTCTCTCCCTCTTTGAATCACTTCCTTTCCTGGCTTCCAGGACCCCATCATTCTCCTCATCTCTCTGGTTGTGCCTCCTCATTGCCCCGACCTGTCAACTTTGGCATGTCCAGGCTGCTCTTGTCTAATTTTGTGGCCCTAAATCCCATTTCTAATTTTAATAGCCCCCAAGTTCCTAGCCACACTCCTTTATCCTGGTGCCTGCTTACCATCTCAACCAGCAAGTTGCCAGGGAGATTTTTCTAAGAGGAATCTCAGGTTCAGCATGTTCCAAACTGAGCTCCCAACCTTTACCCCAAACTTGTTTCTCCCCAACCCTCATTATCTCTGTAAATAAGTTTTAACCCTCCAGTTGTTCCAGCCCCAAACCTCAAGAGTTTTCCTTGACACCTCCCTCTCTTTCTCTCACATCTACATCTTCTACATCAGTACATCCTGTCTGCTCTATCTTTAAAATCTTTAGCTGCTGAAAAACACCTTAAATAGCTCATAATGCACAAGTATTTGATTCTGTGAGTACAGTCCTATAATACTGATATGTTTGTACTATTTTGTGAGGCAGAGGAATGAAGCGTGGAAGTTTATGGTATACTGGGTGTGAGTAAGCCATAGTGTGTCCTGTAGGGCCACCAGAAGTCCTACAGAAAGGGACTACAGAACCTTCAGGAAAAAATTAAGTTTGGTCTGTAGGGTTCATTGGGCATTTAGAGCAGGGGACTTCAGACCCAGTCTGTGCCCAGGGAAAGAGGGCAGAGGGAAACTGGGAGGTTTTGACTCCAGGAGGGGTGATCCTTACCTACTTTGACCTGCTCCTTGGGACCAGGTGACGCTTCAAGCTCTGAGGAAGAGCCTCCATCCCCAGAGGATAAAGAGAACCAGGCCCCGAAACGCGCTGGCCCACATCTGCGCTTCGAGATCAGCAGTGAGGATGGGTTCAGCGTGGAGGCAGAGAGTTTGGAGGGTGAGTCAGGTGTAGTGGTGACAGGGAGGGAAGGTCTCGCATAGAATACCATCCTGAGTCTGCGCTGGCCCTGCCTTCTCCTCAGGGGCGTGGAGAACTCTAATTGAGAAGGTGCAAGAGGCCCGAGGGCATGCCCGGCTCAGACATCTCTCCTTTAGTGGTAAGTGGGGGTTCCACAGGGACTTCGGGGGCTGGGATGACTTCCTGAGGGCAAGATGGGTCTCTGATGTGACTTGTGCATTCTCACCTTTGACTCTTCTCAGGAATGAGTGGGGCAAGGCTCCTGGGCATCCACCATGATGCTGTCATCTTCCTGGCAGAGCAGCTGCCTGGGGCCCAGCGCTGCCAGCATTATAAGTTCCGTTACCACCAGCAGGGAGAGGGCCAGGAAGAGCCACCCCTGAATCCCCATGGGGCAGCCCGAGCCGAGGTGTATCTTCGGTGAGAGGTCTGGGGTGTGATGCCTGGGTCGGGGGACCCCTATGGGCAATCTTGAGGGTAGAAATTAAGTCTACAGATCAGAAACTGAGGCCTGAGAGAAGAATACTAGGTCATTCCGGGAATTATTTCTAAAGTTCATATCAGAAGAATGAACCTCCTTCATTCCCCTTTTTTGCTGTCTTCAATAGTAGTAGCATTTCTCCTATTCTGCCAGCAGCAGGTCCAGGCCAAGAATAGGGGGGTGGCATCTCAAAGTAATGGCTATGAACCTCCCTCCATTTTTCCCTTCTACCTGCAGGAAGTGTACCTTTGACATGTTCAACTTCCTGGCCTCCCAGCACAGGGTACTACCTGAGGGAGCCACCTGTGATGAGGAGGAGGATGAGGTGCAGCTCAGATCAACTAGGTATGGAGGGCAGGCCAGCATGCTGGGGTCATTTGGAAGGTCCATAAAGAGGGTGACAAGGGGCAGGAGAGGTCATTCCTGGGTACCAGCCTGTGTGACACTGCTGTCCCCCACCAGACGTGCCACCAGCCTGGAGCTGCCCATGGCCATGCGCTTTCGCCACCTCAAGAAGACATCCAAAGAGGCTGTGGGTGTCTATAGGTTAGTGAAGTTGGGGGGAGGATGCCCCTTGGGTGGATGACAGGTGCCCTGGTATGGGCCTGCCTTGGTTCTGTCCCCCTTCCCCCCTGAGCTCCCCTTGCCCATCCTACCCTGCAGATCTGCGATCCATGGGCGGGGCCTGTTCTGTAAGCGCAACATCGATGCTGGCGAGATGGTCATTGAATACTCTGGTATTGTCATTCGCTCTGTGCTGACTGACAAGCGGGAGAAGTTCTACGATGGGAAGGTGGGCTCTGCCAGGTCATGAGAATGAGGTGGGTGAAGCAGGACCTACCCATGGGAACAGAGCACCTGACCGCCCCCACCTTGTCCCTGTAGGGTATTGGGTGCTACATGTTCCGAATGGATGACTTCGATGTGGTGGATGCCACAATGCATGGCAATGCCGCCCGCTTCATCAACCACTCTTGTGAGCCCAACTGCTTCTCTCGAGTCATCCACGTGGAAGGCCAGAAGCATATCGTCATCTTTGCCCTGCGCCGCATCCTGCGTGGTGAGGAGCTCACCTATGACTACAAGTTCCCCATTGAGGATGCCAGCAACAAGCTGCCCTGCAACTGTGGCGCCAAGCGCTGCCGTCGGTTCCTTAACTGAAACTGTGGCTGCCCACACACAACCACCCCGCCACCCCCGCTGCCATGTCACCCGTTTGGAGGATTCCCTAGTCCCTTCCAGAGCATCTCACCCCCACTCTCATGTTCAGGGTGGATGTGGGCATGCAGGTGTCGAGGGCCCTGTTCCCCACCCTTCCAGCCCACCCAGCAATTGCTCCTTTCCTGCCCTGGGGGCCCAGAATGTAGATATTGTACAAAAATTTCTAAATCCCTTCTTTTCTATGCACTTTTTTATTTAAGAGGGTGGGATCCCAGGTGGGAACCCCTCCCCCCACAATAAAGTCTGTCAATGTTTGGAGAGGTGGCCTTCCAGTTTGTATGATGCTGGGGGCAGGTAGGAGCTCCCATTTCTCTGTGCCCCATACCCATTTTGAGCCAAGGAAACCATCAGCTTCAACAAGTAGGTAAGAAGCCACTGTTCGGGATTAGAAATAAGTTGTTGGACCTGTCGAGGCTTCAGAGCAACAAATATTCTACATATTACTAGGTAGAACCCAGCTGGCTTCCTGTGGATGAGCTCTCTCAAGGGTAGCAGGAGTATTTTTCAAGAGGGGACCCTGGTTCCCCAGAGGCACCTGAGGCCAGCTTTCCCACATCTGGTCTTATGTGTAGGGTAAATGGGCCCTTTTCTGAGGGGGTTGGGGAATGAGGACATCTTGTCCCAAATAGGACTGTGTTTTGAGAGGGCACCTTTAATGAGTCTGGTAGGGAATAGGCTCTTCAAGGGAATAAGGGTCATCCACCCAAGGGTCAACTTCCCCCCACCCACAGGCACTTCAAGGGAATCCTGATGGAGTGCTAGGCCTGGTGTGCCTCAGATCAGCCAAGCTTGGACAACACCTGTAGTGCATCTGCCCGCCCTAGTTGGGCCAGGTGTATGTGAAGCTGGCCCAGAGAAGCAGAGGGCTCCCTTGCTACCACCATCTCAATCAGTGCTCGCAGAGGTGAGCGACTGGGTCTCAGTGAGTAAGCAAATGTGGACCAGGCAGCAGGCAGTCCATATCTTGCAGCCAGGTGTCGAGTGGTACCACAGGCCAATGACCCACCTGGCCCAGGCTCAGGGTCCAGCAGTACAATCAGCTCCTCCAGCACCTCCAGCTCATCCAGGAGGCGAGACAGGGGCTGTGATGTGAGATTTGGCAGCTCTGGGAGACAAAAGGAGGCATGAGGGGGCAAAAGGGTGAGTTTCCCAGTCCATCTTTCCCTCAGCATGCCCAAGACTAACCAACCACCTGCCCAGGAATGGAAGCAGACACCTTCCTTGAGTCAGTCACCTGCCTCTGGTGCCTCCAGAGAACCTGGAGAGATGTTGGGATCACCGCGAGCAATACCAGAATAAGGGTGGACAGCTTTCCCGTGGTGGTGGGAGCTATGCCTTTGCTGAGCAAGCCAGAGGATGATGGCTGAGGTCACAAGCAGAACCAGCACTAGGGGCAGGGCAATAGTTAGCAAGGCCTGCCAAGGGGCAGTGTGCTCAGATGTCCGTGGTGGGCTGGAAACTGTCAGTGAGCTGGATTCTTGGGAGCTCAGGACGCTGGGTGTTTCAGGCTTCAGGGGACAGGGTTCTTTGGTAGGAGCCGGCTTCTGGAAATAGGGGGTTGGAATGAAGCAGGAGGCACACCCTGCCCACTCCTACCGCCTCAGCCCAAACCTGCCCTCCTCATCCTCCACAGGGCCACTTCCCTGCCTGATCCAGTCCACTCACTACTTTAGCCCTAACTAGTCAACCTCCAGATAATTATGTCCCCACCTGAGCCCCTTCAGTGGGGGCCTACCCACCTCCTTTGATCCAGACCACACCCACCCCACCTCCCACAGGCTACACCCTAGCCCAAGCAGCACCTCTCTGCAGCGCCGCCGGTGCTGCCGCTGGGTTGCCCCGGGAGTGGGGACCCTGGCTCTGCTGCCACAGGGACTACATAGCTCTGCGTTGTCAGGGTTGCACTGTCCATGAGGACACTTTTTGAAGGGGTGCGTTACGTGATCACCAAAGTCATTGAGCCCGCAGTTTTCCGAAAACTCGTAGTCTAGGGGAAGACAAGGTCTCTTATGTGGCTTCCAAGACCCACTTCTGCAAGGTCCATTCTCCTTTGTCCTACCCCAGCAGGCCTCATACCTTGTACTCTGCCCACCCATTAGCGGACCTGTCCACCCCTCCACCCTTCCCTCCCAACACTTGCCCTGACAGTCTTGGAACCATTTCTCCACACGCCTTACCCCTTTAATGCCCCTCCCGCTTCTACACCAAGCTGCGCCCACACAGGGACTTGACTTGCATAGGTCACCACCGCTCCCTCACTGCCTGGACTCCACCTAACAGGCCACAAAACCTTAGTGGTGGCCCTCATGTAACCCATTTTCACTGGCTCAACCCCCATACCTGCCTTATGTGCTTAAGGCCCATCAGCTCTACCCCAAAGCGAGGCTCCCAAACCTCTGTCCTCTGGTTTCCTATCATCCCCTTGCTCAGCAGAAACATATGCATACATAAGCGTACATATATGCCCAATTCCTGCTCCTCACCGGGGCATGGGGGCGGACCGAAGCGCTGCAGACAGCTGCCACAGCACAGGTTGTCGGGGTTCCAGTACTCCAGGCGGCCACAGTGCTGGGAGGCTTCCTGAGGCACAGTCTGGGCCAAGAACAGTGCCGCAGACAAGAGGAGGCGTTGGGGCCTCATCCGGGCAGGGCCTGCAGCCAGGGGGCCAGCAACCACAGGACTTTCCGCCACAGCACCTCTGACACTTTTCCAGGAAACCAGGAAGAAGGAAGTGGTGGATATGAGGGCATAGGAACCCCCTAGGCCCCTGCGGAAGTCAGGAATCTACCCCCAGCCCCCAGTCCTTCTGGCGCCCATTATCAGAGACCATAAGGCCTCAAGATTGCTAGAGCAAGGGCTCTGAAGCCAGTGTGGCTACATATCCCACTTCTGCTATGTTCCATCCATAGAGTAGGCTAATACCACCTGTCTCATAGGGCTATTATGAAGAATTAAAACCCTTACTAGAATCAACTGTAATTGAAAAATAAAAAATGATTTTAAAAAAGCTCTTAGACCCTGGCTGGTGTGGCTCAGCAGACTGTCAGCCTGCAAACTTAAAGATTGCTGGTTTGACTGAATCAGGGAACATGCCTGGGTTGCCAGTCAGATCCCCAGGTCAGGTTGGGGCATGCAAGAGGCGACTTAATCGATGTTTCACACATCGATGTTTCTCTCCCTCTTTCTCCCTTCCCATCTCTCTAAAAATAAATAAAATAAAAATCTCTTAGGACAGCACCTGCCACATGGTAAACTTAAGTATTAGGTACTATCAACTTTCATCTAGGGAACTGGGATGGAGGACCCAGGTCTCATCCACTAGAGACTCCCATTCAACTCCAAGTGACCTTACCTTAGCTCCTAACCCCAATCTCCTCTGGGCTGGGAATCCTCCAACCTGCCGCAACCAGGTATCTTTCCCCTGAAAAGCCTCAGATGGATGTGCTGAAGTTTCCAGCACAAGTTGGCCCCAGCTCACCAGGCCCACTTGGGGATTTATAGGGCATTGGGACCTTACTCTACTGAAGCTTCTCAGCTGCAGTTGTGGCTAGATACCCGCCTACTTCCCCTTTTCATCAGATATGAAGGAGGAAGGAAACTCCAGCCCAAGGCTAGGCTCAAGCTCTAAACCCTCAATACCGAACTTTATTAGGGGAGGGGCGATAGACCCCAGAGGTTGGGAAAGATGACCTTGGGAACTTGAGGGAGCTTTGAGGAGAGGTTCTGGCCAGGAACGTCTGTGCCTGTCAGGTGTGGAGGACAAGAGGGCCAGGATCTCAGAAGCGGCCATGCTAGTCACCTGGGAAACATCACTGGTTTCTTTCTTGGGGATGGTGGTGGGTATGAGACCTCAGGGGTGACCTGGGGACAGGAGTGGGGAGAGGAGGGTTAGAGGCATAGAGCAGAGCAGGTGATGAAGTAACTAGAGTTCCTGGATGTGGTCTCAGGATAGGTACTCAGGGGCTAATTTCAGGATTAGAGATCCAAGCTGGTGTTGGGTTTGGGGTTCAGTATGATTTGGGAATTGGGACTTAGGTGCTGGTCTGGAATGGGGGCTCAGTGCTGGTGTTAGGATACCAAAGGCTTGAGACATTGTTTGGGGGCATAGGATCAGGTTCATTTCCGGGTATAGGAGCATTAGGGTTTGAGAAGTCTTGATACCTGCCCCTGGGTTCCTGCCCATAGAGCTGCCCGCTGAGGTTCCGGGAGGTGGGTTGCAGGTGAATGAAGTTGCAGAAGCCACCAACGGTGCTTTCTCTGGGTTGAGGATAGATGGATGGATGAAGAACATTATGAATGACAGCCCCACCAACACATATACACAGGAGTCTGGGATTCCAGGTGCCCAACCCACCCCAGTACTGCCATACCCCATCTCCTACTGCCAACAACATGACTCCCAGAAGTCAGTGACAGGAGACAGCTCAGTATGCACAGCCTGCCCATTGAACGAACAGTTACTGAATTCAGCTGTCTGCTTGACATCCTCTTCACACCCAAACTGACTGGAAAGCCAATCAGGGTCAGCAAACTCTGAAATATTCAGGGGATTAGTTAGCAGTGCTGGGGCTGGACTGGATTTAGTGATGGACCTCAAGTTATGGGGCTTCAGTGGTGGCCTTTAGGCATTGAAGTGCCTCCACCTCTGGGCTCTAATGCGGGGGAAACAGGCACCTTGACACAGACATTGCCCATGAGGTGGTCTCCTAAGTGTCGCACACATTCATCACTTCAATCTCTCCATACTTCTCCTGCAGTTCCAGGAACTCCTGCGGAGACCAGGAGGTATTCAGCTGAACTCCTGGCCCACAAGAAACTCAACCTGCCAGCCTCAGAGAAATGTGTTCTTGCACCTCCACATTGCTCACGTGACCTGGAGGAGGTGGGTAAGGTAGACTCGGGATGGTCTGCTGAGGTCTCTTTCCCCTAAGACCGGTCCCTCACTCACAGTGCGATCCTTCTAGGTTTGGGAGGTGTTCTGTGGATTCCAATGCAGGTTGAGCATCACAAGATTATGAATAAATTTAAGAGGAGCAGGACGTGAGCAAAGAGGGGGTACTACGTGCAAAGGGGTTGGGGTGGGACCTTGCACCAGAAAAGAGTCCTAAGCATCCTGAATACATCAGCGATGCCTGTCTCTAAGGAAACCAGAAGAGGGCCAAGAAGTGAGAGACAACCCAGGGGTGTAGACTGCTGGTGGGAGGAGGGCCTGAAGGTTGCGGGAGGAAGTTGCACAGGTCCGACAGGAAAAGAGCCGGCGATAGGGTGGGCCTAAGAAATCCGGAAAAGGCGGGACCTCGTAATGATGGACAGCAAGAGGGGAACAGCCGCGAGGCGTTAACCCCTCAGGCTCCGAGCCAGAAAGTCGGTTTGTTGTGTAGCCAGCTGACCCCGATCTTAAAAAGAGCAGTTAACCCGGAAAAGATGCAGAGACAGAGGTGAACCGAGGGCCCGAAGGCCGGACACCCCAGAAACACCGTCCCACTCCGCCTAGGACGAGGAAACCAAGTGCGGCGTTCCCGGCCCCCAGATGGCCATTGCCTGCACCCATTCTCACGTGTCCTCAGTCCAGGATACCGAAGTTAAATATTCTGCTATTTTTACCCGAACCCTCTAACACTCGCTTTCTTCTCTTAAATCACTTCCGTTGCTTAAGACCATCGGGAAGTGTAGTTTTTCTCTGCCCTCAGAAACTCCATAGTGCGCTTGCGTGTTGAAGGCCTGCGCTCTCGGCAGACTCACCAACAGGAATTCCCTGAAAGCGCATGCGTGCAGCGCTGCCTATCAAAAAAGACTACGAACTCCAGAGATACTTGGGGCATCACACGCAAACGTCGGTAGTTGAAAGTGGCAAAGACATCCAGCCCGGAGAAAGTAAACACGCCAGGTGAGATGCGGGTCTTTTGATGAATCCTAATAAACATAAAGAGCCCTCAACCCATTCGGCTTGCTGGTGGGGGCGAGGGTGCCGCACTTTTAGCAAACCTACACTTTAATTTGTTTGTTTTGTTTAAGGGGCGTGGATTTTTGCGATCCTTGCATTTGTAGTGTCAAGCCTCGGGTCTTGTCCCCTCAGGGACTCCCCGGCCCCAACGCAACTATGAACTTGGAGCGGGTGTCCAACGAGGAGAAGTTGAATTTGTGCCGGAAGTACTACCTGGGTAAGGACCAGTCTCCCAGGATCCCAGGAGAGGGGTTGGGAATAGGGTCTCTGGGCCTGGATTCTTGGATCTAAGACGGACGAAGCGGCTGAGGGCGAGGATTCCTGGGTCTGAGGGAAAGGCCTGGGTCCCGAGGAAGAAGGAGGCTGGGCCTCAACTTCTTGGTCTCAAGAGAGGAGGGGATTTGGGGACTGGACTCCTGGGTCCTGAGAAAGAGAGGGCTGAGGAATCAGATTCCTGGATCCTATGGAGGAGCCCCAATACCTGAGTCCCAAATAGCAGAGATCTCAGTTTGAACTTGGGTGTGGGAGAGGACCTTCCAAATAAGTCCTCTAGATGGGTATTAGGGAGGATACTCATTGCCTTATGTCCCAGTTTTTGTTTTTTTTTCTCTGCAGGTGGGTTTGCTTTCCTGCCTTTTCTCTGGTTGGTCAACATCTTCTGGTTTTTCCGAGAGGCCTTCCTTGTACCGGCGTACACAGAGCAGAGCCAAATCAAAGGCTGTGAGTCCAGGGCATGGTTGAAAGAAGACCTTGGGGGTGGGGGGGTGGAAACCTGGAACTTTGGTGGGGGGCGATGATGGAAGTTTCAGAATTCTAGGGCTCTGTAGAAGAGAAGAGAGAGCTGGTCTGGGGATGACCAGAAAGCATGTGAAGCCAACTTTTCCCACTCTTATTACCCCTTACAGATGTCTGGCGCTCAGCTGTGGGCTTCCTCTTCTGGGTAATTATACTCACCACCTGGATCACCATCTTCCAGATCTACCGGTCCCGTTGGGGCGCCCTTGGGGACTACCTCTCCTTCACCATACCCCTGGGTACCCCCTGACAACTTCTTTTGCCCAGGCCTAAGACCTGATCATTCTCCCAGGATGGGCTCTTATTCCCATCTCCTATTTTCTCTGTTGACACCCCCCAATAAATAACCCTAATTCTCTATGTTGACTCCTGGGATGTTTTGGACATTGAAACAGAAAATGATTATTAATATTTATAAACATTCATTGAATGCTTACTTTGTTCAGGCTTAGTGTTTCACACATTATGGGCATTTTCTCACTGAATACTACTCATAACCCTCTGAAATAGGAGCTGTTCTGTGCAAGAAACTTATTTTACAGATGCAGAACCAAGAAAGGAATAATGTTTCTATTACTAGGGGCTGCTATCCTGTACTGGTATTCTTGTCAGTTAGAAAACAGTACTTTCCCATTTGACATCAGTATTCTCATCTGAAATGTGGACCATGGTTCATATGTAGTTAAGGCATATGTAGTAAATTGAAATTTACCATTTTCTGAAGAAGATGTCTGCTTTATTAGAGAACAATTCCTTGACCATCCTATTTAAAATTTCAATCCTTACCTTGGTACTCAATATGTTCCTTCAGGCTATATTCTTTCCCTACTACATTTCATCTAAAATGTTTTACTTGTTTATCTCCCATCCTCTAAAATATAAACTCTATTAGGGCAAATATATTTGTTTGTTTTGTACACTGATTGTCTCCAGTACCTATAAGGTTGACTTGGACACTGATAAATATCTGCCAAGTGAATGAGGTTGTGCTTGACAGGAGATTAATGGGTAGCTAGCGCCTAACGAGTGCTAAGAGGGAACGAAACCTAATTCCAGGCTTGTCTTCCAGTTTGGACCAAGAGGGACCCCCTCTTGGTTAAATTAGCCCAGTTAATACCTAAGTGGGTGTTACTCAAAGGTACTAACACTACAGGTTCCAAAAAGCTTCGCGGTGCCTCAATCCTGTATCTCCCACCATGCCTCGCGCGACGCAGGCGCTCAATCTCCGGAGCTAAAACTACACCTCCCAGAAAGCTCTCCGAGGTGTCGTTAGTTTGTTTCCGGAAATGGATTCCCAGGAAGGTGGGACTTAGGACTGAGAGCCGATGGTGCTAGCTGTCAATTGGTCAGAGTATGAGATCGACAGTTACACTGACTAATGGGAACAAGCGACTGCTGATGGGTTGCCCACCGAGGGGAGCTACAGGTTGCCCAGGGCGGAGGACCTACCGAACACGAAGCTTATATTTGACCGCTCACCGTCAGCTTGTGGCCTTGACTTGTGACCCTAGGATTTTGGGGGCTCCTCCGACCCAGCTAGCGAGACCCCAGACACAAACCATGTTTCCGGTGAAGGTGAAAGTGGAGAAATCAGGTGAGGACCCAGACGTCAGGGGCCTGTAAAGGAGCACGGAACTGATCAGGGTATGGGAGTCCAGATAGACAGGATTATCGCGATTAGGCAGACAACCTGACGTCTCCCTACAGCGCTTCTCACTATCGCTGTGTCAGGCATCAAGCGATTCCTTGCCACCTGCATACATTCCTGGTTTGTGCTTGAAATACCTTGGAGATTGGTAGTGGCTCAAGCAGAATGGTGCGGTAAGACATGGGGATCCCTAGCTGTGTGATCCTGAGGACTCTTCTTGGCTGTGCCCCAGTTTCTCCATTTGCAGCAGTGGCCATGAGTCAAGCATTGTACTGACCGCCTGAAGTACAGGGAAGCTTTTAATCTTCGCAGTCACTGTATCCCGGTAATTCGAAAAGTCGGCAATATGGTTGATGAGGAAACCGAAGTCATGATGAGGAAAGAGGAAGTCATTTTGGGATGGGGCCGACTTCATGGGAACCCAGGACTGGCATGTTAGTGGCGGTGGGAGAGGCACAGAATTCAGACAAAATATAATAGTAAAACAATGTAGGATGTTAGATGGTATAAGTAGTAATAAAATGAAACAGAAGAGGATATCAGGAGTGAGGCAAGATGAGGGAGAGAGCCATGAGGATTTGTTAGGGATCAAAGAATCAGACAAAGGAAATAGTTTTGAAAAAACCCTGAGGCAGAAGGAAGCCTTGACTGGCCTGTTCAAGGGCCAGCATGGAGGCCAGTGTGGCTGGGACAGACGTAGAGAGTATGAGGAGATGGGGGAAAGAGAGGAGGGGAGGGGAATAGATCTTGTGGGCTAAGGTTAGGACATTAGCTTTTGCTCTGAGGGAAATGGGGGGCCAAAGGAAGGTTTTAAACTGAGGAGTGCATTAATAAAGATACTCCTCACATGTCAAAAAAATCGTGGGTGGAAAAGTATAGGGGGCTTGACCACAGTGATCCTGTGGGAAGGGGGAGGTAGGGTCATGGAGGCCTGTGAACACCAGGCTGAAGAGCTCAGTTTCTGTCCTGGAAACACTGCAGAGTTGTGGAGAGTTCTAAAGGGAGGATCAAGGGTCAGGATTGGTTTTAGGAAGAGATCCTTGGCCATCTTGTGGAGGGTGGATCAGAAGGGGAGACTGAGGTTGGGAGCCCAGGAGAATGAGAAAAAGGACCAGCGTGGGCAGGTTAGGTTTGGGATAGGTGGGAGAGAAACTTGGGAGGCCAAGTGGGCAGGGGTTTGTGGGTTGGGATGGAGGAGGGAGAGAGGTGTCCATGTGAAGCCCAGGAAAAGACTGGGGACAGCAGGGCTACCCCTTAAATGGGGGCTTGGGAAAGAGGGTGAGTTTAGAGAAACACTAAGGCCAGTGTGGAACCCAGGAGGTGGAAGGACCTTGGGTGATATCCAGGGAGAGGTGTCCAGGAGTTCATGGGATCCCAAGATCTGAAGTTCAGAAGAGAAGCCGGGGCCAGCGAAAGAGATGTAGGCATAATCCATACCATGGCTTCTGCCCAACACTTTTCACTAGAATCTCAGCGGCTCCCAACTACATCCCTACCCTGTATCTCCTCTGAGTGATGTTGGAAATCTCTGTATCTCCTGGTCTCCTCAGGAAGTCCCAGGGCTGGCCAAAGCATATCCCCAAATGTCCTTCCAGGCTCTGAGCACTGGACCAGAGCACCTACTAGTTGGAAGAGGAGAGTGAGCACCTCACTGGGTGAGAGGATAATAGAACATCATTACCTCCTTAAGTTCTGTGATGAAAGGAGTCAAACACACAGGCTGACAGGACCAGGCAGGGCCCGTGACATGCAGGAAGTTGGGCCCAGATATCATTTCTTGGAGCAGGGGGCAAAATGGGTATTTTGGCTGAAATCTCCCAATTAAATGTCAGGTCATTCAAATTTAACTCTGATTTAAAATAGTGCCACTGCATCAGCCAAACAGAATATATCTGCACCCACTTTGAGTCCCTGCCTTACAACTTTAGCTGTGGAACCAGATAGCCTGGGTGCAAATCCTTAGTCCTGCAATTTCCTAGCTGTGTAACTTTGGGCAGCTAACTAACATCTCTGTGCCTCCGTTTCATGATCTGTAAAATGGGGATAAAAATCATATGTACCTGCCAGGGTTAATGTGAGAATTCAATGGGTTAATATGTGTGATATGCTTGGAACAATGCTTGGCACATAAGCACTCTGTACATGTTACTTATTGCATTATGCTAAGAGATTCGAATACAACATAGGTTTATTTAAACCTTAGAACAGAAACCAAGATGGAGGTGTAGGCAGAAACACTTTGTTTCCTCGCACGACCAAAAGAAGGAAAACAACCAATTTAAAAGCAAAGAACAACCAGAACTACCAGAAAAACATTTGCACAGAAGTCCAACAACCAAGGAGTTGAAAAAGCATTCAACCAGATGGTAGGAGGGGCGGAAACAGGCAGTGGGGTGGAAAGGACACAGCAAGGCAGCAGCTGGAGGACTGGGTGGGTAAGGCAGTGGCTGGCGGATCACACCGGCGATCTCACATTCGCCCACAGACAAGCCTGGGGGAAAGCAGGGGAGTGAGAAGGAATGGGAAACCCTGGGTTTCAGCACGGGAAACTAGACTCAAAACCACAGGTTGTGGAAAAGATCTGGGGATTGTGGCAGTGGGAGAAACTCCCAGCCTCACAGGAGAGTTCATTGGAGAGACTCACAGGGTCCCAAAATGGGCACAAACCCACCCACCTGCCAATCAGCACTTAAAGGGACAAACTGCTTGTGGGAAATAAGGGAAGTGACGGAAGGTGGGATGAGAGCAGAACAAGCAGCATTATTCCTTCTCTGACCTCTCCCTCACATACAGCACCATAACGTAGCCAAGTGGGTTACCCCACCCTGGCAAATACCTAAGGCTCTGTCCCTTACATGTAACAGGTGCACTGAGACAAGAAATATGGCTCAAATGAAAGAACAGGTCAAAATTCCAGAAAAAGAACTAAGCAATGAGGAGATAGCCAATCTATCTGATGCAGAGTTCAAAACACTGGTAATCAGGATGCTCACAGAATTGATTGAACTTGGTTGCAAAATGAAGGAAGAAATGAAGGCTATACAAAGTGAAATAAAGGAAAATATACAGGGAACCAACAGTGAAGGGAAGGAAACCAGAACTCAGATCAACAATTTGGAACAAAAGCAAAAAAGTAAGCATCCAACTGGAGCAGAATGAAGAAACAAGAATGTAAAAAAAATGAGAAGAGTCTAAGGAACCTCTGGGACAACTTTAAACGTTCCAACATCTGAATTATGGGAGTGCCGGAAGGAGAAAAGGAAGAGCAAGATATTGAAAACTTATTTGAACAAATAATGAAGGAGAACTTCCCCAATCTGGCAAACGAAATAGACTTCCAAGGAGCCCAGAGAATCCCAAAGAAATTGGACCCAAGGGGGAGCACACCAAGGTACATCATAATTAAGTTATGCAAGATCAAAGATAAGGAGGGGATCTTAAAAGCAGCAAGAAGAAAGGAGATAGTTACCTACAAAGGAGTTCCCATAAGGCTATCAGCTAATTTCTTGAAAGAAACCTTACAGGCAAGAAGGGGCTGGATAGAAGTATTGGAAGTCATGAAAGGCAAGGACCTTCATCCAAGATTACTCTATCCAGCAAAGCTTTCATTTAGAATGTACGAGCAGGTAAAGTGTTTCCCACATAAGGTAAACTTAAAGGAGTTCACCACCACCAAGCCCTTATTTGAAATGTTAAAAGGACTTACCTAAGAAATAGAAGATCAAAAAGTATGAACAGTAAAATGACAACAAACCCACAACTATCATCAACCAAACATAAAAAACAAAAACTAAGCAAACAACTAGAACAGGAACAGATTCACAGAAATGGAGATCACATGGAGGCTTATCAGTGGGGGGTAGGGTGGACAATGGGAGGAAAAGGTACAGGGAATAAGAAGTGGAATAGGTAGGCACAAAATAGTCAGGGGGAGGTTAAGAATAGTATGGGAAATGGAGAAGCCAAAGAACTTATATGGACATGAACTGTACATGATGCTGGAGGGTGAGGGTGCGGTGCAGGGAGGAGAGAGAAAGGTGAGGGAAAAAATGGGATAACTGTAATAGCATAATCAATAAAATATACTTTAAAAACACCCAAAACCTCAGAATAGTCCTAGCAGATAGGTATCACTTGGAGACCCATTTTCAAGATGAGGTAACAGGTTCAGTGAGGTAAGGTGACTTACTCGATACAGCGCTGGAACCCAGAGCTCTTGCTCATTGCTTCAGTAGCCAGCTTACCTCACCTCAGTGGACCTGGGCCTGGCCATAGGATTGGTACACATGCCCTTCTCCAGCCCAGTTGGCTGACCACCTGCTTTGGGCCTCAAACTGATTCCTGCTTGGTACTCTCTTCCCCAGAGTTGGAGATGGCTAAGGCTCGAAACCAACTGGATGCTGTTCTGCAGTGTCTCCTGGAGAAGAGTCACATGGACAGGTTGGATTCTGAGCCAGCTTGGAGTCATAGGGGGTTGGGAACCTGGTAGTTTGGGCCCTCTGGTCTTGAGTGGATCTGGGTGGGACCCCAGAACCTGGCTTAGGGAAGAAGGGGCCTAATGGAGAAGCCACTCATTGCCTTCCTACTCTGGGCCTTTGGAACCCTGAGCCCACAGTTCTCTTCTGCTACCAGGGAGCGTCTGGATGAGGAAGCCGGGAAGACCCCCTCAGATACCCACAGCAAGTAAGTTTTGTTGATGGGATCAGTATCTGAGGGTTTGTGGTGAGTGACTTCCCTCATCCAAGCCCTGACTACTGTGTCCCCTCCACCACAGTCCTAACCACTCTGTGCACAAAGACCCTGTGGCAGCAGAAAGTTAGGTCCCCTCATAGTTGGCTTCTAGAGCCCCAGGGATGTGGATGGGACACAAGGCCTACAGAGTTAGTGGGGTCCAAGTGAGCACCTCAGGCTTGATCTCAGTATTGCTAGGGTGTCCTTTGGGGGTTTTGAGCAAGCATTTGTTCAAGGGTCAGCCTGCTAATGTCCTGTCTCTCCCCACAGGGATTGCTCCATTGCAGTCACTGGCAAACGGTAAGGTAGCAGGGGTCCCAGCCAGGTGACAAGAGGTCCCTAGCCCTGGTTCTGATGTTCTCTCAACTCACACAGGCCATCCGCCCGCTTCCCTCACCAGCGGAGGAAGAAAAGGAGGGAGATGGATGATGGACTGGCTGAAGGAGGGCCACAACGATCCAGTGAGTAGGTGGTGGCCCTAGAGGGTGATCAGTGATAGGGGGCTATGTGAGCATGTTCACATACCTCCCACTCCTACCACTCTAGACACATATGTGATTAAGCTGTTTGACCGGAGTGTGGACTTGGCTCAATTCAGTGAGAACACGCCGCTGTACCCAATCTGCCGTGCCTGGATGCGCAACAGCCCCTCAGTGCGTGAGCGTGAACGCTCACCCAGCTCACCGCTGCCCCCACTGCCTGAAGATGAAGAGGTGGGATGGGTGGTAGGCCTCTGCCCAACAGCCAGGGAGTGAGTGGGTAGTCACAAGCCAGTGGGATAGACAGGCACAGGTTTGTGTGTCTCTTAAATGTTTCCTGGATCCAGTGAGACACAGATATGAACCCTTAGGCTAGGGGTATGGAGGGAGCTCTGTAGAGCAGACAGACATAGCTATCTGGTCTGGGACAAAGAAGGGACAGAGTTCCCCTGGGCAGGTAAGTCTGACCTCCAAGATGAGGATCCCCAATAGCTGGGGGAACAGAGAGGGATCCTTAGTATAAACAGGTGTAGCCACCTGATCTAAAAGAGCAGATGGGAACCCCCTGGGCTTGGCAGTCATAGATGGGAGTCTGGACTGGTTAAATAGGGGTTGGTGGGGGTCCCTGAGCTGGACAGAAGAAGGTAGGGATTCCTGGGGCAGACCTGACCCCCAAGCTGGGTAAGGTCCCCATCCTTCAGAAGTGCAGGTCCCTGGTGAGACCCTCATGTTTATTGTCACTGGCAAAGGTGGAAGGGGTAAAATGTTTATCCCTGGCCCTCTTCTCTGACTTTTTTGGGCCTGGTATGGTGCTCTTGTGTCCCCAGAGTTCAGAGGTCACCAACAGCAAGAGTTGTGACGTGTACAAGCTGCCTCCTCCTACAGCCCCTGGGCTACCTGGAGATGCCTGCAGATCCCGAATTCCATCCCCACTGCAGCCGGAGATCCATGGTACCCCTGATGATGAGGTAGGTCTGTAAGGCTTGCCCAGGGCTATGGGACTTATGTTGTAGGACTTGGGCATGGCCACCCAGCCTGGCCTTTCTATCTACACAGCCCTCTGAGCCTGAGCCTTCACCCTCCACACTCATCTACCGCAACATGCAGCGCTGGAAACGCATCCGCCAGAGGTGAGCAACCCCAACCTGCTGCCCCTCTATGGCTTTTGCCCCAACTGCTGAGTCCTCCCTCTGCTTCCCCACCCCCACTGCAGGTGGAAGGAGGCATCTCATCGGAATCAGCTTCGTTACTCAGAAAGCATGAAGATCCTACGGGAGATGTATGAGCGACAGTGATGTTCCCCTGCTCCAGTCCCACCCCAATAAACATTTCCCCTCTTCACACTGGCCTCAGATTGTTCCAGCCCATCCTTCCAGGCCCAGATACAAAGCAGTTGGCACAGCTCTACCATGTTTATTGGGGGAGTGGAGCTAGGTAGGAGTGAGGGGGTGGGACAGAAAGGAATTAAAGGAGGGAGAAAGATTGTGGAGAATAAAAGCAAGTGGCCTCTGGGCTGGGTCTTGGAGAGTAAGGGGAAGGGTCTGGAAAGTGGATTGCCTGTGATTGGAGATGGGGTCCTGGGTAAAGTTGGAGATGGGAGTTAGGACAGTGTGCAGGGTCTGGGGAGATGGGCAGGGTATCTACATTTTGAGGTTGAAGGTACTGGTTGGCCTAGAATAGGTGTCCAAGGGTGAGGATCAGAAAAGGGATTCAAGAGTCTGAAGGTGGCTGGTTGAGATTAATTAGGGGAAGACCAGGCCTGGGTGGGTGGTCTGGTGTGGAAAGTCTGTACAGTCTGGGACATTGCCCAGAGGTGGATTACGCTTAACTGGTTTAGGTTTGGGACAGAGCTATCTATATCATAATCTGGTGTCACAGTGGAGATATTTTCATAGGGAGACAGGAGGAAATAGGGAGTTTTGAGTGGGTTTATCTGCCAAAGAGGGAGTTTGTAAATAGGAGACTAGGCTGAGGGGTTGTGCTTATAGGATCTGGAAACTAGGAAGGTGTTGGGGTTTGAAAATGGATGGTATATGAGCAGGAGTGCCAGTGGAAAAGGTCTAGGTTATCAGGGGTGAGTCTAGGTTGGAGGGGTCTGGACTAGATCCGGTTTTGGGGGAGGAGGTGTGGATCTTGGCATGCTTGGGATATCTGGCTGGGTGGAGTCAGTTTGGCTTTAAAAGAAGGGGCCTGCGGCAGCTACCAGGGTTCACGCGTGCCCAGATCCCAAATTGGCAGGAGCTGGTGGTGGCAGTGGGGCCTGAGCGGGCACAGGTGAGGCCTGGATGGAAAGGACACCCTCAGGGGACAACGCTGACGTCACTGCGGCAGGGTCCACGCCAGGTGGCAAACGGTAGCGACGGTGGAACTCGCGAGAGACGTATCCGTGTTCATCCTGGAAGGAGAGAGGCTAGATAGAGTAGCCTACCCTTCCCTATCACTGTCCCCCTCCCTTAGGCCAGAGGAACTCCCCGGGATTCTGTGCACCACCAGCCGGCTCACCGGTCGCTCTTCATGGCGGGCGTGCACCTCCACATGTTCACCAACCACCTTGACGGAGATTTCCTCTGGCGAGAAGTGTTTCACATCCAGCAGCACGGAAAAATGCCCAGGGTCAGTCGGCACCTGCGCACAGCCAATAGTCATTGGGCGGGGCGGGGCTCCCAGGCCCCAGCAAAGCTCTCCACCGTCGGTTCTAATATTGTAGCTGACCCTGGCCTCCGAAACTGGGAAGCACCTTTCCTACTGATGACCTTTTCATCCCGACTAACCCACCTCTCACCCAGAGTGGTGAGGCCACCTTCCCTTGCCAAGTGAGGGACCTCCACCCTCACAGAGTGAGGCCTGCCCTACATCCCCCAGTGTCAACGACCCCATAGTCAACATTTCCTCCTGAACACTCACTCCCCAGCCCCTTTTCTTTCAGAGCCCCCAGGGCCCTTGCTGCCACAAACACCCTGTTCCTACCGCCAGAAATTGCCAGGTTGCCTCTTCTCTAGTCTCCAGAGTCCTCTTTCTAACCTCCCACTAGTGTCACGGGACCACTTGTGTCCTCAGCAGTTAATCAGTACTCCTCCCCCACTTCTCAGATTGTCCGGGGCCCCCCTTTCTCAAGTCACGGGACCCTTCGTCCCCTCTGCCTCTCCAGGATATATAGGGTCATCCCAGTCTCCAAACTCTCTTTCCCAAGAATAACAAAACATCCCCTCCCCGCAGGAGTCACTGAGAAGTCCTCCAGCCCATCAGAATAACTGGGCTCCATCCCTCCGCCCACGGCATTTCCTGGGTCTACAGCCTCTTTCAGAGTCAACAAGACAGAGTGACCACCTCACCCTATCAGTTCCCTTAGAACTGAGACCCTCCTCAGATAGACGGGCACCTCCGACCCACTTCAGTAATCCAGCCTCAGAGATTCCGTACTTGGGGAACTCCGGAAGCCCCTCTGAGTGGCCAGACTCTTCACCCCGCTCAAAGTCAAGGGACTGTCCATTCCCTGACCCCCCCACTCCCGGGGTGACAAAGCCCCGAGCCTTGGAAGTAGTCGGATTACAGCCCCTCCCCAAGCCAGGCAACCTGGGTGGCCGGAAGCGCCACGCTGGGTGCGCGCAGGTAGTAGGGTGCCAGCGCGGCGGGACACAGGGAAGCAAGCTCGGCCTCCAGCAGCCCCTCGCCGAAGCGCTGGTCAAAAAGACGCCCGGTCGCCGAAAGCCCGGGCAACGGGGCCGAGGCGCGGCGCAGCCAAGACGGCTGCACGGGGACTGGGATCTCCATCCTTCTTCTCCTCCACCTCCTACGCTTCGTAGTGTCCCAGCCTGCGCTGCCGCTGCTTTATAGTACGCGGTGTGTCCGCCCCCCAGCGGGCCGCCCCGGGACATTCGGACTGCGGCCAGACTCAGACACTAACAGAGCCTTTTTTAGAAAGCCAACAATGACTTGGCCATTTATTAAGCTCCCGCTGGATGCCACAGAGGTATCAAGATTCTCTAGTTTCCCGAGGGGGAAACTAAGGCTGGAGAGGCGGAGCCTTGCTAGAGTGGCGAATACAGCGCGGCATTTGAGACCTAGGGCCTAAGAATCCCTCAGCAGAGTTCCCAGTCCTTTACTCCACCCCCGCCTCGCAGACAGCTCTGGAGATGACGCAGATGGCAGTCTTAAGAGCAGAATCCTGGGTATAGGGAATGCAGTGGACCAGCCAAACTGTCGGGAGGATACAGGACAGACCCTATTCCCATCTCAGCCCAGCCCCCCCGGTAAGCCGGGCCTAATTTTGTGCCTCTGATTCAGCCTCTGATGCGCACGATGGCCGGGTCTGCCAGGTGAGCAGAGGCCAGGGGGCGTGGGCAAGAACAGCCCAGGCTGGCCCCCCGGGGGCCGCGCGCCTGGCCCGAAATAGCTCGTTTTGATCCAGCCACCTGGCCAGAAGCCCAGGCTTGGCACTTGGCGCAACCAGCTGCTCCTGCAGCAAGACAACAGTGGTTAGGTAACTGTGCAGCACAGGCCTGCAGGTCCTACTTTTGGAGGGCCACCCTTTAGAAAGGGGACAGTCTCCCTGATTACCCCTGCAACGAGAAAAAGGGTTGTTGGAATGGAGTCTGGACCACATTCCTGCAGCAAGAGGGGGCCTGGTTGGAAGACAAGACTGCAGGGAAGGGAGTGTACTTTAGAACCCCTTCCTAACCTTGAGCCCAGTTTCGCGTACTTTCCATGGGTCCACAGGCTTGCCAATTACTCCTGCACACTGTGGTTCTCCAATCAAACACGCTCTCTCATTCAGGCCTCCGTTACAGCCATTAGTGAGACATCCCGCTTTGGTCACATTCTATTATTTTTATTTTCTTCTCTACCATTGGTCACTTTGGAGGCTGCTATCTTCCCGCGCGGGCACTTCTGGGGAGGGGCGGGACTGATAGGGCATTGCTAAGCAACAAAGAGGCGCGCGGAGTCAATCAGGTGAAGGAGAGTAGCAGGCGAAATCGCTGAGGTAGCTACAGGATGAACCGCAGGTGAGACGAATCTCTCTTCCGGGGACCTCAGGAGGCTTGGGGAAAACCGAGGGTGAGAGCCATACAGCCTAGAGTCAAGTTTGCTGGGGTCTGGAGTCTCTTCAATCGCTTAGAACTGCAACTTCCAAGCCGAGGATCCCATAGCGTCTGACGTTCGGCTCTCTTAATTGCCCCACGGACCGTTTTTTTTCTAAGATGGCTAGGGGGCATCTTGGGAAATAAGTTTCTTAATTTTGAAATTGCCCCCAGACTCCCATGAGTGTCTTCTTTTGTTTTGTTTTTTACCCTTCCTGCCTAGGCCGAGCCCAGAGACTGATGGGGATTGTAGTCCATGTACCCTTCTCTCCTTCGTGTCCTAAGGACTTATGGGAAATGTACAATGATTGGGCTTAGCAGTGGTT
The DNA here is from genome assembly GCF_019186645.2 of Phyllostomus hastatus. NCBI lineage: Eukaryota > Metazoa > Chordata > Mammalia > Chiroptera > Phyllostomidae > Phyllostomus > Phyllostomus hastatus. The sequence continues at coordinate 6,387,768 of NW_025333897.1, forward strand.
CTTAACTCAAGCTCCACCTCAAAATCACCTGGGATGCTGAGAAAAAGATAGATTCCTAGCTCCCACTTCTAGATAATTCTTATTCTTTTGGTATGTGGTGAGGACCACCCATCTGTATTTTCAAAAGACAACTGCTGTATTTCAAAAAGAAAGTTAGACTGGGCCTAGTGTTGAGTACCACTGGTTAGCAGTTTCTGGGTTCTTCTTTTTTTAAAATATATTTTATTGATTGCACTATTACAGTTGTCCCATTTTTCCCCCTTCATTCCCCACACCCTGCATACCCTCTCCCACCCACATTCCCCCCTTTAGTTCATATCCATGTGTCATAAGTTCTTTAGCTTCTACATTTCCCATACTATTCTTGCCCTCCCCCTGTCTATTTTCTACCTGCCATCTATGCTACTTATTCTCTGTACCTTTTCCCCTCTCTCCTCCTCACACTCCCCTGTTGATAACCCTCCATGTGATCTCTATTTCTGTGGTTCTGTTCTGGTTCTAGTTGTTTGCTTAGTTTGTTTTTGTTTTTGTTTTAGGTGTGGTTGTTAGTAAGTGTGAATTTGCTGTCATTTTATTATACATGTTTTTTTATCTTCTTTTTTTTTAGATAAGTCCCTTTAACATTTCATATAATAAGGGCTTGGTGTTGATGAACTCCTTTAACTTGACCTTATCTGGGAAGAACTTTATTTGCCCTTCCATTCTAAATAAAAACTTTGCTGGGTAAAGCAATCTTGGATGGAGGTCTTGCCTTTCATGACTTGGAATAGTTCTTTCCAGCCTCTTCTTGCCTGCAAGGTGTCTTTTGAGAAATCACCTGACAGTCTGATGGGAACTACTTTATAGGTAACTATCTCCTTATCTCTTGCTGCTTCTAGGATTCTCTCCTTCATTTTAATCGTGGGTAATGTAATTACGATGTGCCTTTGTGTGTTCCTCCTTGAGTCCAACTTCTTTGGGACTCTCTGAGCTTCCTGGACTTCCTGGAAGTCTATTTCCTTTGCCAGATTGGGGGAGTTCTCCTTTATTATTTATTTAAATAACTTTTCCACTTGTTGCTCTTCCTCTTCCCCTTTTGGTACCCCTATGATTCAGATGTTGGAATGTTTAAAGATGTCCTGGAGGTTCTTAAGCCTCTCCTTATTTTTTTAAATTCTTGTTCTTCATTCTTTTCTGTTTGGTTATTTCTTTCTTCCTTCTGATCCAGTCCATTGATTGGAGTCCCAGTTTTCTTCCCATCACTATTGGTTCCCTGTGCATTTTCCTTTATTTCACTTAACATAGCCTTCATTTTTTCATCTAATTTGTGACCAAATTCAGCCAATTCAGTGAGCATCCTGATCACCAGTGCTTTGAATTGTGCATCTGATACTAAGCGACTATCTCTTCGTTGCTTAGTTGTATTTTTTCTGGAGCTTTGATCTGTTCTTCTGTTTGGGCCATTTTTTTTTGTCTTGTTGCGCCTGTTACGTATGAGGGTCAGAGTCTTAGGTGTTCACCAGGTGGGGCAACCCAGTCTCTGGGTTGTGATGCTGTTATGTTGAGGAGGGGTCTGAGAGGGAACAATGGTGCTTGCTCTGCTCTCTGTCAGATTTCAGTCCCTTCCACTGCTTCCCCCAAGCAAACTGGGCCCTTCTGGTGCTGATTTCTGTGTGGATGGGCGTGTGTACATTCTAGGACCCTGTGGGTTTCTCCAACAAACTCTTCTATGAGGCTGGGAGTCTCTCCTGGCATCTCAACCCCCACAGGTGTTTTCAATTGGTGTTTTGAGGCTTTATTTCCTGGCAGTGGGACCCTAGGTTGTGCTTACTCTCCGATTTTGCTGGTTTTTGTGCGCATGAATGTGGGACCGCCCAGTCAGCTGCCTTGCGCACCGCGCCCCGCTCCACAATCGCTGCCTTGCTGGGTCTGCCAGCTGCCACCCTGCACCTGGGGTGCACAAGCCACCGTTTTGTTTTGTTTTTTGCCATAACCCCTCTCTGCCCTGCCTCCCGACTCCACCCCTCCTACCTGTCTGGTTGAATGCGTCTATTTTAACTCCTTGGTTGTCAGACTTCCATACAGTTCAATTTTCTGTTAGTTCTGGTTATTTTGTTTTAAATTGTCCTTATTTTGGTTGTGTGAGGAGGCACAGTGTGTCTACCTATGCCTCCATCTTGGCCGGAAGTCCTCTCTTTTTTTTATTATATTTTATTGATTATACTAATACAGTTGTCCTGATTTTCCCCCCTTGCTCCCCTCCATCCATCACCCCCCATTCCCTCAGGCAATCCTCCCACCCTTGTTCATGTCCACAGGTCATGTATGTAAGTTCTTTGCCTACTCCCTTTCCTATGCAGTACTTTGCATCCCCATGGCTATTCTGTAACTACCTATTTGTACTCTTTAATCCCCTCACTTCTCACCCATTCTCCCACACCCACTCAGCCATCTCTTTATCTTTAACCTTTGGCATTTGATTTTTTATTTTTTAAAATATTTTATTTATTTCTTTTTAGGGAGAGGGGAGAGAGAAAGAGAGGGAGAGAAACATCAATGTGTGGTTGCTTCTTCTGCACCCCCCACCAGGGGCCTGGCAGGCAACCCAGGCATGTGCCCTGACTGGGAATTGAACCTGCCACCCTTATGGTTTGCAGACCAGTGCTCAATCCACTGGGCTACACCAGCCAGGACTAACCTTTGGCATTTTAATTATGCTGTGTCTTAGAGTGGGCTTCTTTGCGTCCATCTTGTTTGGGACTCTGTGCTTCCTGGACTTTCATGTCTATTTCCTTCACCAAATTAGGGAAGTTTTCTTTCATTATTTTTTCAGATAGATTTCCAGTTTCTTGATCTTTCTCTTCTCCTTCTGGCACTTCTACATAGAGAATGTTGGATTGCTTAAAGTTGTCCCACAGGCTGCTTACACTATCCTCATTTTTTGTGGATTCTTTTTTTTCTCCTTGTTGTTCTGATTGATTCTTTTTTGCTCTCTTATGTTACAAATCATTGATGTGATTCTCAGCTTTATCCACTCTACTGTTGATTCCCTGTAAAGTGTTCTTTATTTGAATTAGTGTGTCCTTTGTTTCTGACTGGATCTTTTTTTGCTGTTGAGGTCCTCACTAAGTTCCTTGAGCATCCTTATAACCAGTGTTTTTCACTCTGCATCTGATGATGCTTATCTCCATTTCATTTACTTCTTTTTTTGGAGTTTTGATCTGTTCTTTCATTTGGGCCATGTTCCTTTGTCTCCTTGTTTTGGCAACCTCTCCCTGTGTTTTTTTTTTTTTACATGTATTAGGTAGCGCTGCTTTGACTCCATGTCTTGGTATCGTGGCCTAATGTAGTCGGTGTCCTATAGGGTCCAGTGGGTCACAGCCTCACCTTTCACCCAAGCAGGGTACTCAAGGTTCACCCTTTGTGTGAACTGAGTACACCCTCCTTTTGTAGTTGAGACTTGGTTGCTGTCAGCAGATCAGTGGAAGGGGTTTACCCAGGCCAGTTAGCTGCCAGTATTGGCTGTGACCATTTACTCTCCACCCTCCGTGGAGGATCAGCTGTGCAGGGGTAGGGTGGTAGTGCTCTGATGCAGTCTATACTGTCCACTGGGTGCCCTGGCCCCTGGGCTTTCCCAGATGGTGCAGTCCAAAATCAGCCTCCACTTGTGTTTTGCCTGGGCCACCCTGCCTGAGCTATAGAGCAATCTGAGATGGCTGCTACTTGTACTGGGCTTGGTGATTTCCAGGGAAAGCCAACTTGTGAATCTAGGCTATTAGTTCTGGGCCTGGGGCTCACTGAGGCCAGCTGATGCTTGTTTGAGAGGATTTAGGAAGTTGCAAAGCATGAGCCAAGACCATTTATATGGAAAAGCACCTTGTGTGGGGCCCATGAGTTGGTCATGGCAGAGTCTCTGCAGATCTCCAAGGCAGGTCAAACCGTGTTAGCCAGGTTGATGGAATCTTAGATAGGCACCAGTCTGCCACTCTGTTGGGGGAGGGCCCAGAAAAGCTCTGCTCTTCTTCGTACCAGACACCTCAGCCTCCCCCTCCACGCCAGTGGTGTCTCTCAAGCCACCACCCTGTTGCCAGAGTCCAGAGGGAATGATTCTGCATGGGTGAGTCTGTGTGTGGGTTCTTTAAAAGGAATTGCTTGGGGCTCCAGCAGTTTCTTCCACCGAGTCAATCCCCATTGATTTTTGCAGCCAGTTGTGGGGACTTATCTTCCTGGCACTGGAACCCTGGTCTGGGGGGCCTGGTGTAGGGCTGTGACTCCTGGTTCCCAAGATATCCCTCCTGGATTTTTATCTACCATATGTGGGTAAGAGACCAGCCTGTTCTACATCTGCACTCCTCCTACCAGTCTTGATGGATGTGGTTTCTTTAATTTCGTAGTTGTCAGACTTCCATTCAATTCGATTTTTGTTGCTTATGAGCGATGGTTGTTCTATATTTCAGTTGTAATTTTGTTGTGAGAGAGGCGAGTCATGTCTGCCTATGCCACTGTCTTGTCCAGAAGTTCTGGGTTCTTCTCTTTTGAGACTCCACCAGGGGAATTATAGTCCATCTTTTATAGGAATCCTTGGGAATTGTAGTCTGTTCTGCCCTCTTCTTCCCATCCTCCCACCCTACATTCCCCTCCCAACTCCTCCCAAGCTGCAGTGACCAAGCTCTGCCTACCAACCCTACTCTGTCCTTGCAGCCTGCCAGTTTTCTTCACCCAAGACAGCCCCTTTGGGGATACTACCCTAAGCTGAAGCTGCTATTGGCCATCCTGAAGCCAGACCTGGCACCTCAAGGTGAGGACACCTCACAGAGCACTGCTTGCCAGCCCAGTAGGAAGGGAGTGATGACTAGAGGGAAGACCTGTAATAAGAGATGCAGGTAAGAGATTAAGAGACAGCCCCTCTTTCCCTCCCCATGTCCCTTCCTTTTCCAGTACTCTACCACCATCACAACCTCATCTACTCTTGAGTAGTTACCATTGTGAGATGTGTTTCCTTCCCTCTGGACTAAGACTTCATGTGTGTTTGTTTTCCTATAGGGAGGTCCCCAGGCCTCACTTTTTCTTCTCCCCACCTCCCCTATTTTAGACCCTAAGCCCATCCAGGTCCCAAAGATCCAGGATCCCAGAAGTTCCCAAGGCTCTGGCCACAGGTCACAACTCCCCTGAGCTGTTTGAGAAGTCCTGGCCATCCAGCTCAGGGACCCCTTCCCCACCCAGCACCACCGAGGAACAAATGGGTGCCTCTCAACCACCCACCCTAATTGACAGTGGTGATTCTGTGGTGGCCAGGTAAGTACCATCAGCCCTGAGGGGCAAGAAAGATTGGGGAGTTGGACAGGCATCTGTAATAATCACCACAGCCAGCATTGGTTTTGTAGCACTTTCAGGACCACATTTCATGTGTGTTAAGAGCTTTGGAGCTAGGTTGCCTGGGTTCAAATCCCAGCTCCGTCATTTACTTCCTGTATGAGCTTGGCCTCAGTTTTTTTTTTATTGGTAAATTGGGGATATGAATAACATATCCTCCAGGGCTGTTTAAGCTTTCAGTGAGTTACTGTTGCTAGGTCAGAGTCATTCAAGAAACCAGTCAGACACAGCAAGCCAAAGAGCAGGGTTTATTAGCAAGGAGAAAGGGGAAAGTGGAGCCAACCAAGGGAGGTTGGGACTCGTCGGGGGAAGTGAAGCCAACCAAGGGAGGTTAAGACTTGCTTGGTTGTTCTTAGGACGGGGTTTTTAAGCACAAAAACTCACAAAGGGTAACTGGTTGGGGTGTCAGAGCCTGATTGGCTAGAGCTGGTTGCTGGGTGCCATTTCTGCTGACTGTTGTTCTTGATACATCTTGTCAGCCTTGGGTTAAAGCTGCATCCTTTTATGTGGGATATGCCGACCCCAGTCCCCAATCCTAGGCAAGCATTTGTTTATCCTGGGTAGGGTTGGCAGGCAGTTTCCCAGGCTGCAGTTCCCCATGGTGTAGTTTCCTGCCTGGTGATTTTCCATTCCTCCTAGTCCTGTCTAGGTCTGTCAACTGTCTGTAAAGCTTCTACAGCAATGCCTGTCCCATGGTGAGCACTTGGATTTATAGGATACTAGTTCAGCTGCTATAACAGAGTCCCAAATTAATTGTGGCTTAAACAAGATAGCATTTATTTTTCTCTCACCTAACAGTTCAGGCAGAAGTAACCAGAGCTGATATGCAGCCCCTAGTTGAGGGGTCAGAGATACAGTTTACTTCTATCTTGTTGCCCTCCCAGCCCTAGGCTGTTGCCCTTTCCTTCGTGGACCAAAATGGCCAACAACATCCATTTTTCGGAATCACATCTCCTTATACCCTGTTAGTCAAAAACCTAGTTACATGGCCATAAAGTTGCAAGGGTACCTGGTAAATGTATCTTTAGAAGAGAGGCTATGTGCCTAGTATTAGTCTTACATAATATTGTATTACTATATAAGAAAAGAGAGCAGATATTGAGGGACAACTACTAGGCACTACCATGGTGCTCAATAGCATTGGCTATTGTGATGATGATTTGGTTCTCCTCACCTCACCCACCTCCCATTCTCTGAGGCCCGCAGGTTCATAAACCGGTTCCGCCAGGCTCAGCCCACAAGCAGAGAGGAACGCCAGACTACAGGTCCAACCCCAGCTGACTTTTGGTGGCTGCAGCCTGAATCTCCAGATCCTAGCATGAAACTTGCAACAGGTACTTGCTTCAGCCCCATCCACTGCTGGCCCAAAACCTTTCCTGTTCAATGCTCCCAGCAGCCACTCCTCCTGGCCCTCCTAAATCAAATGGGGCTTCTCAGCAGGAGCCAATAAACCAGAAGGAAGATTCAACACAGCAGTCCTGACTCTTGCCAAGGTGGCCAGTGCATCACAGGCTAAGGCTTTGGCCCCTCTTCAAGAAATAAAGCAGGTGACATCCCCATCCACTCCTTCTCCTGTGTACTTGAACTGACAGCATCAGCCCCGGTATAGAATTAGGATCAATTCCCAATTCAAGGAAGCTTAACCAACCAACCAAATAAACAAACAAAAAAAGATTTGTTTGCTACCACAATAAGGAAAATCCAAAAGTAGATGTTTTCAGGCATGGCTGGATCTGGGTGTTTAAGCACTATTGGGAGGAACTTGACTACCGTGGCTCTGTTCTTTGTTGGACTCAGTCTCAGGTAGGATTTCCCTCAAAGTAGCTAAATGGCTCCAGTAGCTCTAGGCTTCTAACTTATTTAATCCACTGGAAAGAGGGGTGTTTTCCAATAGCTGCATCCATAGCCCCAGGGCTTACTTTCATTCACTCAAAATCAACATGAACCAGAGGACAGATTGTTGTGATTAGCTAGGTCTAGTCAGGAAAGTAGGGTCCACCCTTCTACAAAAATGCCTGCATCAAGTCAAAAATGCCTGCAAAAATGCCTCATCTGTGGTATGGATCCACAGAGGAAAACTGGGTCACTTTTCCCTGAGAAGGAGCAGATTCTAAGCCAGCATGTGAGGGTACCAAGTGGAATGCAGATATGTACTCCAGGCCCTCTGTCTGGAGCCCTTTTCTGAACAGCATTTGGAATGGGAGCTGGCCTCTGACCCTCTCACCTCACAGAGCCTCAGCACATGGAACTCATCCCTTTTGGACCTGGAGATGCTGAGCCTGCAAAGCAGAGCTGCCAAGCTGCTGAAACACAGGTACTTTCCCTGCCCCCATCATCCTCCCCACTCCTACAGTTCCAGGCCTGGCCCACTGCCTCTGAGACCCCTGTTGCCTCACTTCTGCCTTCTTCCTACAGCAAAGCCTCTGTCTCCTCCTCCCGAAGCCTCAGCAATGCCAACAATTCCTCATTCCCCATCAGGTCTGATGGTCTTTCTTCCTCTTCCAAGACCTTCACCCCTGACTCCAGCAAGAGCTCTGACTCCAAGGCACATGGTGAGTTCTGGAGAGCAAGGATTGAGGGCAGTTGGTGTGAATTCCATCTCTGCCACTGACCAGCTATGTGACCTTGGGCCTGTCTGGGCCTTTCTTCTTTTCCTGACTTTAAAACAAGGATAATAGTACTCCTCTGCTATGGGTGTTATGAAAATTAAATGAATTGGTGAATCCATGCAGTCTTAGCACCACTTTGTTAATAAGTAGCTATCATTAGTATGACAAGCTCTCTCTATCCCATCTGCCTCTCTGAACACAGAGGTCTAAAGTCAGAATGTTTTTTGCAAATTTTGCACCATACCCGATTTCACAGCAAAATCTGACCTTACCAATAAAAAGGAAATTATCTATCTATCTATATCTCATTTAGGGTGACTTGATACTTTTTGCTGTGGATATATTACATTGAACCATATGAAATTTTTGCCTTTGTAAGTAAGAAATGGTTGAATATTGGCAGTTGCATATTGTTCAACTGTATACCAATGGGTTTGAGTCAGGCATACTGCACCAGACTCCTGCCTATACTTCTCATACCATACAATTTTGCTAAAACATGCGAACTGTTGAACTCTCAAATTTCTGCTCCCAAGATTTCAGAGATGAGATTAAGAACCTGCGTTACTATTACTGCCATCATTGTTGTTACTTTTACTCGGTACCCAGGTCCTGGGATGCAGTGGAGCACAGGACAGGTGCTCTATGTCTCATGGGGCTCCCATGAATAGCATCAGGCTAGCACAAGTAAACAGAGGTTCATGCATGTTGTGTGATCCAGCTAAAATGCCTGTCTGATTCTTCCCTCCACCTAAGCATCACCTTTGATTAACTTTTTCTTTCTGAGCCTGTTTTCTCATCTGTAAAATGAGGATAAAACTAGTACCTACTTCATGAGTTTTATTGCAGATTTAATTTATTCATTCATCTAGCAAACATTAAATTCCTATTGTGTGTGAGGCCCTGTGAGCAGGCTTGGAGATTCCAGTGAACCAACTATGCACAGTGTAATCTCGTGTAATACAGAGAGTAGCTACATTACCTCACAAAGTGAAATGTAAACAGAAATGAGGGCCATGCAGGAGAGGACTGTGATGTTGGGCTATCAGAGAAGATCTTCCCAGAAGAGATACTATCTGAATGGAGACCTGAATGATGGTGGTGACAAGAGCCCTCTAGCATGTACAGAGAACCTAAAGTGGAAGGGAACTAGGTACAGACAATGAGCTAGAAAAGGCAAGAACCAGAGGTGAGAGTCGTGTGGGATGAGGATGGAGAGGTTGGCAGGGGTCAGATTACACTAGGCCAAGCAGGAGGCAATTAGTCATTATCTTAGTACTGGGGAGCCATGGGAGGGTCTGAGTAGGGAGGATACATGATATTCCTTGAATGTTAACAAACTGCCCCTGGTTGCTATCAATACTCAGTGAGAGATGCCAGTAGTTTGGCTTGGGCTAGAGCCTGAAGAGCAAAGTAGAGGGATGTGACCAGGTTTGGAAGTAGATTCACAGGATTCACTCCACACATCTTTTGGGAGCGGGGAGGATATAGAGGGGAGGGGAGAAGAGAGAATTCTGAGACTATGCCCCTGCCTCTTTGTGCAGCATCAGATGATAGGGCTTCTGGGAGACAGTAGTAGCCCTACTGATCATCACGGTTGAAATGATGCTCTGGGTGATGGGAAAGATGTTTTGCCCCACTGGACTGAGGACAGCCGGTTGCCCTGCTGTGAGTCACTGTTGTATTGAGCTGGAACAGTGCCTGGCTCAATAGTAAGAGCTCAATAAACACTTGTTAATGAAGGAAGAATTGAATAATGACAGGTTGAGAAGTCCATGAGTCCGCTCTCTGACCCTTCCCCTTCCCCACTTCCCACTCCAGAGAGGAGTTGGGACATTATCTGGAAAGTCCGTCTGAATAACCTTCTGTTACAGTCGAAGGGTATATGTGCAGGCTGTCATCAGGTTCCTGTCTTACCCTCTTTGCTCTACTTACCCTCTTCACTCTACTTACTCCACAGCAACTCCTGCACCAGCCACCATCCCTGCTCCAGCCCTGGTCTCCTCCCAGGCAACCCTGCAACCAGAGGATGACATTCTGTACCAGTGGCGGCAGCGGCGGAAGCTTGAACAGGCTCAAGGAGGTCAGGGTGATGGAACCTGGGTACTGCCAGGGACCTCCGCCCTCACCACTCCGGTGAGATGGGGAAGGGAGGCACCTGAGGGGCCGACAGGGATCCTAAGGGAAGTTGGAGGAAGAGGAACCCTGAGCGGGACTGAGGACACTCTATGCATTCTCTCTTTTAGGTCTCTGTCCCCACCTGTCTGCAGACTTCGCCTGCCCCTGCAGAGACCCTTGGTTCTCTGGGAACACAGTCTAACTGCATCCCACTTTGGGACTGTGTGGCCAGGCCTCATCCTGCCTGTGAAGCCTTCTATGTGGAGAGGCCGCCTATCGCTCCAGGGTTCTCTCCACACATCTTTTGGGGCCCCAGCCCCAATGGGTTTTTCTGGGCACCACAGACTGGTCCATGGATATCTTCTGGGGGCTTGCCCTGGGCCTCTGCTCCTATGCCCCTTACCAACCCCCAGGGCCTGCCCAACCCTGAGCCATGCAGCCCTGCCCAGCCCAAGCACCAGGGCCCCAAGCCTCAGAGGGGTAGAACCCCTTGCCAAGAACCTGCTGGGCAGGTCACAGTGGCTGACCAAGGGCCTGGTCCACAGCTCAGAGGCCCTCTTGGTCAGGTAGTGGCCGCTAGGCTATTTTCGGAAAGCCTGGAGGGCATGCACTCTCCCCTCAAGGGCCTGCCTCCATCCCTAGATGAATCTCCGAAAATCAACAACACACACTCTCAAACCAAAGTTAAACCCCCTCTATCTGATTCATGGTTTCCACTGGCTGAGATACCGCCAGATTCATCTAAGGCTGAGTTTCTGAAAGCCAAAGTCATGCCCTCTGCAGCGGGGTCGGTGCTTTGCAAGGAAGTCAGGCAGGCTCAGCCCAAGTTCCCACCCCCTTCAGTTGAGAAGGCTTCCACAGGTGTCAAGTCCCTGCCCTCTCTGTTCAAGGCGGGGTCTCTAGAAGCTGTGGTCACATCTTCGCCTGCTGCTGACCATGCCCCGCCAGAGGACATACTCTCCCAGGCTGCTGGGCTTCTTCAGGATGCTGAAGGTGAGTGTATGTGCAAGGCTGCTAGGATCCGGATGGCTGTCCATCACGTTATGGGTACAGCCCCCTGGAGCTCACTCTTTTTCCCCCCAGACTCTGACAGTAGCGAGTTTCAGGAGGACCCTGTACTGCAGGTGCTAAGGGTTCAGAGGGCGGAACTGCAGCGGCAAAAAAGGTGACTTATCTCCAGGATTTACGACACTGGAACCCTGAATCTCCTGAGATCCCCCATAGAGTGCCCACCTCTCTGAACCCCTTTCTCAGAACTGTCCACAGTCCCAGACCCCAATCCTGAGCACATACCTTAGTCTCTACTACCTGTTTTTTTTCCAGGGAAGTGGACACTCAGTTATCCCTCTTGCTGGATCACAATGAAGACCCAGGGTCTTGGTCTCCTCCAGCTAGGTCACCACACCCTCCACCCTCAGGTCCCTCAGGATGATGCTGAAGAGGGAAGGGGCCTCACTTGAGACCAAAAGATTTTTGAATTGCACAAATTCTGTTTTTCCCAATGGAATTTTTTCCAGTTTACTGGTTGTGCCTAAGAAAAGAGTTCTAGAAAGGCTGAGTCATGCTATCTTAGGGAAATGGTTCCCCCTGCCTCTTACCTCCTTCCTGCCCCTCCCCCACCCCCCTGGTTTCTGACCTGTGATGCAGAATCTTTTCTGGTTTCATCCCCTTTGAGGGCAAGCAGGGGAGGGATTCCAGGCAACACTTCAGGCAAGTCTGGGACTCACCTTAACTCAGGAGTGGATCTTCCTGTCTCACATGAGATAGAAGGAACTGCCCTCCAGGCCCGAAACTAATGGGGTTATCAGAGTGCTAGACAATGGTTATTTCTTAGTCCACACACTGCTTGAGCCTGCAGCAGCATTTGGTCATCAAGCCCTCCCTCCTTGAAGCATTCCCTTCCCCTGCTTCTAGCATCACCAGTCTGTCACTTTAGTGCGTCCAGGGCTTTGGCCTTGACTTCTCTATCTACACTCATTCCCAGGTGCTGTTGTAGCTTAATGGATAACCCTGTCTGTTCTGATAGTCCCCAAATTTCTATCTTCAGCCTGGACCTTGCCACTAAACCTCAGGCTCCTATATCTTGCTACCTGCTCACCATCCTCATTCAGAGGTCTATGAGATGTCTCAGACTGCACAGGTCTTAAACTGAGCTCCCAATCTTCCCCCTAAACCTCCTCCTCCCAAGCTTTCCTCAGTGTCCTTCTGCTTCCTCCTTGGTCCAAAAGCATCAAGGTTGTCCTTGACTCCTTTCTTTTCCTCACACCCACACTCAGTTGACCAGGAAATCCTGTCATCTCTACCTTTAAAAGCTACCCAGAACTTAACCCTTTCTTCCCCTTCCACAGCCATCACCCTAGTCGAGGCAATCATCACCTGTCTGGACGATTAAAAACTATTGTTTTGTCAACAAGTTCTTTGAAATATTTCCCATCAGAAAGTAGAATCTCAGTTTCTTTTCCTTGAAACTGGATAGAACTTTGACTTCCATAAACAGAATGCAGAGAAAATGATACTGCTTTAAAGTTCTAAACTGTATTAAAACAGATGATACAATTTCTACCTACTTTCCTTTTTGACATCTATTTATTTAAAAATGGAATATATTTCTGTAAAAAGTAGCTTCTGTTTGTCACAGACATGGTAAATATTTGTTTTCAGCCTTTCTGAACAAACTGTACATTTAAACCAATAAGTCTTGGCTGGTATGGCTTAGTAGATTGAGCATGGGCCTGTGAACCAAAGGGTCGCCAGTTCGATTCCTAGTCAGGGCACATGCCTGGGTTGCAGGCCAGGTCCCCAGTGAGGGGTGCGTGAGAGGCAACCACACATTGATGTTCTCTCCCTCTCTTTTCTCTTTGCCTTCCTCTCTCTCTAAAAATAAATAAAATCTTAAAAAAAAATCAAACCAACAAGAAGGAAATAGATGTTTAGATATAAGAAGAAATAAAAGATGTTTATAGTAGAAGAACCTGATCTAGTTGGAGGGTGAGTAGGGCCTAGAAAATTCCTGAGAAAAGTACATTTGAGCTGAGACAGGTAGGAATTAACTAGTTAACAAAGGGCCACGTCAAATATTGTTGCTGGGATACAAACCACCCCCAAATCTTAGTGGCATAAAACAATCTGGCACCAGGGCTCAAATGATCAGCTGGAACTATTGATTCTAGTACACAATTTTCTTGTGGCTTGGGCTTTCTCAAAACATGACTACCTCAGCAAAGTCACGTGTCTCACATAATACCTCAACAAGTCTAGAGCTAGTTGTTCCAGTGGACAAGGAGGAGGCAGCATTGCCTCTTACTCCCTAGCCTTGAAAGTCACATAGTGTTCATTCCACTATTCTTTTTTTTTTTAAAAGATTTTATTTATTTTTATAGAGGGGAAGGGAGGGAGAAAGAGAAGGAGAGAAACATCAATGTGTGGTTGCCTCTCACACGCCCCCTCCCAGGGACCTGGCCCGTCACCCAGGCATGTGCCCTAGACTAGGAATTGCACCGGCAATGCTTTGGTTCGCAGGCCAGCACTCAATCTACTGAGTCACACCAGCTAGGATCCACTATTCTTTATTGGTTGAATTCTGCTCAGATTCAAAGGGGAGGGGATGTATACTCTACTTTTTTATGAGAAAAGTGTCAAAGAATTTGCAGCCACTACAGAGGTTGAAGTGGGGGGAGAGGAATACTCTGGGTAGAGGGAACATCATGTAGGAAGTATCTGTGATGGGAGTGAAGTTTGCAAGTTCAATAAATTGAAATGAGTAACTGTAAAATTGTAACCAGAAAAGACACCAGCGTTCAGGCTGCCTGTCACTACCAAATCCAATTAAGCAATGACAGTGAATCTTTTATAGGCACTTTATTCAGATGGCCAGCGATCTGAGAAGATGGCGAGTTCATACCCTAACAAACCATCTTACTCTTTCTTTCCCAGCCAGATCTTTTATAAGGGGGTTGGGGGAGGGCAAACAAGGTGTCAGTGAAAGCCGTTGAAATTCAACAGTTGCCTCCAAGGGGGAAGGGTAGTTGCTTGCTTCTTCCTGGTACAGATGTCTCCAGACAAGGTAATCTCCAGCTCAGTGCCCCAGGAGGTCAACTGCTTATTCTCAGGCACCAGGATGGGCCTTATCTGTAGTTACTGAAACAAAAACTTAACATACACATTACTTGCTAGATTTATGACTATTTACCTTAAGCTAAATTTTCCCAAGTCTTAAGCTCCTATCAAAATGACTCCTTCCCCAGCACTTCATTTCCCCAATACCTGCTTAGTTTGTATCCATAGAATTTGTCCCCTAATCTATATTTTTAAATGTTTATTTTGTTCATTGTTTTCTCCCACTAGCTTTTGAGTTTTATGTGGGTAGGTTATGTCTTCCTGTTTTGGTTACTGATGTCTCCACAAATTATGCAATTGAAGTTTTTGAATGAATGAGTAGATTGATCAAGGATGTACCTTCTGCCTTGGTGGGGCAACTCAGTTGGTTAGAATGTTGTTCTGATACACCAAGGTTGTAGGTTCAATCCCCATCAGGGCACATACAAGCGTCAACCAATGAATGCATAAAATAAGTGGAACAACAAATCAATGTTTCTCTCTCTTCCTCTCTTCCTCTCTCTAAAATCAATAAATAAAAAGAAATAAAAACAAAGATGTACCTTTTGAGACTAAGAGCCTCGTTGAGGGCATGACCAGTGGGAGTGTCATCTTGAAAGGGGTGCTCTTAATGTTTTCTGAACTTGGCTAAGTCAGTTGGGGGCGGGGGGCGGGGGCGGGGAACGATTGGGATTGGCTTTATGGGGGGCATGGCTGTGTTGTGGCATTGCAGGCTAAACTTATTTCTAGGAAAAGAGATAAGGCTGGAAGCTGGCCTGTAATAAGCAGTAGGGAAGGCAAGGAAAATATCCAGTGGATAGAGCTAAGTCACACTGCCTAGGGTTATGTTCCAGGCAAGGCATCTGAGCCAGTAGAATCCGTCCATGGGTGAATGTCCTCAGTATTCTGTGGAAAGGACTGGGGTCAGGACTGACAAGATGAGGCTTAGTGGACTGAGACTTTGAAAAGCTGCTTGGAGAGGTAAAGCCCTGAGCCTATGGGAGTATACAACTATGAGTATCAGAGGAGTGGTCACTGAGTGAACTAAGGGGTAGGGTCCATTGTTTAGCGTTAAAAGTGTTAGAAAAGTTTAGCCCTGACTGGTGCGTCTTAGTGGATTGAGCGAAAGGTCGCAGGTTTGATTCCCAGTCAGGGCACATGCCTGGATTATGGGCCAGTTCCCCAGTCGGGGCGTGTGATAGGCAACTCATCAATGTATCTTCACATCGATGTTTCTCTTCCTCCCTTCTCTCTAAAAATAAAAAGCAAGGATGTATGTATCAGGGGAATGAAAGCCAATGAAAGCAGTCATGGGCGTGGTCATAGCACTGTCAAGCTTATCCGCCCCCCCCCCAAGTCCCAGTCAGGGAAGGGCTCAAGTCAAAGCCAATGAAAAGCCGCTAGGTGGGCTGGACGCCTCAGGCAGGGTGGAGCCAATGAGGGGTTGTGTGGCATCCCCACTGTGCCCGCCCCCGTGGGTTGAGGAGCGTCTCAGCCACAGGCAGCGGTTGGGGGCGGAGCCTGCAGCTGCCGCGCGCGTGGCTCATGCCCTCCCCTTTGTGTCGCCATGGCGGCGGCATCCGCGAAGAGGACAACGGCGATCGAGGTGTCTAGCGCGGCCAGCACCTGAGGAGGCCAGGAGACCATGGTGGTGAGGGGGCCTATGCGGCCGTCAGTCGGTCCGCGTGGCAGTCTGTCCATGCACGGCCCCGCCCCGCGCGCCCCGCCCCCGGCCCCGCCCGAGCCCGAGGCCTGCGCCGCCCCTCACCCCTAGTCTTGGCCCTCTTGTCCCCGAGCCTGCTCTTGGTCCCAAGCCCTTTCCCTGCCCTTCCCTCTCAGCGTGCATCTCCTTCCACACCCGGGATGGAGGTGTGTGGCTGAAGGGTTGGACTCGGGAGGGGCTGGTCTTGGGAAGGACCCGGCATCCCCCAAATGGTCCCTGCAGGTACCTGCTGAAGCTCCCTGGGACCCCACTAACCCCCACATCCCAGAGCCATCTTCGTTTTATCCCAACCTCCATCCCTTCCAGCCTAACCTCCTCCTCCTGCTACCACCGGCCTCTTTCTCTAGCCCCACCCCCACTCAGCTCCACCTCAGCCTAACCCTTTTCTTCTCTTATTATTTTCACCCCATCCCAGTCTCTCTCAACCAACCCTCTTCTCCCATGAGCTAGAACATTTACCTCAGCTTTTCCAGCTCTTCCTGTCCTCCTTACTCCACCTTGACCCCAAGCCAGCGCTGATCCTTGGTTCCTCTCCATCTTGTCTTCATCGTTCCTCCCCTCCATCTCCCTCTTCCACCATGCTGGTCCTGCTCATTCATCCATCTTATTCTTCATTCGATCACTTAACAAACATTCACCGAGACCTCTGCAAGCCCAAGCTCCTAATGCAAAGAGAGTTAGGTCCCATCCTGCCTCTGGGAGTTTCATGGGTTGGAGGGGAACAGACCTAAGGGGGAGATGAAGGAGAACTTGGGGTTGCAGGGATATGAAGGAGGGAGAAGCTGGAGCCTAGTTTGGGAGTCCACATCTGGTAGCTGGTTAATTTATTCATCAGATTTTACCCCACCCCTGCTGGCAACTGGGCTGACACTTGGCATTGGGACCCAGCAAGGAGTCACACAACCCTACTTGTGAGGAGTACTAATTCTGTGCTTACCTCTGTGCTGGACAATGCTGGGGAGCTGAGGGCTCAGCCCCAGGCCCTGATCCTAGGGAGGTCACAGTCCAGTGGGGAAGATGGACTTGTCACCAGACAGTGACATCTCAGAGTGCTCGGGGCTATGATGGGGGAAGCCCAGGCAGAGTCATCAAGCCTGGAATGGGGGAACCTTGGGATGGAGGAGTCCAGAAGAAGTGACTGATACAACCTGAAGGATCAGGGAGAACTTTGGAGAGGAGGAAACATAAGAGTTGATGAGGAAGAGTGAACCTAGTGAAAGAATAGGGAAGAGTGTTACATGCAGAGGGAGCAGCCTTTGCAAAGGTCTATGCCTTTGCAAAGGAAATCAGAAATGAGGTGCTTTTGTTGGACTCAGAAATTTGAGAACTCTAAGAATGGAGGCAATGGGGAGAGATGAGGGTGGAGAGGTAAACAGACCAGAGGATTATCTTCGAGACAACAGGGATCTACTGAAGGTCCGTGATCTATGGAGAGACAGGATTGTGTTGTGTGAAAGTTATACTGTTGCTTGCTGTGAAGATGCTGGCAGGAGGGGAGAGGCTGAGAGCAGGAAGACTGAGAAAATGGAAGCTGTGATTGCACAGACATCGTTGAGAGGTGTGGAGAGGCACAAGTGGAAGATGACTGTACTCTCCAGGGCCTACAAGAGGAGTTTAAACCCAGAGACATGGTACCAGCATGCTCTCTCCCTGCCTCACCTCTGGCCCCTGCTCTTCTATACACCCCCCACCCCCACCCCAGACCACACAGGAAGATGAAGGCCTATCCTCAGCCTGGCCTTCACCTCCCCTTGACCTCCCCTGCTACTCCAGTATAAAGAGTGATTCAAGCCTCTAGGCCCAGACTGGAAGATAACAATACTCATGTTGTCTCTCTGCTCCCATCTCTGGGGTCCTCTGATTCTTTTTTCTGCTCCACAGGCTCGCAGCACTGACAGCCTAGATGGCTCAGGGGAGGGCTCAGTGCAGCCCCTACCTCCGACTGGGGCACCCAGTGCAAAGGGGAAGGCTGGGAAGAGGTGAGAAATAAGGGAGTGGCTCAGCTTACAAGGGGGTGAAGCACAGGAGCCACTAGTGATGTGTTACCTGTCCCCCAGGCTCTCAGCTCCTCGAGGTCCCTTCCCTCGGCTGGCTGACTGTGCCCATTTCCACTATGAGAATGTTGACTTTGGCCACATTCAGGTAGGAATTGCCCCCAGGTGGGAACCCAACCCTGAAGCAATGTCAGTTACCCTACCCCTAAGACTGGTCCCTGGGACTGGCTGCTCCACCCATCTGAGCAGTCAGTGATGGAAGTTGCAGGACAGAAGGGGAGAGCTGCTCATCATTCATACATTTTTTTCTTTATTCATTCAGCAACAACTTTTTGTTAGGTGTATACTCTGTGCCAATACCCTGTACTTTGATTAAGGCATCACCAGGCTCTGCCCTTAGGGAACATAGCCCCATCCCTATATAGTGCCACCTGGAGAGGTTAGGACTGGAACAACAGTGAGGCCCTCACCTGGGCCTTTCTTTCCCTCTACAGCTCCTGCTGTCTCCAGAGCGTGAAGGCTCTAGCTTCTCTGGGGAGAATGAGCTGGTGTTTGGGGTGCAAGTGACTTGTCAGGTAAGGCCACCCCTGCTTCTCATCTAGCCTGGTGGACTGGTTTCCATGGTGCTCAGCTCAGTGAAATGGAACCACTATTCCTTTTTGTCCCTCCTGCTCCCACAGGGCCGTTCCTGGCCAGTTCTCCGCAGTTATGATGACTTCCGCTCCCTGGATGCCCACCTCCACCGTTGCATATTTGACCGGAGATTTTCCTGCCTCCCAGAGCTTCCCCCACCTCCAGAGGGTGCCAGGGCTTCCCAGGTAAGCTGCTTGTTATCCCATCCCTGCCTCAACCATGGTGTGTCCTCATCATGGATGTGTGAAATCGTTAAGGCTGGGGAGATTGATAAATACTTAAACACGAGTATGGTTTGAGTCCCACCAGTCAGAATGGAGAGGCCCCTAGGACTGCAGCAAGGTTCTGGAGGCTCCCTTTAGTTTTAAGATCATGGGGAGTTCTGGGGTGTTCCATGGGAGGGTCAATATGGCCAGACCAATGGAAGTACAAAGGAGCTTGACATAGTCTATGTGCAAACTGATAGGACAATATTTTAGTACTTAACAGTGGAATGGCATCCATGCATTGAAATTAAAGTTCTGTCCTGTCTAGAGGCAAGCTAAGGCAGTGTAGAAGGGCAGTGGGCTCTCTTGGGGTCTCCTCATAAGAGCTCACCCTGACAATCTAATCACAGATGCTGGTGCCACTGCTGCTGCAATACTTGGAGACCCTGTCAGGACTGGTGGACAGTAACCTCAATTGTGGGCCTGTGCTCACCTGGATGGAGGTGGGCCCGGGCAGCAGGGCTTGGGGTTGGAAGTGAGTGAGGGATGTCACAGGACCAAGAACCAGCCTAGCAGTGTGTATGGGCACAGGAAGGAAATGAGCCAGACAGGAGGAGACACTGGCATTTCAGGGTCTGTTTGGGTTAATGGCTGTGAGAGAGAACGAGTGCCCCCTTGTGTGTGTGTGTGTGTGTGTGTGTGTGTGTGTGTGTGTGTGTGTGTGTGTGTGTGTTAGCAGATGTTTGGCTGCAGGGATGTGAGAATTTCAAGGTATATATATCAGTTAGAAATAGGTTTGGCCTGGCTAAGAGTGACTAAAATAATGGGTTTTTAGTTTTTGTTTTATTTTATTTTTTAAAAAGATTTTATTTGTTTATTCTTTAAAAATATATTTTATTGATTATTCTATTACAGTTGCCCCATTTTTCTCCCTTTATTCCCCTCCATCCTGCATACCCCCTCCCACCTGCATTCCCCCTGCCCTTTAGTTCATGTCCATGGGTTGTATATATAAGTTCTTTGGCTGTTTGTTTATTTTTAAAGAGAGGGCAAGGAAAGGAGAAAGGGAGAGAAACATCAGCGTGTGGTTGCCTTTCGAGCAACCCCTACTGGGGGCCTGGCCCACAACCCAGGCATGTGCCTTGACTGGGAATCAAACTGGCGACCCTTTGGTTCTTGGGCCAATACTCAGTCTACTGAGCCACACCAGCCAGGGCAGTTTTTAATTTATATATATATATATATATATATATATATTTGATTTTGAATCTCATTTTTAAAAATTATATTTTACTGATTATGCTATTACAGTTATCCTGATTTTACCCTCTTTGTCCCCCTCTACCCAGCATCCCCCACTCTCTCAGGCAATCCCCCTACCATTGTTCATGTCCATGGATTATGCATATAAGTTTTTGGCTTTTCCATTTCCTATACTGTACTTTATATCCCCATAGCTATTCTGTAACTATCTATTTGTACTTCTTAATCCCCTCACCTCTTCTCCCATTCCCCCATGCCCCCTCCCATCTGGTAACCCTCAAAACACTCTGTATCCATGTAAAACCAGCGGCTTTTTAGACAGCAGATGTGCAGTGTCTGCTATGGAGGGTAAGGGTGCATGAGTGTATCAGGAGGACTTCTGGGCCAGGGAGCCCTGGGACATATGAGGGGAAGGAAGGGGCCTTGTTATGGAAGGGGCATGAATTTAGGTGTTTTACCAATAGCTCTGAGTGACTAGATGGGAAACAAGTGTTGGCCTGCACTGGGCATGGAAGAACCTTTTCTTATTTTTTTATTACTTATTATTTATTGCCTTCTGGGCTCTCCCTGTCACATCCACCCTCCATGACAGCTGGATAACCATGGCAGGCGACTCCTTCTCAGTGAGGAGGCCTCGCTCAATATTCCTGCAGTGGCTGCTGCCCACGTGGTAAAACGGTACACAGCCCAGGCACCAGATGAGCTGTCCTTCGAGGTGAGGCTGTGGGGAAGGGGCAGGCTCCAGCTGTACTTCCCACTTCCTAGCTGCTTCTGACTCTCTCATCTGCCCACTCCCAGGTGGGAGATATTGTCTCCGTGATCGACATGCCACCGACAGAAGATCGGAGCTGGTGGCGGGGCAAGCGAGGCTTCCAGGTGAGCCTGGGTTGGAGTAGACAGGTGGGGCTAGGGCCCTGTGGCAACTAGGGTGGCCCAGGCACTGACCCTGATGCCTCCTCAGGTCGGTTTCTTCCCCAGCGAGTGTGTGGAGCTATTCACAGAGCGGCCCTGTCCAGGACTCAAGGGGGGTAAGTGCCAGGGGCAAAGTCGGGAGGCCTTCTTTCATTCTTGTTCTGCCATCCATCCTTTCCACCTATGGTTCACCCCACAGATGCTGATGGTCCCCTATGTGGTGTCCCAGCTTCCCAGGGTGTCTCCTCTCTGACCTCAGGTAATGAAAACAAGAGGTCAGGCTCCTGCCCGCCTCCCATCAGACTGATAACTGTACTGATCCTGTGTGGCCTGCTTTTCCCCCTGCAGCTGTACCCCGGCCACGTGGGAAGCTGGCTGGCCTCCTGCGTACCTTCATGCGTTCCCGCCCTTCTCGGCAGCGCCTGAGACAGAGAGGTATCCTTCGGCAGAGGGTGTTTGGCTGCGACCTTGGAGAGCACCTCAGTAATTCAGGCCAAGATGGTGAGGTCCCAGGCCCACCTGCCTAGGCCACTGCTCCTACTCAGGATTTGAGCTGTCCAGCCCTGACCCCAGTGCTTTCTCCCAGTGCCCCAGGTGCTTCGCTGCTGCTCTGAGTTTATTGAGGCCCATGGGGTGGTGGACGGTATCTACCGGCTCTCAGGCGTGTCATCCAATATCCAGAGGCTACGGTGAGGGCCCTCTTCCCACCCCTTTCCTCCACAGACTTTTACTGAATATCATCCCTAGTCTGTGCCCTGTGTCATGTGCCAAGTTGGGAAGATCTTGGGAGTTGGGAAGGCATAGATTGGGGTTAGATCAGGGCTGGAGGCAGGGTGGGCTTCTTTGAGGAAGTGACACCCACACCAAGGCCTGAGAGGTGAGAATAGAATGAGCATTGGAAGTAGAGGGATCAGTTTCTCTGAGTACCTGCCACATGCCAAACAAGAACGTACCGTGACAACCTGACCACAGTGGAGATACAGTGGTTAATGAGACAACCAGAGTCTCCCACCCTCATGGGGCTCACATGCTGGAGGCAGAGACAAACAAAGAAATGAGAGAGTTTGCTAGTAGGTGACAAGTGCTATGGAGAACAAGAGATTTGAGGATAAGGAGAATCATAATAAATCTGGGAGGACTATTGCAGTTTTAAGTAAGGTGGGCTGAGAAGGCCTCTTGGGGGCGAGCTCCTTCTGTAGGATGGGAGGGAGTGAGCGAGCAATGTGGATATCCTGGGAAAAACATTCATGGTGGAGAGAACAGCCAGTCCAAAGGGGAAGTAGCAGGAGATGATATCTGAGAAGTAATTAGGGGCAGAGCATGCAAGGCCTTTTTGACAACTGTTAGGATTTTGGCTTTTACATGGGAAGGTTCTGAAGTGAGGGGAGACAGTACGTATGACAGTCTAAGAGGTGGGAAGGAGTGAGGCACAAGTGTTGAGGCCGACAGGAGGCCATGAAGTAAAGAGTGTGGAGCCTGGGGGTGTGAGAGATGTGGCATGAGTTCCTGTGCATTGAGCTTTTACCCTCAAGCAGTGGGACACCACTAGATAGTTGTGAGCAGGGCTGCTGGGATTTCCAGCACCTCTTGAAGAACAACTTGGTGGAAGTAGCGTGGTCATACTCTGGAACCAGATAACTTTTGGTAGCTACAGGCAGGGGTACCTTCTACTTGAGCCTCAGGGTGTCCCTCTGTAAAATGAGGCTCCTCTGTCTTTGGCACACAGGGTTATTACGGATGAAGTAATTCTCACCTTTGAAGAGCCCAGGGCAGGAAGAGGGCTGCATACATCTGTGGACAATGGGAGGGAGGGTACAGCCAGGAGAGCCAACTCTGACACAACTCTTTCTCCTCTTTAACTTGGTGGTCTCAGGCATGAGTTTGACAGTGAGAGGATCCCTGAACTGTCTGGCCCCACCTTCCTTCAGGACATCCACAGTGTGTCCTCCCTCTGCAAGCTCTACTTCCGAGAGCTGCCCAACCCCCTACTCACATATCAGCTCTACGGGAAATTCAGCGTGAGTAAAGGAGCTGGTGAGGTTGGAGGGTGTTGGGATGCATGGGGGCCAGCCCACATCATGCCTGTGCACAATGTCAGGAGGCCATGTCAGTGCCTGGGGAGGAGGAACGCCTGGTGCGTGTCCATGATGTCATCCAGCAGCTGCCCCCGCCACACTACAGGTAAACCAGGAAGGGTAGGAAAGGGCTATGGTGGGCTCACAAGGGAGTTGATGCTCAGGTGAGGTGTCCCCTTCCACTCCCACCCTCAGGACTCTGGAATACCTGCTGAGGCACTTGGCCCGCATGGCAAGACACAGTGCCAATACCAGCATGCATGCCCGCAACCTGGCTATTGTCTGGGCACCCAACCTGCTACGGTAAGCTACAGCTCACCAGACTGTCACCCACAGCTCCCACCCATGGGCTGAGCCCCAAGTCTCCCCCTACACCCATGCTAGGAACTCACCCAACTTTTGTTCTCTTGTTCATTTCATTCAACATATATTTGTTAGTTACGTCCGGTGTGCCAGCCCCTGTTCTCAGCACTGGGAACAGAATAGTGAGCAAGACCCTGTGCTCCTGGGCTCACATTCTCATGGAGTAGATGGACAATGAACTAGTAACAAGAAAATACACAGTGTGGCCTGATGGTAGTGAGTGGCAAGGAGAAAGATTACAAAGCAGGGAAGGGGCATGCACAGGATCATGGCATTTTGGAATGTTAGAGTGTCAGGGAAAGCTTCAGTTAGAAGTCTTCTATAACCAACAGCAGGGTAAGCCCCAGAGGATTTTATGGTGACTGAGACAGGCAAGCTATCTGTCCTAAATAAAATAGGTGGTACATGAGATGGTGGGTATAAGAACTATGGGGAAAAAGAAACAAAGGCAGACCTGGAATATGGAAAAGGTTTACAATTTTAAATAAGGTAGATGGGGAAGACCCACTGAGGAAGGTAACATTTGAGTCAAGATCTGTAAAAGGTGAGAGAGGAAGCCATGTGGATATCCGGGGAGTAGCAAACCAGGCAGAAGGAAAGGTAACTGCAAAGGTCCTGGGGCTGAGTCAGGAAGAACAGTGAGAAGGCTATTGTGCTGGAGCTGAGTGAGTGAGTGAATAAAGGGGTGAAGAGGAGGAGATGATGAGGTGTCAGATAGGTGGTGGGGGACCAGATAAAAGAGGAGTGACTTATGGGTTGTAGGTTGTGTGAGGACTTTACCAGGAGTGAGTTATAGCCAAGAGAGGGCTCTGAGCCCAGAGGGCCCTGATGTGACTCAGGTGTTCACAGCCTCCTCCAGCTGTGAATGGGAAACAGACTGTGGAGGTGGGATGGGAGCAGGAGACCAGGGAGGAGGCAGCTGTGAGGCTCCAGAGGGAGAGGATGGGCGCTGGGCCAGGGTGAGCAGTAGAGAAGAGTTTAGGTTCTGGATAGATTTTGTAGGTGGAGCCCGCAAGGTTTTGGGTCAGATTGGATGTGGGTAATGAAGAGAGAAGTCAAAGATAGTTCCGAGGTGTCTGGCCTGAACCACTTAAAGGACTACATAACTAAGATGGGGAAGGTGGTGAGGGAGTGTGTTTGGGGAAAGGTTGAGAACCTGGTTATAAATGTGATTAGTTGGATGAAGTCAGAGGTGTTGAATGACAGTTACTGCTTCCACTGGCTCCCCACCTAATCTAGCTAGAACCTCCCCCAGCTGTGGCTCAAGGCACCTGGTCTCCCTCTCCCTTTTCCCATTCAGGTCCATGGAGCTGGAGTCAGTGGGGCTGGGGGGGGCAGCAGCCTTCCGGGAGGTGCGGGTGCAGTCAGTGGTGGTGGAATTCCTACTCACCCACGTGGATGTCTTGTTCAGTGACACCTTCACCTCTGCTGGCCTCGACACTGCAGGTATGCTTGTCCCATCTCCTGATGTCCTGGCTACTGCCTCCTCATTGTCACGGCTGCGTGTGGGAGGGCAGGTGGACTCCCAGCCCTGTTTCTACCCACTGGAACTGGTCCTCCCTCCTGGCTCCTTGAGGACCCCGCCCCGGCCTCTCCCACCCCTCCCCACCCTTCTCATTTCAGCTCCTACGCTCAGGATCCCCACTTCTTGGCCCGGACATCGTTCTTCCTTCACCCCTTGTAGCTCCTGGGGGCATTTGGGGCCAGGGGTCTACCTGGGAGGAGGTGGTAGGTCCCCAGACTTGACCCTGCCCAGGTCCCACCCAGACTCCCCACCCTGCCCCGGACCCCAGCCCAATCAGGATTCAGCACATCGGAGGGCCCTCTGGCCCGAGGTAACTGAAGCCAGGGCCACTGCCCTCGCTGGCTGCTGGGAGCTGCCTCAGCTGGTTCTGCCTCATTCCTGCTCACTTGCCTGCTGCCCACCCATTCCTGCCTGATACTCTCTGGTCCCCTGCCTTGCCAGCCCGGGGGAGGGGGGCACGCTTTGGGGCTGGGGCTGGGGCTGTAGTGCTTGGCTTTGCCTGTGTCCTTGGCAGGCCCCTGGGCTGATAGCTGCCCACTTTCCCAACTCCCCAGGCCGCTGCCTCCTCCCCAGGCCCAAGTCCCTTGCGGGCAGTGGCCCCTCCACTCGCCTGCTGACTCTGGAGGAAGCTCAGGCTCGTACCCAGGGCCGACTGGGGACACCCACTGATTCCACAGCTCCCAAGGCCTCAGCCTCACCTGCAGAAAGGTGAGTGGGATGCTGAGGAGCAGAAGGTCTAGTCTGGAGGCCTCAGCTCCTCACACTGTCTCCTGTGTCTCATCCAAACCCCAGGAGGAAAGAGGAGAGAGGCGAGAAACAGCGGAAGCCAGCGGGTAGCAGCTGGAAGACCTTCTTTGCGCTGGGCCGGGGCCCCAGCATCCCCCGAAAGAAGCCTCTTCCCTGGCTGGGGGGCATGCGTGCCCCACCACAGCCTTCAGGTCAGAGGTCGAGCAGTTGGCATAGTGGTGGGGAGGCACTCTGGAGTGCTCCTGTGACCCTTCTACCTTTCCTTGTAGGTAGCCGACCTGACACAGTCACATTGAGATCTGCCAAGAGTGAGGAGTCTCTATCATCGCAGGCCAGCGGGGCTGGTGAGTCAGGGTGGCCTGGCCTGTGCCAGGGTCAAGCTGGGAGGAGCTGGGGCCCTGAGTTGGCCTTCACATGCTGTACTTCAAATTTGGGTGTCTTGGGATTTTATTAGTTTTTAATTTGGACATCTGGTATAGTAAGTTGGATAAAGCATCACCCTTAGCTCATGCCACACTGTGGTCATTGGTCCATACAGGGTCCTTTTACATTCTTATTAATTTCTTTTGAAAAAATTTACATAATATAATGAACATCCACATACCCACTGGCCAGAACTAAAAGAGTCCCACAACCTTACCTGCAAGCTCCTCCCCTCTCCTACCTGCTGGAATCAACAGAGGCATCCTCTAGATTTGATGGTCATCATCCTCTTGTTTTTAAGGTTTTTATCATGTCTAGAGCATACATAAACATATTGTGTCATTTTAGTCATTTTAGTCATTTTAAAACTTCAGTTAAAGGTAGTATAAGAAAGGGGGTATTGTGCTGTATGTGGAACTTGCCTGTCATTCACAACTGCATTACAGACTACCATCATGTTGCCAGGTGTAGCTCAGGCTCACTTCTGTCTGCTGATCTTCAGTGTTCCATGTGGATATCCTGTCCGGGGTTGCTTGTCCTTCCTACTCCCGATGGATTTGGGGGCTCTTATGAGCACTCCCTGCTGTGCCCACACTCCTGTGAGGGCTCTACGTGTACCCAAAAGTGGGGGTGCATACTCTAGGGCATACTCATGTTCAATTGAACAAGAAAAGGCCTACTGTTTTCCAAAAGTGGTCATTCCAGCCTACTCCCAGCAGCTTGTTTGAGATCCTGTTGGTCATGTTCACAGCCACTTCATTCTGGCCTTTGGGTCTGGAATGGTTCTCCTTAGGGAGTTGCCATTCACTTCCTTTGTCACCATGAGTCTGAACAGCTAGCTCTCCCTGGGTTCACAGCCATTGTGGCCCTATCCAGGGAAGTGCCTCTGCATATTATTTCCCCAGACTCCTGGTTGTATGCCCTATTCTCACTGATGTATGGATGTGTAAAGTTCTGAGCACTGACCCCTAATTTTCTCCCACCTACCACCCTCTCAGGCCTCCAGAGGCTGCACAGGCTACGGCGACCCCACTCCAGCAGTGATGCTTTCCCTGTGGGCCCCGCACCTGCTGGCTCCTGTGAGAGCCTGTCCTCCTCCTCCTCCTCTGAGTCTTCCGAGTCCTCTGAGTCCTCCGAGTGCTCCGAGTCCTCAGCAGCTGGGCTGGGGGCACTCTCCGGTTCCCCCTCTCACCGAAACTCAGCCTGGCTAGATGATGGTGATGATCTGGACTTCAGCCCACCCCGCTGCCTGGAGGGGCTCCGGGGGCTCGACTTTGATCCCCTTACCTTTCGCTGTAGCAGTCCTACTCCAGGGGACCCTGCACCTCCTGCCAGCCCAGCTCCCCCAGCCCCTGCTTCTGCCTTCCCACCCAGGGCAACCCCCCAGGCCTTCTCATCCCGTGGGCCCACCAGCTCTGCCTCACCCACTGCCCTGGACATCTCAGAACCCCTGACTGTATCAGTGCCACCTGCTGTCCTAGAGCTGCTGGAGGCTGGGGGAACACCTGCCTCAGTCACCCCAACACCAGCACTCAGCCCCAACCCAGGCCTGCACCCCCATCTCATCTCCCTGTTGCCTCACGGAGCCAAAGCCCAGCTGAGTGATACCTACCAACAGGAGATGTGCAGCAAGCTAGCACTACCTGGTCCCCAGGAAGCCCCAGGACAACATGGTAAGTCCTACTCAGCCCATTAATACCCTACAGACCCTGAGGCTGTGCTCAAGACCTGGCTGATGCCCCTTCCCATTCCTCTCTGTGTAGGGTCTGGCATGGATTTACCGCCGCTGCCCCCACCCCTATCCCTCCTGCGCCCTGGTGGGGCCCCACCTCCACCTCCCAAGAACCCAGCACGCCTCATGGCCCTGGCCCTGGCTGAGCGGGCTCAGCAAGTGGCCCAGAGACAGAACCAACAGGAGCATGGGAGTGCCCCATCTGCTCCCCACTCCCCTTTCTGCCGCCCACTGTCCCTGGCGGTGGGCGGTGAGCCTCTGGGGACCTCAGGGAGTGGGCCACCCTCCCACCCACTAGCACACCCTGGTGCCTGGGCTCCAGGACCCCCACCCTCCCTACCAAGGCAGCAAAGTGTTGGGAGCCTGGTGAGGAGCCCGCGGCCCATGGGGATCTCAAGGAGGGGATGCAGAGGCCCTGCCCAGGTCAGTGCCCAGCTCAGGATGGGTGGGGGCTGCAGGGATATGCCAGAGACATCAGCCTAGTTCCCGTGTCCTGTCTCCTCACAGGTTCTTTCTTCTGTGAGAACCCCTGGCTGCTTCTCAGCTCCCCGGGAGTACCTGCCACCCTTTCTTGGGGTCCCCAAACCAGGCTTGTATCCCCTGGCCTCCACATCCTTCCAGCCCAGCTCCCCAGCCCCAGTATGGAGGAGCTCCCTGGGTCCCCCTACACCACTTGACAGGGGAGAGAACCTGTACTATGAGATTGAGGCAGGTGAGGGCTCCTCCCACTCTGGCCCCACCCGGTCCTGGAGTCCTTTTCGCTCCATGCCCCCAGATAGGCTCAATGCCTCATATGGCATGCTTGGTCAATCACCACCGCTCCACAGGTCCCCTGACTTCCTGCTCAGCTACCCACCACGCCCCTCCTGCTTTTCCCATAACCTGAGCTATTCAGCCCCTCAGCACCCTGCCCGGTGCCCCACTCAGCCTGAGCCCCTCTATGTCAACCTAGCCCTAGGGCCCAGGGGTCCGTCATCCACCTCTTCCAGCTCCTCTTCCCCTCCTGCCCATACCCGTAGCCGTTCAGATCCTTGCCCCCCAGTCCCCCGCCTCCCCCAAAAACAGAGGGCCTCCTGGGGCCCCCCTACACCTCACAGGGTGCCTGGGCCCTGGGGCCCTCCCGAGCCTCTCCTGCTCTACAGGGCAGCCCCACCAGTCTATGGTAGGGGGGGTGAGCACCACCGAGGGTCCTTGTACAGGAATGGGGGCCAGGGGAGAGAGGGGGCTGGTCCCCCGCCCCCTTTCCCCACTTCCAACTGGTCCCTCCACTCTGAGGGCCAGACCCAAAGCTACTGCTGAGCCAGAGCGGAGACCTTTCTCTCTTCTCTCTCATTGATCTTGGCCCAACCCAATCCCTTGTTTTGTATTTTCTTAAGCTCCTGATCCCTGCCCCAGGTTTCTAACTTTGTAACTTGCTTCTGATGTGAGTCCCTACCTGTTATGGTGTCCCTGCCCTGGGCTAAAAGGCACACCCATTCCCTCTCCATCCTCCATTATGGGGGTCTCTCACACAGCTCTTGGGACCAGGCTGACACTTTGTCCTCCCTCTCCCTCCAGGAGCCCCCAGCATGCCCTGACCTGTGCATAAGGGGTGGGGGACAGCTCCTGTCCATCTCCCCACATATCCCATTAAACCATCTGATAACATAGATGAATAAAAATGGTAAAACTGTGTTTGCTAATGTCATGCTGGGGCTAGATGCAGTGACCAAAGAGGCAGTAGGTTGCTGTATCATTTTATCACTTCAGCAGGTGCTGAGTGCAGAGTCCCTCCTGGGAGCCTCTGAGGGACGATGTCAGCAGAGAAGAAGCCATGGGTGTCCTAAGAATCTGTGCCAAGAGCAGGGTCCAGGCCTGGCCTGTCTCCACGTTGGCATCCACCTTGCAGCTCTGCTGTGATCTCTGCCAGCAGATCCATCCAGGGGAGTAGGAGGGCAGAGATGGGCTGAGGGTTACCCCAGGTATGAGGAAGGGGTCCAGAAGCACTCTTGCCAGGGCCCATTTCTCACTTCCACACGCTGGAGAAGGGACCTCCTCTGATCAGTTCAGGACTACCCACATGCTTGAGGGTGGGTAGGGGGAGCTGGCACTGCCACCTGGGGGCTATGGAGCTCAGAACAGGCCTGGAGTGGAGGTTGGGAGGAAGGCATGGGCTCAGGGTTTTCTGCTTCACTGGCCCTAGTGGCCTTCCCTGCCAGCAATCTCCAGGGTATGGGAAACCTCCCTGTGAGTC
Organism: Phyllostomus hastatus; assembly: GCF_019186645.2. NCBI lineage: Eukaryota > Metazoa > Chordata > Mammalia > Chiroptera > Phyllostomidae > Phyllostomus > Phyllostomus hastatus. The sequence continues at coordinate 6,417,771 of NW_025333897.1, forward strand.
AACAGGCAAGGTAGGGGTCCAGCAGGGCAGCTCTGTGCTGCCACAGTCCTGCAGTACTGGGATTTTGGCTGAGAATTTCCTCTCAAGCTGCTCCTCAGAACCCTGGCTGTCCAGCAAGGAAGCTAGACCCTGAAAGATGGAGTGTAGGACAGGGCCCTGGGCAAAGGAGCATTGGTCAGGGGTCCATAGGTCAGTGAGGGGACAGTTGGGGGTCCCAGGAAGGGGTCTCTGGTCAGAGGAGAGGCAGCCAGAGAAATTGGCGTTGGTTACAGCTGGGGGGAGATGTCACAAGTTAGGGACTGAATGGTCACACAGGGCTCTGGAGGCATCCACACTGTTGAGCTGGGCTCCAGGCAGTGGTACAGGCTGACCCTGATTGTGGAGCTGTGGCATGGGCAGAAGTCAGGGCTGGGACTGGAGCTGCTGCCTGGAGACAAGCTGCAGCCTGAGTCCCAGGCCAGGCCTTCATGGACTCTGCTGTGACCCCCTGTGACCTCAGGAATCTCCAGAGCCTGGAGAGAGTGATAGCAGAGAGCTGGCATGGGTGGCCTGGGTGCCCTAGGTACCCCATAACTCCCTTAGTCCTCCACATCCCTGTCCTGGCTCTTACCTGGGATGAGGAGGGGCCTTGAGACATCACAGGGGGGCACAGGCCTGGGTGTTGTCTTGCATCTGGGAGCCAACTCATAGTTTAGTGTCTCTGGAGGTATGAACCAGTTGGTTGGAATTAGGGAGTTATAGCTGAACTGTGCCCAGCACCTGCTACCACCTCTTCTTACCCTCTTACCTGGTGGGGAACCCTGGGGTGCAGGACCCAGTATGGTCTAATCCATTGGGGAGTTCACCTCAGGAGCTGAGTCCTATGGAAAGGAGTGTGGATGTGGGGACAAAGGCCCTGCCTAAGGTTCCATGGCAACCACTCACTCCTGCCAGCCTGTCCTGTACTTGGACTCCTGCAGCAGGTATTGGGTATTCTGCAGGCTGCCCTAGCAGTCAGCAGGCTCTCGGCCCGGCCCAGCCTGAATCAAAGCCTGGTAGAGGCCTGGCACCAGGGATTCCAAGGCTGGGCTCTCACCTGCCTCCAATTTAGCCTTTATCTCAGCCCAGAACAGTTACCCTGTGAGGAAGCACGATTGGTGGATCCAAAAGGACAGGGTGTAGGGTCACTCACTGACCAATGAAGACCTCCTGGGTCAGGATGCAGAAGCTGTAGAGGTCTAAGTTATCAGCAGGCATATCACCACAGATGAACTCAAGCGGCAGCCTTGGGTACAGTTTGGGGCCTGGGCCTGGGCCTGGGCCTCCTCAGGGGAAGCCCTACTAAGTCCTGTGGAGACCAAGGGGCCTGGTAAGCTATTGGCTGCTAGACAGGGACACTGGGCATGCAGGTGAGACAGGTAGTCACCTTGGCCAGGACTGGTCACACCAACTACACAGCATGTGAGCTGAGACTGCCATGAATATGCCAGTGGGTCTGCAGAAACTGCAGTGCCTCCAGTACCTGCTGCAGCAGGCAGCCAGGCAGCAAGCTTGACATAGTGCAGGACCACCCCTTGCTTTGTCCCTGGGGGTGCAGAGCCACATGCAGGGAGCCCAACCACACAAACTCAAAAAGAAGAAGCAGCACCAACAGGTTTGCCAAGGGACTCAGTGCCATCGGCGGCAGCAGGTTGGGGCAGTGCAGGGTGCTAGGTGGGAGGAAAGCAGGCTACTCAGAGGCCCAAACCTGCAGAGGGTGGAGCCTGCACCTTGGCAGAGATCACCATGTGCCAGGGGCTGCTGATCTATACCAGCTACCAGACAGAAGGGAAACAGACCCCAGATCACAAAGCCTGGCTGTTAGAGAGCCAGCACCTGGTCTTTACCATTAGAGGTACAGCCACCTCTTCTTTGCAGTCTATGAGACAAGCACACAGGACTGCATACCCACTATCCAGTGGTGGTGTGGGGTGGTCACTTCAGTTGGAGGGCTCTATGTGAGGTGCCAGTCCAGAGGTGAAGACACTATACCATGGCTACTGTCACATTTCCCAGTCTTTTGTTTATGAACATTTGAGTTGGGAGGGCAGGTAGGAGACTGGTCTGTGAGACCAAATTGGCATGGGGAGTAGGCTAGGGGTGTCACATCTGCAGTGCTGAAGGTCAGCACATCAGGCTGCTGCCCAGTGACTGGACGGCCCCTCCACCTGGAGGTGGGGAGGGGAGAGAGTATACATCAGAGACAAAGGGGTTTTCCTTGCGAGGAGAGCTGGAGATCTGGACTCTCCCCAGAGTGCTCTGCTGGACAGCCAGACGGGGTGTTGGAGGGACTATCTCTCACTTGGCCATGAGTGTGTGGGAGCTGCTCTTGTAGGTGCAGTTGGGCTCACCCTAGGCTGGAGGCAGCTGCTTGGGGTCCATGAGGCATATACCTGTTACTGGCCCTAATGGCCACAGGCTGCTCAGCTGGAGAAGGTAATGAGACTATGAGGCATGAAGAAGACAGGGGTGGTCCTTCTTCTCCCAACCTCTCCCACTTACCTGGCCAAACCCCAAGGCTGAGATTTGGGGAGATCTGATCTGCTTTGGCCTTGGTGCCCTGGGGTAAAGGGCAGTCTGAGGGTAAGTCTAGGGTAACTGGGAGTGGTGGGTGGGTGGGTGGGCTTCCCAGTGTGAACAGTTACTTGTCCACCTGCATTACCCACAGCAAAGACAGGGAACCACATAAGCTGTGTCCAGAGCTAGCCTGCAATTGGCCCAGGAATGCAGTGAATGTCAACTCACCACTGTACACTAGTGTAGATATGTGGGCAAAACAGAGTTGTAACAGCTCCAGCACCTGAATGAGGGGTATGTGGGGTGAGGTAGGGTGGGGGTGCTGGCCCTGATGCCCCCTCTTCATTTGGGCCACTGTTTACCTCCTGGCTCTGCTTGGCCATACCACCCTGCTCTCTAGTCCTGAGGAGTGCAACCCTGCTGGTAATGTAGATGTAGGTCATCTCCTGCCTTTAGCAGGTGCTGTACCACCAAGCTGCAGCCTAAGAAGGTGTCTCCATGCAGAGGTGTGCTGCTCAAGGCAGCAGCTATAGCAGAACAATGAGGACAGGGCTGAGGGATGAAAGGAGTCACATGGGAGGTGGATGTCAGTACAGGAGGGATAGCTCGGGGACACAGGTCCTTGAGAGGATGAGAAGATTACTGTGAGCATGGGAGGCACCAGGAGACTGGGAATACTGATTGGAGAAGAAAAGGGGTTCATTGAGAGGTCAAGAAGTGTCACAGGGGACAGGAGGGTCATCAGGAAGTGGGAGTGGGTCATGATGGAGACAGGCCTCTGGAAGAGAGAGCCTTGGCTCTTGGGACTGACACGTGGGACCCTGGGAATGTAGGGGTATCACCACATGTGCATTCACTGGTTGGGTTGGCACCAAGCATGGCAGAGCTGTGGCCCAGCAGTGCTGAGAAGAGCTCCGTCTGCCCAGCAGATTTCTCACCATCGAACTGGACAACTGAGGGGCAGCAAGGCTCAGGACTATCCCTGCCCCTTTCTCCAGACAACACCTTTGCCAATCCCCAGCCCCTACAGCCTTTCCCTGACTGAGTGACCCTTGACCCCAGGTTCCATCCCTGTGTCCTGGAACCTCCACCCTCCGAGAACTCTGCCTCAGAATCCATCTCAACACAGTGCTTATCATTAAGTCCAGAGTTTTGGAACAAGGGAAGACACCTACCTACCATGCCAACATCCACCATCCCAGAGGTGTTAAAATCACACAAAAGGACCTAGGAGCCAGGGCAAAGTGAACTTTATGGGGACTTGGGCTTACATGAGCCTCATGTACTGTGGAGGGCAAGTAGCCTCCACCTAGCTCTAATTCAGTATATGTATAATCCCATCCAATTCAAGGTAAGCAAACTACATTTTATCAGGAAATCTCTCATTTATTTATTTATTTACTTATTTAAAAAAATTAAAATTGATTGAAGAGAGGGAGTGAGAGAGAAAGAGAGAGAAACATTGATGGTTGTTCCATTCATCCATGCATTCATTGGTTGATTCTTTGTATGTGCCCTGACTAAGGGATCGAACCCACAACCTTGGCATATCAGGATGACACTCTAACCAACTGAGATACCTGGCCAGGACTCTCTAGTTTATTTTTGAATACTACATGTAAGAACAGAATCCAGGTAGCAACCTCCTTGGCACCTTTATCTCCATGTCCTTGACAATCCCCTCCCCCATTGTCCTGCTGAGATCACCCATTCCAAGTCCTCAGCCTCTGCACCCATCTTGCCCCAAGCACTATTTTTCTGCACCCATCATCCTTGAGTTCCTCTTCCTTAAGGCCCTACCCCATATCCTCAGGGAGAGCAACTGCATAGACTCCTTGTCCTTGTACTCCTATATCCTTGGCAGACATGGCTAATCAATCATGCACTTGGTTCAACCCAGCTTGGTCTCTAAAATCCCTTCAAATGAGATCCTTCAGGAACCTCTGAATATCACACTTACTGCATCTTATTTTTCTCAGTACCCCCATATTTTTCAATGGCATCCTAACTGGTTTTCTGCATTTGTCTTGAATGATCCCTGCAGAAGCATCTTAAAACACAAAGCATTTCTTTATATAGTTAATTATTATAATGATAATCACTTCATTTTATGTACAGATACTCTTACACAAGGTTCCAAAAAAAATTTGAAAAGAGAGCAAGACTCATTTTTATGGGTTAGTATGACCTTAATTCCAAAACCAGATGAGTTTCCAGAACCAGAAAATGAAATTACATATCAATTGTATTTGTGATTATGCAAAACTCCTAAAAAAGAAAGCGGTTAACCCATTGATTTATTCCCAGAAAGCAGAATGACTCCATAAAAGAAAATCTATCAATGTAATAAAACACATTCATGGATTAAAGGACAAAAATCATGTTTAACTCAGTAGATACAGAAGGGGCCTTTGATAAAATTCAATACCTATTTGTGATTGAGGAAAAACACTTCAGAAAACTGATAATAGATAAGAGCTTCCTTACTTGATAAAAATTATAAAGCAAAACCCAAAAGCAAGCATGATACTTAATGCAGAAACATAGACTTGTTCCCTTAAATATGAAGAACAAAGAAAAAAATTGCCCATTGACAACAAAGTTTGAGAATTCTGGCCAACAGCTTATGACAAAATAAATTAGAGTTTAGAGATTGAAAGCCTGAGACCAAGCTGTCACCATCTGCAGATAACAATAAAGTAAAACAATCAACAAACAATTACAACTATTAAGCAAGTTCACAAAGTGATCCGATACACAATCAAATTCCCAAATCAAAAAACCCAGAAATTGTAAACTGGGTAATATTAATTTCCTACCTACAACTCCAATGGTTTCCCATCACACACAGAACAATAACCAACAATATTCATATATATTCCTTTTGAGGCCCTTTCCTATCTGTACCTGCTTCCTCTTCAGTTGCAGTCCTCACCCTGGGTCCCCTTGCTCCCTGCTGCTACACATATGCAGTTTGTTTTGACTTCAGGGCCCTTCCACTGGTTATTCCATTTTCTGAAATACATTTCCCTCAGCTTTTTGAAAAAGATTTTATTTAGGCATTTAAATTATATTTTATTGAGTATGCTATTGCCGTTGTCCCATTTTTTCCCCTCTGCCCCCCTCTGCCTGGTACACTGCTTCCCTCCAGCAATCCCCCCTTTGGTGCATGTCTGTGGGGCATGCATATAAGTTCTTTGGCTACTCCATCACCTATACTGTTCTTAACATTCCCCTGTCTGTTTTGTACCTACCAATTTGTGCTGTTTATTCCCTGTATCTTTGCCCCGTTCTTCTCCTCCCCTCTCCCAACTAATAACCCTCCAAATGATCTCCATATTTATTATTATGTTCCTGTTCTGCTTGTTTGCTTGGTTTGTTATTTGGATTCAATTTTTGATAGTTGTGAATTTATTGTCATTTTAATGTTCATTGTTTTGATCTTCTTTTTCTGATATAATTCCTCTTAGCATTTCATATAATAATGGCTTGGTGATAATGAGCTCCTTTAGTTTTACCTTGTCTGAGAAGCATTTTGTCTGCCCTTCAATTTTAAATGATTTCTTTACTGGGTAGAATAATCTACATTGTACGTTCTTGCTTTTCATCACTTTGAACATTTCTTTCCAGTCCCTTCTAGCCTGCAAAGTTTCTTTTGAGAAGTCAACTGACAGTCTTGTGGGAACTCCTTTGTAGGTAATTGTCTACTTTTCTCTCACTGCTTTTAAGATTCTCTCTTTATCTTTTTTGTTTATTTTATTTTTATTTATTTATCTTTTTAGAGAGGGGGAAGGGAGGGAGGAAGACCAGGAGAGAAACATCGATGTGTGAGAGATACATTGATCGGTTGCCTCTTGCATACCCACAGTGGGGGACCTGGCCCACAACCCAGGCATGTGCCCTGACTGGGAATCAAACCAGCAACTTTTTGGTTTCCAGGCCAGCACTTAATCCACTGAACCACACCTGCCAGGGCTCTCTCTTTATTTTTTAACCTTTGGCATTTTAATTATGGTGTGTCTTGGTGTGGTCCTTATTGGGTCCATCTTGTTTGGGACTCTCTGTGCTTCCTGGACTTGTATGTCCACTTCCTTCACCAAATCAGAGACATTTTCTTTCATTACTTTTTCAAACAAGTTTTCAATGTTTTGTTCTTCCTCTTCTTCTTCTGGTACCCTTATGATTCAGATGTTGGTACATTTACAGATGTCCCAGAGGTTCCTAAGCATATCCTCATCTTTAAAAATGTTTTTTTTCCCTGCTGTTTTGATTGAATACTTTTTCCTTCATCTTGTTCCAAATCATTGATACGATTCTTGGCTTCATCCTCTCCACTGTCGGTTCCCTGTAGATTTTTTCTTTTTTTTAAGATTTTATTTATTTATTTTTTAGAGAGGGAAGGGAGGGAGATAGAGAGAGAGAGAGAGAAACATCAATGTGCGGTTGCTGGGGGTCATGGCCTGCAACCCAGGCATGTACCCTGGCTGGGAATCGAACCTGGGACACTTTGGTTCCCAGCCCACACTCAATCCACTGAGCTACGCCAGCCGGGGATTTTTCTTTATTTCACTTAATGCAACCTTCATTTCTGCCTGGGTCTTTTTTATGGCATTGACGTACCCAATGAATTCCTGGAGCATCCTGAAAACCAGTGTTTTGAACTATGCATGTGATAGTTTGCTTAGCTCCATTCCTTTAGATATTTCTCTGGAGTGTTGTTCTGTTCTTTCACTTGGGCCATATTTCTTTTTCTCCTCATTTTGGCAGCCTCCCTGTGTTTGTTTCTATGTATTAGGTAAAGCTGCTTTGACTCCCTGTCTTAGCACACCTGTTAAGTTATATGGTGTGGAGCCTTACGTAATTGCCAGGGCGGGCCAACCAGCATCACCACTCTGTTGCTCTGTGTGGGGGCGGGCTCATAGAGGGAACAATGCTGATGCCTGGCCTCTGGAGTTTTGCTGAGGAGGAAGCTGTATCCCAACTTCAATTTAACTTTCTCCCCATATGCCACTGGTGCCCTTCCAGATGTTGCCCTGGTGCTGAATCACAGAGAGGGTGGGTCTGCATGAGTCCTAAGTCCATTGCAAACCCTTGAACAAGACACAGTTTCTTCTGCTGCACTGATCCCCACTGGTTTTTATAGTCAGAAGTTATGGGGACTTATCTTCCTGGTGCTGGGATCTTGGGCTGGATGTTCTGGACTGGGGCTGGATTCCTCAACCTGAGGTAGCACTCCCATTTTTTTATCCACCATACTTGGATGTTGTTCCCATCTCTGTGCCTCTGTGCAGCATCCTGCATTTCCACAGCTCTCTGTGCCTCTCCTCAACTCAACCGTCCCTACCCATCTGGATGAATGTGGCTTCTTTAATCCTTGGTTGTCGGATTTCCACAGAGCATGATTTTATGACAATTCTGGGTGATATTTCTTTTGCAGTATATCTGTATGTTTTGCTATAATTGTGTATGGAGGCTAGGAGTGTTTACATATGCCTCCATCTTGACTAGAAGTAGAGTATCCCAGTAGTGCCAAAATTTCCCCCCACCACCCAGGAACCCCCACTCCCTCAGGCAATCCCCACACCATTGTTCATGTTGATGGGTCATATGTATGGGTTCGTTGGGTACTCTATTTCCTACACTGTACTTTACATGTCCATGGTTATTTTATAAATACCTATTTGTACTTCTGATCCCCTCACCTCTTCACCCGTTCTCCCACAATCCCCTCCCATCTGGCAACCATCAAAACTCTCCGTATCCATGATTCTTCCTCTGTTCTCTTTGTTTGCTTATTTTTTTAAAGATTTAATTGTTGATAGATATGTATGTATTGCCATTTTATTGTTCATAGTTTTGATGTTTTTCTTTTTCTTAAATGAGTCCCTTAACACTTTATATAATATTGGTTTGTTGATGATGAACTCCTTTAGTTTGTTTCTTGTCTGGGAAACTCTTTATCTGACTTTCAATTCTAAATGATAGCTTTGCTGGGTAGAGCAGTCTTAGCTGTAGGTCCCTGCTTTTCATGACTTTGAATATTTCTTGCCAATCCCTTCTAGCCAACAAAGTTTCTTCTGAGAAATCAGCTGACAGCCTTAGGTAGTCTTACAGTCTAACTCTCCTGTAGGTAACTAGCTGCTTTTCTCCTGCTGATTTTAAGATTCTCACTTTATCTTTAACCTTTGGCATTTTAATTATGCTGTGTCTTGGAGTGGGCCTCTTTGCATTCACCTTGTTTGGGGCTCTCTGCGCTTCCTGGACTTGCATGTCTATTTCTTTCACCAAATTAGGGAAGTTTTCTTTCATTATTTTTTCAAATAGATTTCCAATTCCTTGCTCCTTCTGTTCTCTTTCTGGCACCTCTATGATACAAATGTTGAACCTCTTGATGTTGTCTCAGAGGCTGCTTATACTATCTTCACATTTTTGGATTCTTTTTTCTTCTTATTGTTCTGATTGGTTGTTTTTTGCTTCTTTATGTTCCAAGTCATTGATTTTATTCTTGACTTCATTCACTCTACTATTGTTTCCCTGTTAATTATTCTTTATTTCAATTAGTGCAGCCTTCATTTTTGACTGGATCTTCTTTATGCTCTTGAGGTTCTCACTAAGTTCCCTGAACTTCATAACCAGTGTTTTGCACTCTGCATCTGATACATTGCTCATCTCCATTTCATTCAGCTCTTTTCAGGGAGTTTTGATCTGTTCTTCTTTTTGGGCCATGTTTCTTTGTCTCCTCATTTTGGCAGCATCCCTGTTTTTAATTTTATTTTTCTTCTATGTATTAGGTCGAGATGCTATGACTCCCTGTCTTGGTATCGTGACCTAATGTAGTAGGTGTCCTGTATGGTTCAGTGGCACAGCCTCCCCTACCACCCAAGCTAGGTACTCGAGGTTCACCCTTTGTGTGGGCTGAGTACACCCTCTTTTTGTAGTTGAGACTTGTTTGCTGTTGGCAGGTCAATGGGGGAGGTATTTACCCAGGCCTCCCAGGCCTCCCACACCAGTCAAATGCAAGGGCTGGTTGTGACCACTGACCATCAACCTCTGTCCTCCATGGAGGATCAGCTGTGCAGGGACAGGGTGGTGGTGCTCAGACATGGCCTGTAGCTGTCCACTACGTCCAAAGGCCCTGGGGTTTCCCAGGTGGTGCAGGCCAAGGTCAGCCCTGACATGTGTTTTTCTTGGGGCACCCTGCCTGAGCTATAAAGCAATCTGAGATGACTGTTACTTGTGCTGGGCTTGGAGATCACCAGTCAAAGACAAGCTGTGAATCTAGGATGGCTGCTGCTAATTTCATGCTTGGAGCCACTTAGCAAGATGTATGGGGGGTGGGGGTTGTGCTCAGGACTCACTGAGGCCAGCTGCTGTTTGCTTGAAAGGATTTAGGAAGTTGTGAAGCCTGAGCCAAGACCAGCCATTCGTAGGAAAAGCTACTGTTAACACCTGTCAGTTGGGTGAGATGGAGCCTCAAGGGATCCCCAGTGTTGGTCAAACATCATTAGCCAGGTTAATGAAGTCTCAGATATGGCACCGGCCTGCTGACTCTGTTACTCTATCAGGGGAGTGTTCAGAAAATACACAGTGACCTCTGTCCACCTTTCTGTCTGGGAGAAGGCTGTCTCCCAGTTCTCACCCTGATGCTAGAAACTTCAATCCCTCCCTGTATGCCACTGGTGCCTTTCAAGCTGCTACCCTGGTGCTGTAGCTCAGAGGGAGTGAGTCTGAATAAGTTCGTGTGTGGTTTCTTTAAGAGGAACTCCTGGGGACTCCAGAAGTTTCTCCACTGACTCAGTCCTGGCTGGTTTTTGCAGCCTTGATTTATGGGGACTAATCTTCCTGATGCTAGAACCCTGGGCTGGGGGCTTGGTGTGGGGCTGGGACTCCTCACTCCCAAAATACCTCTCCCAAATTTTTATCCACCACAAATGGATGTGGTACCAGCTGGTTCTGCATCTCCGCCCCTCCTACCAGTCTGGATGGTTGGGGCTTCAACCCATAGTTATCAGACTTCTGTTCAACTTGAAGTATTCTGATGATTCTGAGTGATGGTTGTTCTATATTTTAGTTGTAATTTTGATAAGGTTGTGTAAAGTGGCTAGCCTTTTCTGCCTATACCACCACTTGACTGGAAGTCAAAAATATTAATTTATTTAGAGGGAGGGGAAAGAAGGGAGAGAAACATAGATTGTGTACCATCTCCCTGTGTACTTTGTGTACTTCCTCCCTGCACATGTTGCCTTCACCCAGACTCTTGGCTTTACTGCCTCAGGTGTGCTCTTCATCTGGGCATCCACTGGAGTGAAGGAATTTCCTGCTTCAGCCACTGACTGGCTGAGTAAAGCTGACCCCAGAACTATCACACGGTAGACTGCTTCAGGGTGGAAGAGGCTTCATTAGTTTTTGCTCAATCTTTTTGCTATGCTTTAGGCTTATCTAACGGTCTCTCACGAGCTGCAGAACACCCTAGCTGGGCTGGGTGAGGTCAAGACTAGTCCTTCTCCAAGGAGGCAGCTTCAGTGCAGGGTAGCAGCTTGGGCAGTAGCTCAGGACCTTTATTGACCACATAACCACTGGGTGTGCTAACATAGTGCCCTCAGGCCCCGCCCCAGCAGCCTCCGTCGAAGTTCTTGACTGAGCAGCTCCCATTCCCTGCGGGCCCCGTGCAGCACACTCTGGTTCTCCTGGGCCCTCCGGATCAGGTAGGGGATCACCTCCTCCAGGGAGCCATAGGGGATGGACTTGTATACAGCATAGCCAGCCTGCCCTGCAGGGAGAGTGTTGATAAGATGTTGATAAGAGTGTTTGGAGAGAGGCTCCCATAGGCCCCATCTGGAACAAAGATTTCTAGTTCTGAGAATATGGCAGATAGATGAGTTAGACAAAATTTCCCACTGAAAAACTAAAAATTCTGGAGTAAACATTTAAAGTTATTAAAATGCTCCCAAGAGAATAAGGAACTTCCTAATCCAATAATTAAGAGAAAGGGAAAACCAGAGAGGGAAGGGATGCACAGGAAGCACTTCTGCCCTGAATACAAAATTGAGTTGCTATTTGATGGCTTTACAGAGTTGAAGGGATACAGAAATTGAGGCCTAAAGTCTGAACAGGGTGAGAGGTAGAAAGGAGAGCTTCCTCGCATTAAGCTGGAACCCCAAAATGAACACTCTCAGAGTAAGAGTTCCCTCTACTCCCAGGGAATGACCTTGACCCAGCTTATGCACAGCAGGGAAGAAAACAGAGAAATCCATCTCTGAGAGGTTGTGGCTGTGCTTTAGTCTGCTTGCATATTTGCAGACCAAATTTGCATATCTGAGATGTCTCAGGAAACCTCAAGCTATGACTTTAGGATACAACAATTTTGTAGCCCTTAGCATCTGGCAGAGAAAGACATAAATCTTCTGGTCAGTCCCTGGGGAGCAACGTGGTAAAGATAACAAAGCACATAGGAAAGAAAACACCATGATCAAAAACTAGCAAAACAACAGAGAGCAGGTACAGAGACAAAGGCCTACAAGACTTTAGACATTGGAAGAGACTGGGCCATCTGCAAACTCTAGATAGGAGCATGGTAAGGCATTGGTTGAAATGGGAGAAGGACCCTGGCTGAGAAGGAATGAGGCCTGGGGCTGGGTGGGGCATGGTGATGGTGGTGGTAGGGAACGGGCCATTCACATACCCAGTGCCAAGGAGACGTGGTCACACATCCCCAGAAGTTGTCCAAAAGAGACAGGCCCATCCAGAGGAATGCCCAGCTCCCACATGCTACAGAAAAGGCCACATCATCAATCCAGACAGTGGCTGGATCCAGAGCTCAGTCAGCCATTGGCATCCACATGGCTGTTCCAGTTATTTAACTATTGAAATACTTCTAAACTTAATGATAAAAAATCCACTGCTCTAAGATGCCTGAAATCTCTCCAGTGAATTCCATTCCTTCCCTGGAACCCTAGGACTTCCCAGTATCCTAGCATATAAGGGGTGATGCCTTGTTCAGCTAGGGACTATAAGACCTATAAGTGTAGCAGAGGTTTAATGTTTTTAATATCCTCCGAGAATTCCTCTGAACCTACTGTTGCCACATTCTGCCCCTCATCTTGTTCCACGTCCACCACCCTCTACCCATTCCAAGCATGTAAATTAGGGAGAAGAAGGAAGGGGCCCACTTCATACCGTTTTGTTGCCTGATGAACAGATTCCTCATTGTGGGATGCCACCATGAGGTGGCACATGGAACCACGGTGGGAAACATGGGTCAACATCAGCTCCAAACAGCGTCTGTAACTGAAGACAGATGGTCCAGTTATGGTACCAGGTGAGTGATAGTCAGGCCTCAGTGACTAGGCATTTCTGTCCTTGGGACATGGAGTTCCTAGGGACAAGAACTCTGGAGTCATAAAATACCCCACTTCCACCTGGACCAGTTGCAAGGGACATCACTTCTTTGAGCTTTTTCCCTCTTTTGTAACAATGCAAGTTCACCTAAAAGTGATGCTCAGAGGATGGAATGAGATGAAGGTATACAAAAAGCCTTTGGCCCAATGGCATTCTCACAAATAAGGGCCACATCACACACACGACATGACATTTTCTTGAGGTCATTCACTGCAACATTGTCTACAGAACATGATTAACAACAACCCAAATGTCCTTAAGTAGGGGACTGGCTTGATGAATGGTGGTACACAGAGTACAGTGGAGTGCCATGCAGCTGTATAAAGAACAAGGACACTCTTGGTACTGACCTGGGAAGGTACAAAGACTGGAAAATGCTTTCTGAACTGCTATAGGCCAGGTGCCACCCTATGACCTTCACCGCTATAGTAGTTATTTTCCACTGCCTTCCAGATCTGTTCTTTGCCCTTCTCTGCCCCTTAGGAAGCTGACTTTTTACATCCTGCAACACCCAGTCATGGGCAGATTAGAAGGTGGGAGGGAAGAGAGCTCGGGCATTTTGTCCTTTAGCCCCCCTCCCTGGCCCACCCTATCTGTCCACACCTCCTCCAGTGTGGCCCTTCTTCCTCACCTATAATAAGGTTGTAACCACTTCCCACTTTTGTGGGTTTCTGAGTGCCTCAACACTCCCTATGGATTATTTGGACCTTACCCATGTTCCATTAATTTTTTAATATTATTTTTTAGTGATTTTATTTATTTATTTTTCCAGAGAAGGAAAGGGAGGGAGAAAGAGAGGGAAACACCCTTTGGCTGTCTCTCATGGCCCCAGCTGAGGACCTGGCCTGCAACCCAAGCATACATCTTGACAGGGAATCAAACCTGCGACCCTTTTGATTCACATGCTAGTCCTGAAATCCACCATCCAGGGCACTCCATTAATTTAGTCCCTTTACTATAAATCTCCTTTATCTTGCCTGACACACATATGTTCACTCACCTCACTCTCAAATCAACTCTGTGAGGCAGATGTTCTGGTTATCTTCATTTTACATAAGCAGAGTTGAAGCTGAAAGAGGTTAAGTCTCTTGTCCCCAGGTCACACAGCTAGAAATGGCTGGGCTGGGATTTGAGCTCAGACTATCTGATGCTCCAAAGCTTGTGCTCATCACTAGACTATTTTGCCTTTAAGAGAGGCAGTTGAGTAGAAAAGCAAAGAGCAATATGTAGACATGTGACTTTTGCAGATACAAAAATCTTTGTGTTTGCCTCTGTATGCATAAAGGAATTTAAGAAACACCTGTAAGAAACTAACAAAAGGGATTACCTGTGGGGGCCAGGGAGACTCCATAATTAGATGGGGATTTTGGTCAAAATGAGATATGTTGGTGTATTAATTTTCATATCATTTTAATTTTTGCATCATGTGAATTCATTATTCACTCAAAATATATATTAAAACATGAGTGGTACCATGCCATGGAGGATGTGCAGAACCTGGAACCCTCATACAATGCTGGTATGAATGTAAAATAGTGCGAGACCGTGGAATACCATCTGGCAATTCCTCCAAAGTTTAAATGTGGAGTTATCATGTGACACAGCAATCTCACTCCCAGATAACTGAACTTTCAGTTAAAGAATGGGTGATGAGGTATTCTAGTTTTTGCTAGGGAGGTCAGGGAAGGCCCCCTGCGAAAGCACCAAATACACAAAGACCTAAGGAGGTAAGGGATTGAGCCATGAAGCTGTCTGGAGGAAGAACGTTCTAGGCAGTGGGACAGGAAGTACAAAAGGCCCTGGGGATCATCAAGCAGTGCAGAGAGTGAGGGGAAAAGTGGAAGGAAAAGTTAGAGAGATGGCGGTGACCAGACTGCATGGGGCCTTGTGGGCTGCTGTAAGGATTTGGGGTTTACTGAGGGTGCAATGGGATCCATGAAAAGATTTTTAAAAAATAATATGGGTTTTTAAAAAACATTTTATTTTTATTGATTGTGCTGTCACAGTTGTTCCCACATTTTTTGCCATTCCCTGTCCATGGAAGGATTTTGAACTGAGGAGGGACGTGATTTGACTTGAGTATAAACAGGACTCCCTCCAGCTGCGTGTGGGGAAGAGACAGGGAATGGGGGTCAAAGGGGTGAGAAAGGAGCCCAAGGAGAAGGCTACTATTCAGGTGGGATGCAGGGGTGTGCTGGACCAAGAAGAGGGAGTAATGTGTAGACACATACAGGATGCTCAGTATCTTGTGTTGTGAGCTCTAAAGGTTAGATGCTATTATTACTTGTCACAGAGCTTGGCCTGGCCCACTCCTACCTCTGACTGGCAGCCTCATAGTCAGGCTGAGTGGGATCTTTGGTTCCTTGGAGCCGGGCCATCTCTCTCTCCATGTCCAAATACGCCCCTCGTACCAACTTCACTCCGAAGGCCAGGCCAGCCCTGTCTGCAGCTTCAGCATCCCGCCTCAGTCGCTCGTGTGTGTCCTGGCAAAGTACACAGGCTGCTTAAGGTCAGGATGCTGAAATTCCAGCCTGAATAGCCCAGGAATGTACCACACACCTTCAGATAAGCCTGGTAAGTGTTCCACACCCAGGGCCCACCATCCCTGGAGCTGTTCCAGCGCAAGGCCAGGGCGGCCACCAGCAGAGAAAGAGCAGGGTTCAGCGAGGTGTACTCAGCATCCACTAGGAGCCTCACGTGTTGGGCCTGGGCATGCTGAGGGCGAGAGAGACTGTGGTCAGAGCACCAGAGGTGTCTAGCAGGTACAGTGGAGCTAGGCCACAACAGGAGGCATTACCTGTACCACCCTTTGCAAGCGGCTCAAAGAAGCCTGGAGATGACTGTTTTGCTCAGTGCTGAGGCAGGAGACCTGGAGGTCCTAGGGGAGGGCAGCCAGGAAGGTGAGAGTAGCTCAGGACTTCCTTATAGGGCCTAAGTCTCCTCTCCCACACCACAGGAAGGGGAAAAAATTAGAAATTGTTAGGAATCTAAAAAGTTGCTATTTCACATATATATGCAATTTATTGAAGTGTAATACGATGGTTAAGACCCCAGAAACTGACTTGAATCCTGGTTCTACCACATACTTTGTGGCCTTGAGCAAGTCATGTAACCTCTCTGGGCCTCAGTTTTCTCCTCTGTAAAATGGAAATGATAACAGTAGCTTCCTCATGGAGTTACATGGATAAAAATGGGTTAACATGTGAGATGTGCCTAGACATAACAATGACAGGACAGTGCCAGAAAATAATTAGCACTCAATACATGTTGTCATTATTATAGTAATAGGTAACTGCATATACTATTGTGTTTATTTACTTTCCATAATGATCCTAGTAGACAGGTGTCATTCCAAGCTCCATTTTCCAGTGAGGAAACTGAAACTTAGACAGAGAAGTAACTTGGAGTTGGCCTATAGAAAATGCTTAGAGCAGTAGCTAGCTCATAATAAATGCCATGTTTTCCTCCTATTAGTCTCTTAGGACCTCAATTTCCTCAACAAATACCAAGGCCTCATTGTATCCTTCTAGGCTCCACCCTATCTGGCCCCTCTGTTCTCACTGCCTTCCACTGTCCATCTTGCTCTCTGCCCTCCAACCACACTGGTCTCCCTGCTATTAAACATGCCAGGTACCTTCCAACCTCAGAGCCTTTGCTCTGGCTGTCCCTTCTACCTGGCACACTTTTCCCGCAGAGGTCCACTTACCTCTCCTCCAGATCTTTGTTCCAATATCCTCTACTTAATGAGGTTCTCCCTGGTTTAAATCCTCAACTCCCTGTCTGGGGCTTTCCTTGCCCCTTCCTCAGCCTTTTTCACCTACAATATTTATTTATACCTAACTTGTTACATATTGGCTTTGGTTTTCATTTTTAAGTGTCTCTTACGCCCTCCCTGACAGGAAATGAGTGCCTTGATGGCAGGGAGTTTGTTTATCTTGGTCATTGCTCCTCCACCCCTAGCACAGCACCTGGAACATGATAGATGGCCAATGATAACTACCTCTAACTCAGCTCTACCGCATTGCTTGGGGTGGTGGAGACTTGGAGGCTCCCAGGGTATCCATCCCAGGAAAGATAAACCACACCACTAGAAGCAGCAATTGTACACAATGGAATTCTATTCACAAAGACACTTGGATGGAACTTAAAGTCTGAGTGCTTAGGAGAAAAAGTGTGTAACAGATCAAGATAGATAACATAACACTATTTGCATACATCTTAAAATGTATCTCCCAGATTAATGGAGCAGGACACAAGGGAGCTTTTGCAACTATAGAAACATTCTATAACTTGATAAGGATTTGAATTGCTCAGTTTCATGCATTTGTACAAGCTTGTCAAGGGGAACATTTATGGCCCTGGCTGGTGTGGCTGAGTTGGTTGGAGCATTGTCCCATGAACCAAAAAGTTGTGGGTTCTCTCTCCAGTCAGAGCACATGCCTAGGTTGCAGGTCTGAGCCCTGAATGGGGAGCCCCAGTTGGGGAATATGGGAGGCAACCAATTAGTGTTTCTCTCTCTCTCTCTTCCCTTTCCTCTCTTTAAAAGCAGTGAAAAAATGTCCTTGGGTGAGGATACAAAAAAAATTTTTTAAGCATGCATTTACAATTTGTACATTATTCATTATATGAAAATTTTACCTGAAAAGAAATAAAGCACTATAAATAATTATTGAGCTCTAATTAGTGACATACTTTCTGAAGCATTTGGAGGGAAGTGTGCTGATGTGAGCAACTTACTTTGAAGTTCATAAAAAAATAAGATGGATTGATAGATGGACAGAGCAATGGAGAGAGGGACAGATGGTTTAAAGCAAGTATAGTTAAATATTAACAATGGCAGGTATATGAGTGTTCATCGTAAGATTCTTTAAACTTTTATATATGTTTGAAAATTTTCATAATGAAATGTTGGAAAAACATGGCTTCAAACAGTATATACTTGGCAAAACAAAATCACAATAATAAAGATATACACTATACAGGACAGAGTGGGTGCCAATGGCAGGCAGGGTAGAAATAGGACATGAAAAGAAAAAAGAATGAAGAAGTGGATGTTTGGATGGGTGAATGAATGATTAAACCAAATCCCATTGGTCTAATCACAACTTCCAGCATATACTAGCATAGTTAAGTAGATTGATAAAATGTTCATATACTTATTTCTATTTGATAAAAAGCTGCTGTCTCAAACACTCCTGAGAGCTTTGAGCCCCCAGGCCCCTCCCCTAGAACCCCCAGATGACCCATATTCCATCCATTCCAACTACAGCCACATTTATTCTGATTGTTCTGAGCCTGGAAAGTAGTGGTAGTTAAATAGTTTGAACAAACTACTTGAAGGTGCCTGCTACATACAAGTCCAGGGGATTCTGCTCCCTCAACATTCCCCACCAACTATTCATTTCTTCCCCAGACTGAGATTCTTACCCGCCCAGAGTCCATGGCTTCTGCCAGCCTCTCAGGGCTCAGCTCCAAGGAAGCTCCTGGCCTTCCGATACATGAAGTTAGCACCTTCTGGAACAGGGTGGTGGATGGGGTGGTGAGGTGGACATGGTAGGCAGCCAGCCACACCTTCCTCCCACATCCTGGGTCTCTTACACAGAGCCAAGTGCTGATCAACGCTGTCAACTTCAGCTGCATGAGGATGTTCCCAGTTGGGGCAGAGGTCTTCAAGAGGCTTCGTGACAGCTCCACACACCGCAGCATAGCCCTGAGGTTCCCCTCATACCAGGACTCACTGCCCAGCCAGCAGGCATCAGGTCCTAGAGCCTACTAACCCCCCTTCCCTGGGCCCTGGGCCCTGGTTCATCTGGTCTTCCTTTTAAATTTTATTTTTTCCCCTTTTTTAATTTTTAAAATTTTATTTTTAATATAACTTCCCATGAGGGACAAGCCAGGGACTAGGCATGTATGGACTGTGATGGCCCATGAGGTGGTTGTGCTTACTCACCCAGTCTTGACAGTTGAGTCTGGCTCCTCCTCTGTGGGCACTGCCAGCAGGGGCCGGAGGCTTAGGGTCTGCAGCTGTTGCACACAACCCCTCACCTCTTCTGCTGTCTCACCTGCCACAAACTGCCCATAGATAGAAGCTCGGAGAAGAGCTCCGGAGAGCCGGGAGCCCAGGAGTCGCTGAGACCAGGCCTGGAGCTGTGGTAACAAGGAGCGAGGGCTCAGAGAAAGACCTTGTGGAGCCCTAAAGCCAGTCCCCAAGGTCATTGCTCACCGCTAGGCCATGAGTGACCAGAGGGGGCCAGGCACACAGTCGCAGCACCAGCAATGCCCGCATCAGTTCTCCTGTGCCCTTGAGGTGGAAGGCCCCACCATCAAAACTCAGGGGCTGCCAGCCCCTAGTAGGGCTGCCAGCCTGGGAATAGAGCACTTGACAGGTCCGGAGCATCATGAATCCCTCACCACTTTCACACTAGATAAATGGGCTTTGGAGGCTGCAGTCTACCAGACAGGGGCAGTGACTGATTAACCAGACGTAGGCAGTGAAAGGCAAATCTTTAGGATCACAGGCTTCTTGGGAAGCAGTTAACAATTAACTAAAAGGGACAGAGTTCAGAATAACTTGGACAGGAAGACCCCGAATAACAGTTCTCTATACCCTCAGTATGATAGCTCACAATTATTCAGTGTCCACATTTGCTACTAGGTGCTAGTGAGAGCTTGGCTTTGGGAGCAAGGATCTTTTGGTTCAAAGCAGTTTGGCTTTGTGATCTTAGGAAAGTTTCTTGACCTCTCGTTGAAATTGCTTCATCTTACAATCAGAAAGAGTACAGTATTGAATAAATTTGAAAATGCATATAACCTGTAACCCATCCATTTCATGTTAAGTATATATCCTAGAGAACTTGAACATGGAAATCAGGAAATATGTACAGAAAGGAACGTTCATAGCAGCACTGTTTTCAGTAGGTCCAACTGGGAATCACCCAACTTTCCATCAACTGCAGAAAGGATACATACATTGTGGTATATTTACATAATGTAATACTATACAGCAATAAAAGAACAAACTACTGATACACACAACCACATGGATAAATCTCACACACATAATGTTAAGTGAAAGAAGCCAGACACCAAAGAGCACATGTTGTATTATTCCATTCAATAAACTTGAAAGCAGTCCTGGCTGGTGTAGCTTGGTGGATTCAGTGCCAACCTATGAATCAAAAGGTCACCAGTTTGATTCCCGGTCAGGGCACATGCCTGGATTGCAGGCCAGGTCCCTGGTTGGGGGCATATGAGAGGCAACCCATCAATGTATCTCTCTCACATTGACATTTCTCTCCCTTTCTTTCGTCCTCCCTTCCCCTCTCTAAAAAGTAAATAAATAAAATATTTTTAAAAAACTTGAGAGCAGGGAAAATGAAATGAAGCAAATGTATTGGGGATATGTACATGGGTGGTTCAATTATAAAAAAAAGACAAGCAAGAAAATGATTACCTTGGAAGGTGGGAGGAGTTGTCACTAGGTAGGTGCTCATGGGGGCTTCTATGTCCTTTATTCTATTATTTGAAGATTTTATTTATTTATTTATTTATTTATTTATTTATTTAGAGGCGAAAGGAGGGAGAAAGAGAGGGAGAGAAACACAGATGTGAGATGGATTCGTTGCCTCTCGCACATGCCCCAACTGGGAACCAGGCTTGCAACCTAGGCATGTATCCTGACAGGGAATCAAATTGGTAACCATTGACTTTGTGGTACGACACCCAACCCACTGAGCTACATCAGATGGGGTTGTCCTTGATTCTTAAGGTGGTGATGATTCACAATTGTCTATATAGTATTTTTTAAAGCCATACATTTATATTTTGTACTCCTGACTATAAAATACATTTAACAATAAAAAGTAAAAAATCATAGGTAGGGAGTGGGAATAAAAATTATCGGTTTCACAGGGTTGTAATGAGGAATCAGTGAGTTCATGGACACACAGTGGTACACAATATGAACTTAGTAAGTACTGGCTGTGATTAGTGCATGTTGTGTATGCATAATCTCATTGGTGCTATGTCCTGGTGAGGTATATACTATTAATCACCCTTGCATCTAGGGATCCAAAAAACCACCTCAGGTTCAGTAATTCACTGGAGGGACTTGCAGAATTCAGAGTTTTTTACTCACAGTTATGGTTTATTATACTGAATGGATACAGATTGAAGATATCAAAGGGAAGAGGAGCATAGAGTCCAAGCGATGCCAGGTGCAAGTCTAGTTGACCTTTCCCAGTAGAATCAAGTGAATAGCACCCAGTTCTCCCAGCAACAATGTGTGACAAGATATAAAAAGTACTGCAGCCAGTGATGCTAACATGAGCTTTGGTGTCTGGGCTTTTTATTAGAGGTCAGTTACATTGGCAAGGCTATGTTCACATGACTGAACTTAGTCTGCAACCCCTCCAGAGTGCACACTAATACCGTACAGACCAAGGCCACCAGGTAAATCAAAATGCTCTTATTGAGCAGGCCATTTCAAGGGCTTAGAGGTTATCCCCCAAGAGCTGGAAAAAATTAACCTGCCATTCACAGATGTTATAAACAGAGACCCAGAGAGGTAGAGATATTTTCCTGAAATCATGCAACCAGTTGGTGGCCAAGTGTGGGTTCAATGATCTTGTTCTCTAGACCCCAGGCCTGAAAATTTTAATCATTCCTTTCTACAGTTTTTTCTTTAGTACCCAATTCACAGACCTGAATGATAAGACTCAGATTATAAATCCAGCAAAGCCTGAACTAAAAGAATTCAAACTTTTAAAAAAATCATCACAGTTCATATTTTAAATAAAACAATACAAAAGGAGGCAAAGTGAAAAACGTGGTTTTTTTCCTACTCCTAAATTTAAATCCTTCAATTTCCTTCCTTTAAGATAGTGAGGTATCCTTGCAGAGATAGTCTGTGCACAGAAATGAACCTATACATATCACTTATTTATTATATACGTAGGAAATATGGGGGGGGCGTGGTGGAGGGTAAATGCAGACAACTGTACTTGAACAACAATAAAATAATTTTAAAAAAGAAAATATTACTCATCCTTTTGCACATTAATTTTTTTACTTAACAATGCTTTTAAAGATAACTCCAGTCTTATAACTTATATTTCTGTAACAAATTTGAAAAATTCTTTAGTATTTCTTCTTTTAATCATTGATAGAATTTACCAGTAAAACCATTTGAACCTGGAGTTTTATTTGTGAGGAGGTATTTAATCATGAATTCAATATCTTTTTTAAAATTATATTTTATTGATTATGCTGTTACAGTTATCCTGATTTTCCCCCTTTGCCCTCCTAAGCCCAGCACCCCTGACTACCTCAGGCAATCCCCACAGCATTGTCCGTGTCCATGGGTCATATGTATAAGTTCTTTGGTTTCTCTATTTCTTATACTGTACTGTATATCCCCATGGCTATTCTGTAACTACCTGTGTATACTTCCTAATCCCCTCACTTTTTAAAAAGATTTTATTTATTTATTTTTAGAGAGAGAGAGAAACATCAATGTGCAGTTGCTGGGGGTCATGGCCTGCAACCCAGGAATGTACCCTGACTGGGAATCGAACCTGCGACACTTTGGTTCGCAGCCCACGCTCAATCCACTGAGCTACGCCAGCCAGGGCTCCCCTCACCTTTTTACCTATTCTGTCCTACCCCCCTCTGACCTGGCAACCATCAAAATGTTCTCTGTACCTTTGATTGTCTCTCTGTTCTTCTCATTGTTTTGTTTGCTTTTTAGATTCAATTGTTGATACATATGTATTTTTTGCCATTTTATTTTTCATACTTTTGATATTTTTCTTAAATAAGTCCCTTCACATTTCATATAATAATCATTTGGTGATGATGAACTCCTTTAGCTTTACCTTGTGTAGAAAGCACTTTATCTGTCCTTCAATTCTAAATGATAACTTTGCTAGATAGAGTAATCTAGGTTGTAGGTCCTTGCTTTTCATCACTTTGAATACTTGCCAGTCCCTTCTTGCCTGCAAAGTTTGTTCTAAGAAATCAGCTGGAAGCCTTAAGGGAACTACTTTGTAACTGTCTGCTTTTCTGTTGCTGCTTTTAAGATTCTCTCTTTATCTTTAACCCTTGGAATTTTAATTATGATGTGACTTGATGTGGTCTTCTTTGGGTTCACCTTATTTGGGACTTTCTGTGCTTCCTGGGTTTGCATGTCTATTTCCTTCACCAAATTAGGGATTTTTTTCATTATTTTAAAATAAATTTTCAATTTCTTGCTCTTCCTTTTCTCCTGGCATCCCAATGATTCAGATTTTGGCATGTTTGGAAATGTCCCAGAGGTGCCTTATATTATCCTCATTTTTTTAAATTATTTTTTTAAGTTTCAATGCATTTTATTTTTAGACAACCTAATGATACATTTTTCTTTTTTTCCTTTTTTACTTTTTTTAACATTTTAAAATTGTCTTTCAAGTACAGTTCTCTGCCTTTTCTCCCCCACCCCTTCCCACCACCCCAGCCCTTCCTACCTCCCTCCTCTGTTTCTACCCTCACCTTGTTATTATCCATATGTCCTTTATAATTGTTCCTGTAAACCCCTCATCCCTTTCCCCTATAATCCCCTCCCCTTTCCCCTCTGGTCACTCTCAACCTGTTCTCAATTTTAGTGTCTTTGGTTATATTTTGCCTGCTTGTTAATTTTGTTGATTAGATTCCTGTTAAAGACAAGATCATATGGTACTTCTCTTTCACTGCCTGGCTTATTTCACTTAGCATGATGCTCTCCGGTTCCATCCATGCTGTCGAAAAGGGTAGGAACTCCTTCTTTCTTTCTTCTGCACAGAATTCCATTGTGGAAATGTACCATAGTTTTTTGATCCATTCGTTTACTGATGGGCACCTAGGTTGCTTCCAGCACTCGGCTATTGTAAATTGTGCTGCTATGAACATTGGGGGTGCAAAGGTTCTTTTGGATTGGTGTTTCAGAGTACTAAGGATATAATCCTAGCAGTGGAATTGCTGGGTCAAAAAGCAGATCCATTTTTAGTTTTTTGAGGAAATCCCATATTGTTTTCCATAGTGGTTGTACCAGTCTGCAGTCCCACCAGCAGTGCACTAGGGTTCCCTTTTCTTCACAACCTCTCCAACACTTGTTCTTTGTTGCTTGTTTATGATGGCCATTCTGACTGGTGTTAGGTGGTAATTCACTATGGTTTTAATTTGCATCTTTCTGATACTAGGGATACTGAGCATCTTTTCATATGTCCCTGGACCCTCTGTATGTCCTCCTTGGAGAAGTGTCTGTTCAAGTCCTTTGCCCATGTTTTAATTGGGTTGCTTGTCTTAGAGTGGAGTTGTGTGAGTTCTTTATATATTTTGGAGATCAAATCCTTGTCTGAGGTATCATTGGCAAATATATTTTCTCATACAGTTGGTTCTCTTTTCATTTTACTGCTGTTTTCTTTAGCCGTGCAGAAGCTTTTTATTTTGATGAGATCCCATTTGTTTATTCTTTCCTTTATGTCCCATGCTCTAGGGGACATATCAGTGAAAATATTGCTCCTTGGAATATCTGAGATTTTCCTGCATATGTTCTCCTCTAGGACTTCAATGGTGTCACAACTTATATTTAAATCTTTTATCAACCTTAAATTTATTTTTGTGTATGGTGTAAGTTGGTGCTCAAGTTTCATTTTTTTTGCATGTAGCTGTCCAGCTCTTCCAACACCATTTGTTGAAGAGGCTGTTTTTACTCCATTTTATGCTTCTTCTCCTTTTGCCAAATATTAATTGACTATAGAGACTTGGGTTTCTTTCTGGGCTCTCTATTCTGTTCCATTGGTCTATGTGTCTGTTTTTATGTCAGTACCAGGCTGTTTTGTTTACAGTGGCCTTGTAATATAGTTTGTTATCTGGTATTGTGATCCCTCCTACTTTACTCTTCTTTCTCAAAATTGCTGCAGCTATTCGTGGTTGTTTATGGTTCCCTATAAATTTTTGAAGTGTTTGTTCTATATCTGTGAAACATGCCATTGGTACTTTAATAAGTATTGCATTCAATCTACAAATTGCTTTGGGTAGTATGGACATTTTGATGATGTTAATTCTTCTGATCAATGAACATGGTATATGTTTCCATTTGTCTCTTCCTTAATTCCTTTCTTCAGTGTTGTGTAGTTTTCTGAGTACAGGTCTTTTACCTCCTTATTTAGATTTATTCCTAGGTATTTTATTTTTCTTGTTGCCATATCAAGTGGGATTTTTTTCCCAATTTCTTCTTCTAATGTTTCATTGTTGGTATACAAAAAATGCCTTTGATTTCTGAATATTAACTTTGTATCCCACTATTTTGCCAAATTCATCTATTAGGCTGAGCAGTTTTTTTTTTTTTGTGGAGTCTATAGTATTTTCTATGTACACAATAATGTCATCTACAAACAATGACAGTTTTGTTTCTTCTTTTTGAATTTGGATGCCTTTTATTTCTTTTTCTTGTCTGATTGCTGTGGCTAGGACTTCCAATACTATGTTGAATAGAAGTGGTGAAAGTGGATATCCTTGTCTTGTTCCTGATCATACTGGGAAAGATTTTAGTTTTTGCCCATTGAGTATGATGTTGGCTGTGGGCCTTTCATATATGGCCTTTATTATGTTGAGGAATGCTCCCTCTATTCCCACTTTTCTGAGTGTTTTTATCATAAATGGGTGCTGTACCTTATCAAATGCTTTTTCCACATCTATTGACATGATCATGTGATTTTTGTCCTTGTTTTTGTTTATGTGATGTATTGCATTTATTGATTTGTGAATATTGTACTATCCTTGCGTCTCTGGCTTGAACCGCACTTGGTCATGATGTATGATCTTTTTAATGTATTGCTAGATGTGGTTTACCAATATTTTGTTGAGGATTTTAGTGTCTATGTTCATCAGCGATATTGGCCTGAAGTTTTATTTTTTCTTTGTTGTGTCTTTATCTGATTTTGGGATTAGGATGATGCTGGCTTCATAAAAAGAGTTTGGGAGTCTTCCATCTTCGTGGATTTTTTGGAATAGTCTGTGAAGGATAGGGGTTAGCTTTTTCTTAAATACTTTGTAGAATTCTCCTGTGAAACCATCTGGTCCAGGGCTTTTGTGTGTTGGGAGTTTTTTTGATTACTGCTTCAATTTTGTCAGCTGTTACTGGTCTGTTCAGGCTTTCTGCTTCTTCTTCATTGAATTTCAGAAGATTATATTTTTCTAGAAATTTGTCCATTTCACCTAGGTTTTCAAATTTCTTGGCATATAGTTCTTCGTAGTAATTTCTTACAATTCTTTGTATTTCTGTGGTATCAGTTGTTATTTGTCCTTTTTTCATTTCTGATTGTGTTTCTTTGGATCTTCTCTCTCTTTTTTTTGATGAATCTGCTTAAAGGCTTGCCAATTTTGTTTATCTTTTCAAAGAACCAGCTCCTGGATTTATTGATCCTTAGAATTGTGCTTTTAGTCTCTGTGTCATTTAATTCTGCTCTGATCTTGGTTATTTCCTTCCTTCTACTTGCTCTGGGCTGTCTTTGTTGCTGTTTTTTGAGTTCTCGTAGATGTAGGGTTAGGTTGTTTGTTTGAAATATTTCTTTCTTTCTTTTTTTTTTAGGTATGCCTGTATTGCTATGAACTTCGCTCTCAGGACTGCCTTCACTGTGCCCCATAAGTTTTGGGTTGTTATGAGTTCATTTTCATTTGTTTCCAGAAACTTTTTGATTTATTCCTTGATCTCATTCTTGACCCATTCATTGTTTAATAGCATGCTATTCAATCTCCATGAATTTAAGTGGTTTTTCTGTTGTTGTTGTTTGTTTTTTTAGTTTTCCCTT
Source organism: Phyllostomus hastatus (assembly GCF_019186645.2). NCBI lineage: Eukaryota > Metazoa > Chordata > Mammalia > Chiroptera > Phyllostomidae > Phyllostomus > Phyllostomus hastatus. The sequence goes on from NW_025333897.1 coordinate 6,444,530, forward strand.
GAGGTTGGTTTCTAGTTTCAGTCCCTTGTGGTCAGAGAAAATGCTTGATATGATTTCAATTTCCTTGAATTTGTTGAGGCTTGTTTTGTGTCCTATCATGTGGTCTATCTTTGAAAATGTTCCATGTGCATTTGAAAAGAATGTGTATTTTGCTTCTTTGGGATGAAAGGCTCTTTATATACCAGTTAAGTTCATTTGGTCTAGGACATTGTTCAATGCTGCAATATCTTTGTTGATATTTTTTTGGAAGATCTATCCATTTTTGGCAGTGTGGTGTTGAAATTACCTACTATAATTATGTTGCTGTCAATATCTTTCTTGAAGTCCTCCAAGATTTTCTTTATGTACTTGGGTGCTCTTATGTTGGGTGCATATATATTTACAATGTTTATATCTTCCTGATGGATTTTTACCTTGAGTATTATGAAGTGACCTTCTGGGTCTCTTTTTATGGACCTTTTTTGGAAGTCTACTTTGTATGAAATGAGTATTGCTACCTCGGATTTTTTTTTCTGTCCGTTTGCTTGGAAAATTTGTTTTCAGTCCTTCACTTTCAACCTGTGTATGTCTTTTGTCCTGTGGTGGGTCTCTTGTAGGCAGCATATGTGTGGGCCATGCTTTCTTATCCATTCAGCTATTCTTTGTCTTTTGGTTAGAGCATTAATCTATTTATGTTTAAGGTTATTATTGATAGGTATTTATTCATTGCCATTTCTTTGTACCTATGTTTCCCTCTCTCTCACTCTTTTCCTTCCTTTTCTTAAAGCAGTCCCTTTAGCATCTCTTGTAGAGCTGGTCTGGTGGAGGTGTGTTCTTTTAGACTACTTTTGTCTGGGAAGCTCTTTATTTGGCCTTCCATATTAATTGAGAGCCTTGCTGGGCAAAGTGACCTTGGTTGCAGGCCTCTGGTTCTCACTACTTGAAATATTTCTTGCCATTCAGTTCTGACTTGAAGCGTTTCCATTGAGAAGTCAGCTGCTGGCCTTATTTGGGCTCCCTTGTATGTTACTTCCTGTTTTTCCACTGCTGCCTTTAAGATTCTCTCTTTGTCTTGGAATTTTGCCATTTTAATTATGATGTGTCTTGAAGTGGGCCTCTTTAGGTTCCTCTTAATTGGGACTCTCTGTGTTTCCTGGATTTGTGTGACTTTTTCTCTCATCAAATTAGGGAAGTTTTCCATCATTACTTATTCAAACAGGTTTTCTACACCTTGCTCTTCTTCTCCTTGTGGTATCCCTATTATATGGGTATCGTTATATTTCATGTTGTCCTGCATTTCCCTTAACTCCTCCTCATTCTTTCTGAGTCTCTTTTCTTCTTGCTCTTTCTGGGTGTTTTTTTCTATCTTGTCCTCCAGCTTGCTATCCCCACAGCTCCAATCCTCTGCTTCATCTAGCCTGCTTTTGATTCCTTCTACTGTGTTCTTCAGTTCAGAAATGGTATTCTTCATTTCCTCTTGGCTCTTGTTGATAGTTTCTATTTCTTTTTTCATGTTGATATAGTTTGCAGTGAGTTCATTGTAGTTTCCCTGTAGTTTTTGGTAATTCTCTGTGAGCTCATTGAGCTTCCTGATAACCACTGCTTTGAACTCAATATCTGATAGTTGACTTGCCTCTATTTCATTTAGCATTCTTTCTGAGGCTTCCTCCTTTCCTTTCATTTGGGGATTGTTTCTTTGTCTTCCCATTGTTTGTGAGACTCTTCTTGTTAGTCTCTGCTTCTTAAATTAATCTTTTCTGACTCCCTGGGTTTCTGATGTGAACTTCTATGGTAGAAGACCTGTGGGATTCAGTGATGCAATCTCCTTGATCTCCTGAGCTCACTGGTCTTGAGCTGTCATTTATGTTGGCTCTTTGTATGTCTTTGGGTTTTGATTGTTGTTGGGTTTTTCTTTGGTGGATCCTTCCCTCTAGCTGTTTAACTGAGGGTTACTCCATCCACCACATCTTGTATTATGTTGTACCGGTGTGGACAGATTGTGTTGAAGCTGATTCTTCTGTATGTACAAGGTTTTGAAGCTTCTCTCTCGCTCTTGTTCAGTTGTTTGTCCTGGGTAATTTCTCCATCATTTAGTTGTATTTTCAGATGGGTCCTGGATTGAGGTTAGTGTGACTTCCACTCCCTCCTTCACCTTCTTCTGTTGTTATTTGTTGGTGGTTCTTTTGTTGGTGGGTTTCCTCTTCCAGCAGGTATACTGGTGTTTATAGCTCCCACTGTCTGATTTTCAATGTCCTCTACAATTTTTGGTCTCTAATTTTCATGCTGGGATACTGTTGGCTATTCACTCTGTTCCTCAGAAGATCCGCTAGGTGTTTCACCCATGCACAGGGTAAAGTGGACTCTGCTCCCACGTATCTCACCACCACCTTCCAATTATCCATTTTTCTTAAAAACAATGTCTCTACTCCATGTAAATCAAGGTCAAAATAAACGAAGAACTCAAGATAACTCCAGTCCCATTTGTCATAGTCCTGGTGTGTGGATGAAAAACAGCACCCAGTTATGATGACAGGTGATAGGTCCAAATTGCCAAATTTGTTAACATTTTTCCATTTCTAAACCTTCCTTAAAGAAAATCATATATGGGGTCACACCATCTTCATGGTAGTCCAGCAGAGCAACCATGCCATCTGGATTCATGTTTTCACCAATAAAGAATTGGTAGTTTTTAAAATTATCAAAGATGTACTTGATTTGTTGATTTGTTCTGCAGCCCCTGTCATAAACAACTTTTTATTCTATCTGGTCTCTGTTCAAGTTTCCTTTTGATTGATTTCATGTAATCTTTGATGTACTTCTTGTAGGCCTTTTTTGTGAAGCTGGTTTCCTGTAAATGATGGTTCATGAAAATATCAACACCAGTGATTACCGTGCTTTTGGTTCCTTCACCCTCCAGGCCTTCAGCAGAGGCATTTCCACCAATAAGTGAGTCATCAATGTTAACCTCTGTCCTACCGACCATCTTTTCCTCTACCTCCAAACACAGACCATCTGTGACCTCTGGATCTTGTAGATATCAGAGAACATCTCACCATAACTGATGAGGTCCCAGTAGATGATCATGATGGTGCTGGAAGAAAACAACAGACTTACTGGCTGAACGACAGCCCAACTAGCAAGTGTAGTGCAGACCAAGTGGCACTCTAGGGGAAGGAGTAGTGGGAGGGGGGAGTGAATTATTTTTTTTAAGGTTTTATTTATTTATTTTTAGAGAGACGGGAAAGGAGGGAGAAAAAGGAGATAAACATCAATGTTCAGTTGCCTCTCCCATGTCCCCTACTGGGGACCTGGCCCACCACCCAGGCATGTGCCCTGACTGGAAATCAAACCAGAGACCCCTTGTTTTGCAGGCCAGTGCTCAATCCACTGAGCCACACCAGCCAGAGCTGAACTCTTTTTTCTTCTTGCTGTTTTGGTTGAATGCTTATTTCTTCCTCATGTTCCAGATAGTTGATGTGAATTCAGGCTTGATCCCCTCCACTGTTGACTCCCTGTAGATTTTTCTTTATTTCACTTAGTGTAACTTTCATTTCTTCCTGGGTCTTTTTTATTTTGTTGCCATACTCAGTGACTTATTTGAACATCCTGTCCATCAGTATTTTGAACTCTACATGTGATAGGTGAGTTATCTCTGTTTTTTTTTAGTTCTTTTTCCATTTTTTTTCCTGTTCTTTCATTTGGACCATATTTCTTTGACTCCTCAGTTTGGCACTGTAGGGTAAGTGGAAGCAGTCTGGCTTCCTCACCCTTGTGTCTGGGTAACTAAGGGAAATAGTGTTCCCATAGACTTGGAAGGGTCTGATAAATAGTGTTCTCATAGCCTTGAGACTGAGTCTGATAACCTGTTCTCATAATGTGAAGTGAACTCACATGTGCAGAATTATTCTGATATAGACTTTTCTGGCTTTTTGCCAGCCTTGTTTATTCTAGTATTTAAAAGTAGCTAGGGACTCCCTGCTGAGAGCCATGATGGGTGCCACGCTGGGGAACAAGAGCCACAACGTGTGCCACACAGAGACATACAGGGGGATGCATGGCTTCCACTGTGTGTGGCTTGTCCACCCCAGATAAAGGCATGCCACACTCCCAATGGCTCCGTGACTATTCTTCCATCAGTGCAAATACCATCAACTTCTCAGGCCTTGAACAGTAGCAACACAGGCAGCCTCCCTGTGTTTGTTTTTGTGTATTAGGTAGAGTTGCTTTGACTTCTTGTCTTAGTAGTGTGGCCTCTTATAGAAAAGATACCTGTAAATTATGTGGAGTGGAGCATTAGGTAATCACCAGGGTGGGGCAACCCACTTCACCACTTTGTGGCTTTGTGTGGGGGAAGGGCTCAGAGGGAGGACAGTGCCACTTCCTGGCTTCTGGAGGTTTGTCCTGCACTTGTCCTGTGCAACTGGCACCCTTCTAGCTATTGCTCTGGTGCTGAATCCAAGAGTGGGTGGGCCTGCATATATTTTAAGTTCTTGAGGGCCCTTTAAGTGGAGTGTCCTGACAATCTGGCAGTTTCTTCCCCTGTCCCAACCCCTACTGGTTTTTATAGCCATAAGTTATGGGGATTTATCTCCTTGGCACTGGAACCCTGGGCTGTGTGGTCTGGCCTGGGGCTGGCATCCCTTGCTCCCAAGGTATCCCTTCCCATTTTTATCCACCACACATGAATGTATGACTGCCCATTCAGCCTCTGCCTCTCTGTGCCATACTTCATCTCTGTGGCTCCCTGCCCCTTCTGCATCTCCCTCCGCCCCTACTATCCATCTGGATGAAAATGGCTTCTTTAAATCCTTGGTTGTCTGATTTCCATACAGCCCAATTTTCTGATGGTTCTGGGTGTTATTTGTTCTGAGGTCTGTTTTTAATTCTTTCCATGGCTGCATGAGGAGGCAAAGCATGTTTACCTATGCCTCTATCTTGACTGGAAGCCTGAAAATACACTTTTTTAAGAAAAAAATGAAACTATGAAATAGTTTGAAATAGAATGAATAGAATGAAAGTTGTTTGTTGTTTTTCAACACAGTGTCAAAGTCTGCTCATCATCATGTTGGAAAATCATAATTTAATGCCAGCTCAAGATACAATGTAATATTTTAATGATGTATAACACATAAAGAAATTTGCCCATACTACAAGTGTTCAGTTAGACAAATTTTCAGAAAGTGACAACATCATCTGTTGAAACTAGCACCCAAATCAAGAAACAACATTATTGGCCCTCTAGCAGCCTTGTATCCCATTGTAATCACTCTCTTTCTCTCCACACCAAAGATGGCCACTCTTGACTTCTACTACCACAAATTATTTTTGACCATTTTTAACTTTAAGCCAATGAAATCATAGGGAATGCTCTCTCTTGTGTCTGACTTCTTAGATTCAATATTATGTTTGTGACAGAAACAAACTTATAGATACAGAGAACAAACTGATAGTTGCCAGGTGGGAGGAGGATTGGGGAGCTGGGTGAAGAGATTAAGAAATATAAATTGGTAGTTACAGAATAGTCATGGGGATGTTAGGTACAGAATAGAGAAAAGAGTCCATAATATCATAATAACTATGTATTGTGTCAGGAGATGTCAGACTTATCAGGGGATCACTTTATAAGTTATATAAATGTCTAATCACTATGTTGTACTAATATAATGTTGAAACTACTATAATGTTGAATGTCATCTGTAATTGAAAAATAATAATGGGCATCTGCCTAGGTAAATAAACATAATTCACAAGTCCATTTTAATTAATTACTTTAATTTACTAAATTATTACTACATTGATGGACATTTGGGTTGTTTTCAGTTGTATGATGTTACAAATATTTCAGGGGTTAGCATGCTTCCATATATGTCTGCATACCTGTCTTACCTTAGTTTTAGCCACGGAAATTTAGGGAAGTCTAGGACAGGGTTACTATTTTATACACCCACAACAATGGCCTCTTTTGCTACATTATTGATAACACCACATATGAGCATCTTTTTTAAAAAAAGATTTTTAATTAATTAATTAATTTAAGATATTATTTATTTTTAGATAGACAGGGAGGAGGGAGAAAGAAAGAGAGAGAAATATTGATGTGTGGGAGAGACATTGACTGGTTGCTTCTCGCACACCTTCAACCAGGGACCTGGACCGCAACCCAGGCACGTGCCCTGACAGGAATCGAACCAGTGACCCTTTAGTTCATAGGCTGGTGCTGAATCCACTGAGCCACACCAGCCAGGGCTTATTCAACAATATGTATATAAATTAAGAGAAACTAGATTCTGGGCAGACAGAAGCAATAGACATCTGCTATATTGATTTAGACAGTCAAAGAGAAAGTAGGAAGTACAGAAAGAGATCCACTCACAGCCTGAAGTTCCCTTCAAACACATTGCTCAAATGGTTTATGTGGTAGAGCAACCCAGGACCTGTTATCAGCATATTTTGTTCCTTGGCCACAACAATTGGTTCTGGGATGGGCATGAGACCCAAGCTGGGAGGATGAAAGAGAGGCCCATAATTTTCCAGAAGTACTGGCATAAGAGGCACTTTGTCTGCTGAACTTGTGGAATACCAGCCTAGAACTGTAAATGGTCATTTTTGTCTACCAAATGAAGAGTCTACCTGAGAATGAAATCAACACAGAAAAAAACAGGGACAGGAGATACAGAGCAATTGACTCTTCATGGCTTTTTCAAACACTGGATCCAGCAGTACTTGAAGCTAACACTCCCCAGAGAATATCAGCTAGAAAAGCCAATAAATTCATCTTTCCTGAAAAACCAATGTGGAAACAAAATGTCTAAGGTTTCTTCTTAGAAAAGGAAAAATGCACAATTAGAAAAATTCTATTCTTAGGAATGGAATAATTTTTTAAAAGATTTTGTTTATTTATTAATTTTTAGAGAGGAGGGAGGGAGAAAGAGATAGAGAGAAACATCAATGTGTGGTTGTGGTTGCTTCTCATGTGCCCCTACTGGGGACCTGGGCCACAACCCAGGCATGTGCCCTGACAGGGAATTGAACCAGCAACCCTTTGGTTTGTAGGCCCACGCTCAATCCACTGAGCTACCAGCCAGGGAGGAAATTGAATCATTTTTTAAAATATTTTATTTATTTATTTTTAGAGAGGGGAAGGGATGGAAAAAGAGAGGGAGAGAAACATCAATGTGTGGTTGCCTCTCATACACCCCCTACTGGGGACCTGGCCTGCAACCCAGGCATGTGCCCTGAGTGGAAATCAAACCAGCAACCTTTTGGTTCACAGGCCAGTACTCATTCCACTGAGTCACAGCAGCCAGAGCAGAATGGAATCATTTTTTAATTAAATGGAAATTATTTGATTCAAGTGCAATGGTGTAAACTTATTTTAGGTCTGTAGTGATGAAAATAATATATGGACAAGCATTTGAACAAACAGTTTTGATTTATTATTATTATTATTACTACTATTATACTCATTATTATTCCTCACCTGAGGACATTTTCTCATTGCTTTTTAGAGGGAGACAGGAAGGGAGATAGTGAAACATTAATGCAAGAGAGAAGCATCAATTGGTTGCCTCCAGTATGCACCTGGACAGGAGACCAAACACACAACCTAGGTATGCACCTTGATCCAGAATCAAATCCGCAACTCTTCAGTTAAGGGATGATACTCCAACTCAGTGAACCAGCCTGGCCAGGACAGTTTTTGATGAGATTATTAATAAAGTAGGAGTGAAGACCCCCTACAGAAAGATTTTGTCCATCTCCCATGGAAATAGATCTCTCAGTTATCTTTTTCTGCTATTCAATATAAAGAATAAAATTTATGTTGCTGTGCTGCTTTACTATGGAGCCTGTTTATAAAGTCACCTTTACTGAGGTACCAAGGTATTGAGGTATGTACCACAAAATGCACTCATCTTAATTGCATAGTTTAATGATCTTTGACAAATCTATACACCCATGTAACTGCCACCACATTCATGATATGGAACATTTTATCACCCCCTCAAAAAACATTCCCCCATGGCCTTTTAGAGTCAATTCCCTTTTCATGGCTCCAGACAACCACTGATCTGCTCATCATAGATAACTTCACCTATTTTAGAATTTCTGTAAGTGAAATCACACAATATATATTCTTTTGTGTTTAGTCTATTTTCATCTATTTATGTTTACAAGTGTGTCATAGTTTATACATCATATTTTAGATAACTGGAAAATAATAAAACAAGTAGGATACAACAATAGTCCATAAATTCCACTTATTATTAGCTATTTCAGATGTAGTTAAACTCTAAATGAACTGTTTTTAATATATCTTTTCATATTTCTGAAAAAACATTAAAACCCTCATAATAACTTTTCATTATTAAAATGTCTTTTACAATTCATTGTGTCCCTTTGGAGTTTAATTTCTAAAGCTGACCCAAGGAGGAGCTTTGTTTATACTTTGACACCAGCTTGAATCCTTTTTTTGTCACTGACACACATATCTCCATGTCCTTTCCTGAAAAAGTCCAGTTCCTTTGTGTCTTTTAGAGCTCATTTAACAAGCTCATCCCAGACTAAAATGAAAAGGACCACTGAAACGCTATGTCCTGCAGGTGTAGGAAAAGAGTGTTGAGAATCCTGTTACACCAGATGTCCCCTCAGCTCAAAGGGTAGAGAATCCATTTCCACTGGGTCCACGTCTCCTGCCACCTGATTGTAGATTCCTTTTGGATTCTCATATTCATCCTCAGGCCAGCAGAGGCCACAGGGGCCCTGGCAAACAAAGGTGGAGTTAGAACCATAAAGAGATGCCCTGTGAGTCATCATTGCAGCTGTGGGGTATATATAATTACATTCACCTTCCCAGAGGAAAAAAAATTTACTATCAAATTATGGGGGTAAATCCCAACATATAAAAATGAGAGACTTCCAGCCAAGATGGAGGCATAGGTAGATACACTTTGCTTCCTTGCAAAACCAAAAGATAGACAACAAATTTAAAAACAAAAAAAATAACCACAACTGCCAGAAAACCAAACTGTATGGAAGTCCAACAACCAAGGAGTTAAAGAAGAAACATTTACCCAGAGAGGTGGAGGGGTGAAGAAGGGCAGCCAGGGCAGAGAATACTCACAGCAGGTTAGTGTCTGGAGGACTGGGTTAGTGAGGTGGCAGCTGGTGGATGGGGTGGTCCCACGTTTGTGTATGAATAAACCAGGAGGAACAACTGGGGAGCAAGACAGACTGTGCAACCCAGGGTTACAGTGCAGGGAAATAAAGCCTTAAAATCTCTGACTGTAAAAGCTATGGGGGTTGCGGCAGCAGGAGAAACTCCCAGTTTCACAGGAGGGTTCGATGGAGAGATCCACAGGGTCCTAGAATGTACACAAACCCACCCACCTAGGAATAAGCACCAGAAAAGCCCAACTTACTTGTGCGTAGCAGGGGAAGTGACTAAAAGCCAGCCAAGAGCCAAGCAAGTGGCATTGTTCCCTCTCAGACCCCTCCCACACATACAGCATCATAATGAAGCCAACATGGGTTGCCCCACCCTGACAAATACATAAGGCTTTGCCCCTTATAATGTAACAGCCATATCGAGACAAAAAAAAAATATGGCCCAAATGAAAGGACAGATCAAAGTTCCAAAAATAGAACTAAATGACGAAGAGATAGCCAACCTATTAGATGCATAGCTCAAAACACTGATAATCAGGATGCTCACAGAAATGGTTGAGTATGGTCACAAAATAGAGGAAGAAGTGAAGGCTATGCAAAGTGGAATAAGGAAAATGTAAAGGGGACCAACAGTGATGGGAAGGAAACTGGGACTCAAATCAATGATTTGGACTGGAAGGAAGAAATCAATATTCAACCAGAACAGAATGAAGAATCAAGAATTCAAGACAATCAGGAGAGGCTTAGGAACCTCAGGGACAACTTTAAACGTTCCAACATCTGAATCATAGGGGTGCCAGAAGGAGAAGAGGAAGAGCAAGAAATGGAAAACTTATTTGAAAACATAATGAAGGAAAACTTCCCCAATCTGGCAAAGTAGATAGACTTCCAGGAAGTCCAGGAAGCTCAGTGAGTCCCAAAGAAGTTGGGCAAGGAAGCACACACCAAGGAACATCCCAATTTTTACTCAATATTACCCAAGATTAAAGATAAGGAGAGAATCTTAAAAGCAGCAAGAAGAAAGGAGATAGTTACCTACAAAGGAGTTCCCAGAAGACTATCAGCTGATTTCTCAAAAGAAATCTTACAGGCAAGAAGGGGCTGGAAAGAAGTATTCAAAGTCATGAAAAGCAAGGACCTATATCCAAGATTACTCTATCTAGCAAAGCTATCATTTAGAATGGGAGGGCAGGTAAAGTGCTTCCCAGATAAGGTCAAGTTAAAGGAGTTCATCACCAAGCCCTTATTATATGAAATGTTAAAGGGACTCATCTAAGAAAAAGAAGATCAAAAATATGAACAGTAAAATGATAAACTCAAAACTATCAACATCTTAACTTACAAAAAAACCAAACAAAAACAAAGTAAACAACTAGAACAGGAACAGAATCACAGAAATGGAGATCACATGGAGGGTTGTCAGTGAGGAGGGGGAAGGAGGAGAATGGGGGAAAAGGTACAGGGAATGGGAAGCATAAATGGTAGGTACAAAATAGACAGGGCAAGGTTAAGAATAGCATGGGAAATGGAGAAGTCAAAGTAGTTATATGTATGATCCATGGATGTTAACTAATGTCGAGGGATGCTGGTGGAAGGGTGGAGTGCAAGGTGGAAGGGAATAAAGGAGAGGAAAAAGTGGGACAACTGTAATAGCACAATCAATAACACATATTTTAAGAAAGAAGGGAGTGATTATAATGAACTCTTATCACAAACCCTCATGTACCCATTACTTAGCTTCAATAATACCAACTCTCAGTCAATCTTGATTCATCTATATCTTTGTATTCTCATCCTCTATCCCTATTAACTGGATTATTTTTAAGCAAGCTCAAGAAATCTCATGAATTTCTGTCAGAAAAAGAATTTGAATGTCAGATATATGAAACTTTTAAAAGTCCATGATGTCAGCTATGGGAATTGTGGAATGTGAGTCATGAGTCTGTTATTCCTATGAATCACCAAAACATTTCCTTATCAAAAAAGAAAAGAAAAAAATCCATGTACGGTGGTCCTTACTGAGGATGTGTCTTGCATTAGGTTTGGGAGAAAATGGTTGTTTTGGCTCAGGAAATTTTACAGCAGATTTGCCATGAACCAAATATGGCCCTCAGCCTGTTTTTGTACTGTCCAAAACATGAGAATGGTTTTCCTTTTTTTTCATAGCAAGGTAAGTATCAAAAGAAGAATAATATTTATAATATATGAAATTCAAATGTCAGTGTTCACAAAAAAGGTTTATTGGAATTTAGCCACATTCATCTGCCTATGTATTGTCTATGGCTGCTTTTACACTACAATAACAAAGTTTAGTAGTTTTGAGGACAGTATATCCTGCAAAGCCCAAAATATCGAATATCTGGTTCTTTACAGAAAAAGTGTGCAGAATGTATCTGTGCTTTAGAGGGCACATGTGCTTCAGCACCACGGACAACATTGTATGCTCCTTATGTCCACCCTAATAGGGAGAATAGTGTCCCATCTGGCACAATGTTAGAGATGGAAATCTTTGGCCCAGAGGTGCCAGCATTAGCCAAGGCTACACCAAAAGTCAGATATTCTGCCCCACTTCCCTTACTGTGGGGCAGTTGATGGGGGTTAGTTGATGATCAAAGTACTTGTCTATTGTTTTTACCTATCCTGCTACTATGTTCATTAGACTCTGGGCTCTCTGACCCTCTCCCACTCTCAATACAGTGGATTGAGTGGGGCTGGTCCTTACTCCCTGATGCCATGAGTGGGCAGTAACCCAGACCTGTCTAATTAGCATATTCCATTCCCTGCCTCAGCAGTTTAGTGATGAGTATGTGACCTGAGCTAGATCAGTAAGTGTCAGCATTGGGACTTTGGAACTATTGGAAAAGAGGCATTCTCTTTCTTTGAAGGTTCCCAACTAATAGGATACAAACCTGGATTTTCTGGGGACATCTTTAAGGAGGAAATTCTTCATCCAGTTGTGTGGGCCCAAAGACAATTCTACACTTTGACTTTTCAATTGAATGAGCCAAAATATTTTCTCTGTGTAGTTGACATGGCTAACTTCTAACAAAATGCATACCTTTTTTTCTTCCACAGTAATCTAACTGTAGTGAGGCATACAGCTCCCAAACTAGGCTACATTTCTCAGCCTCCTTTGCAGTTAGATGTGGCCATGTGACCATGTTTTCACCAGGGAAATGAGTAGAATGTGTAATTTCTGGGCCTGAACCCATAAAGCAGGATTGTGTCTGCATTGCTCTCTTTTTACCCCTTCTAATGGTTGAAACCCCAGTGAAATGGCCCATCCACGCAAACTTGGACAATGTGCTAGGGGATAGCAGAGAACTGCAATGGAAAGAACTTGTATTCTGTAATAACCACCTGCATCAGGGCCACTCACCTCTGAATACTATGAGAGAAAAGTAAATAGACTGTCTTCTTTAGGTTACTGGTTTGTGGCCAGGCCTATAACAAACAACTGGTTTGTTATAGCAGCTAGCTTACCCTAACTAATATATGCAGTAAGATGTAGGTTTCTGGCACTGGCCAGGAAAGACTTCTGCAGATACAAATCTCCTCACCAACTGTACTTCATCATAGAGGGGTCCCCACGTTCCAGATGGGGTGTTCAGTCTTCCCACCTCATCATACAAGTGCCCAGGAAAGACCAAATTCTCCTCTTCAAGACCTGTGAAACCTGAGGTTGGAGTGGAAAGAAGGGATGATCAGGGCACCCAGTCCAGATATCAGGGGTGTCTATGAGTTGGGAAGTTCTGATGTAGTCGCACCTCACCTCTAGGACGAGATACCTCCTCCAGTGTTGATAGCAGCTGGGGGCTGAAATCCTTCATGGAATGGTAATATGGCTCCATATCTTTTGTGTTAACCTGTAAAAACCCCCACCCCCCAAAACAAGTAAAGTCTTTTTCATCTTTTGACTCCCTGGAAAGGTCAATGATTAACCTGAAGCTAATAGAATTTTAATCACTGTCAGTTCCTTGTCAATGAGACTGTCTGGAGTACCCTCACTCACCGTGGAGCTTCGGTTGTCCAGGTCTTCAGTCCACTGGCTTTCTTCATAGTCATTCCTGATTCGGTCCTCCTTTGAGCTTTCAGGATGGGGGTATGGAGGGCAGTTGGTTATTGATCCTCAGATACCCATTACCCCCAAACCTCAGAGCCTTTCTTACAGAAAAATATACCCACTTACTCTGCCTTTGTCTTCTCTGAGATGCCTGAGGGAAGTGGGAAAAAAGGGGTCAGAGACTCCCCCAAGCCCACTTGGCCCTGAGAGACCTTCAATATGAAGTGGCCACAGGGCTCCCCATCACCTGTGGACCTCAATCCCAGCAGAACAAGGCTCCTCACCCTCAGCAAGACGCCTCAGTCTCCGCTGCCAGAGGAATCCCCCAACACAGGAAGCATTAGAAAGCAGCAGAAGACCCCCAACAGCGAATAGTACAGGCATCAGGGGCAGCTCCGAGAAGCCTGAGGATGGAAGGTAGCCCCCTCAGTGAGCTCAAAACAACTGGCTCTAGGCCCAAAGAAAGTCTATCCCTGACCAGGGAAAACCCCTCTTCATAGGTCAGGGAAGAAAATGAACAGGGGATTTTTATGTCCACTCCTTGCTACCTCAGGGCAGGTAGGCTCCTTTCTCAAGTCAAGCCACCAATAGAGGGTCCTACCTTTGCCTGAGACCCATGTAGGAACTCAGGCAGGAGCTTGAGCTCCTTAGCTGGGTATTCAGGACCTATGATCTGGCCTCTTTCAATGTCTCCAGCCTTGCCCATCAACCATAGACTTTGGTATTAGACCCTCCAGCCATACAAACTAACCATGCTGTTTCCAGAATCACTGAGGCAAACCTACACCCCTAAGCCTTGAAATAGTCAAGTGTCTGTCCTTGAATGTCCTTTCTTCTCAACTTTCATTCACCCATCTAACTCCATCTCAAATGACTTCTTTGCACAAATTTACATCCCAGACAATATCAGACTCCTCTGCTATATCCCTGAGACTAAGTGCCTCTAAGTATATGTCAGTTCGTCATTCATTCCCCATCTTCTACTAACAGCACTCACTTTCCTTTGATGAAATAGCCACTTCCCCACTCTCGGTCTATATGGCTCTGTAGGACTCATGGAGGAACACATGGGCCCAGCCTGGCCAAAAACAGCATTTTTTCATAGTGATTGATTGGTTTAGAGACAGCGTTTGACCCAAGGTGGATTTTTGCCAGAACATTTAGGACATTCCTCTGCAGGCTGCTAAGAAGTAGAATGAAAACTAGAGGTGTATGTGAGACTCCTTTGTAACCTTGATGAAAGAACCTGAGAAGGAAGCCATCACAGAAGAAAGTAAAGTTGAGAGAGTGTGAAAGATAGGTCCTTGGTGAAATTTTTAAGTTCCTGAACCCAGCCATACTTGGAATTTTTAATTTCATGAGCCAGCCAATTCCCTTTATTGCCATGAACAGCCAAATTTCTGTCATTTGCAAACTTCTTAGGCTCTGAAAGGGGATTGTTGGGAAAATGGTCATAATTTTCTCCATGTATTCATATTCTTGAGTAGTCCCCTTTCATACTGACTTGGAGTTGAGCTATATCACTTGCCTTAGCCACAGAGACAATAGCAAATGTGACAGAATCAGAAGCTTGAAAGATGCTTATAAATCAGAACTTGCCCTCTCTTGCTGCTCTTGGGACTCCTGTGACCACCTCCATGTGAACAACCCAAGGGGAGACATGTGGCCCAGTTATCTTCATCATCCCAATCAAGAGCCATATTGTCAGACATGTGAAGAGGAGGTCATCTTGGACCAACCAGTCCCAGCTGAGCTGCCACCTGACTGCAGCCCAGACCAGAACTGTTCAGCCACTCAGAGTCATGAGAAATAATGTTGCTATAAGTGCCAACGTTTAAGGTAGTTTGTTATGCAGCCAAAACCAACTGATACAGGCTCTGCATGGGGCATGAAATCAGCTAATTCTTTCAGAATTAAACTATGTTAAGAAGAGAGAAAATGTGTCATATCCAGGCAATAGGAAGAATGAAGGAAATGGGTTAGGGCCTGCAGAACAGAGCTAAGTCTTCAGGGACTGGGTCCATGAAGCAGAGGAGGCATGGTTAGAGACAAGAAAGTTCTAGTCTCAGGGGAGAAAGGGGGTTTCAGGGAACTGAGGACTTGCCTACAGGCTGCTCTGTGGGCAGCTGGTAGTCAGGTTCTTCAGGAGGCTGGTCTAGACCTAGGGGGTGGATAAGAAATTGTGAATTAATATAAAAAACTCTAGGATAAACCTTAAATACTTCTCAGTCTTTTATTAAGCTTTGCATCCCATTTAGAGACTCAAGAAAACTAGTTTATGGCTTCTCAGAAATATTTCTTTTTTTAATATTAAAGATTTTATTTATTTATTTTTAGAGAGGGAAGGGAGGGAGAAAGAGAGAGAAACATCGATGTGCGGTTGCTGGGGACCATGGGCTGCAACCCAGGCATGTGCCCTGACTGGGAATCGAACCTGTGACACTTTGGTTCGCAGCCCGCGCTCAATTCCACTGAGCTACTCCAGCCAGGGCTGAAATATTTCAAGAAGACCTGCAAATTGCTGATAAGAATGGCAATACTATTGATAGTCATTCTAATGTCTATAATAATAATAATAATAATAATAATAATAATAATTACTTGTTGATGAGTGCTTTGTGGTATGCAAGTTTCTTTTAACCAGAATTGTGAACTTTTCAGGTTAACTAAAAAAGTGCTTACTCTCAGGATCCCTTAATAGAGGTATAAGTTCCAGAGCAAGGGAGGTGAGTGTAATATTTTATGCTTTAGTTCTTAAAGGGAAGGCTCAAATCTGGGAGTGTGGAGAGAGAAGGGAATATTGTTGAAATGAGGAAGTGTCCTTACTTCCATGGGTGAAAGGCTGCTCTGCCAGAAAAGGAAAGACAGAAAGAGGGTGCTTTCATGGGACTAAGTGAATGAAAGTGAGCAGACAGCATTTCTTAAAAATTGGTATTTACATAGCACTTACTTTGTACAGAGCCCTGTTCTAAACACTTTAGATATATTAATTCATTTAATCCTCACAACTGTCTGAGATAGACGTTACTTTTAGAAAAATAAGGCGTATCTTATTTTTAGAAACTGTGGCTCACAGAGGTTTAACTGAGGCTCAGAGAGATAAAGTAACTTGCCTAGGGTCTCATAACTAGGATTCAGCAGAGCTGGAACTTCAAACCAGGCTTCTCTGAACAAGGTTCTATGTGATTAGCCACTACACTACTGATTGGCCTGTCAGAAGCAAAATGCTCTCATTAGTTATATTCAAAGAACTTGTCCATTTAATCAAAGATGTTAAATTTATTGGCCTAAATTTGTTTATAATACTTTCTTATTACTCCCTTAATATAATGTCTCCTCTTTCATTCCTGATATTGCTTAACTTGTGTCTTCTCTCTTTTTTGCCTTGATTAACTCTATAAATGTTATTGATCTTTGAAAAGAAGTGACTTTGTTTCCTTAATTTTCTCTAGTTTTTCTGTTTTTGAGCTCACCAATTTCTGTTCTTACCTTTATTATTTCCCTCCTTCTGTTTACTTTGTGTTTAACTTGCTCTTCTTTTTCCAGTTTCTTAAGCTGGAAACTTTCAGTGTCAATTTGAGGCCTTTTTAAGAAAAAAATCTAAGCCCTGACTGGTGTGGCTCAGTTGGTTGGGTGTCATTCTGCAAAGCAAAGCAAAATGTTCCATTTTGGTTGGGCATATGACTGGGTTGCCAGTTTGGTCTCTGGTTGGGGCACACACAAGACGCAACCAATAAGTGTTCCTCTCTTATGTTGCTGTTTATCTCTCTCTCTCTCTCCTTTCCCCTCTCTCTAAAATAAATAAAATCTTATTAAAAAATCTAATGTGAGCACTTAACACTATAAATTTTCTGCTAAGCACTGCTTTAGCTGTACCCCATAATTTTCATATGTTTTCATTTTCATTTGATTCAAACTTTTTAAAATTTTTTGTATCATTAATTGCATTCAGACAGTATATTTCAGTGAATAAAACCTAGTCTCTGGAGATCATCTGCCTGGGTTTCAGTCTCATCTCTACTTCCTTCCAGCTGTGTGACCTTGGACAACATGTTCAGTCTCTGTGGGCCTCAGTTTCTTCATCTGTAAAAGTGGTATAATAGTACTGACTTCACTGTACCACCCTTTAAGTCCTCTGAGGAACTCTGCAACCTGCCCAAGACTGTCCCTTCCCACCTGGGGTGGTGATAGAGATCTGGGATCCTTTGTCTGCTAGTCCACTGTCCCCCAGGGCATTGCTGGCCAGCAGCCAGACCCTGTATCGTGTAGAAGGCTGCAGCCCAGTCAGTGTGAAGGTGGTGGCCTGGGGTGGTAGGACATCCATGTAGAGGAACCCTGGGGTCTCCAGAGCCTCATACCTGCATGAGAAGGACCTCAGTCACTCAAGGCGGTGCCCCAGCCTTGATGGTTGCCACCCTCTTCTGCCTTAATACGGACCCACCTGATTTGGAAGGTCTGTGGCAAACCCCCATCAAAGCCAGGCTTCCACTCCAGCCCCACTGAGTATGGGGTCATGCTCACGACCTTTACCCCAGATGGAGGATCAGGGCGGCCTTCAAGAAAAATGATGGGAAAAGTAGTCAGAGGATACAAAAGGGTTCTGGCAGATTCCTTCCAGATTCTTCCTAAGAATGATTTTAAATATGTCAATTCTTATTATTCATGGTGGTTATGTTCAATAAAGTTATTGTGAACACTGAATTAGCAAATACTAAACCATTGCTTCTAGAGGAAATGCAGAGTTAGGTTCCTAAGCCTCTAGTCACAACATTTTTATTAAACAACCACTACATGATCTTGTTTTATGTGCTTTTCTGTTGAAAAACACCTTATTTAAGATATCTTGATTTATTAACATTGAAGTCATAGTCAACAGCTCTAACTGATGCCTGAACGAAGCTTTTCCAACAGAGGCATTTTCTCCATATGGCACATCACAGCCTTCCTGCACTTAGGAATACCAGATAGCATTTCAGCACTATGCTTGGAGGCCATTTTAAATAACAAAACCCAAGGACAAACAGCACACAATATATGGTACAAAATAGACCTCAAAAAGGACACGTATTTACATATGAGAGCTGAAACAAGAAGGAAGAATGTGGCTTTCTCCC
This sequence comes from Phyllostomus hastatus, assembly GCF_019186645.2. Taxonomy (NCBI): domain Eukaryota; kingdom Metazoa; phylum Chordata; class Mammalia; order Chiroptera; family Phyllostomidae; genus Phyllostomus; species Phyllostomus hastatus. Next base: position 6,462,851 of record NW_025333897.1, read on the forward strand.
TGGGCTGAGAATATGCTCATCAAGTACTCATACTTCTTACCCATTCTGTACATGTGCCTGAATGACTAGATCATCAACTGTATTTTATATATATATTCATTCTTGAAGTGTATTTTTTGTGCTTATCTCACATCCACTCCATTAATTTCTTCTGGTTACAGAACCCTGAGTAGCCACAGGAGAAACATTTGCCCACATCCTCAGTCCATATGCTTCCTATGGAAGAGACTCTGCTCTTCCCCTGACCACATGATTGGTTCAGGGCTGGGAGCCAAAAGAGCCAATAAATCTTAATTCTAGCACTTTCACACCACTGTTAGGAGGAGATAAAATTCAATTTCCTCCAGGAAGTCCAGCAGCCCACTATGAGAAGCCTTAGAATAAAGCCAACACACAAAAAAGTAGACCTGATAGACAGAGTTCTGATGACAGCTGAACCTAGATTCAGTGACTCCTGAAATCTACTTTTAAGTTACTTGAGCCAATAAGTCCCCACTCCTTTTTTTATTTGTTGTGAGTTCCCCTGCAGCCTTCATTAGAATTTTCAGGCCAGGCAAAAACTCCATCCTTATTCATAAACACTTCTAAGGTTTCAGGAACACTTCCAGTAGGGAGCCAACTTGAGACTTGGGGCCTAAACCAGGGAGCACCCTCCCAAAACCCTCACAGCCCCCTCCCACCATACTGATGCTGACGAGTTGAATGTTGGTATGGTCTGAGCCGAGGGGGTTCGTGGCTGTGCATGTGAAGAGGGCATAATCCTGGGCTGCAGAAACATTGGCAATTGTCAGAAGACTGCTATGGACTCCACCCTGGTGGTACGTGTGCTCTGTGTACCTGGAAAAGAGGTGTGGCAGGAATTCAGGGAGAGCGACTAGGGCTGAGGGAACAGAATTGGAGCTGGAGTGCTGTCTGGCTGGGCCTGGGCTCACCTGGGATCCTGGAGATCCAAAGGGACCCCGTTTTTAGTCCAAGTGAAGACAATGTTGGGTATACCTCGAGCACGACAGTGGAGTGTGGCAGAACTGGTGCTGTCTCCAGCTGCAGCCACCTTAGTTAGGGGAGTGGGGTGTTCTACCTGGGGAGCAACTAGGAGGGCACTAGGAGGTCAACATGAGGTATTTGGAAGAACATGAGAATTGTAGGTTTACTGGTAAGACTTCAACTCAGGGGTATGTGTGTTACTCACATCTGACGACAAGACGGACCAGCCCTCGGGCTGGAGGTGCCACCCCATTGTCCACAATGCACTGGTAAGCACCTGCCTGAGCCAGCTTGGCATGGTGAATCCGAAGACGCCCTGTGGACCCCCTTGACAGTTCCTCCATGTCATCCAGGCTCCAGTCCTCCTCTTCTTCTCCCTGGGTGCCCAAGGCTCAGGGTGATGGCCCCCAGTCTTGCCCCAGTTCCATTATCTCCCCAAATGGGTCCCTTATGTAGCCTCATTCTCCTAGCCACAATCACCTTTTACAGAGCTAGCAAAAAAAATTCTTCTTGTCATCCATCCACCCACTTATTCAACCATTCATGAAGCCATTTATTGACATATATGTTCATCTATTTAACCATCCACCTATTAATCTACTTATCTACCCATCCGTCTACCTCTCTTCTCATCCATTCATTCATTCATTCATTCACCCATTCATTCAACCAACCATTTTTCTTTCTTATATCCATTCATCTATTTGCCCTTTCATCTCTCTACCCATCTTCCCTATCTATTCACTCATACATGCACACACTCATGAGTACATGCATCTGTTTATCAATTCATCCATCTTTTTATCTCTTCATCCATTCATCCATCATCCTTCCACAGACATCTTTACACTGATGGAGTATCTATCCATCCATGTACTTTCTAATCTAATTAATTTATCTACTCATTTCTCTCATTCAAGCATCCATCTAGCCATCCATGGCTATTTATCTATTCATTCACTTGTCCATTTGTTTATCTATTATTTCATCTACTCATTCATCCATCTACCTATTCATCTACCCATTTACCTATCAATCTACACATCTATCCACCTGCCCGCCTTCTCACCTGGTTATCTATCCACTCATCCATCCATTCAGCTGCCATTCAACAGTTAGTTCTTAGGGAATGCCCTGACAAGTATATAGTCATATAGATGTGACCCTCTTTCCCAAAGAGTTGACAGGTAAGAAACCACATTGCCCAGCCCCACCTCCATTTACCAAATGTTGTATCCTCACCAGTCTCTCCCAGTTGAACATCCCCGGAAGGATGGGCTTGGCATCAACGGTACAGACTATGTCTACAGAACCCCCAATATTCACCTCAGTTGGGTCCTGGAGAGCTCGGATGGTGGGAGCATCTGGAGGAAGAGACAGGGGCTTGAAGAAGGCCCTTGGACCAGACAGGCCATGGTGGGAGAGGATCCCAGGTGGGCAAGGTATCTTAGAGGTGTCCAGGGAAGTTATGGGTATGATGATCTGCCTCTTATGTGGAACATATGGAGCACTTGGAGTAGTTCTCAGAGTTAGTGAGGCTGTCCCTATCCTTTACTCTGCTTCTGTGGTGACAAGAGTAGGTCAGGTGGACTTCCAGAATTGTTTGGAGGTGGGAGTTACTCCCATCATGGACATGATGGGAGTAACTCCCATGTAGGTGGGTCCCCTGTCAGGAGCAGATTATCATCCTAGGGGGCAGTAGAGCCAAAGTGGGCTGGGTTTCATTGTAGCTGGGGCTCCCAGAGTGAGAGGCTTCCAGGACAGGTGAACATCCCTGCGTGGGCAGAGCTTCCACAATAAGGAGACTTCACAGCAGGCAAGGTTCCTGGGTTGATGTGGTTTCCATGATGGGTGGGGCTCCCAGAGCTGCCTAGTTTCCTAGGGTGATGAGGGGCTCACAGTGTACATCCAGCCGCACTAGAGCTTCAGCAGTGCCCTCCGAGTTCTGGCAGTGCAGCTGATAGAGGCCATCGTCAGCACGGGTCACATTCCATAGCTGCAGAGCTCCACTAGATAGGATGCGATGCCGGGGCCCGCCAGCTAGGGGAGATCAAGGTGAGGAGCTTACCAGACCTCCCTTTCTGAAGACTTGCACCGCTCTCCATGCCCTTTCCCACACCTGGGCTGAGGCGGTAGCCACGGAAGGTCCAGTTGAAGGCCTCTGGGGCTGGGTTGGCAGACACCGACACAGGCAGCAGTGCTTCACCCTGCTCCACTGCAGTCACCACAAGAACCTGCTCCCCCAGGAACTCTGGAGGGTCTGTGAAGGGATGCCACTGGGAGTCAAGATTGGTGTTAAGGTTGGGAATGGGGATGAATTTGAGATCAGGCACAGGTATACAGAGTGAAAGTCCCGGTTGCAACTAGATTCAAGGTTGTGAACAAGGAACAATTAAGTAAAGAACTGAGCTTGGAGGTTAAGTTCAGGATGGTGGTTAGGACCCAGTTTAGGAAAGGGGTAGAGGCCTGAGTCACGTTAAGGATGGAGAGAGTGTTCAGAATGAGAGTCATGATCAGGGGTTACGATAGAGGACAAAGGCAAGATGGGGTTTGGGCAGGATTAGGAGTTGGTGCAAGGCTGGGTCAGGATAAAGTTCAGGGAAGTTTTAAGGTTTAGGATGGAGGTCAAGGACAGGGTCAAGGTGAAGCCCCAAATGATACAGGGTCAGGAGGGAATCAAGAGGGGCTCCAGTTCAGGGCACATACAAAGCACGTTGAGTCGGTAGAAGGCGCTCACGGTTTCCCGTAGCCTGGTGCTGTGGGCACGACAAGTCACACGGTGGCCGTGGTCCCCGGATGATATTCTCAGAAGGACACTCCTGGCGGCGGCAGAGCCTTTAAATGGGGCGCTCCGGGGTGGTGAAGTTATGCCTTCCAGCCTGTGGACAGGGCAGGGGATGGTGGGATCATGTCATGACTGGCACAGGGGCAGGAGCAAAGCCAGAGGTGGGCTTGGAAACTGGGCAGGACAGCAGGCAGGGTGGGGACGGGACTTGGAAGGTAAGTGGGCAAGGCCAGAACAAGGGAGGGGCGGGGCCACTCGCACTCTCACTTCTCCCCTTCCTTGTCCCAGGACAAGTTGACCGGAGGGTTGCTGCTAACGCTGACGCAAGTCAAGTTTAAGGCATCCCCAGGGCGCAGCACTGACACGTTGGCCAGGATCGTCAAGTTAGTTGGGGGAACTTCGAGAACATGTCAGAGGAGCAAGGTTCAGAGATGAAGAGGAGATCTGTGCCTTGACCCCAGGCCCGGTCCAGCCCAGCCCTGTGTCCCTTTACCACTACTCCTGGTTCTGCCAAACCCACTGTTCCCGCCACCGGCTCTGGCTCAGTTACCAGCTACCGCCAAGCCCTCCCGCGCACCCGGGTCATTCCAGCCCTTACACTGCACCACGAGCTGCATGGATGCGCTGAGCTGGCCCGCCTTGCACGTGAACTTGGCTTGGTTGTCCGACGGACTCGTGACCAGCACTAGCTCACGAGAGACGATGCTCCCCGACTTCTCCAGATTTCCCAGCTGCACGCGGCGCGGCTCTTGCGGCAGCCGCGGCTCAGTCACCATGCGCGAGTCCTGAGGGTCGAGAGTGACATGAGGACCATGGGTAGCCTTGCCTTCCCCGAATTGGGTTGGCAGCCTCCAGCCCAAGATAAAGCCTTTGTGTGATGAGGAAAAGGCGCCCCCTTCCACGGGAACCGTGCTAGGGCAGAGGAAGAAGTTGGACTTGATTATTCCCAACGCGGAATCTCTCCCGCCTAACCTGGACCCCCTAAACTCTGCTGTTTTGCTCTCGGATCCGTCCTCCAGTTCCATGCCTCACCTCTGCTCTGCAGAGGCCTGAGATTGTTGGTGCCCTCTGCTGACCCTCAGGCCCATTTCTCAAAATCCGTTCCAGCTACATTTACCAAATACCAAACTCCAGGAAACTCCCTTGGAATTCCCAAGGCTTTCCAAGAATTCCTTCATGTTTTCCAATCCTTAGGGTTTGTTTTTTTTTTTAATTAAAATCCCCACTTTCCCTGAAGATTTCATTTGATCATTCCCTTAATTCACAGGTGGCAAACACAAGGCCCGCAGGCTGAATCCAGCCCTCCACCTTGTTTTATCCAGCCTGGCACTTTGTTTCTACCCAGCGGCAGTGTTGAGTTCCTTGCCCCTGATTAATGAGTAGTTATATTTATACAACCCTAAACTTACATTTGACCCTTTGAAGGCAACCGCGAGGCTGATGTGGCCCCCAGTGAAAATGAGTTTGACACTCCTGCTTTAATTCAATTGTTTTTTCACAGATTTCTGAATCCTTTCCCAATATTTTATCATTAATCTTTTACCAAAATCCTTTGTGAGGCTCAAAGTCTTGGCATTTCCCCAGAATTCCATCTAATTATGGAGACTTCCATTTCATCTCTGTAAGTCCTACTTTTTCCTCCCAGAATTTTCACTAGCTCCCTAACTTCCCAAGATCTTTCCAGAATTCTGTCAGAATTTCTTTTAATTTTATCAGAATTTCATTTATTTACCTCCAAATCAATCTCAATAAGAAGTCAATTTAATACTAATTAATGAATTTCAATGCTTTGTGGAATTACTAGTCTTTCCCCAAATTTCTAGTTTTTGCCTGTCATTGTCTTTGTTCCTGGAATTCTTAGTCTTTCCCTAAAATTTCCAACATTTCACCTGAATTCTGAGATTTCAGCAGAATTTCATTTAGTGAAATTGTCTTTTCTCTAGAATTCCCAAATATGATCTAGAATTCCTTCATTTAACACAAGATTCTCACTGATTTCCCAGGATTTTCCTAGGATTCCACTTATTTCTTAGGGCATTTGTGTCTTTTCCAATTCCCTGACAAAACTTGAAATCCTTAGTATTTTTTTTTAATTCAGGTTTTTCCAAGATTTCCGAAGACTCTGGAAGAGAGACAGGCCTTCAGCACTTCCCCACATTCTTGGCCATCCTACAGCCCTTGCTTGGCACTGACCTTGTACCAGGTGAGGGAGGGGTCTGGGTTGCCTCCAATGGCCAAACACACCAGCCTCACCCGGGTCCCAGCCCGGAGCAGCTGCCCCTCTGGGGGCCCCTCAATCCACAGTTTCTGGGCAGGATCTGTGGGGAGAGGCAGAAAGAGTGACTCTCTTCTCTGGGTTGAGGACTGAGGGTGGGGTTATTAAGGCAGGGCATATCCCTCAGGGGGAGGATAGGGGCTCACATTTCACATTCAGGGTGAGTGACTTTTTGAAGGTCTCCTTGGTGAAGGCCTCACTAAAGGCCTCACAGGTGAGCGTCAAACCATTGTCCTCCCGTCGTACCAGGAACGTCAGGTTGGACATGGAGATGTAGCCACCATGAAGGCCCTGGCAGGAAAGAGCTTCAGGCTAGGGACTAGGGCACCCTCATCCATGGACCAGAGGCCTGAGTCTACTTCATGCTCCAGCAGAGACACATGAAGCCTTCCCATCCCCTCCTCTGTCAGAGCCAGGATGTCCAGGTCCCAGTCCATGCTCCCCAACAACCAAGGCATTTTCTCTCAGATCCAAGGGCCATGCCTTTAACTCCCTCCTCCCTCACACCCAGGAGTCTGGCCCCTGCCTCACATCCATTACAGTGTCCTCTGTGGGCAGCAACTGCCGCCAGCCCAGCCACCATCGCAGCAGGACCCGTGGGCGACTGGACTTGGTGATGCAGGACAGGGTCACGTTCTTGTTCTCAGATTGGGATGCAGATCCCAGGATAGTAATGGCACTGGGGGGAACTGAGAGATAATGGGCAGAGGAGAGACACTAAGCTGGGCTGGACACCACACAGTCCAGCCCAGATAGACAGGGAACCTGGGACAGATGATGAGGTATTTTGCATTAAACAGGCATGATTTGGGGGCACAGACAGATGGCTCTCTGGTACATAGACTGACAGATGGGCAGCTGGTGCTAAGACTCACAGGTAACCTGTAGTGTGACCCCACGTTCCTGGATCCCTTTAGATACGCTGTTGTGGGCCTCACAGCTGAGCCTCGTCCCATGGTCTTCTGGCCGCACCATCATTACTAGCATGCTTCTGGCCACTGCCTGAGCATGCTCCATGCCCCATGCTGTGGGCATGGGCTGGCCATTCTGGAGAGAGGAACAGGCCCGGGCCATCTCAAGGCCAGCTCCCAGCCCCCACCAATCTCCCCGCCCTCATGTATGCTTCTGTCTTCACCTTCAGCCACTGCAGTGTGGCTGGTGGATTTCCTCCTCGGGCCATGCACCACAGCTCCAGGTTCTGCCCTGCCCGCACGTGCCCCTCGTCCAGGCCTGGCCACTCAATCACGGGGGGGCCTGGGGGGACTAGAGAGCAGCAGTCCCTCAGTGGGCCTGGAGAGCCCATCCATTCTTTCCAGGCACTACAGTCTGCCCCTGAACCCTCATGTTTCTCTTTGAGAACCAGAACCATTCATAACCCCTGTGCACCCCCAAGAGCCCCAATTCCCCCAATCCCTGTCCCCAGTGCCCACAGCTCACTCAGTTTCCCACTTACACAGAACATTCATGGTGACTGAGACCTTGATAGGGGCGTTCAAAGCTGGGCTGGACCCCTCACAGACCAGTAACTGCCCATTATCCGAGCTCTGTGGTGTCACTCTAGGTGGGAAGTTGGGGTTCTAGAGTCAGAGTTATTATCGGAAATTTGGAGAGTTAGGATGAAGGAGTCCCTACACCTGGTCTAAGTCTCCATGCTGATTTCCTCTAGGATCTGGAATTCCATGGAAGGGATTTGTGGGATTAGGAATGAGAATTGTGGTCCCAGAGTCCCATGCATGGCCAAAACCTTCATACTTGATACTCTGGAACTGGGGTTCCCATGAAGAAGTTTTGAAGTGTCAGAAGACAATGTCAGAGTGAAGTCAGGGACCCTGATAGTCATACCTAACCCAAGTTTCATGCTTGAATCCCTGGGCTATGGGGTTTTCATGAAAAAATTTTGGGGTCAGGCTAAAGTTAGGGCATCCCAACTCCCATACCTTGCTGTGGCCTCTGTGGTGAAGAGTTTCTCCTGGGATCCCTCGTCCACATTAGCAGTAATGTCAGAAATTATTTGTCCACCTTGGGGTAACAAGAGGACAGAAGGGATGCCAGGTTCTCCCCAAGGCAGACCCTGGGGATCATGGCCTGGAAGTCATCAGGATGGATATACTGCCCTCTCTCCTGGCTCTGGAAGAAAAGTACTAGCTCCATTCCCTCCACACATTCAGGCTTCCCTGAATCCCAGAGTACTCAGGCCTGGTTCCTGGGCTTCTCGCCTCCCCTCCCATCCTTACTAGGTATGTTGCCTACATCCATTACTCAGTTTCTCATTTTTGCACTGATGATGACACCACATCTCTTTCTGGAGCCTCAGCCCGGATGACTGAGTCCCAAACCAGTGCTCCTGTGATCTCCTTGGTGCATTTCCCTGGATGTCCCACCATCCACCACATCCCATGCTGGCCTCAGCATCTCCCCAAGCCTGTGTCCTCATCTCAGGAATGTTATATTTTCTGAGGCCCCTAGGAGGGCATGGGGCAAGGGTACCCCTCTCCCAACTCCAGGAGTCTCACACTGCTCCCAGCAGTTCATCCACACTCACTTTGAAGGAAGGTGATGTCAGGTGCTGGCTTTGCATCCCCAGATACACAGCTGACCTCGTACTCCTGCCCAGCTACCCACGTGACTGTGCTCCCTGCCTCAGGGGTCATCTGAAGCATCTTGGGGGGCACTGGTGAGAAAAGGTCTGGAGTAAGCCGTTACTACCAACAAGGATATGAGGATTTCATTGCTTATGAAGTGAGTTCTGCACCCTGGATCTGAAGAAAGAGAGGCTAGTAGCTTGGACTCTTAGGTCCGTGGTGGGAGAGGGCTAGATATATAGACCATACCCAGAATGGAGAGGATCACTCTGGGGGACACGAGCTCCAACCCTGTCTCTGAGCGGCTGACCTGGCACTCATACTCTGCATCGTCACTGAGGTCACATGCTTCAATATGCAGGTGGAATTCACCTGCAGGTAGGACTCAAGGTCAGGGCCACTGTCAGCTTCTCCTGGTGGCTCAGGGTCTCAGGATCTGACACCTTACCTCTAGTAGGGTCCCCTACCAGGTAGTACCGTGGGAAGCCAGGGATCCTAGGATCAGGGCCTAGGAGTAGTCCATCTTTGGCCCATTGCACTACACTGCCAGGGGCACTGACTCCACACAGAAGCTCAGCAGCAGCCCCCTCCACCACTGTCATGTTTTCAGGCAGAGCCCAGAAACCTCTGGAGGTTGAAGCAGGAATCTGCAACTGGGCCAGGCCTGGGGATATAGAAAAGTCAGCAGGAGAGGGCAGAGGGTCTGTGTGGAGAATGTGAGTGGGAAATGAGGGTCTCTTAACACTAGGTCGCAAAGCCAAGATCCCACTCACCTGTGGTCAGCAGCCCCATGAAGAGCAGGGGAGCCTGGACGGGGATCCTCAGGGCCCTTCCATGTCGTCTGCCTCTGACTTCTGCAATACCCACTGCTTGCCTCCTGCATCTGCCTGTGGCTTTCTCTCTGTAGGAGTCCTTCTCCCTATGTCTCTGCCCCTTGCTTTTCTCTTTGTCTCTCTTTTGCCATCTATCTCTTTTTCTTTCTCTGATTTTTTCTCCTCCCATGAGTCTGTGTTTCCCTCTCTTTCCCCTTCTGTCTTTCTATCTCCCTCCCTGCCCTAAGTCCCTTCCACTCTCCTTCCTCCTGTCTTTCTATCTCTTTCTCCCTAAGGCACAAGGTCTTTTTCTCTGAGTTTCTCTCTCCCTCCCCATAAGTCTCTATTTGTCTTTCTTCTCTCCTGCCACCCTAACCTCTGCTTTCTTCTCACCACTCACAGCCCCTCAGAGTCCATCAGGCCCCATGAGCCAAGGAGAGGTGATGAGGCCAATGGAGTCAGTGGCAGAGTTGAGTCTCATTCCAGGACCCAGTCTGATCTTGTCCTCCCACTACTACCTCCCTAGTCTGCCTTTAGAGTCTCCAGCTCCAGACCTCTGTCCAGCAGGCTCCTCCAGGCCCAGCTGGAGCAAAAATCCCCTGTCAGCACATGCCAGGCATACTCCTTGGTGCCTCCCAGCCTCTATGACCCCAAGGGCCTGGCTTGGGCCAGGAATGAGGAGGTTCAGGTCAGACCCAGGCAGTCCCAGCTCAGCATGGGGAGGAGAGAGCTGGGCCTGACATGGGGCTAGGATTCCCCAGTTCTTCCCTGCCCTGGTATACAAACTTGGTAAGCCCTTTCCTGCCTTGAGTAGGCATTACCCGCTAAATGACATCAGGGATGTCTGTTGGGGAGTATGCAAGAATGTGTATGAGAGACTGGGAGATATCTTTGTGCATGTGTGTGTAAAGTGCATGTGAGTGAGTATGAGTGTGAGTGTGGAGAAAGTGAGAGTGAATTGTGATCTGTGAAAGTATGTGCAGAGTGTATGAATGTATATAAATGAGTGAGGTGTAATTGTGGAGGGAATAGGGCAATCAGAGTGGGTGGGAGTATAAGATAGAGTCTAAGACCACAAGCACTAAGTATGGGTATAACAATGAGCCCAGGTAGGAACCCCTTGTCAAAGGCCTTGTGAGTTCCATTCACATAGCTTCCCTGTCTCTCCCTGTCCCTTCTGTCTGTCTCTCTCCTGTCCTCTATCTATCTTGATTTATATTTTTATTTTTCTCCATTTCTTTGAGTCTCTCCTCTCAGTCTCATTGTCTTTCTCTCTTCCTGTCTCATTAGGTGGTTACATCTCAGTCAACCTTTAACTATGTCAGTGCCTCTCTCTCTCTCTCACTATAGATATAGATATATAGATGTTCCTCTATATAGATATATTCATGCTTTTCTGTCTTTTTGTCTCTATTCTCATCTCTATCTTCCCACCCCATCCCATGCTCTCTCTCACACACCAGGAGCTCAATAAATATTTGTTCTCAGTCACCCTTTGACTACATCTTTCTTTTCTTTATTTCTCCTGATTGTTGCATCTTCGAATTTTATAACCATATGCTGGTTGACCTGCCCTCCCCACCCCAGTGTGTTCATACACACTCACGTAGGATAGCTTCTTCTACCTGCTTATCTCCTGCAGGAATTGATCTCCTCTGCCATGATGCCCTTTCTGGTCCTCCTCTAGGAACAAAATGAGGCATCTGGCCTGAGCCCTCAACAGGTCCATCTCTGATGCTCCCACTAGTCTTTCTTCTTCCCTCCCATTATTGACTCCTTTCACTCCTACCATGTTTTCTCTTCCAACTGCCCCCACACCACTTGGGGAATGGGCTGGATGCAGAGCTGGAGGTTCTGTTATAGGGGCCCTCACCAGATGGTGTCCATGTGGGCCAGGGTGTAGAGCTGTCAGTTGCTGGGGACTTTAATTAGCACAAACCTTCCATCTTCCACTTTAGCTGTTTTCCTTCTCTGGATGCTCCTGGGACTCCAAGCTCTCCATCTTTCCATGCCTGTGGCCCCAAAGAGCCAGGAAAGGAAAGTGATATCATGTGTCTGGAAAAACAGTCTTACTATCCTGACTTCCTCCCCAAGCCTCAGGAGTGCTGGCCCCAAGCTCACCTTATTTCCAAATCCAAGTGTTGGATCCACAAAAGAGAAGCCAGGAGTTCAGGCACCCAGACCCAGAAGTCTGGGCGGACAAGGACCCACCCCTCTCAGACCCAAGAGGCCAGGCCTGCAGCCCCTTCTTCCCAAATTCCCAAGAATTCAGGTCTCCATTACCTCCTCCACAGCCCAGCCCCCTCCTCCCCGCCCACCAGACTTAGGGCAAATGGTCACTGCTGATTTTCAAATTCTCCTCCTGGGCCTGTGTCGGGGTTGGGAGAGAGATTGGTGCTTAAATCCACTGACTCTAAGACTTAAGAACAGATTTTCTGACCCCCTGTCATACTCTCCCAACTGCGTCCTGTTGCGGGCAGAGGACCTAGATGAGTTCCCAGCTCTTCGGAAACTCGGAGCTTCTCATCCAACAGAGGTCTGAATCCCCAGTCTTAGAATCCTGGAAGTCCAAGTCGCTGCCACTTAGGGAGGAACCCCAGAATCTGCGCTCGGGAACAATGGGAAACCTGAGCGAGGATCCCAGTCCCAGCGGGCTCAGGTAAGTCAGACCCACAGTCGCCCCTCAGCCTGCTCGAGGTCCCGCCCACCTGCCCCGGCAGCTGCGCAGCGTACCCACGGGCCTGTAGCGTGGGAACGCCCCAGCTGGGCCGCATGTAGCAGTCAGGACAAGCTGCGAAGTTCCCAGCCTCCTAGCCTGACCAGCCCCGGCACCGCCGCCTCCCAGCTGTCGCCCGGCAACCACAGCCAAGTAGGGCGAGGGACTGAGCCCTTACTGCGGGGTCTAGGGAAAGGAGGGGCTGGGGGCTTGGATTCCTGGATCTTAGGACTTGCTATGGTTTGCAGCGGTAACTAGGAATGCAGGGGGATATTTTGAGGAGGTGTTTTGAGAGAGAAGAGCAGAATCCTCCTCTTCTCCGGGGTCCCAGCTGCCCCCAACCCAGGCAACCCGGCGCCCTCTTCCTGACCCCCCAGGCTCTGAGGATCCCCGGGCCCCGCCTCCCCCAGGCGCGGAAACTAGCAAGGCCCCAGGGGTTCCCATTTATAGCTAAGTTTCCACTCAGCGAGGTCCCTGCAGGACTTGGGCTAAGCAAGTTTCTTCCACTCCCTCCTTTTCAACCTCGTAGCCCCGCAACCACGGCAGGGTGCATGTGTCCAACCCAGCCTAGACCTCTTTCGATCCAGGTGTTGCGGCTCCCAGATCCCAGTTGGGCTGGGGCTCCAGCCCAAGGGGAGAACCCCGCCCTACTTTCTCGGATTCGTTGGGGTCTCGACTACGGGACTTTCTTCATGGAAAGGGGGCGGGTCCCCGGGGGCACAGGGTGCGCCGGGGCGGGGCGTATGGGATCAGACCCTCCCGGAGTCTCTCAGAGACTCCGTACACGGACCTCGCTGGCGCTGCAGAATCCGAGCCAGCGGCCGAGCCGACTTAGGAACTCCAGGCCAGGGACAGAAGGGAGGTCCTAGCCTGGGGTGAAGAGTCGGGCGCGAAGGGGGCTCCGGACCGGAGTGGCGGGAGGTGTGCTTTCGAGGAAGCAGTTGGCGGGAAAGCCAGTGCGGCAAGTCAACTGGATCTTGAGGGACATACACCCAGGATGCTGGTTCCCGCCCTCCTGGTCCTCTTCTTCTGCTTCAGAGGGCGTGCAGGTACTGCCAGGGGCGGGCGGTAAATATGAGAGAGGATTGTTTGCCAGTTGCTGCTTTACTAGGGTGAATGGGGCTGAGGACTCAGTCGGTCTTCTGGGTCTGAGCGAAGCAGGGTTTGGGGAGTAAGTCCCAGGTCCTGAATGAGGGAGCTCTTGAATGTGTTAAACTCAGCTTTGCTCCCCCCTCTTATTCTCCTAGGCCTGTCGCCCCATTTCCTGCAACAGCCGGAGGACTTGGTGGTACTGCTAGGGGATGAGGCCCGTCTGCCCTGTGCCCTGGGCACATACTCGGGGCTGGTTCAGTGGACTAAGGATGGGCTGGCTCTAGGGGGTGAAAGGGACCTGCCAGGTGAGACTGTTCTCTCCATTCAGGAAGGGGCTGGCTCTTGGCTCCAGGGTGGAGATGCTGGGTTTAGGCTATAATTGAAGGATCTATTTTGACATTTTCAGGTTTGGGAAATTAATGGTCCCAAGTAAACATTTGGATGTCCTGAATTTTTAGTTTATACTTTGAGGGTGACCCATAGGGTTTGGAAATTTTTATTTTTATTATAAAATATTACAAAAATGCAGAAAAGCACATAAAACATAAATGGAAGATTTGCCCAATAACCATAAAATAGACACCCAAGTAACTACTACCCAGGTCCAGAAGCCCTTTGTATTCCTTTCCCCTATTATTCTCATTCCCTCTTTTCCCCAGGGGTAGCATCTAATTTGACTCTTATGGTGATTGTTTTCGGGAGTTTTTTTCTGAATTTATCATCCCCAAATTTAAGTGACTCTGGATTGGGAAAGGCTTAGTGTCTCCCTGTCCCAACACCCACTTTTGGTGTGGTTCAGAACTGTGGTGTGACTGCCTTTTCCTTGATGCCAGGGTGGTCCAGGTACTGGATATCAGGGAATGCAGCCAGTGGCCAGCACGACCTCCACATTAGGCCTGTGGAGCTAGAGGATCAAGCAGCATATGAATGTCAGGCGACACAGGCAGGCCTCCGCTCTCGACCGGCCCAATTGCATGTGCTGGGTGAGGATCCAGCCCACTCTTCTCCCTAGGGGTGCCCAGAGGGACAGCCAGCCCTAGCTGGGACTATTAGAGTCCATGGAACACAGAGGAGTGGTTGGTTAGAGCTGGGAAGATCAGGGTCTCTGGCTCAGGATTCATCTCTGACCCCAGATCTACCCACAGTGCCCCCAGAAGCCCCTCATGTGTTGGGCGGCCCCTCTGTATCTCTGGTTGCTGGGGTTCCTGCAAACCTAACCTGTCGGAGCCATGGGGATGCCCGCCCCACCCCTGAGCTGCTGTGGTTTCGAGATGGGGTCCAGCTGGATGGGACCACCTTCAAACAGGTCAGATGCAAGTCTCTGTGCCAGCCCTTGCCCATTCAGGGAAATGTGGGGGCTCACTCAGACCACTGGCTCATCCAGAGGAGAACAGGGCACGGAAGGGCAGGAGTTCAAAGTTGGGACCCTTGGTGTATAATTAAGGATGACGACTCTAGGTCCAGATTACCTGGCTCAGTCACTCATTAGTTGATTGATTTTGGGTAGGTAACTTAACCTCTTCTGTCCCTCAGTTTTCTTATCTGTACAATGAGGGTAATGGTAGTATGCACTTTAGCCCTGGCTGGTGTGGCTCAGTGGATTGAGCACCAGACGGCAAAGCAAAGGGGTTGCCTTTTTGATTCCCAGTCAGGGCACGTGACTGGGTTGTGGGCCAAGTCCCCAGTAGGGAGCATGTGAGAGGCAACCACACATTGATGTTTCTCTCCCTCTCTCCCTCCTCTCTAAAAATAAATAAATAAAATAAAAAACAAAAATAAAAATAGCAGTATGCACCTCATAGGGTAATTAATTGTATTGAACAAAGCAATGCTTCTAATTACCCAAAAGAGCACCTGACATATAGTAAACACTATATAAGGGGTAGATGAAATCATTGTTATTATTCATAACCTCTAGATCATACTGAAGGAAGGGACTACTGGGTCAGTGGAGAGCATCTTATACTTGACCCCTTCCAGCCATGATGATGGAGCCACCTTGGTCTGCCGGGCCCGAAGCCAGGCCCTGCCTGCAGGAAAGGACACAGCTATCACACTGAGCCTGCAATGTAAGTGTAGTTAGACACTGGGCCATGAGCCTGAGGTTCTTAGTGAAATAGGGGGCTGGGATCTCAATGAGGAAGGAGGGAGCTGTGGACCTGTGGTTTCTGAGGGAATTGGAACTGGAGACCTGCCTGGACTCCCAGCTCAAAGGGAAGAGGGAACTGGGGACCCACCCTCCTAGGGTAGAGAGGCTGGGAATTTGACTCCTAGGTCATCAATGGAGATGTTCCAGGTCCTGGACCACAGCTAATTATTGACTCACCTCCACAGATCCCCCAGTGGTGACTCTGTCTGCAGAACCACAGACTGTACAGGAGGGAGAGAAGGTTACTTTCCTATGCCAGGCCAGGGCCCAGCCTCCTGTCACCGGCTATCGGTGAGGATGAAGATTACTTTGTGCTGGGGAGGGGCTGGGCCTGGGACATGAGTAGGTGTGCCTGGGGAGCAGAGACAGCACTAACAGCCCCACCACCTCCACAGGTGGGCAAAGGGGGGTTCCCCAGTGCTGGGGGCCCGAGGGCCAATGTTGGAGGTGGTGGCAGATGCCTCATTCCTAACTGCGCCAGTGTCATGCGAAGTCAGCAACACTGTGGGTAGCGCCAACCGCAGCACCGCACTGGATGTACAGTGTGAGACTGGGCGTGCCGTGGATATGGGCAGTAGGACCTGCTGGAATGGGCTGAGGGCTAGACTGGGGAGTGGCTGCCATGGGCTAAGGAAGGAGGTGGGGAGGGTATAGGACGTAGGCAGAGTTTAGCTATGTTGGGTCAATGCCATAATGGAGCAGGGGCGGAGGGAGGGCGTTGTGGAAGGGGGCCAATACTTGGGTCCTTGAGGGTGCCATTTCTGAGTGGCTATTCGCAGATCAGAAGTTGCAGCCCCACCCGGGGAATGTGACCCTTCCTTTCCTCCAGTTGGGCCGATTCTGCTGGCAAAGCCAGAGCCCACGTCTGTAGACCTGGGGGAAGACGCTTTGTTTAGCTGTTCTTGGCGTGGGAACCCTCTCCCACAGGTAACCTGGACCCGCCATGGGGGCACACAGGTAAGATCCTGTAGGGGGTAGTGATGGTGGCAGGCAGTGGACGGGGCTTTCTCCCAAGTTTATTGCCCCTGACACCCCTTCATATCCCAGGTACTGGGCTCCGGGCCCACACTGCGTATTCCTTCGGTGGGGCTGGAGGATGCAGGTGACTACGTGTGCAGGGCTGAGCCAGGGCTCTCCGGTCTAGGGGGCGGCGTTGCAGAGGCTAGGCTGACTGTGAATGGTGAGAAACCAGTGCTTCCTAGAGGACTAGGCAGGTCCCAGGACAAAGATGGGCAAAGTCTAATAGCATGGGTAGAGGTTGGGCCTGGGGGTACTAGTAGGACCTCATGAAGCGAGCTTCCAGGGGTCTGAGTTTGTGAGGGGACTGCCCTGGTTGGTTGAGGTTAGTGAGGAGTCGCCTTTGAGTGGGAGGATGGCCCTCTCTTCTGACTGGTCCACAATCTCCAAACCAGCTCCCCCTGTAGTGACCACCTTGCACTCAGCGCCTGCCTTCCTGAGGGGTTCTGCCCGCCTCCAATGTCTAGTCTTCGCCTCCCCCGCACCAGAAGCCGTGGTAAGAAAACGTCCCTGCTCTCCTGACCCACCCAACCGTGGTCCCTGATCTCCCAGCCAGACTCCCAAAACTGTGTGACTACCTCTGACTTTCCAGAAACTCTGCTCCTCTCTCTTCCTCCCTAGTCTCCTCTGACATCCTTCTTTTGTACCCCAAGGTCTGGTCTTGGGATGGGGGCTTCCTGGAGAAGGGGTCACGGGATCGGTTCCTGGTAGAGACGTTTCCAGCCCCAGAGGGCCAAGTTGGACAGGCTCCAGGCCTGATCTCTGTGCTACACATTTCCGGAACTCAGGAGTCTGACTTTAGCAGGGGCTTCAACTGCAGTGCCCATAACCGGTTGGGTGAGGGAAGCACCCTGGTCAGCCTGAGCCGTAGAGGTAAGACCCGGAGCCTGAAGACCTCCCAAAATTTGAGGACCTCAAACCCCTAAAATGCCACAATCTGCAAAAAATGCCTTCCAAATGCAGAGACCCCAAACCTTAGGAGCCTCAAAACTATGAGTCCCTTGAATCCTGAGACCCCCCAAAAAATAGTTCCTTCAAATACAGAATGCTAAACTGAGACACCTCACATTCAGGTGCCCCAAAGAAGGGAATGTTAAAATCTTTCAAATTCTAAGACTCCCCAAAGCCAAAGAGTTTATTGTGAAACCCCAATTTCAGAAGCCCTTAAGCCCAGGGACCCCAAGCTTGGGTACTACAAACCTTGGGTACCCCAAAACTTGAAGACTTTTTGAATCCAGAGACCCCAACTCAAGCCCTGAGTCCCCTGTTCCCCAGTTCCTCCCTGGTCTTCTGCTCAGCCTCCTCAAACTATCCACCCTTCTCCTTGCAGACTTGCCGCTGCCTACTATGCAGATTGTGACTGGAGTGGCCTTCTCAGCCATGAGTCTCCTTATGGTCATCACTGGGGTGGCCCTCTGCTGCTGGTGCCAAGGCAAGGGTCAGTACCCAAGCCCTACCCCAGCTCCACCCACCACACATACACACATGCACACACATACACACACACACCCTCGCCCTGCTCACTGACAGGCCTGACCTTGGGACCCTGGCCCTAGTACTGCCTCTCTAGCCCCTGTTGGGGCTTGGCTTATGTTCAGGCCCTGGTTCCTTCCTGAAGCCCTAACTCTACTTCCTCAAGATCACACTTCTTGCCCTCCTAGACCAGGGCTCTCATTGGTTCCTGGTCTCCTAACCTGATCCCCCCAGTCCTCTCTTTCCTGCTCATCAGTCTCCACAAATTGTGACCCTGACCCTTAGCTTACCTCTGCCTCCTCCCCTCCACTCCCACTCACTGTCCTTGGCCACAGCCTCTTTCTCCAAGCAAAAGAACCTGGTGCAAATCCCAGGCAGCAGCCATGGTTCCAGTTCACAGGGCCCCGAGGAAGAGGGCACAGGCAGCAGTGAGGACCGGGTAAGAAGATGGGGTCCCCAGACCAAACCATGCCTCTAGACCCAAATAGTAAGCCAGTCCCAACCCGGCACCTAAACTCAAGATGGGTCCTATTCCCAACATTAACCCCAGACCCAAAAGTCCCCCAAATCCAACTATGCCCCTGAACAAGTTATTCCCTAGACCTAATATGTCCCCAGGGCCCTTTGTTTCCCTGAGTCTAGGCCTCAGCTCCCTCCTGCCTGGCCTCCATTTTCCAGTTGAGGGTCCTTGGGGTCAGGTACTGGGGCAGGAGGATCCTTTGAGCAGCCCCATCTCACTGAGCACCCTTCCCCAGGGCCCCATCATGTACACAGACCACACTGACCTGGCTCTGGATGAAGAGGGGGCTTCGGAGATCAAGGTGAGTATTGAAAGGGGAGGGGCTTCCTTCTCTGTGTCTACAGTTCTTTCCTGGCTTCTGTTCCCTCCTTTTTTACTCTTTTAGCTGAAGTACAGGGACAGAGCCCCCTCTGCTTTCTTTCTCCTGCCTTCTGTATTGTTTCATCCTCCTTCACAGCCTCAGTTTGCATATTTGCTGACTCTGCCCACATATCTGTTCTAGCCTTGGCCTCCATCTTGAGCCCCAGATCAGGGTTCACTTTTTCTGTGCTTTCCCCATCACAGTCATGTTTCAGATCTCCTGGATGCCTCCTCCTGGTTGCCTCCCCCAGGACCCTTCCACTTAGGTCCCACATTTGCCTTACATCTCTCCAGACCTGCCCCACCTTTAGGGTCCCCTCTCTCTCTCTGCTGTACCTAGAACACGCTGTTCTATTTTCTTGGCTTGAAACACTTCTACCTTCCTTCCCTTACCTACTTAATTCCCTCCATCAATTCCTCTTGTCTTATCTCAGATATTTCTTGTTCTAGAAAACCCATGCTTCCCTCCTCACATCCCTGATCATTCTGTCCATGTTTTACCTGTCACAGCCAGGAACACTCTAATCTGGACTTCTCCATCACAGCCCAATCACTGTGCTGAAACTTCTCCCATCAAAGCCACAATAAACTTGTCTGTGCTTCCCCATAAAGCCCCATCATCACAGTCCCAGCCGCTCTGCCTGTACTTCCCCCAGTATAGCCCTGACCCATCTGGGTTCTGTCTGGTGATCTGCCATTTTCCCATTGGCCTGGTATCCCCATGAGGACAAGTCCAGGTCTGTCCAGCAGCAATATAGGGCATGACACAAAATCAAAGCCATGGGGTTCTTGGGCAGATGTATGAGTAAATATCTTGCTCGCTCTCTCTCTCTCTCTCCCCCCCACCCATCTCTCTCTCTCTCTTGCTCCTTCTGCATCTCCTTCCATGCCACCACCTCTTGGGAGGGTTATATCCCTGTCTCTGCTTTTTTCTGCCCATTTGCTTCTGTTCCTTTGTCCTTTGTCACTGTTTTTCTGCCTTTATCTTCCTACCAGTCTACATATTTGTCTCTGCCTGCTCCTGTTTCTGTCTTTTGCCTCTCCCTAGGTCTGGCTTGATCTCCATCAGGGGCCCTCACCCCTCTATACCCTCACATACTCACAGACCCCATTTGTCCCCTTAGGACCCAACCAACAGTTACTACAAGGTCCAAGGAGTCAGTGTGAGCCTGAGCCTTGGTAAAGCCCCTGGAGGAGGCCTCTTCCTGCCACCACCCTCCCCCCTTGGACTTCTGGGTACACCTCCTTTCTATGACTTCAATTCACACCTGGACATGCCTCCCCACTGCAAACTGTATAGAGCCCAGGCAGGTTATCTCACCACACCCCATTCTCAAGCTTTTACCAGCTACATCAAACCCACATCCTTTGGGCCCCCAGATCTGGCCCCCGGGACTCCTCCTTTCCCATATGCTGCCTTCCCCACACCTAGCCACTTGCGTCTCCAGACTCATGTGTGACATCTCTCCAACTGAAATGTTGGGATAATAGACAAAAGACAAAATGTTGGGATAACTTGTCATAATAGATTGTCCTGATTTCTGAACAACCAGAACAAGTTAGTGACCTTACTCCTTCAGAACTAAATATTGAGGGGAGGGATAGATCATTACTATTGCCTGGGTCATTGATGACAGTTTGCTCAGCCAAAGGGGATGCCCCAAGTGGGGCAAGATGGCCACTATGTCCACCTATTCCCCTGTGTAAAAGAGATTCAAGATGCCAAATGGCCCCTTTAAAGAGGAATAGAGACAGGTTACAATGGGAATTAGAGGCAAGTTGTAGGCAGACACTGAAAGAAGATATTTGCATAAGAAAAAAAGTAACATAGGGCAGATTAAGATGGAGGCCAGACCAGGTCCTGTCCTGGCTTTCCCTGAGGTGCACTTTGCTTGGCCAATGGAAGTGAAGCCAAGATAGCAGGTCACTCCTTGGGAACCCAAGATAGCTACCACCTTGATTCCTTCCACCTTCCTTAAAGGCCTTGGAAGAATTGGGTCCAAGGAGTAAGGACAGGGTGAGATCTGTCACTGGAGGGGGTGGGGATGGAACCTGAGGATAAGAAGATATGTTCAGTTTTAAAAATTAAAAGTTGTGTTCAGGATTCTCTTGGCGTTATTACCCTCTGTCAAGAAAGGGATCCATCAAGCCTCCCCCAAGGCCCTTCCTCTACCCTAGGCTATGAAATGGCTGTAGGAGCAAAACCAGGGGCTCCCCCAAGTCCCTGGTTTTCCATTTAGCACTCCAGGCTATTTTGATATATATCTACACAAACATACATGCACGGATGCACACACATAATAGAGAGAGACTAGGGGTGGGGAAATAGAAATTCCCTGGTCCTTTGAGCAAAGATGGAGGTCTAGACCCTTGTCCTGAGGTGCTGGGTACCTGACTTGGGTCATCATTTAGAAAGGGGTTTGGGAGGGAGGGGGTGGGGAGAGGTGGGAGAGGGTCTAAGGGGGATAAATGGTCATGGAAAATACAATAAAAATGAAATTTTGAAAAAAAGAGGGGAGGGCCTGGGATCCCTAATGGGTAGTTCTGTGGTTGGAGTGTTGTCTGGAAACTCCAAGGTTGTGCGTGTGACCCCCAGTCAGGGCACATACAGGAATCAACCAATGAATGCACACATAAGTGGAACAGCAAATCGATGTTTCTCTCTCTCCTCCTCGTCCTTTCTCTCTAAAATCAATAAATAAAAGAAAATTTAAAAAGAAAAGTGGGGGAGGGGCTGGGCACTTTGTATCATGGATCCTTGAGCTAGGAATTAAAGTTCCAGGCACCTGAGACCTTTGAGAAGCAGAGTAGGAGGCCTGGGACTCTTAGGTCTTAGGGGGAAAGGGCTGAGAGCTTTGTCTCTGTTCTTGAGAGTCTGGGCTCAGACTTCCTAGACCTGAGAAAGAAGAGGACTGGGTCGCAATTGCTGCGTTCTTGATTGGGGAAATTTTGGAGGCCTGTATTCTTGGCAACTCAAGAGAAGAATTTGTCTGGGCGGGGGGCATGGGGGGTGGTTCTCCAATGCTGACAATCCCTGGAAGAGAAGGAAGCTGATCTATGAGTTTTCTGGGTCCAAGGGAGGACACAAAATCCATAACAGCAGGGCTCAAGATCTACACTCCTGGGTAGGTCCTTGCACTGGGTGGGACATCTGGAACCTTAGGAGGGCGGGGCTTGATGCCATCTCCCACAGGGGAGTTCTGGACCTGCTACCCATTGCGCAGAGCTGCCAAGCTATTGTCCTCGCTGGGAAGGCGGGGCCGGCGTGGGGCGGGGCTGGCGGCGCCAGCGCAGCCGTGGGGCGGTGGGAGGAGGAGGAGGCGGCGGTGGTGGCGCTGGGAGCTTCTGTCACCACTGGGGCAGGGCAGGGCAGGGCGGGAGTGTAGGGGACGTGAGGGCGCGAGAACCCAGTCATGGGGCAGGTCAGCCCCGCCACTCGAAGTCTGGGCTGCCGCCGGGGCCTGCCGCCACTGCTGCTGCTGCTGCCACTATTGCTGCTGCTTCTGCGCGCGCAGCTCGCCGGGAGCCTGGCCGGTGGGAGCCAAGACGCGGCGGAGGTGAGGCCCGGCCGGGTCCTTGGGGATGGGGGAAGGGGCGGGACCCGGCCTCCGGACCCTGATGCGGACATGTCTAGAGCTGAAAGCGCAGTCTTTCCATCCAGGTGGCCGGCTCCCAGGCGCCCCTAACAACGAGGCATTCACGAACCCAGGAGTCTAGGCCCCAGCTTCCCAGCATGTGTCGTCCTAGCCTCCTCCTGCCGCCCTCAGACCCTCATGACCTAAGTGACTCAGCCCCAGCCCCTTCCCACCTGAACATAACACCCACCAAGCAGTAAGACATTTAGATCCAAGAACCGGGGTCCCTTTGCATCCTCCGGACCCATATGAGGGCCCCGCAGCCTCCTATGACCCAGGAGTCTAGGCTTCCAGCCACCGCTCCCCTGACTCGGGAGATAGCTCTCCAGCCCTCAAGGGTCTTAGTGTCCAGGCCTGCAGGGCCCTGGAGCCAGGCCATGTCTGTCATCTTTGCATCTAAGAATGGGAGTCAAAGCTAGAGATGGAGGGAGGAGGGGCAGAACGCTAAGGTTCTGACCTCCTCCCCAGCGATTAAGGTTTAACCCTTTCCAGCTCAAGTGCGGCTGCGCCAGGGTGCAGGTGGAGCTTGTCTTCGCCACAGAAAGGCTGCGAGAATCCTGGGGGACTCGAGTCGCTATAGCAACAGGGGAGCTGGGGCACCTGGCCCAGTAGGAGCTGTATCCCAGGAAACCGTACCTCTACCGAGGCGGGTGCGCTGTATTAGGTGGAGGGGGCTGGTTCTGGGGTTTAACATCTGGGTCCTAGGGAGCATAGCATCGAGGGATCAGCCTACCAACGTTCCTCTGGCCCTCACTGACCCTTTCGCCCACACACGCAGGCCCCGGGGTCGGCACAGGTGGCTGGACTATGCGGGCGCCTAACCCTTCATCGGGACCTGCGCACTGGCCGCTGGGAACCAGACGCACAGCGCTCACGACGCTGTCTCCGGGACCAGCAACGCGTGCTCGAGTACTGCAGACAGGTGGGCGGGACCTACTGGGAGGGTCGTGAAAGCTAGTCCAAGATACGAGGGAGGTGTCCTAGAGAAGCTAGACTTTCAAAAGGTCGGGAAAACCGGGGATCTAAAAAGGCTGGGAAGCTGGGGTAGTGGCCGGAAGGGAAGTTAGAATAGGGCAGGACCTGTTATTGACAAACTAGGTCACGAAACAAAGCAAAAAAAGAACAAAAAAGGAAAGAAAAAAAAGAGAGAGAAACTAGGTCAGGAAAGAGGAGAACTTTGCACAAAAACCTAAGGAACGTATCCACCTGGCGAAATGGTGGGATCCTTAAACAGTAGGTGTATAGGTGGGCGTGGCCAAAGGGGGGTCTTTGACAAAAAGACCTAAGGGGCTAGTAAGATAGGAAAAGCGGTGGAGCCCAATGAAAGTGGGAAGCTAGGAGGTGTAGCTATGAAAAGGAAGGGAAGGGACACTTACTGAGAGCCAAAATAGGGAAAGAGGCGAGGCCTAGAAGTTGGTAGAACCTATGGAGAAATGAACCTGATTGGGGAAGGGGGCCAAGGTGACTAGAAGAGCGGTGGGCTTGGCAGAAGTGAGTTTATGGGCATAATGGAGGGACCTTTATAAAGAAACTGGCCAGGCAAAGGGGAGGGGCCTAAGGAAGGCGGGGCTTTTAAGGGAGAATTACTAGGAGGTGTGGCCAGTGGTCATACTGGTCTTAGATGTCTAAGACAGGTTCTGTGGAGAAGCAAGACCTGAAGAGGAGAATTCCTTATGAACACTGGAGCCTTGAAAAGGAACGTGGCCAATAGAGAAGCGCGGCTGGTAGGGGCGGGGCAGTGGGTTGATCACTCCACCTGGTGTCCCCAGATGTACCCGGAGCTGCAGATTGCACGTGTGGAACAGGCAACACAGGCCATCCCCATGGAGCGCTGGTGCGGGGGTGCCCGGGGTGGCCACTGTGCCCACTCTCATCACCAGGTTGTGCCTTTCCGCTGCCTGCGTGAGTCACAGGCTGGGGGAGGGAAATGAGGGTGGGGTTCCCTGAGGGGGGAGAGATTCTGGGCCCTGGTGTAAAGGCTAACATTAGGGAGTTAGATACCTGGGTCCTGAGTGGTGCGGAGAATCCTCTGATGTTAAAAAGTCTGGATACTGAGGAGGGTGAGGCTAGCGGCTATGGAAGGGTCTCACTCTGGTGCCCCCATTCCCCAGCGGGTGAATTCGTGAGTGAGGCCCTGTTGGTACCTGAAGGCTGCCGGTTCTTGCACCAGGAGCGCATGGACCAGTGTGAAAGTTCAACCCAGAGACATCAGGAAGCACAGGAGGTCAGGACCCTGACCCATCCATTCTCACCCCCCAGAACTCTGGAGTCCAGTCCCCTAATACCCTCCTCTTTCAGAACCCAAGAGTCTGGACCTCAGCCCCCTCTTCCAATCAGGACAGAACCAGGAATCCAGGCTCCATCCAGCCCTATCAGCCTTCAAGACTCAGGAATCCAGGCCCCTCCTTTACCCTCTCTTACCTCACAATTCTGGCATCTGGACCCACTCACTCTTCCCACAGGCCTGCAGCTCCCAGGGCCTCATCCTGCATGGCTCGGGCATGCTTTTGCCCTGTGGCATGGATCGGTTCCGAGGTGTGGAGTATGTGTGCTGCCCCCCTCCAGTGACCCCTGACCCGTCTGGGATAGAAATTGGGTGAGTGGGAGGGAGTCTTCCATGCCCATCCCAAGGCTTCTGAGGCAGGAAGTGGAAGCCTAGGAGCCTGGGCCTGTGTTCTCATTGCCTTGGGTCTTCTAATTCCTCAGTGACCCCTCCACCCGGTCCTGGCCCCTGGGGGGCAGAGTAGAGGGGGATGAGGACAAGAAAGAGGAGGAATCCTTCCTACAGCCGGTAGACGATTACTTTGTGGAGCCCCTACAGGCTGAAGAGGAAGGCAAGGAGGAAAGAGTCCCGCCTTCAAGTTCCCATCCCTCTGCAGTAGTCAGCAAAGGTGAGGCCATTTCTGAATCCCTAGTTTCCTCCACCCTGGAGGGAGGATGATTTGGGGAGCCTTAGGGTAGGAACATCTTTGGGAGGGACCTATGGGGGAGAGATCTGACTGGGGGAATGGAAGGGATGAGAGCAGTTTGGGATAAAGTAGAGGTGGAAGGTCTGGCCTGTGAAAAATGAAAAGGGTGGTTTGGGGGTACCTGGAAGTGGAGGAGCCATTTGGTAGGTCCTGAGGATTATATTACATTGGCAGATGGTATAATGAATTTCTAAGCTTTTCAAGAATGGACCCAGTCCAGAGCTACATTTCCCATAATGTTAGGCAGCAGTTATGGCTAAACCACACATGGTGGTTTTCAGTGCACTCTAGAAAATGTAGTTCTCTGGGTAGAAAAGGTGACCCGGAGATGGGCTTCAGACTGATCCCCTGATTCCTGGCATGGCAGTGACTCCCACCCCAAGGCCCACAGATGGCGTGGATGTGTACTTTGGTATGCCTGGAGAAATCAGTGAGCACGAGGGTTTCCTGCAGGCCAAGATGGACCTGGAGGAGCGAAGGATGCGCCAGATTAATGAGGTGATGATACTGAGGGTCCTAGGATTCTCCACAAGGTAGAGCTCCCTAAATACCAGGAAATTTCACAGGGGCAAGTGGGACTACCTCCAAAGGTTCCCCAAGCCCCTATCAACCCCTAGCCCTCAACCGAGTCACCCCTACAATAACCAGGGATTTCTAACCCATAGAATCCCATTGAGATGCTACCAGACTCTAAGGAAATTCCAGTGCATGGTACTCTTCCATCTTAAGTTTCTTCTGGAGTATTCTCTCCCGGGAATCCAAGAACCAGTGGGACCTAAGGGATTTGGAGCCTCCAAAGTCTTGAAGAAGGATTGGGGACCTCACTGGGTGGAACAGAGTGGATTCTAGAATCATGAAATTGCCCCTGCCCCCAGGTGATGCGTGAATGGGCCATGGCAGACAACCAGTCCAAGAATTTGCCTAAAGCTGACAGACAGGCCCTGAATGAGGTAGGACAACCTGCAGCTGGCCATACCCACTCATGTCTGTCCACTACCTGGGGCACATCCAGTCTTAGCCCAGCTCAGGCCTCGTCCCAGTCTCATCCAATTCCACCCCTTCCTACTTATATCAGCCTCTCTTGGCCCCACCCCAACATTTAGCTCCTCTCCTCTTGGCCTAACTCAGACCTGACATTGTTGTCCTCTTCAGATTGGCCATGTTTTGCCCTGTCTTAACTTGATTCTTACCTCTGAGAACTAGCTCTGGAGTCCTCTCCCAAGCTGGGCCCCCCTACAGGTACAGTGAGGTCTTTCTCAGCCTCTCTTTGATGCATTCCTGCCCCTGTTAGGCCATGCCCCTGACTTTGGTCCTTCCCCTCTAATCTCACTTTTCCTCAATCCTTCCTCAGTAGGCCCAGCCTCATATTTTTCCATCCCACCTCTCTCAGCCTCACTTTAGTGCAGCCCTACCCCCTATAATCCCCGCTCAAGTTAGCCCATTCCCTGAGTTTTGCTTCTTCCTCATCCCCACCCGTCTTAGTCTCATTTGGGCACAGTCTGTCTCCAGTTTGCCCTTCCCAGGCCTAGAGCTCTACCTTTACTACAATACTTCCTTTCACCTTAACACAGGCCAGCTCTGTTCTTAGATTGTTCCTACAGAATACAGTGTACACCACCAGCTTGGCTCCTAGTAGGTCTGGTTCTGCCCTGTATCCCCACCCCTTCCAGTCAGTGTCCTATGATCTAGTGACACCCCCAAGATAACTCTTGCCCAGACGTAGACCCACTGCACCCACCCTGTTTGGCCCTACAGCCCTGCCTTTCCAGAATGCCATTGACCCAGGCTTTCATCCGTCTTCACCTCTCCTGATCTTGTATCCACCCCCTTGATAGCACTTCCAGTCCATTCTGCAGACGCTGGAGGAACAGGTGTCTGGTGAGCGACAGCGCCTGGTGGAGACCCATGCCACCCGAGTCGTTGCCCTTATCAATGACCAGCGTCGGGCTGCCTTGGAAGGGTTCCTGGCAGCACTGCAGGGAGATCCACCTCAGGTGCGGGAGCTGTGGGGGAAGAGGCAGAGGATGAAAAGGGCTGGGGCAGGCCTAGGCAGCCTTCATTCCTTCCACAGCCAGAGCGTGTCCTGCTGGCCCTGCGGCGCTACCTGCGTGCAGAGCAGAAGGAGCAAAGGCACACTCTGCGACACTACCAGCATGTGGCTGCCATGGAGCCTGAGAAGGCCCAGCAGATGAGCTTCCAGGTGCTCAGATTCTTCCAGTTCTCAAAAACCATTTGCTATCCCTCAGACTCCACTCTCTTGGACCCCATACCTCAGACTCTTTTCTTCTCTCTCATACCCTCTTTCTGTCTCTTGAACCTCCTTACTCTCTTTGGAACCCCTCTTTTGTGCCTTCGACACTTCACTCCCTTGGATTCCTACTTCCTGACCCTGGAACACTGCCCCTGCACCCCCTTCCTGTGTCTTTGACATCCTTATTTCTCAGAACCCCACTCCTGTGCCTTGAACTCTATTCCTGTCCTTCAATTCTTCATTCTCCCTAACCCCGCTTGTTTTCCCTGGAATCTTTGTGCTATGCCTTCAGATCCTAATTCCTATTTCTTGGATGTTCTTTTCCTGAGCTCCAAGTCTTGCCCTTGAGCCATATCATCTCTACATGATACTCCAGTCCTACTTCCTTTTCTGGAACCCCTTCAAACCTCACTTTCTATTCCTCAGATCCTATTGTCTGCCCCTTGTAATGCTTGCCTCCATTTCCTATTTTCCATACCATATTCCTTGTACCCTATATTTACCATGTCTCCTCTGCTGCACTTTTACTAGTAACTACCCATTCCTTATGCCTTACTTCCTTTCCCAAGCCTCTTACTTCCTATCTTCTGTACACCTTTTCCTTTTCTTTGTATTCTGCTTCTCCTCCTCCAATTTCCTCCTTGTAGCCCTTGTAACCCAATTCCTGGCCCTTGTACCTTCCTTCCTGTCAGTTGTATGTGCTACTTCCCATTGAGCCCTATTGCCCTTCTTTCACCCTCCTTCACCCTGCCTCAGTTTCCCTATCTCTAGCCTACATTGCCCAGTTCATCCTTAATACTCATCCCCCCACAGGTGCAGACCCACCTTCAAGTAATTGAGGAAAGGATGAATCAGAGCCTGGGGCTGCTTGACCAGAACCCCCGCCTGGCTCAGGAGCTACGGCCCCAGATCCGTGAGTACATATGCCCCTGCTTCCCATTCCAGGTCTCTAAGGGCAGATCCTAACTCCCAATCTTTTATTGCCCCCCTCATTTAGTTACATATTCCTGTGGAACAAACACCAGAACTTACTGGCTTAAATCAACATCTTCTTTGCTCATGATCCTGGCCTGAATTTTGCTGGGTGGTTCTGCTGGTCTTGCCAATAGTCACACATGCAGCTAACAGATCAGAGAGGGGTTGGGACTTTGGCACAACTGGGCCTCACTACCTCTCCATGTAGACTCAGGCCTCTCTTCTCCAGGGAGTCCCTCCATGTTGTTTCTCCAGCAGGGTGCCTGAACTTCCTACATTGTGGTTTAGCCTCCCCAAAAATGAAAGTAGAAGCTGCCAAGTCTTAAGACATGGGCAGCCCACATTCTATTGATTAAAGCAAGTTACAAACCCAGTTCAAATCCAAGGGAGCCTACACAAGAGCACGAATACCAGAAGGTGTGACTTATCACAGCCCCAGATCTATTGTGACTTCCTCTGCATCTCCCACACTGAACCCTGATTCACCTGCTCTTCAAAGAGGCCATTCTCTTGCAACTTCAACCTCTATCCTCACTGTCAGAGGTGCTTCCAGCCAGCTCCCCTTTCCCAGATCATCCTTATGACTACCCCCAATCACTTTACTCTTTAGATGTCATCCATTCATCCAGTTTGGGTTTTTTTTTTTGTGGAGTCCCTATACTTAGGACCTCAACTACCTTTCCACATGCCCCCCTCAGAGGAACTCCTCCACTCTGAACACCTGAGTCCCAGTGAATTGGAAGCCCCTGCTCCTGGGAGCAGCAGTGAGGACAACAGAGGGCTGCAGCCTCTGGATTCCAAGGATGGTGAGTTAACCCCAATATAGTTAACCTCAGATTTTGGGAGACAGGCCCCCACCCTAATTTCTAGTGCCCCAAAGTCTAGGGGTGTCTCAGCTACCACAGCAAGTGGGAGAGGATGGGGAGGAATGTCTAAGTTTACGGAGTCCTCTGTAGGATCCTTGATCCTTCTCCTGCCTTGGACCCTGGGAGGGTATTTCTCCACTTTTCCTTCAATAAAGCTCTCCCCTCTTCACTATTCACCATGCCTTCTCTGGCTGCCAGCAGACACCCCCATGGCCCTTCCAAAAGGTAAGTATCTCACAGAATAGACCTCTACCATGAAATCCCAAGGAGTCTACAAGCCCAGAATGGAATTGAGAACCTCAAGCCTCCTGGGATGGAGTCTGGTGCCCCTCTGACTCCCTCCTCAGGTTGGGGCAGCACCACTCTGGACTCTCAGGAATGAGCTAGGATTTGGGGTGGGTAGGGTCCACAGAACAAGATGCTGTACCCCCTGGGAAAGAGAAGCTGTCTCCCCTGGAACAGTATGAGCAGAAGGTAAGTTAGTCAACCCTGTCAGCCCCTGAGGGAGTCCTGGGGATGGGGCTCAACTTGAAGGTCTGAAGGAGGATGGTGCTAGGGGTTTGGATTCCTTGGCTAAGGGAAGAGGTACTGAGAACATGGGCTTCAGGATCCTAGGGAAGGTGAGGGCTGGGAATTGCCCTCATGGACACTAGGGGACGAGACAGCTGGGGCCCAGATGCATGACTCTCTGACACTTCCTGCTCCCACAGGTGAATGTATCTGTTCCAAGGGGTTTTCCTTCCCATTCATCGGAGATTCAGAGAGATGAGCTGGTAAGAGGAGGAATGTTTTGGGTACCTAGGGGGAGAGGTCAGAGGTCAATGCCTAGGCTGTGAATTCCAAAGCCATACTAGGCCCTGGCGAGCCTCAAAGATGACCCCTGCCTCTCTTCTCTCTCTGCAGGCACCAGCTGGGACAGGGGTGTCCCGAGAGGCCGTGTCTGGTTTGCTGATCATGGGAGCAGGTGGAGGCTCCCTCATCATTCTCTCAGTGCTGCTCTTGCGCAGGAAGAAACCCTACGGGGCTATCAGCCATGGAGTGGTAGAGGTGAGAGACAAAGACGTAATATGGGGAGGGGTTCCTGAACCTGGGCATGGAGGGGCTGTAATATTTGTGGTCAGGTCCCTGAGCTCCACTACCCCTCCCCTGTTCCTGTTGCAGGTGGACCCCATGCTGACCCTGGAGGAGCAGCAGCTGCGTGAACTGCAGCGTCATGGCTACGAGAACCCCACTTACCGCTTCCTGGAGGAACGACCCTGAACCAGCCCCCCTTCAACCCCTTTGGCTGAATCCAGACCTTTCCGCTTCCTGGAACCCCAGAGCCCTGACTCCCAAATTGGGAAAGGCATCTTGAAAAAGTTCATTTCCCATCCTTATGAGGGGGCTAAAAATTCTTATTTTCCTTTTCCAATTCCAAATCCCATCCCTAAGATATCCTCAGATATTCCCAGCTGCTTCCTTGCTTGGACCTCCTCACCTTAATTTATTTTGTAAGTTAATTTATTGTTCTTTAATGTGACCACCAGTGTGGTCCCGGGAATTCACCCTCCCACATGTTGCCCACTAACATCCCAATAAAGTCCTCTTTTCCACCATGCCATCCTGCATATTTCTTGGGGAGCCAGTGAGTAATTGTAGCCCCGCTGTTGTGCATCCCTGACCAGGGATCTTTAAATCTGGGATTGGGGAGGGGGTTCAGAGTCCTAGGATAGGCTCTTTGTGCCCACCCTGGAGCTTTCCTTGATGTTCAATAGAATACTTACTGGGTCCCAGGGTAAACCCAGGAGGCTGGGCTCTGGCAAGTTTCCCCTGCTTCCTATTCTCTCATACATAATCACACACAGAGTATCCACCTCTAACCTATGAGCCTGGTAAGGGTCTCAGAATCTTTTTTTATTTTTAACTATTTTATTTTATTAATTTAAATTTAATTTAATTTTCAATCTTCCCTGAAGATGCATTTATTGATTTTAGAGAGGAAGAGGGAGAGAAAGAGGGAGAGAGAAACATTGATATGAAAGAGTAACGTTGACTGGTTGCCTCCCACATGAGCCGAGCACGGAATCCAGAACCTAAGTACGTGCCTGACCATGAATTGAATCCACGACCTTTCAGTGCACAGGATGGCACTCCAACCGAGTGCTTAGGAATCTTGAACCACTCTTCCCCTTTCCAAGTCTTCATAACTCCTTGGGGAGACTATAGGAATCCCCGTATGGTGTGGGAATTCCAGTCACAGGTCCCAGACAGGGTTATGCGATATCTGCAAGTGTCTATTGGAATTTGTACCCTCATATGTCACATTTTGTGACATGTTGTAGCTATCCCTCTACATATGTTGTTTCCTGTCACAAGAAAGTTGGTCTGAGGATTAAGAGTTAGTATCTGCAGAGACATTAGAACTGTGCCTGCCACTTTGTAAGTATTTGTTGAATAAACTTTAAAATTGCATGGTAACAAACACTCATATGACACTCACCCCATGCCAGGAATTGCCCTAAGGGCTTTATATGTATTGGCACACTCATCATTACTTATACCCATGAAGTAGCTACTATGACTATCCTCGTTTATAGATAAGAAAATGGAGGCAAGGAGAAGTTATATCACTTTTCGAAGATCACCATTTAGGGAAGGTTGGAGCAACCTGGCTCCAGAACCCATACTCTTGGCCATTTTGCTAACCTACTGTCTAATAATCTGTGGCTGTTCCAAATAGTATTCAGTATGTGCCCTGCAAAATTCCAGTTGATACCTTTCACTTCTTAGATATTATAGATTTGCATTTTTACCACAACTTACCAGCAGATGGCAGTAATGTGCCATGTTCTAACGCAGCCTAACCCTTCTGACAGATGTCTTAGGGAGAGGGCACCCAATTCTAATTATCCCAAAGGACCTATGAACTCACAGTGGCTCTTCATTTTATATATATAAATAGTGATATATATATATAGCTATATATATATATATATAGCTATAGCTATATAGCAATACACACATTGTGTGTGTGTGTGTGTGTAAATGCCAGTCCAGAATAGTAAATGTAGACCTGGTAGGTATTGGAAGAAAGATAACTACATGATGCAAATTGGATACAATGCCACAGCTTCATCAAAGGACCCAGTTTGCAATATCATTCTGATATACTGGTTATACCCTCAGTTATCCTGAGACAACTCTAACAGAAATCTATGACTAGCACCACAAGCAGGGGGAAACCCTGCCTTTGTGGATTGACAGCTAAAGGAGAGCAACAGGCAAAGAACAGGTAAGGAGCTCCAATTAGGCGTGATAGGAAATGAAAGCCCATTTTGCTCAATATGCTCAGTGCCTGAATCCTTCATTGTATTTACATTTTAGTGGCAATTATTAGAATAATTAAAAATAGTTACTATTGAAATACCAGCAGGAAAAATAATTTTGCTATTGTTCATTTGATGCTCTTGTGCCCCTAAGTATCCTTCTTTTCCCATTGAAAATTATTTGGTAATTCTTTTTTTAGTAATGCAAAATCTTAGAGACATTTTATCATGTCAGTGGTATGTGTGTTCAGACATGTCAGGATATACATCTTATATATCAACAGAATCTGAGATACCATCAGCAATAGGAAATACCATTATTTTATGTACCACAATGGGATAAAATGCAGAAATTAAAATATGCCACATGATTGCTTGTAAGATGAATTCCAATTGAGTTCTTCTTAGAATCAGTGAAATACAATATATTCTTAGGAATTCTTCATGGGTCAGCTGCCACTTTGTGAGTACTCAGAAGAGCACATGTATGCTAGTACAGGACAACCCCTGATAACCCCACCCCCCAATATTCATGCCCTTGTGTAGTGCCCCTCATCCCTCTAATTCTGGGCTTGGTTATGTGACTGGCTTTGACCCATAGCATATGTGATGCAAGCAGGCGCTTGTTCTCTTGGAACACTCCCTTTTGGAGCCATCATATAAAGAGATCCACCTACCCTCCTGGAGAAAACATATGGAGAGAGATGTCTGGCCCACTCCCAGGGGTTCCAGCCATCTCAGCTGAGCTACCAGATATACACAGGAAGTTATGCAGCACAATCAGGCCTCCACTTGACTGCAGCCACGTGAATGACCAAAGTAAGATAACGAAACTGCCCAGCTGAGCCCAGCCAAGATTGCAGAATCATGAACAAGTAAGTGGTGTTTATTTTAAGCCTCATGTTTTGGGGTAGAAACACTGACACATATGTGCTCAATTTGTTGCCCACAAGAGGCTCCAGCCCCAAGCAGTGGGGGGCTATGGTGTGTCCAGAGGCTTTCTGGGGAGTGATTGTCAGCAGCATGGAGGCACTTCAGGTCTCTCCTCTTGAAGTTACAAGTTGGACGGCTATAGTTCAACAAAGGATTCCCTGCTGAACACACAAACATGTCTGAGGGAACCATGCGTTGAAGCATCTGAAGGCAGGCATATGGAAGTAAACAGGGGAGACAGGATGGAGGGAAGACAGAGATGGAAGTTGAAAACACAGCCTCAGCACTGTCTGCAGCCCCAGCAGATGAGATAGCAGTGAAGGATTGGGGTGCAACCCCCAATGGGAAAACTGAAGGGGCAGAGAGCAATCAGGCCTGGGTGGCCGGCATACGTTGAGGCTGGGCTCAGGTTCAGAGGCAGAGAAGTGGTGCAAAGGGTGGCAGTGTTCCATAACCTGCCATCACTGGACAAAGGACGCTGTAGACTTGGGAACATATCCATCCTCTTGTGGCCCACCTGGCAGTGAAATTCTCACGCAGCAGATGGTGAAAAGACAGTGACAAATTTCCAGCCTGAGTAGTTTGTACTACAGTGGTTAAACATGTTGGAAAAATCAGAGCCACTTCCCCCTGCCTACCCTCCCCTACCAATCACAATGGAGCCTGGTAGAAACAGCTGGGCCACCTCAGACAGAGTGGTTCTGACAGAGGCTTCTGACTACAGGAAGGCAGCTCCAGGGACACACAGGCCAGGGGATCCATAGCCAGCCACATCCCACCACAGGTGTGGTGCCCTGAGACACAGGTGATGGGGTTGTGAAGGGGATGCCCACCCTCTTGGGGAATATGAACGTTTGCCATGACGGAGGCCACATCATCCCACAGGTATCCTAGAAACCTCACAGGTGCAGTTAAGAGAAAATGAAAACTTGTGCTTCAGCACCACCTACTGGAAAACAAAAGAAAGACTTTTACTTATGAAACCTAAATAGTTGAGGGAAATACTTAAAGATTTTTTCTTTTTTTTTTTTGAGGGTTATTTATTTATTTTCTTACATAAAAAAAGTTCAGCAGTTGGCAGGGAAGTGCTGCTATAGTATCTTTGAATCTAAGATCCTTTTTTTCTTGTTTTTTATTATGATTTTTAATAAATTATTTTGCAATTATGGCTGACATACAATATTAGTTTCATGTGTACAACCCAGTGATAAGACATTATATAACTTACTAAGTGATCATCCCAATAAATCTCATACCCATCTGACACCATACATCATTATTATAATATTATTGACTATATTCCCTATCCTATACTTCACATCCTTGTAACTGTTTGGTAACTACCAATTTGTACTTCTTAATCCCTTCACCTTTTTCACCCTGCCCCAAAACCCCCTCCCATCTGGAAGCCATCAAAATGTTCTGTGTATTTATGAGTCTATTTCTTTCCTGTTTATTTTTAGATTCAATTGATGTTTTTATTGTCATATTATTGTTTATATTTTTTATCTTCTTAAAGAAGACCCTTTAACATTTCATGTAATACTGGTTGGTGGTGGTGAACTCTTTTAGCTTTTTCTTGTTTGGGAAGCTCTTTATCTGTTCTTCAATTCTAAGTAATAACTTTGATGGGTAGAATAATCTTGGTTGTAGGTCCTTGATTTTCATCACTTTGAATAATTTTCTCCAATCCCTTTCTAGCCTACAAAGTTTCTTTTGAGAAATCAGCTTTAGTATTATAAGAAATACTAAGGGGACTTCCAGAAGAAGGAGCGGGAAGAGGAGAGGAACATAGTTATAAAGAATAAAACAATAGATGCATATTGATCAATAATCCCTTTAAATATAAATGGATTAAATGCTCCAATTAAAAGACATAGGGTAGCTGAATGGATAAGAAAACAAGACCCATATATATATGCTGCCTACAAGAGATCCACCTCAGAATGAAAGATACACACAGACTGAAAGTAATGAGACGGAAAAAGATATTTTATGCAAATGGAAAGGGGAAAAAACTGGTATAGCAATACTTACATTATACAACATAGACTTTAAAACAAGGCTACAATATGAGACAAAGAGGGACATTACATAATAAAAAAAAGGATCACTGTAACAAGGGGATATAACCCTTGTAAATATTTATATATCCAACATAAAAGCACCTGAAAGTACAAAGCAAATCTTGAAAAACAAAGGGAAAGACTCATAGTAATACAGTCATAGTAATGAATTTTAATACCCCATTGGCATAAATGGCTAGATCTCCCAAATAATAAAATCAACAGGAAACATCAGCCTAAAAGACACACTAAACCTTATGTATTTAATTGATATTTTCAGAGCATGTCATCCCAAAGCAACAGAATATATATTTTTTCAAGTATACATTTTTTTCAAGTATACATGGAACATATTCTAGGATAGAGCACATATTGAAAGACAAAACAAGCCTTGGCTCTGTTGGTTGTGTGTCATCTAGTAAAGTGAAGGGTCAATTGATTTGATTCCTGGTCAGGGCACATGTCTGGATTGCAGATTCAGATCCCAGTTAGGGGAGTATGAGAGACAATCAATCGATGTTTCTCACAACAATGTTTCTCACCCTCCCTTCCCCTCTCTATAAAGAAATAAAAAATAATTCTTTTTCTAAAGAAGACAAAAACATCTGAATAAATTTCAGAAGATTGAAATCATATCGAGCACCTTCTCCAACCACAATGGTATGAGACTAGAAAACAATTACAAGAAAAAGAACCTGAAAACCACACAAAAACATGGAGGCTAAATAACGTATTACTAAATAAGACCAGTGAATGGGTCAACAACAAGATCCCCAGTCAGGGCACATGCCTGGGTTGTGGGCCAGATCCCTAGTAGGGGTGCGTGAGTAGCAACCACATATTAATGTTTCTCTTCCTTTCTCCTCTCTCTAAAAATAAATAAAATCTTGTTAAAAATAGATCAGAGCAGAAGTAAATGAAATAGAGTCTAAAAGAATACAATCAATGAAACCAAGAGCTGATTCTTTGAAAAAGATATAAAGATTGATAAACCATTAACCAGACTCATTAGGAAAAAAAGAGGAACAAATAAATAAAATCAGAAATAAAAGAAGTACAACTGACACCACAGAAATACAAAACATTATAAGAAAATATTATGAACAACTATAAGCCTATGAATTGGACGATCTGAGGGAATGGATAAATTTCTAGCAATGTACAATATTCCAAAACTGAATCAAGAAGAAACAGAAAATTAGAACAGATTGATTATAATTAATGAAATTGAAACAGTAATCAAAAAACTCCCAACAAACAAAAATCCTGAATCAAATGGCATTACAAGGAGGTAAAAGACCTGTACTGAGAAAATTGTAAGATACTGAAGAAAGAAATTAAAAAGATTCAAATAAATGGAAGCAAATACCTTGCTTATTAAAATGTCCATACTACCTAAAGCAATCTATAGATTCAGCGCCAATTCCTATCAAAATGCCAATGGCACATTTTACTGAACTAGAATAGTCCCAAAATCTATATGGACCACAAAAGGTGCTGAGTAGCCACAGCAATCTTGAGAAAGAAGAACAAAGTTGGAGGGATCATGCTACCTGCTATTATCAAAGGTGGGCACAGGTAATCAGGTTCTTGGTGATCATGGACAAAGAGTTGAACTGATCCCACAGAAAGTTTATAGCAGAGAGAGCAGATTTATTAAGCAATAGTATACCCCACAGAACATGGGAGCAGGCCAGCTCTGAGCAGAGATTGACCTCAGGGGCTGGAGGGCTTCTATTCTTATAGGGTGACTATTTCCTAGCTAGTTTTGGCAGGCTTTTAATATGCATGTACAAGTAGTTATATTACTTTAAAGCTACTGCACATGTGGTCTTCCATGATTTTCCTCAAATGGCCACTGGGGGAGGGGGTCCCATAATGCTAATTTATTAAAATGCTATTATCTTGAAGCAGGGGTCATACAGCATCTTCTGTGCAGGTGCATTCATGATTCACCATGATTCAGCACTTTTCCAGAAAGCAGGAACAACTGGGCTTAAACCAGGGTCTCTGTCCTGTATAGATGTCCTTTATCTTAGCCCTGGGGTACTTCCGAAGTTTCCTCCTTCCTGACTATCTCCTGCCTCACTATCAAAGTATACTGCAAGGCTATAATAATAAAAAAAGCATAGTACTGGCATAAAAACAGACATACAAATCAATGGAACAGAATAGAGAGCCCAGAAATAAACCCTCACCTACATGGTCAATTAATACTTGACAAGACAAGAACATACGATGGGATAACGACAGACTATTCAATAAATGGTGTTGAGAAAATTGGACAGATACATTAAAAAAAATAAAACTAGACCACCTTCTTACACCATAAACAAGAATAAAGTCAAAATGGATTAGAGACTTCAGTGTAAGACTCAAAAACATAAAATTCCTGTAAGAAAGCATAAACCGTAAACTCTTTCACATTTCTCTTAGCAATATTTGTTTCTGATATATCTTCTCCAGTAAGGAAAACAAGAGAAAAAATAAACAAATGGGACTACATCAAACTAAAAAGTTTTTGCATTGTAAAGGAAACTATCAACAAAATAAAAAGACAGCCTACGGAATGGGAGAACATATTCACCAATGATACACTGATAAGGGTTAATATCCAAAATTTATAAAGAACTCATATAACTCAATACCAAAAAACAAACAATTCAATTAAAAAATGAACAGAGATGTAAATAGACCCTTCTCCAAAGAGGACATATTGATGGCAAATAGTCATATGAAAAGATGTTCAATGTCACTAAACATCAGAGAGATGTATATTAAACCACAACCTCACACCTGTCAGAATGGCCATCATCAAT
Source organism: Phyllostomus hastatus (assembly GCF_019186645.2). Lineage (NCBI taxonomy): Eukaryota > Metazoa > Chordata > Mammalia > Chiroptera > Phyllostomidae > Phyllostomus > Phyllostomus hastatus. The sequence continues at coordinate 6,501,435 of NW_025333897.1, forward strand.
AAATCAACAAAAAGGGTTAGTGGGATGTGCAATGTTGTTGGGAACGCAGAATTATACACCCACTATAGAAAACAGTTTGGAGAGTCCTAAAAAAATTAAAAATAGAACTACTTATGACTCAGTAGTTCTGTTTTTGGGTATATATCTGAAGAAACCAAAAACACTAATTCGAAAGATGGTATGTACTCCTATGTTCATTGCAGTGTTATTTACAATAGCCAAGATATGGAAAACAACCAAGTTCCCATTATATACAAGTGGATTAAAAAGTTGCGGTAATATTCCATTTCCACAATGGAATATTAACTTGGCCATAAAAAAGAATGACATCATTTGTGATAGCAGGGATGGACTTGGAGGGTATTACGCTAAATGAAATAAGTCAGAGAAAGACAAATACCATATAATTCCACTCACATGTGGAATCTAAAGAACAAAATAAATAAACAAATACAACAAATAAACTCATAGACACAGAGAACAAAGTGATTGTTACCAGAGGGGAGGGGAATTGGGGGACTGAGTGAAAAAGGCGAGGGGATTAAGAAGTATAAATTTGTAGTTACAAAACAGTCACAGGGGTATAAAGTACAGCACAGGAAAAATAATATTGTAATAATTATGTATGGTGCTAGGTGGGTACTAGAAATATTGTGGGGAAACATTTTGTAAAGTATATGATTTTCTAACCACTATGCTGTACACCTGGAACTAATATGCAATATTAAATGTAAGCTGTAATTTTAACATAAAATTTAAAAATAATGGGTATAACAAATGGAGAAGAGAGTGAGAAAGGAACAGAGAGGCTATCCAAACAAAAAATCAACAAGAACTCCCCAAACCTATGAAAAGCACTAAACCCTCAAATCCAAGAAGCTAACAGAACACCTAATTATCTCAACCCAAAAAGGCCTTCTGCAAGGCATTATAGCATCAGAAGTTAATGACAAAGAAAGAATTCCCAAGGCAGCCAGGGAAAAGAAGATGGTAATGAAACCAGAGGCAACTGAGTCTGGGCTTGTGCTGCCTGCCACCGCTCAACCAAAAAGCAGAGACAGGGATTGGATTATAATTGTGCTTTTATAATATCAGAGGCCATAGTCTGAAAAGGTGATGGGTAAAAACCCTAGCAGCCACCTTCTTGAGCTTTCAGAAGCAAGTTTATATAGGGGAACCATGGGAATTTGGGAGGGGGAAAATGCTAGGGGGAGTGCAGACACACCTTTTCCCTTGGGAGTAAGGACAGGGGGAGCTGAAAGGAGAGTCATGCAGCTTCTTCCTAAGCTCCCTCCATTTGTTCTCCTGTTATCTCTCCATTTGTATTAGCATTCTTCTCTTCACTGGACACCTGTGGTTTATGGTCAGTGTAGCTACCTATTCTCTGGTTAGGAAGGAGAGGTATAAACCATTTGCTCTCAAGTGTTCTTGGTTAGGGAAGAATTTTCCTAGTTTATTACTCTCCTGTCTCAGTAACCTATAAAGGAAACCACATTAGATTTTTTCATCAGATTTTTTCAGGAGAAATCCTGTGAGCTATGAGAGTGGAATCAAATATTCACAATATCAAAAGAGAAATTACCAGCCAAAAATAATATATCCAGTAAATTTATCCTTTAAATATGAAGGAGAAATACTTTTCTGGACAAACAGAAACTAAGGGGATTTACCACAAGACCCACATCACAAGTATTGCTGAAAGGTGCTCTTCCTCCTGAAACAAAAAGACAAAAGGACACAAAAGTGTGAGTAAGATGACTAAAAGATAGGTAGAAGCAGGAAATTGCAACTCTTGTTCAGAATAGGGTATTAAACACTTAAATATAACAAGGTTAAAGGAGGTAAAAGCATTAAAAAAACAGAAGACAAAGGCTACTGCAATTTGGAAATAAATGCACAACCTAAAAAGGGATAATTTTTGACAACAAAAAACATAAAAGGGGAGGGGAAAAAGATTTAACTTGTACAGGTAAATGAACATAAGATGCAATCTAAATAAAAAGGACTAATGTACATAAGGAACTTTTTAAAAAAAAAAAAAACCTAATGGTAACCACAAAACTACAATCTAGAACTGAGACACGTAACATAAAAAAAAAAGAAAATGAAGGGAAAAATCATAGACTACTACCATACTAAAATTATAGGGTGAAACACAAGGGAAAAGAAACAAGGGAGACACAGAGCCACCCTAAAACAAGATAAAATGGCTACAGGAAGTCCTCACATATTAATAATCACCCTAAATGTACAAGGGCTGAACTCGCCATTAAAAGGTACAGAGTAGCAGGATGGATTTTAAAAAATACAACTATATGTTGGCTTCAGGAAACACATCTCAGCTGCAAAGACTAATGTAAACTCAAAGTGAAGGTTTGCAAATGATACTCCAAGTAAATGGCATCCAGAGAAAAGCAGAGGTAGTCATACTTATATCAGATAAAATAAACTTCTAATACAAAAGGTAATTATGGGACAAAGACAGACACTTTATAATGATAAAGGGGACAATATACTAAGAAGACATAACCCTTATGACATTACAAGACATTAATATATATGCACTGAACTTGGAAGCACCAAAATATATAAAGCAATTATTAACAGAACTAAAGGGAGAAACTGACAAAAATATAATTATAGTAGGAAAGCTAAATAACCCCATTGACTGCAATAAATACATCATCCACACAGAAAATCAATAAAGAAATATCAGCCTTAAATGACATAGACCAAATGGACATAATCGATATTTACAGATTTTTTTTCATCCCAGATTATACATTTTTCTCTAGTGCACATGAAACATTCTCAAGAATAAACCATATTTTGGGGCACAAAATTAGTCTCAACAAATTAAAAAAATTGAAATCATAGTCTCTGACCACATGCTTTGAAACTGAAAGTCAACTGCAAAAAGACCACTGGAAAAACCACAAACATGTAAAGATTAAACAGCATGCAAATGAACCACTGCTGAGTCAAAGAAGAAGTAAAAGAAGAGATCAAAAGATACATCAAGACAAATGGGAATGACATTACGATATATCAAAGTCTTTGGGATGCAGCAGCAGCATTATAGGTCTACCTCAATAAACCTCAATAAACATGGATAGAAAAATTTTAGTAAATAACCTAATATTTCACCTTAAAGAACTAGAAAAAGAAGAACAAACAAAGCCCAAAGTCAGTATAAGGAAGAAAATAATAAAAATTAGAGAGTTAAAATAAAGAACAAAGAGACAATATGAAAAATTAATGTAACAAAGAGATGGTTCTTTGAAAAGATTAATAAAATCGATATTTGTCTGGCTAGACTAAGGCAAAAAGAGAAAAGACTCAAAATTAGAAATGAAAGAGAAGTTACAAAGAATAACACAGAAATACAAAGGACCATGGAAGAATACTACACTCCATTAAATTAGATCACTTAAAGGAAATGGACAAGTGTTTAGAAATGTATAACCTTCCTAGACTGAAGCATGAAGAACTGGAAAATCTAAATAGATCAATCACCCTGGCTGGCGTAGCTCAGTGGATTGAGAGCGGGCTGCGAACCAAAGTGTCACAGGTTCGATTCCCAGTCAGGGTACATGCATAGGTTGCAGGCCATGACCCCCAGCAACCGCACATTGATGTTTCTCTCTCTCTCTCTCTCTCTCTCTCTCTCTCTCTCTCTCCCTTCCCTCTCTATAAATTAAAAAAAAAAATCTTAAATAGATCAATCAACAGTAAGGACATTAAAACATCCATCAAAAACCTCTCAAAAAGTAGAAGTCCAGGACCAGATGGCTTCATTAATGAACCTACCAAACATTCAAAGAAGATTTAATACCTAACCTTCTCAAACTCTTCCAAAAAATGGAAAAAGAGGCAATACTTTCAAACTCATTTTATGAGGCCAACATTACCTTAATAGCAAAACTTGGCAAGGACAAAACACACCAAAAAGAAAAGTACAGATCAATAATATCTCTGATATTATTGGCTGGTGTGGCTCAGTGGAGTGAGTGCTGGCCTGTGAACCAAAGGGTTGGTGGTTCAATTCCCAGTCAGGGCACGTGCCTGGGTTGACAGCCAGGTCCCCAGTAGTGGGCACATGAGAGGCAACCACACATTGATGTTTCTCTCCCTCTCTTTCTCCTTCCCTTCTCCTCTCTAAAATTAAATAATGCTAGCAAGTCAAATGTACAAACAGTACATTAACAATATAATACATTGTACAAACAGTACATTAACAATATAATACATTATAATCAAATGGGGTTCATTATAAGGGTGTAAGAAATGGTTTAATACATGCAAAATCAATGTGATACACCACAGTAACAAAATGAAAAAATCATATGATCATATCAATAGATACAGAAAAAGCATTTGACAAGATATGGCATCTGTTTATGACTAAAACACTCAATAAAATGGGCATACAAGGAAAGTACCTCAATATAATAAAGGCTATCTATGACAAATCCTCAACTAACACTGTACTGTGCAAACTGGGTTTTGGCCACTTGGCACCTTGAATCCACATGACCCAACAATTTGTGTTGAAAGAAGCAGGCTTTTATTAACAGGGTTCCAACCTTGGAGAGTGTGTGCTGAGCACTCCTGCTCCAAGCCTTCCTCTCCCAAGAGACCTAGAACTTCCTTTGCTCCCCCAAAGATGACAAGTGAAAACCATGCCCAAAAGTTCCCCATTTCCTTATCTGTTCTTAAGCCAGTCACAAACATCTCCATCCTCTCTGGCATGTGCATTTGTAGGCTTCAGAGTCGCCATCTTCTGGTAGCTACTCTTAGTCTCCATGTAGTGGTCCTGCAACCATGTGCTGTGCTGCACAGGATCATGGTGTCCCGGATGCTGGAGCCTAGGGAGGCACACGTCCCATTGTGGGGCCCTATCTCCAGGAGTGGCCATCCTCTAAGCCCCTGGTGTGCCCTGCATCTTCTGGTCCTGAGCACTCCCGTCCATGTGGGGAGCAAGGCCAGAGGCCTAAAACATCCAAAATGCCAAAAGCCCAGAAAGAGAGCTTACACCAAGCTCCAAAGCAAGAGAGTGACTTCTTAGTACCAAGCGTGTGAGAGAGTAAGACAGCTTTTCTGTACCTTTTCTTTAAAAGGCCCTCCTGAAATCTCACGTGCACAGGAAGCCAGTGGGAGTGTCCAGCTTTCCCCACTGTGTGTTAGTGTCCACTATTTTTGTCAGCTCCTCGGTGTCTTTGAACCTCTTTCAGTTGCCTTCTCTAGCCAGGGGAAGTTTCCCAGCCACACACAGACACATAAGTATCTGTTTGTCCAGGGCTGGGCTTCAGCTCCCACAGCCCACACAGGCACTGTATGAGCTTCCCCCCACCCCTGCTATGTCAGGAGCCACTCTGGCAGCACAGCTCACATTCTCACAGTCACATTTATAATTTGCTCGGGCAGTAGGCTCCTCCTTTCACATCTCACCCCTTCAGGAAGGCAAGGGCTGTTTTATTTGCCTTCTGCTCTGTTGGCACCCTTCTCCCCTCACCCCAGCCTTTTTGCAGGATTGGGTGTTGGGGGTTCCTCTATATTCCAGGGACCTACCTCTGACCTACCCTGTCACAACATCATACTCAATGGTGAAAGCATCTCCTCTAAGATCAGGAAAAAGACCAGGATGCCCACTCTCACCACCATTATTTAACATAATACTGGAAGTCTTAGCCAGAGCAATTAGACAAAAGAAATAAATAAAAGGCATCAAAATTGGGAATAAAAAAGTCAAATCATCCCTTTTGGCAGATGACATGATTCTACATGTAAAAACCCTAATGACTCCAGTAAAAATCTATTAGAAACAATAAACAAATATAACAAAGTTATAGGGTACAAAATCAATGTACAAAAATCTGTTGTGTTCCCATATACTAACAATGAAATATCAGAAAAAGAAAGAAAACTCATTCTCAATTGCAGCAAAAAGAATAAAATACTTAGAAATAAACTTAACAAAGGAAGTAAAGTACCTATATACTGAACTCTAAAAGACATTGTTTTAAGAAACTGAAGACCCAAAGAAAAAAAAATTCTGTGCTCCCTGGCTGGTGTGACTCAGTGGATTGAGTGCCAGCCTGCAAACCAAAGGGTTGCCAGTTCGAGTACCAGTAAGGGCACATGCCTGGGTTGCAGGCCAGATCCCCAGTGGGGGGTGCACAAGAGGCAACAACACATTGATGTTTCTCTTCCTTTCCTTTCCTTCCCTTCTCCTCTCTCTAAAAATAAATAAATAAAATCTTTAAAAAAAACCTCTGTGCTCATGGATTAGAAGAATCAACATAGTTAAAATAGCCATATCACCTAAAGCAATATACATACAAGTTTAATGGCTTTAATGTTATCTCCATTAAATCCCAATGGCAGCCATAGCCAGTGTGGCTTAATTGATTAGAGTGTCATCCTGTGAACCAAAAAGTCACCAGTTTCATTCCTGGTCAGGACACATGCCTTGCTTGTGGGGTAAGTCTCCTAGTCCCCACTAGGCCATGAGCAGGAGGCATTTTCTCTTACATCCATGTTTCTCTCCCTCTCTCTCTCCCTCCCTTCCCCTCTCTCTGAAACCAAAAGGCATGTCTTTGGGTGAGGGTAAAAATAAATAAATAAATAAATAAATAAATAAATAAATAAATAAATAAATAAAATTTTTCAAATCTGGCATTTTTCAAGGAAATAGAACAAGAAATGATCAAACTTGTATGGAACTGCAAAAGACCCCAAATAAACAAAATAATCCTGAGAAAAAAGGACAAAGCCAGAGATATCACATTCCCTGACTTCAAACTATACCACAAAACTACAATAATCAAAACAGTACAGTATTGGCAGAAAACAGACACAGAGCAGTGGAACAGAATTGACAGCCAGAAATAAACCTAGATATATATGAGCAACTAATTTTTGACAAAGGAACCAAAAATGTACAATGGAGAAAAGAAAGCCTCTTCAATAAACAATGTTGGGAAAATCAGAAAGCCAAACACAGAATGAAAGACTATTTGACACCACACACAGAAATTAACCCCAAATGGATTGAAGATCTAAATACAAGATCTGCCACAACAAAATACACAGAAGAAACATGGGTACTAAACTTATGAACCTTGATCTCAAAGAGGATTATGAACTCGGCCCCAAAAGCAAGGGAAATAAAAGCAAATATAAACGAATGAGACTACATCAAACCAAAGAGCTTCTGCACAGCAAAAGAAACCATCAACAAAACAAAAAGGCAACTAATCAGTACAGCATAGGAAATAGTCAATAACATTGTAATAACTTTGTATGGTACCAGGTGGGTACTTGAAGTATTGGGGGCATCAGCTTGGAAATGATATGGTTATCTAACCACCATCCTGTACACTTGAAACTAATATAAAATAATACTGAATGTCAACTATAATTGAAAAATAAAGAGCCCTGGCTGGCGTAGCTCAGTGGATTGAGCGCGGACTGGGAACCAAAGTGTCCCAGGTTCGATTCCCAGCCAGGGTACATACCTGGGTTGCAGGCTATAACCCCCAGCAACCGCACATTGATGTTTCTCTCTCTCTCTGTCTATCTTCCTCCCTTCCCCTCTAAAAATAAACGAATAAAATCTTAAAAAAAAAAAATTAAAAATATTTAAGAATAAAGAAACAACAAAACAAAAAGTCAAACAACTGAATGAGAGAAGACATTTGCAAACAATATATCCAATAAGGGGCTAATATCCAAAATATATAAAGAACTCATGCAAATTAAATACAACAAAGGACAAACAATCTTACTTAAAAGTAGGCAGAGGACCTGAACAGACCCTTTTCTCAAGAAGACAAATGGTCAACAGATATATGAAAACATGCTCAACTTTACTAGCTATAAGGGAAATGCAAATCAAAACCACAATGAGATATCACCTTGCACTAATAAGTAATTACCTTGAACTTATTAGTAATCACCTATTACTAATAAGACTAGAAATAAGTGTTGGAGAGGATGTGAAGAAATAACAACCCTCAGACATTGCTGGTGGGAATGTAAACTGATACAGCCACAGTGGAAAGCTGTGTGGGTGTTCCTCAAAAAATTAAAAATACAGTTACTATATGACCCAGCAATCCCTCTTCTGGGTATCTTATCAAAAAATTGTAAACATTTATTCATTAAGATATATGTACCCCTATGTTCATTGTAGTATTATTCACAGTAGCTAAGACATGGAAACAACCTAAGAAGTGTCTTTTGATGAATGACTGGATACTTTTGATGAATGACTGGATAAAGATATGGCATACATACATAATGGAATACTACTCAACCATAAGAAAAGATGAAACACTGCCATTTGTAACATGGATAAATCTTGAATATCATGCTAATCGAAGTAAGTCAGATTAAAAAAACAAGAACTGTAGGATTTCAGTCACGTGGGATATAAATCAAAAGGCAACCAACAAACAAAACTTATAGACACAGACAATATGAAAGTTACCAGAGGGGAAGGAGGTTGAAGATCAAAGTGAGTCAATGGGTCCAAATATATGACAGAAGTCTAGACTTTGGGTGGTGAGAACGCAATGCAATTTACAGATAATTATAGGATTGTACACTTGAAACTTATATTCTGTTATTAACCAATGTCATCCCAATACTTTTGTTAAAAGGTTTTCTGGGGTGGGGGCTCTTTGAGTGATGAGATGGAGATAGAGGCCAGAGCAGAGCCTGTGGGACAAGTATAGAGGACATTGTAGAGCTCTTCTTAGTATGAGTTTCTCCAGAAGAAGCTGAGGCAAGGATTTGAGATTATTTGGAAGAGGCAAGAGATGGTAGGAGAGGCAGGAAGTAACATAGAAAAGGGAAAGCAGCCAAGAGTATGTTATTAAGCCAGAACCTCTGTGGGGAAAGTGGAGCTTATTTCTGTCGGGAAATTTTGAGAGGCCAGGTACAACACGCACAGAGGGGAGGGACCTGGAATAGTGACATATGCCATCTCCTATCAGTCACTGGTTGAAGGTTGTCAAGAGTGGGAAGTTTCATGAACTCCCTGGCATTTTAGGCTTGCCATGCTCATATCACTGGCAGACAGGCGCCAGTGGCCTGATAATGCCCACAGGCAAAGCTTCATGTGCTGGCACTGGCAATCAAACCACTGTGTGTTCATAGGGGGTGCGTGACGAGATACGGACTTAGCACCCACAGCATCTGCTAGACACTCCCACCCAAGCACATTCATCTACCAGGGGTGTCCATCCTGAGGCCCATGCCCGCATGCAGCCCAGGATGGCTGTGAATATAGCCCAACACAAAATCATAAGTTTACTTAAAACATTATAAGATTTTGTGATTACGTGTCACAATGTATTTAACGTGTGGGCCAAGACAACTCTTGTTCCAGTGTGGCCCAGAGACGCCAAAAGGTTGGACACCCCTGATCACTACCCCCCAGCAAGGCACCGTAGCCACTCCCCAACACCAATGCCTCCAGAGATTAGACAATAACAGTTCTAGTCCAAATTGAGTTTAATAGGGAGTTTCAGGGAGGGATTCACTGGAAATAGAGGTCTGGGACTGGGGCCTGGTTGACTTTTGAATTAGAAAGCAGTGGGACTTAGGGGACTCTAATCCAGGAGTCCTTCCCAAATCTCAGGGTTAAGGACCTGAAGAGGTTGGGGGGATTCATCTTAACAGCTCTGCTAGGATGGTACCGGGAGCTGTTTTGAGATGCCTCAAATACCATGTAGGAGAATTACATCTCAGATTCCAGGTATGAAAAGCTAAGTTAGGAAAGGGGGATTCTAAAAGATCCCAGTGGGGAAAGGGTTAGGGTCCAGGATGTTTCATAGAAACAATCAAGGGGCCTCGATTTCACAGAAATCATCAAGGGGGCTCCTTGTGGGTGGGGTAGGGATAGCACACCACCCCAAATGTTGGGGACTGTTTACCACCCCGCCCCCAGCAGCCACTTTGGGGTTTTAATGTAAGACCTCCAATGGCAGGACATTCCACATACATTATCATGGATTTGCAACATTAGCATACGCTGGCTGTCCCACAGGACGGTGGGGACTGGAAAATCAGTCCAGGTTCTGGATTTGAGTCCTAAGAGGACAGGCCTGGGGGTGCCATGCGGCTCCTCTTCAATAACTGCCGGAGCTGTGAACAAGACAAGGCAGGAGATGTTTTGGAGGTTGCAAGAGGTGGCAGGGGCACAGCTGGTGAAGTTGGGGGTTAAAGAACAAAAGTAGAGTGGGGTCAGTTGGGTTTGAAGATCAGAGATTCAGAGTCAAGATTTAGAGTTGCGGGTGAAGGTCTGGGTTCACATATTGAGAAATGGCTCAGGAGCCAGAACTGGGAGTGAAGAGAAAGCTGTTGCTGGTTGGGTGTTCCCACCTTTGGTTTCCCACTGAGAACTCCCTGGGAGTTAAAGGGTAGAGACATAGGGTCAGAGGTCCATCCCATTTGGGGGTCAGGGGTCCCACTTTGAGGTCAGGACTCAGGGTTAGAGACAAGGAATTGGAGGTTATATCTGGGGATTCAAGGTCATACCTTGAGGTCAGAATTCAGGATTGGAAGTAGAGATCATACTTTGAGGTCAGGGTTGAAGTAGAGGTCAGGAGGAGTTACCATTATAGGGTAAGGGATCAAATACTGAGGTAAGAGGTCACATTTTAAGTCAGGGTTGGATAGGGGTCAAGGTCACCTTCTGAGATCACAAGTAACCCTCTAAGGTCAGAAATGTATAGGGTCAGCAGTTCACCCTGTTAGGTCAGAGGCCACACTGCAATCAGGGTGGGCTCAGTGCTTACCCCCTCAGGGCCCGGCCCAGGCCGCAGAAGGTGGACAGGCTGCTCATTCTCCAGGTTTCGAAGTGTTGGATCTGCCCCAGCTGCCAGCAGGCTCCGTACTATGGCCTCCTGGGGTGGGCCAGGGGGCAGGGCAGCTGCCATGTGGAGCGCTGTGTTCCCATGGGCCTGGAGAAAGTAAGGGGAGGGCTGAAGATTCAGATTCAGCTGGCCTGGGCCTCAACATCACACTTCACGTTCTGCAATGTCCATAGCACATATTTCTCCCTCCATGACACTCCACATACCCCTGTCTACATCATACACATCCCATCCATTTATGTCCACATCCTGTGCAGTCCCCACCCAGGTCCCAGCCAATGATCCCCTCACAGTCACAGTCCACAGGACTCTCAACATCCCACTGCCCTCTATGCCAGATCTCTCGCAATCTGCCCATTCTAGCCTAGGTCCCCACCTTCATGTTGACAAAGGCTCGCAGGTCTCCCTGTGGCAGCTCCAGCAGCAGCTGAACTAGGGTGGGGTTGGCGGCCTGCACAGCCAAATGCAGAACTGTCTTGTTGCTCTTGATCTCCTGTGGGGAGAGGAACAGCAGAGGTCAGGCCAGTCCTCACATTCAGGCCCCCTCCCACAGAGCCCAAAAGCCTTTAGAAACCCTGCCTCTCCTCTTTAAGCACCCAGGGGTGCCTTATACAGTTGTGTGGGTTGTACACTATACAAAAATGTTTAAGGGGGTACCTACCATTTGCATCATACAAATCACAGAACTTTATATTTATTAAGATAATTCTCCAGCCCAAGTGTCTGAAGAAAAAGGCTCTTTTCCTAATCTTCCAAAGGGGCTCTCTGCACTAGCAGTTGGCCTGGCCAACCCACATTCTATTAAGCACAAAAGTACTCACATCCCACATGGACTGCACTTTATTTACAAATATAAGAACTGAGCAACATTAATCAATAGACTAAACTAAGCCTATATCCATTTCCATATTAAGCTGTTCTCTTCATATTTTGGAGCAAATAACGCCATTTTCCTCAATGAAACTTTAGTATGAGCCTTTGAAGAGTTTGTAATGATAACAAACATTAAAAAGCCCTGACTGGTACGGTTCAGTAGATTGAGTGCCAGCCTGCAAAGCAAAAAGTTATCAGTTTGATTCCCAGGCGGAACATAAGCCTAGGTTGTAGGCCAGGTTCCCGGCTGGGGGCGTGCAAGGGGCAACCACACATTACTGTGTCTCTCCCTTTTTCTCCCTCCCTCCCTCTCTCTAAAAATAAATAAATAAATATTTAAAAAGATGTTATGTGTTTATACAGGGTAAAATAACCTTGTTGGCTCACCAAATAAATTATGAAAACAGAGATAGAGGGTGAAGCTCTAAATTGAGAGTGACCTAAGACATATTGCAATATGTGGGCTTTATTTGGATCCTCCAGGGTTGTTTTTTATTTAATGAAAAAAATAAATGTATATCACTTGAGAGCGAAACAAAATTTGAACACAGCCAAGATATTTGACATTATAAAATTGTTAATTATTTTTAAGGTAGATATTGGTGTTAAAAGTTCTTACCTTTTAAAGACACACACATATTTTTGGATAAAATTATATGCTTAGATTTTATTAACAATAATATAGTTAGGTAGAGGAACAGATGAGACAGGACTGGCTATAATTTGCTGGTTATTGATATTTGTTTGGTACATGGAGTTTATTATACTATTTTATTTTTTCTTTTTAATTTTTATTTATTGATTTGAGAGAGAGTGAGAGAGAGAGAGAGGAACATCCATTTGTCGTTCAAGTTTACTTATGCAGTCATTGGTATCTGATTGTGATTCTTGTATGTGCCCCGACCAGGGAATGAACCCATAACCTTGGTTTATCAGGACAACATTCTAACCAACTGAGTTAGCTACCCAGCCAGGGCCATCATACTATTTTCTGTACTTTATCTGTATCAAAATTCTTTAACAAAAACAAACAAACAAACAAAAATACACATGGACTTTTAATTCCCTTGGCTAGCTTGTGAAAGAGGGAAAGGAGGATAATACTGAATAATTGTTAAAAGCTCAGTTCTGGGATCAGACTAATTGGTTTCTAATCCCTTCTCTGACACTCATAAGCTGTAAGATTTTTGACACCATGTGCTTCTGCTTTCTGTATCAGTAAAGTAAAAAAACAATAACATAGGCATCATAGGATGTTTGTGAGAATTCGATAAATTAATCTATGAAACTTAGCTCTTGATGTATAATAAGTGCTTGATAAACATAAACTGAGATCAGTAATATTATTTCCAGTTGACAACCGGGGCACAGAGAAGTGATATCATGTGCTCCAGGATACATAGCTGGGAAGATGCAAAGTAAGTACTAGTGAGGTACCCCCATCCCACAAGACCTCCTTGGGGCTGGCTGCCCATAGCCCATCTCACCTGACTGGTGTGATCGGCACCCATGTGCAGCAACGTTTGGACGCAAGACAGCCTGTCTCGGGCCTGAGTATTTAGCACCCTGGGACACAGGTCGGGTGGGAGCATAGCAACATTGAGGGCCAGGATGGCTGTGTGGAGTGGGGTGAGGCCTGCAGAATGGAGAGAGTAAGCGTTCTGCATCTGGAGCACCCACCCTGCCCTGTCCCACCTGCCACACTGGCCCTGTCCATAATCCAACTCACCCTCAAAGTCTCTGGCTTCTAGGTCAACCTGGACCCCTGAGTTAATCACAGCCTGGAAGGAAGAGAAGGTGGAGTGGTCAATCAGGGTCCTCTCAGGCCTCCCAGTCCTGGAAGCCAGGATCTGGGCAATCAGTGAACCCCACCTGCCACAGCCATACCGAGAGGACTCCTGGAAGCCCATAGGCAGCAGCCACATGCAAGACAGAACGTCCCTGATGGTCAGTAGCATTGGGCTCTGCTCCCAGATTCAGTAGATCCTCCACAATCAGAGGTTGGTTAGCAGCAGCAGCCACCAGGAGAGGAGTCTGCAGATGACAAGAAAAGTCAGTCTGAGTCCAAAACCCACTGCCCTCTGAAAATCAGGAACCCAGGCCCTCAAACCCTCTGCCCTAAGATTTCAGAAGTCCAGGCCCCTGGCCCTCACCTTGCCCTTATGCTCACGAATGTCCAGACGTCTGTACATTTGGAGCACCTCAGCTGCAGCATATGCTGCCCAGCGCAGCCCCCGAGCCGCCAACAGGTGCAGGAGCCTGAGGACAGGTCGGGGTGGCAGTGAGTACCGTCCCTCTTCCCTCCAACCAGGCCAGGAACCCAGACTCCTTTCCTCTATACTCACGTGTCTCCCTCCTCATCCTGGGCCAGCAGCTGCTGTGGCCCCAAGGCCAGCATATGAGCACGGGCTGTGTCCAGGGATGGTCCGGTAACCACAGGGGGTAACTGTGGGGGTCCTGAGGAGAGTCCAGAACCTTTCCAGGATCCCACCTGTGGCAGGGAAGGTTCTGCATAAAGCTGGGAATCCAGGGGTTCCTGAAGGGTGCAGGTAATGGGGAGAGTCAGTTAGCTGAGGATTCTCTCTTCCCAATCCAACCCCACCACACACACATATAGAGTGTGAGGTAGAGTAGCTGGCTGCATGTCCCATCTGTGCCAAGTAAACTTGGACTTTTGGGCCTTAAATTTACCCATGAGGAATGAGCCCTTAACCCAGCCCCAGACCACTCAGAATGTCACATAAAATCAACTGGAAATGTTGGGGGCACTCCAGGATTCCATTCACACTCTGCATCTCACCTCCATTCCCAAGGGAAATGGATATGGCTGCCCTGGGTCCAACGGTGGGCAAAAGTCAGAAGTCAGGAAACCTTCGGCAGCAGAAGCAGGATAAGAGTAGGGGCTGTCTGTGTAGGCAGCATGTGTATTGGGGCTCCAATCTGGAAAGCCTGTAGCTGGGGCCAGGCCACCAAGTCCAGAACCCACAGCCTCCTGATGTGCCGGAAAGTGGGTATGGCCTGCATGTGAGAGAAGGATTAGGGACAGGCCTGATTATCAGAGTTAGGTAAGTCATAGCCAAGGCTGGAGGACCTGTGTGAAGACCTACAGTCTCCCAAGGTACTGAAAGCTAGTACTTCTGGGACCTAGAATCCTGGGACACCAAGGGAATCGAAGTCCTAGGATGCTGAGGGGTTGAGGGCCTAGACTCCCAGAGCACCAAAAGGCTGGGAGCCTAGGTCTCTGGGACACCAAAGGACTATGTGCATAGACTACTGCACTGCAGAGAACCTCTGGGAGATGAGACTTCCACTGGGTCCCAGCAAGAATCAGAGCCTGACTCCCAATTTTCCCAAAGTTGTAAGAGTTGGGTTGTGAGTCCCTGAGAGAAGCTGGGCTGGGAGCTGAAGAAACCAAAATGAGTTTCCAGACTTACCAACCTCACCCTTGTTCACAGATGGCATCAGGGGCTGGGCCAGTGGAGGTAGGAACTGTCCCTGTAGAGACATAAGCAAAAAGGAACATGGTTGAATTTACCTGGAGATTCCTCAGCATCCATTCCCCGTCTATAGGTCGTCTAAGTCGGGACTGTATCTCTCATCAGCCCTGAGGACCCAGCAGGCCAGCAAATTCCTGCCCAATAGGACATAGTCTCCTGAGAATTGTGGTGGACAGGGTTTCATGGGCCTCACCGGTGCCCCACCAGCGTCTGGCTGCTGTTGACGGCGCCTCTGTTCTTCCAGGAGCTTTTTCACCGTCTGTGAGGGGCAGTGGCTGCGCTCATTCCGGCTCACTGTGAGGTGGAAGTAGGGCGTGGGGGGTGGGGGGGGCAGAAGTAATCAGGATCCAAGTCGTAGACAAAGGATTTGGGCACCCTCCTGCACTCCTCACTCTCCCTCGTGGAAAAATTGGCACACTAATGCCGCCTGAGAACTCCAAAACCTATATAAGGTTTCGGGTGTGGTGCCTGCCCGCCTCCGCTATTTCCTTCCTTTTGCTCCGCACTTTCCCCTCTGACCCAACTTTCCACCAGCATCATGGAAACTGAGGACTGAGGAGGAGGGTGCCCCTCTGTGAGCCCCCCCACCCCACCCCCGACTTCCGTGAAAAATCCCACCTCCAGATCTCCCAGTCCTGAGGTCTCAGGGGTTGTCTAGCATCAGATCCTGGACACGCACATCCAGGCTCCCAACATCTTTCTGCCCAAGAAGCAGCCCCGCAGCATCCCCAGCCCCTCTCCTGGGGGAACCAAGCGTCAGTAACTCCCTGGAGCTCCTCAGAGATACAGAGGTTCAGACCCCATCCCCACCTTCAGACCCAGGAATCCAAGCCACATCCCGCAGGAGTCTGGACCTTCAGCATCCTCCTCCCTACGACCTGGGAGTCCCAGTTCCCAGACGCCTCGTTCACACAACCCAGTATGTCCGTATCCTCACTCAACCCCCACCCTTCCGAGTTCCGGCGGAGGAAGAGTTAAGGGTAGCAGGGAGACACGGAAACGGCTCAGAAGCTACGCGCTGACGTCACGGCGCTCCCGCAAGGGAATCTTCCATTTCCCTCTTCCTCTCTCAGTCCCGCCCCAGGGGTCCGGTTTACAGGCGGGGCGTGCGGCCAAGCGTAGCTCTCGTGGAATCCCCGCACATGGGGAATTCCTGCTCAGTCCCGGAACCTGGGACGGGTGGCCACTCGGCAAGTCCCGGAGGGGTGGGGGGGAGAATCACGGCCAACGTGGGCCCTGCGGCCAGGCGCTGGACCTTCCCACTGAGACTCGTGGCTAATTTTAAACAGCCGCGCTCCTAAGGACTCAATCCTGCCGAGATTTCTAGGGAAAGGAATCCCGGCCGCCAGCCCCCTCCTCCCACAGGATCAAGAATCCGTGCTCAGCGCCCTTTCATCCCCAGGACCCGGATCCCAGTCCCCTTACCCCCAGGACCAAAGAACCCAGAATTGCAGCTGCTCCTCCACCATGACCCCAGAATACTGGCCCTTTTTCCCCTCCAAACACTCGGTACCCTCAGTCTCAGAACCCAGAATCTGATACTCTAGCCCTGTCCCTCAGGACTCTAAAAGTCCGACTCCCAGCCCCTCACTCTTCTGGGGCCGAGTGGGCCTCACCTCCAGTCCCTCCATTACCTCGGGGATTCCGTTGCGCAGACTGCGGGCCCCCAGGGCCCCGGCCTCGGCGCTGCGCCAGCCTCGCTGTTAACCCGCGGAGCCGCCGCTGGGTCCCCGATCTTGGGCCCTGCCAGCCGCGAGTTTTTAAACTTGGTCTGGCACCGCCCGTCCTGAGTAGAGCCCCGCCCACAGCCCGGGAGTCCCCGCGTCGCGCTTTAACAAACCCAGGCAATGAAATGCCTGGGCTGACTGACTTTGAGCGCCCAACTTGAGAGTGTTGGGAGAGAGATATGGTAGGCTCCCCAGCTTTGGTCTGCGGGAAAAGGGCCTGGGATACTGGACTCGTGAAGGAGGAGAAGGGTACTGGGGGCGTGGACTTAGTGGGACTCTGTCCAGGGCGTGCTGAAGACCTCAACTGCTGGGCCCAAGGCTGGTGCTGGGGGTGCGTGCAATATTAGAGGGTTGTGGGAGGAGGGGCTTGGGGTCCGGACTTCCTGGTCTACCGGGAGGAAAGGTCTGTAGGTAAGAATAACAAAGGTGAACTCAAATTTCTCCCTTTCCCTCGTATCACCTTCTCCTTTTTCAGAGGTCAGTTCTCATTTAATTCATTCATCACTTAAAATAATGTATTACTGCAGGGGACGCACTTTGGTGGATGCTGGGGTGTAGCTGTGAACTAAGCAGTCAGGAATTCCCACCCTGGAGCTGACTGACATTCCAGGCAGAGGCTGTTGTTCTCAGTTCCCATCTTCATTACTATCCACAGCACTGACAAGCGTTAATCATATTTCTCCCCTGCTTCCAAGAATCCATGCTCTCCTGGTGGTTCTCCTCTCTCACTTGCTGCTCCTTCTCAGTTTTCCTAGCTATTTCCCCCTCTTCACCCGTTCTTGGGGTGGAGGGGAAGAGTGGTTCTCCATCATACTAACTTGGTGATCTCATCCAGTCTCTGGCTTTAAATACCATCCATAGGCCATCAACCCCCAAATTTACATCTCTAGACCAGACTTAACCCCTGAACTCAAAAAGGCAGCTGTGGTCATTCAACTTCTCCACAGGGAGATCTAGCAGGCATTTCCAACTCATTGTGCCCAAACCTCCAGCACGTCCCCTCCTCCATTCCGTCAAAAAATGCTCTGTCTTTTCAGTTGCTTAGGCCAGAAACTTTGGTCCTTCTGGATCCCTCTCTCCCATCCATACAAACCCTTATCTACTCCATCAACAACTTTTGTTGGCTCTACCTCCAAAATCGTTCCAGAATCTCCCCAGTGCCCACACCCTCGTCCACCTGTCACCTCCCACCTGGACAATCATAGCAACTTCCCTGGCCTCTGACCCTCCCCCTAATTTGGCCCCAAAGGCGGTCACAGGGACCCACCACCTGTCCTCCTGCTATGCCCCTGCCCCGCCCGCCCCCCAACACACACAGTGGAAACAACTGGTTTTGCCACTGAGACCAGATAGTAAGAAGCTAGAATTCCTTGGCAAGTGAAACAAGGAAACTGAGACAGATAGCTGAACAAATAGGCCAAGCAATTTAGAGCCAGATACAGGAGTTCACCTCCCTGGTGATAACATCCAGGCCTCCATTGTATTTCAGCTCCAGGCCCAGAAAACCAGCAAAACCATATGGGCAGATGCCAGGACCAGCTGCAATGACCACCTGCTCTGGCACTGACCAATCAGTAGAGACCAAGACCTGAAAAAACACACCTGGGAAACCAATAAATATTCCTCTGACACCCTCCCCTAAGACCTACCATAAGATTCCTGACTGAAAGAGAGAGATAAAAGCCTTGAGACAAAGAACCCAATGAGTGAATTCTCCCTTTGCGGAGCAGCCCATGCCATTTTCATTTCCCTCTTCTTCCCTTTCTTCTTCCCCGACAGGTATGAGTCTCCTAAACTCTAAGGGACCCTGAGACTTGCAATCATGGGAGCAATGGGCAGCAGCAACTCATCCCAGGCTAATCCCCTCAACCTGTCCCAAGGCCCACTTGTCTCTGATTTCCAAGTGAGCTAAGACAGCCCAGCCCAGGCTCTCCTGTTGCTTCTTCTATGCTTGGCCCTTCCTTGTTTCACTGTCCCCAGCTTTAAAAAATGTATCCTTGTAGTCACCTGGACTCACGTTGTGAAATCTTTCTTACATGGAGTCAAGAACCCACACACAACAGGCTGACACACTCAGGGCCAGGTCCCCTGTCTGGTAACTTTGTCCCCATAGGCAATGACAGGGATCCATCACTTCTTCTCCTCCCCCTGCCCACCCCTCACCCACCCCAGGAAGCAGTTGGCTTTACCACCAGCAGGGTGACATCCGCTTTTGCTACCACTCTTCTCCCACACTGTTCCTCAGAACCTGTCTGGACTAAAGCCTCCGCCAGACCCCTTCCGGCCCCCAGCCCACCATGATCCCTCCAAGCAACACGGTGCTCCTGCTTTTACTCTCAGGTGAAGCCAGCAGTTATGGGAAGGGCTAGTGTCAGCCAGAGTATTTGTGAAAGGGGCGGCTTTGGTGGCATTTGAAGGGAGGGGCAATGAGGGCATATCCTTCTCCCAGTGCTCTTTCCCTTCCCTCTTCCCTTCCCCCTTCCCTTCACTGAGATTCATTTGGCTTTGGGGCCTGGCTCTTTGTGGAGGGAAGTTAAGTTCTGGAGTGCTTGCCTGTTAATCTCCTTCCTCTTCTCACTGCTGGGCCTCTCTGCTTCTTCTCATTTCCTGTCTCTCTCTGCTTCTCCAGGAGCTCCCCTCACATTCGGCCCCTCTTTCTCATTTGATCTTTTGGAGCAGAGCTTACTTCTCAGGACATCACCTTTCCCTGCACTCTATTTTGGGAACTACCTCTCCCCACTGATTACCTTCCCTCTCTTTCCACAGTGGCTGCAGCTCAAATAATCCCAGGTGAGAAATCAACACACCCCCTTTGCCATGCTTCTTCAGGTACTGTTTCCATCCCTAAAGTGGGCTTTCGGATCCTGAAATACCCCCAGCAGCTCTCCATGTCACCATTTCACCTCTCATCCCCAAATCAGAGCCCCCGGATCCCTATCTCACTCACTGCCCCCTTCACCAAATTGAAGCCCTAGGGACTCGACCAACACCCTCCCTCCCACCCCACCCCCACCCCACCTCTCTTCAGGAGTACCCACTATGCCCAAAGCACAGCATATGTCTCACTATGCTGGGATACCCCAGACTCTCTCTGGATCTCCATCTCCCTTTTTATGCCCCAAGTGCAACCCCAGGGAACCTGGGTCACCCCTCAGGGACTTCCTCTACTCATATGACCAAAGCACAGTCCTGAAAGCCTGAAACCCCCTCATCTGTCTTCTTGTTTTGGCCCCCACCCTCCAGGTTCCTATTCCGGATGTGGGCCCCTCCCCCTGCCACTCCTGGTAGGCCTTGTGGCTGCTGATGCCATTGTATCTCTGCTGATCGTGGTGGTGGTGTTTATGTGTGCCATCCCACGTGACAGGCCCACCCAAGGTGAGGGCAGAGACAGGGCAGGGCCTGGAGTGGGGGTGGTGTCCCTAGGGAAGAGGTTTCCCTGGAGGCCCCCGCCTCCCCCTGGGGAAGCCCTGGAGGTGCTTCTGGGGAAACCCTGGGGGTGCTGCTAGGGGAACTCCTGAGGAAACCCCTGAGGTGGGGGTCCCCAGGGAGGTGGAGATGTAGGTGGGTGGTGGGTGGTCAGGCCTGATGCTTTCTCTCCCCCACCCCCAGAAGATGGTAAAGTCTATATCAACATGCCTGGCAGGGGCTGACACCCTGTAACTTTGACCTTCGACTTCTGACCTTCTCATTCTGGATTGCATGTGGCGGCACAGAAAACCCATTCCCCCACTTGGGCTGGAATAAAGCAATTGAAATACCTCTACTTCTAATTCTTCCTCAAAGAACCCAGGGTCCCCAAAGCCTCCCTCTCATTTAGTTATTTCTGGGTACATGACCTACCCTCCCAGAACTCCACATATCCCCATCACCTCAGCCCAGGGATCTGGAAAAACTCAACAGTGTTTTGTGTTCCATGTTTATTTGGGGGCAGGGGTGTGGGAAAGTGGAATATTTCAGAGAGGGCACTCTGTAGATCTGTATCTTGGTTGGAGTAGGAATAGGGTGCTGGGTAGGCATTGGGAATGGCTGCATCCAGGCATCAGGTTGTTGACTGCCATGGTTTGGGCTCATTTGTAATACTGCCTCTGTGTGTTGAGGTCACTGTAGACATCTGACCTCTGACCTTGGAGCTCCTAAAGGGATGGACAGAGTGGGGACCATCAGTGGAAGGGGTCCACCAAATAAATGTAAAACGCAATCCAACCTTCTCCCAGTGGCCTGCAAGTGCCCTGGTAGCTTTTTCAACCTTGCAGCCATGTTAGACATCTAGATTTAAGTGCCTTCAAAGTTCTCCTTTCTCTTCTGCCTCATCATTATGCCCCAGCCTCAGGGCCTTTGCACATACTACTCTGCCTGGAACACCAGTCCCCTAAGTATTCTCATGAATGGTTCCTTCTCCCCCTTCAAGTCTTAGCTCATGTCACTTCCTCAGAAAGGCATTTCTTAATTTCCCCATCTGTGGTTTCTCCCCCCCACCCCACACCCCAGTCACCGTCACATCAGTCTGCTTTATTCCTTCATGATGCCTTCCCAAATGATCTTATTTGTTCATTTGCTTCAAGTCTGTCTCCCCAACTAGGATATAAGCTCTGCTGCTGTGTCCTCAGTATCTCGTACACATACGTGCTCAACAAATAAAGTGGAGCAATGCTTTTCCCTAATATTTCACTGACCACAGGAACTGGAAAGCCCCTTCAGTCCTCTGGACATCACAGAGCCAAACTCAAGATTCTTACACTTTACAAAGAGACTTTTTATCACAAATGAGGCAAAGCAAAACTGGTTGCAGACAAGTAAAACAGATTTCACAGAGCAGGGATTGTAGTTATGGGGGGGGTGGGGTCTATGGCCCCAAAAGGCAGGCATCACATAGAACCCCTGAAATCATATGCATATAGTCAGACTGGGTGTGCATATATGCACCTTGGGGAGGGATCTATTTGGTTTCCATCAGATTCACAGAAGAGCTCATGACCCCCTAAAGGATTAAGAGTGATGTTGACAGATAGGCAGAAGATAGAAAGATCCCTTTATCTGCATCGTGGTTCTTAAGGATTTCAAAGATATTTAAACCACTCCTAGATTATATGCACAATTTTCTATTTTTTGTGTGGATTTTTCTGAGGAGTCTCTAGCTTTCATCAGCTTTTCAAAAGGATGCAGGATCCCAGCCCCCACCCCCAATTCTAGAACTCCTCTCTTTAGAGTTACCAAACTCCTATTGAATTATATCATCTACACTGATGAGAGCTTCTCCCAGAAATCAGCCTGTCCTAGGCTGGGCTTTTCCAGAACAATTCAGAGACTGCCTTCTGGCTAAGGCCTGTGTTTGCCTTTGCAAAGGCAAAATATCCCTATATTTCCTCTCCACACATTTTAAGCTGAGCATAAGATCATGATTAATCACTGAAATTAGTTTTGGACAGATGTCCCATTAGTCTTCAAGGGTTTGAGGAGCTTCAAGAAAGTGGTTTTAGAGTCTAAGTTCTAGAGGAACTTGGGGTAGGGGCAGTGTTTAGGACAGACACCCACAGGGCAGGAGTGAGATAGAAGAAAAAGAAGCTAGTTTCCTCACCTGATAAGGCGACTCTGTCTCAGTGATGTGCTGTTTCTGGGTCACTGCTAGGGGTGGGGAGTAGCACAGGGTACAAAGACAGACCAGGTGGTAAATTGGGATTATTTGATTGATGTAAAATCAGCCCCTCCATCATCATCCCCATGGATGATTGTGATTTGGGAGTTTACCCCTCCCCTCCAGGCAATCCCCAGAAGGCCCCATCCCCTTCCAGCCCCACTCACCCTCTACAGCTCCTCTCCCTCGAGGGACCAGCCGGCCCAGAGAGTACACGGCCAAGGCAATGAGGAGGGTGAGCACCAGGTCCCCCAGCACAATACCCGCCAGCACACCAGGGCTTACTACTGAGCAGTTGCATTCTGGCAATGTATATGACACAGGGGTCAGAGGAGATCAGTAGGAGTCGGGAAATTGGGAAGGAGTGTCAGCAGGAGGAGGGTTGGAGAGATTTGGGAAAAAATGGGGAGGTTTTTTGGAAGTAGGGAAGGGGATTTCAGGGTCTAGGCATACCGCTCTGGGCCTGGACAAGGCTGAGGCCTGAGGAGAGAAAAAGAAGGTAAATTCGGGCATGGAGGGTAGAAGCTGGGGAAATTGAATTTTGCTAGGGGGCCATGGTGTAGAGCAACCTCTGGTAAGGCCTGTGGCCAACATAAAGGTCACAGGACTATGTAACTTCTATACCGACTTCTCCTGTTACAACACTCTTAGGGTCCCATCCCTTGTCCTCGGCTTCTGCCAGAGGCCAAATATTGGAGTCTCAGGTTCTGGGAGAGACCCATAGGGTTTGGGGGGCTGGAGATCTGCTCTTATCCCAATCTTCCTCTTTGGTTCTCTCCTCCTACCCTGCTCCCTCCCTGCCTTGCCCCGAGCCGAGCCCAGGGACTCTGGAGGCAGCTGCAGAAGTTCTCAACTCACCACCCACAGTCAGAAGAAGAGGCAGGAGCAGGAGCCTGTTGGAGGGTCCAAGGCCCCCCATGATGCAGGCAACACTGCTGGATACTACAGTCCAAGGGCCAGTGGGATGTGACCAACCAAGTGAAGGAGGAAGTCTGAGGTGGGTGGTGGCAGGAGGGAGGAGGGGACAACAGGGAGGAGGGACAGAGAGATAACACCAGAAAGAATCAAGCCCAGACACTCCAGGGGCAATGCTATAGCCCCCAATGGCTGGACATGAAGGCCAAAGGGTGTATATATGAACTTGACCTCCATCCCCAATCAGGGGGTCACACATTATAACAGGAAGATCAGTGGCTGGCTATGATTGAAGCCAGCTCTTCCTGGCTGGGCAACCTTAAGCAAGTCTCTCAACCTCTCTGGGCCTCAGTTTCTCATCTGTAAAATGGGGAATAAAATAGTACCTACTTTATAGGGAGTTGTGGGATCAAATAAATTAATGTTTCTAGAACAGCAGCTGACATTTGTCATCTTTTTATAAGTGCCTGCTATAATTATTAGAGAATCAGAACTTTGTGATGTTCATGGCATATTAAAAAGAGCCATCAGGATATGGGCACTAATAATGTGCAGGCACTCTGTCCCAAGTGCTGACTCATTTAACCCAACTACACCCTTCTGACATAGATGCTCTTAACCCCATTTTACAGAAAAGTAAACACACTTGCCCAAGATCACACAGCAAATAAATGTGGAAATGGAACCCAGAACTTGAAGACAGATACTTGACTCTTAGACAGAAAGCAAAAAGAGCCAAGATAGAGGAGAAAATGATGGTAAGACAGAGAAAGAGGCAGAGGAACAGACAGTGACACAGATACATATACATCACAGACACAAGATTGGGGGTTAGGGTGAGGCAGGTGGGGGACAATGCAGTGACAACTGTGCTGGGCTGGGCTGGGCTGCTTCATCAGATGAGGAAGTGGCTGGAAATGAGGACTGAGGGAGGCCACCCAGGAGGAGACAGGGACTTCTAGCCCTCAGCAGGAGGGCTGGGGCTAGGGCTGGGGCTAGGGCTTGGGCTAGGGCTGGGGAAGGAGGAACCTGAGGTTAGGGCACTGGGGGGATGGGCCAGCAGCAGGAAGCCCCCCCACCCCCATCCAGGCGTCACACCCCACAGCTCCTTGGGCCTGGGCTAAGGAGAGAAAAGGGGAAACTGGGTGTTGGTCATGGGACAGACTCTGAGTGGCCCACTGCTGGGGCGGATTGGGGGTGGGGGAGATTTGGAGTCTGAAAGAGAGAGTCTCGGCCCAGACTGAGGCAGCACTGGCTGCTGACAAGGAGAAAATTCTGAGACCTCTGAAATTAAATTACATCAGGCCATGAGTGGAAGGAAGAGACAAGAAAGATTAATCAGTTAACAATTGAAGGGCAAAAGCAACAAAAGACTGCTTACATTCCTAAATGTAAATATACTGAATTAACTTCCAGCAGGCTATTTCTTCCATTATCCAGAGAACAACTAAGTGAATAGCCAACCACAAGGCACCACCAACCCCCTGGGTCAGCTGTTTGTTTACACATGAACTTTTCGAACTGTTGTCCACAACCAATTCAAAGGAGCAAATGTTTCTTCCTTAGAGACAATGAACCTATCCTATCCCAGAACTAGCCCTGCCTCAACTTCTACCATCTTCTTTATCTGGTACCCAATGTAAATTCTCTAAAAAAAAACTCACATCTTTCTTCCCCAGACTCATTGTATAAAGGAGCCCCATCATCTCTAGGATGGTGGACATGTTGTCTTCTCTATCTAGCCCTGCTGCTTGTGGTTTAGACCACATGCCCCAGGACCTGGTCCTTTTCTGACTAGCATTTGTCTCAGTAAACCCCTTCTATCAGAAAAGCTTTTGGCTGTGAAACTTTTTTGTTTAACATTGCTAATGGCTGTCATTGTCCATGCCTGGCTGAGTCCTTTTGCTAAAGAACCAACACCCCCGCCACCATCACCAGCACCAGGTCTGGAGTGAAGAAGGAGAGAACAGGCTCTTCAGGCTCTACTGGCCCCTCAGACCACTCCAGGTGAATACAGCAGCGTCAGCCAGGGACTATCAGGAACCAGAGGAGCTCTGAGCTAGAAGAGCCCTGATCTGACTCCAGTGTTCATCAGCTTCCTCTGGCTTGGCATGGGAAGCAGGCTTTGGGGTGCAGAGAGAAGATCGGGGGGCCATGGTAATATGATGGTCTGGTTTATTGTGAGGATTTATGATGTTTATCAGAATAATGCCTGTCTGGCACACTCGCTATGCTCAATGAATGTTAGTTATTATCATTATTGTTATTGTTTATAGTACTTCAAGTCTCCAGTTCTGAGCTCACCTTGATAAAAATCATCCTTCAGCCTCAGGCTCAGCCTCATCCTCAGCCTCCGGATCTGATCCTCCCTGCTCCTGCTGTTGTCTGTGGATATTAGGCTCTTCCATGGGATCACAAGGAAAAAATTCCAAGGACCGATACACCGGAGATTGTGATGTGGCATGGTTTATTTCAGTGGAAATAGAAGCTGCCCGAGTTTCTAATGTCCCATCTCCCTCTGTCCCGCCATGGAAAATCAGGGCCAGAAATAGAGTCAATGTCCAGAGATTCTGTGTCATATCAAAGTACAATCCAGTCCAGTATCAGATAGTTCAACGTGTGTTTCCAGCTGCAGTCCATTTCAGGCTCCCCGCTGGAGACTGTGTGTGGAGTCTGCGTGGCCATGGGACATGTGGCTGCTGGGGCCACATGGCCACGGAGAGAACGAGTACGATACTGGGTGAGGCAGCCACAGAAAGAGGGAAAGATTCTTTGTTTCCCTGAGAATATATTAGCTAGGGCTTAGGGTGGACCAGGTAGCTTTTCAAAATGACCAATCAATTTCCCAAACTTTTGCAGGTTTTGGATAGGTCCACACCCCTTAGTTAGACTGACAGCCCTCTATGGTCTAGCACCTCCCCCTACGCTCCCCCAACAATCTGGCACTGGAGGAGGGGAAGGGAGGAGTGTTAATTTGCATGGTAGAGAAATGCTGTGTTCCCCTGGGGTGTGCAAAGCTGTAGCTTCCTGGTGAAGAAAACAGGCTATGCTTCCCAGTTTATAAAGCTCAATGTCTATTTCCCTTTGCTTCCCTTTTCTTGGTAAATACCTATGGTAACACAGCTAGGTCTGTGTTACCAGAATTCAGTCTAATAGCCAGCATATCCAGTTAGAACAGATGTGGCCAGAGTCCTGAACCCCCTTTAGTTACTGAGATGCAGGGCAAGTCCAAGGTGTCCCAAGGGAATGGACTGAGGAGGTGATAGATGACAGACCTAGGTAGGCCTAGGAGGAATGGAAAATCACCAGGCGGAAAAACTGTACTATGGGAAGCTGTGGCCTGGGAAAATGCCTGCCAACTCTACCCAGGACAAACAGATGTCCGGCTATGACTGGGGTCTGGGGTCGGCCTATATGCCATAACAAGATGCAGCTTTAACTTGGACCTGACAAGATGTATCAAGAACAATGGTCAGCAGAAATGGCACCTAGCAACCAGCGCTAGCCACCAGACTCTGACACCCCAACCAGTTACCCTTCACAGGTTTTTGCACTTAAAAACCCTTCCCTAAGAACAACCAAGCAAGTCCTAACCTCCCTTGGTTGGCTCCACTTTCTCCACTTACCAAGTCGAATCTTCCTAGGTTGGCTCCACTTTTCCTCTTATTCCCCACTAACAAACCCTGCCCCTTAGCTCACTACATCTGTCTGGTTTCTTGAGTGACTCCAACCTAACAATAGATATCTGTGGGAGGTAGGATAGAGGCTTTTTACCAACCAAAAGAGAAGTATCAGTATTTTAGCAACCAGTTTAACTGTACTGATGGAGACCACAGAATGCCAGTCTGTGCTGATCTCCATTATCTCCATTTCACTCAGTACAGAAAGAGGTTAAGACAGAATTGCGCTCAGCTGGTCGGGTGCTGCCCCACTCCCATAGTGCCAGACTCCAGGAAGCAGGTCTATCCTCCCTCTCCCCATTAGATCCTTCAAGTGTCCCAAATTCTCCTGGCTGCAGCCGAGTTGGAGAAAGCCAAAGCTGACTTTCCCAGAAAGCAAGCAATGTGTTGAGCTTGTGACAAGCTCATCTCTGTGGAAGTGACTGCTATCTTTACTGTCTCTTCTTTCATTTTTGCCTCCTACAGTCCATTCTGCCCACAGTAACCAAAGGAAGCTCTCTGAAAAATCAAAGAACCCAGTTTTTTAAATGGTCAAAAGATTTAGCACACATACAAAAGAAGAGATATGAGTGGCCAATAAGCACACACAAAAAATATTCAACATCATTAGTCATTAGAGAAATACAAATTAAAACCACAATGAAATACCACTACATACCCACTAGAAAGACTAAAATTAAAAATACTGAAAAAGAACAATCATCCCTGGCTGTTGTGGCTCAGTGGATTGAGTGCTGGCCTGCAAACCAAAGGGTCAGTGGCTCAGTTCCCAATGAGGGCACATGCCTGGGTTGTGGGCCAGGTCCCCAGTAGGAGGTGTGCAAGAGGCAAGTACACATTGATGTTTCTCTTCCTCTCTTTCTCCCTCCCTTCCCCTCTATTAAATAAATAAAATCTTAAAAAAAACAACTGACCCTATCAGCAGAGATGTAGAACAATTGAAAATCTTCTATACTCCTAGTGGAAATGTAAAATAGAACCACCACTTTGGAAAAGAGTATGGTAGTTTCTTATAAAGTTAAATATTCAACTACATAGAGATTCAGCAATTACATGGAAAATAAAAACATATGTTCACATAAAGATCTGCCCATCTCTTTCTCCCCCTATCCTATCTCTCTTCCCTTCACTTCCCCTACTCCCGCTACACTGGCTTCCTTGCTGTTTCTTGAATAGTCAAGCTCATTCTCACCTCAGGGTCTTTGTACCTGCTGTTCCCCTGCCTATGATGCTTTTCCCAAAGTCTTTGTATAACCAGCTCCTTGTCATCCTCCGGGTTTCAGCTCAAATGTCACACCCTCACAGAGGCTTCTCCTGATCACCACTGCTCAAGTCACCTCCCACCACCAATTTCATTTTCTTCCTGTATTTGTCATATGTGAAATTCTCTGATTTATGTATTCCCATTTCTACTGTCTGCCACTTCCTCTAGAATGGAAACCCCATGAAAACAGAGATCTTTCTGTCTTGTTCACTATTGTGTCCCCAGTACACATAGTAAGATGCTCAATAAACATTCTTTGACTATTGGACTGAATGACCACAAATGATAACTGGAGAGATTAAACAGGGCTCTTCATCTCTGCTGATTGCAGACATATCCATGATTGTTCTTGAACTAATCACTTGGCTGGTAAGAATGCTAGTGTACCCTAACATTCTCCTATTTTTTTCACAGAATTTTTAGCAGGGCACCTGGACGCTACACAGGAAATACAGTATCTGAGACTGTATTTCCTACAGACTCATAGATACTGGCAACAGACTGACATGTGACAGAGGGAAGAGGGGTTGGAGGGCTGGGTGAAAAAACTAAAGGGATTAAGAAGTACAAATTGGTAGTTACAGAATAGTCACAGAGATGTAAATTATAGCATAGGGAATAGAGTCAATTAATAACATATTAACTAAGTATGGTGTCAGGTGGGTACTGGAAATAATGGGGTGCACTCTGTAAAGTACATGATTTTCTAACTACTATTCTGTATATCTTAGACTAATACAGAATAATATTGAATGCAAATTGTAATTGGGGAGAAAAGATTGTATTCCTGGCCTCATTTGCATTAAGAGTAGGTGTAGGACTTCATTCTGACTGATGGGAAGCATGGGAAGTGAATGAGCAATTTATAGATCATAACATTTGTGAAGGGTATACTCTACTCACTTTCTTTTGATCTTCTCATTTTCTGGACTTTGAATGTGGAAGGGGTCATGTTGAAACAAGTGGATGAAGGCAACATCCTAAGGATGAAAGAGCCTCAGTGCCCATCATCTTGCAGGAACCACACCAGCCCTGGGCTCTTATGTGAGAGAGAAACTTCTACTTTGTTTAAGCCACTCATAGTAGATAGTTTCCAAAGATGGTCACCAAAATTTTTTTTTCCTCCAATGTGCACATTTTGTCTCTCATCAAGAAGTAGAGAGTTGAAAACATGGCTCACCTTCTCACACAACCATATCAAATTACAACTAAGGTATAGAACAACCATCATTCAGACTGTCAGAAATCAGAAATGGAAGTCCCACAACAACAGAATTAAAAAAGGAACCATATTGAGACTGGTTGGAGGAGCAGAGAAATGGAACAGGCTGGTCCCACACACATGTGTGGCAGGTAAATATTAGGAGAGATAACTGAGGAGCACTGGGTCCCAGTCCCACACCAGGCTCCCCAGCCCAGGGTTTCAGTGCCAAGAAGATAAGTCTCCATTATTTCTGACTGTAAAAACCAGCAGGGATTGAAGCTGTGGAAGAGAGACACTTCTGGACTCTCTGGCAGTTTCTCTTAAAGGTCCCACACACACTTACTTGGACTCACTCTCTCTGAACTCCAGCATGGGGGCAGCAGATTGAAGGCATGAGAGACAAACAGGAAGCAACTGAAGTGTCGAGTATCTGGGCAAGAGCTGGGAGCAGCTTTCTCCCAGACAGAAGTGCTAGCAGAGGCTATTTTTCCTTTCTTGAGCCCTTCCTTCCACAGAGCCACAGAGCTGATAGGTAAGCACCATATCTGAGACCCAATCAACATGGCTCACACTGTTTGCCCCACTGTGGTGATTCCCTGAGGCCCTGCCCCACCCAAATTTCAGGCCCCACCAATCTGTTCCTAGTTGGCTTTCCCATTAGAATGGCCTGTTTTGGGCCATGCTTCAGATTTTCCTAAATTCTCTCAAACTAGCAGCATCTAGCTTCAGCAAGCCCTCTATCTCTGGCTAAGTTGCCCCAGGCCCAGCAATAGCAATAGCTGACCTTGGTTCATAGCTTGGCCTTACTTGGGCACCTCTAAGCCCAGCACAGGTAGCAGACATTTGCAGATCACTTTGTAGCTTATGCTGTAAGGCCCCAGACAGAACACAGTCAGTGCCTAACATTGGATGTGCCAACAGCAATCAAGGCTCAACTACAAAAAGAGGGTGTACACAGCCCACATGGCAGGTGCACCTTGAGTACCCAGCTTGGGTAAAAGGGGAGGCTGTGCCACTGGACCCTACAGGACACCTACTATATTAGGCCACTTTACCAAGCCTGGGAGATGTAGCAGCTCTACCTAATACATAGAAACAAACATAAGGAGGCTGGCAATATGAGGAGAAAAAGAAACATGGCCCAGATGAAACAGAACAAAACTTCAGAAAAAAAAAAAAAAACTAAACAAAACAGAGACAAGTAAGCTACTAGATGCAGAGTTCAAAATACTGGTTATAAGGATGCTCAAGGAACTTAGTGAGAACCTCAACAACATAAAAAAAATCCAGTTAGAAATGAAGGATACACTAACTGAAATAAAGAACAATTTATAGGAAATCAATAGTAAACTGGATAAAGCTGAGAAATCAGTGATTTGAAATATAAGGAAGCAAAAACAACCAATCAGAGCAGCAAGAAGAAAAAAGAATAAAAAAATACAAGGATAGTATAAGGAGCCTCTGGGACAACTTCAAGCACACCAACATTAGCATCATGAAGGTGCTGGAAGGAGAAGAGAAAGCAAGAAACAGGAAACCTAATTGAAAAAATAATGACAGATAACTTCCTTAACTTGGTGAAAGAAATAGACATACAAGTTCAGAAGCGCAGAGAATCCCAAACAAGATGAGGCCAAAGAGGCCCACACCAAGACACATCATAATTGAAATGACAAAGGGTAAAGACGAAGAATCTTAAAAACAGCAAGAGAAAGATAGTTAGTTACCTAGAAGGAAGCTTTGTTAAGACTGTCAGCTGATTTCTAAAAGAAACTTCGCAGGCTAGAAGCAATTGGCAAAAAATATTCAAAATGATAAAAAGCAAGGACCTATAGGCCAGAATTACTCTACCCATCAAAGCTATCATTTAGAATTGAAGGGCAGATAAAGAGCTTCCCAGACAAGAAAACCTAAAGAAGTTTATCACTACCAAACCAGTATTACATGAAATGTTAAAGGGTCTTCTTTAAGAAGAAATGAAGATTAAAAAATATGAACAATACAATGGAAGTAAATATATATCTATCAACAACTCATTTTAAAAAACAAAATAATCAAGCCAGCAGAACAGAATTATAGATACATAGAACATTTTCAAAGTTGCCAGATGGGAAGGGGGCTCAGGAGGATGGGAGAGAAAGGTGAAGGAATTAAGAAGTACAAATTGGTAGCTACAAAATAGTCATGGATATGTAAAGTATAGTATAGGGAGTAGAGTATTCAAAGAACATATATGCGTGACCCATGGACATGGACAATGGTATGGGGACTGCCTGAGGGAGTGGGGTCAGGGGCACTGGGTAGAGGCAAGCAAAGGGGCAAAAACTGGGACAACTGTAATAACATAAACAATAAAATATAGTTAAAAAACAAAATTAGTTTTTAGAAAAAGAAGTAGAGAGTAAATTTCCTGTTTTCTGAATCTGAGCTGACCATGTGTCTTGCTTTGATTAAGAATGCAGTGAGAATGATGCTGTGGCAGTTCTGAGCTGAGGCCTAAAGATGCCTTACAGCTTTCACTTTTACTCTCTTGGAACTGAGCTGCCATGCTGTAAGGAAGTCCATCTCCCTTCCTGAAGAGTCAGGCTGCACAAAGAGGTCCTAGGGAATGAGATATGGTGTGAACAGAGGGGCCATGTGGAGGACAACCAAGGGACTCCAGCCAATATCAAGTGCCAAGGCTCCAGGCAGGTAAAAGAAGTCATCCTGGATATTCTATGCTATGCCAGCCACCAGCCAAATGTAGCAGCTTAGTGACCCCAGGCAATATCATTGGAGCGGAAGAACCACCCAGTCAGCTTGCACAATCATGAGAAATAATAAATCATTTTTAAGCCATTACATTTTGGGGTGGTCCATTACAAAACAATAGACAATGCAAATAGCATTATTATTGGGGCCATCAGAAGAAAGGAGGTGGTGGAACTTCAGACAGATCTGGACTGACTGCAGGACTCTGTCTCCATAGCTTGCCACTGCTTTTCTCTGGTCCAGCTTTGTTCAGCTCTCTGTTCCTTATGGAAGCACAGTTTCTGCCATCAGTAGCTCACTTGTGCTCATCCCACAATAAAATAATATGACAATATGCATTGTCATCATCATTATCACCATCATCACCATCATCATCATCATCCTAGGAAAGGGCTGAGATTAGCTCAGCATGGATTACCTGTCTATCTCCAAATCAATCTTACCTGTGGCAGGGGTAGGGGATGAATTCTATAAAACAAAAAAAGATCCATGAGAACATTCATGATCTCATGACATCATGAGATGAAGCAGGAGGGAGGAAGTCCCTAGAAGCAGCATTTACTATGCCCAAACACACTACCCAGCTCCCAAATACCTGCCTGTACTGTGATTGTCTTCTTGAGGACTCTTTCTGACTGCTGGAGCCCCCTGTGCCCAAGCTGGAAAGGGCCAGGGAATTAATGCTCCTGGAAGCAGCCCTCTACCAATAAGTGACAGGAACTGATCAATAAATATCCCAGCTCCCTCACCCCTGGGATGGAACAACTCTAGGCTTTATTTAAAGAGAATGTCTACAGTCAGGAGAAAAAAGAGCTCATGTCAGTGCCTCATAGAACATTCTTTGTAGGAAGATGTTGCCATCAATTTCTCACCTCAACAGGTGGAATCCATGTTGTCTCATTTTGAATCTGGGTGGGCTCATGGCTGCTTTAAATGATAGACAGAAGCAGAATTGATGCTGCGTGACTTTCGAGGCCAACTCAGAAAAGGCCTTGCAGTTTCTGCCTGGATCTTTGGGATACATGCTCTGGGACAATCCAGTGCCACCTGAAATCACTATACTGGATCACGTGTTGCTGCTCTGGTCAACACTGCAGTCATGTGAGTGAGCCATCTTGGACACAAATCTAGTCTAGAGTTCAAATGACTCCAGTCCCAGTCAACATCTGACCTCAACCATATGGCAGATACCAAGCAAAAACAGCCCCACCAAGCCCTTCTTGAATTTCTGCTCCACAAAGTCGGAGGAAAAAGAAAATTGTCATTTTAAGCTGTTTAATTTTGGAATAACCTGCTATGAAGCAATAGATAACAAGACTACAAATTCAACCTGCACTCTAATCCTAAAGTAGCCAGATATGTAATATAAATCAGTGAGTGGGGCCTGGTGTGGGACCACAGGGCAAGGTGAGAACCCTGGAGCATTGGGGAAGCCATCCTGTGCTGCTGTGGGTTATATTTGCCCCCAGATCTGTTCCACATCCTCTCCTTTCTACCTGCATCCCAGGCCACAGTTCCCAATCTCTTTCTTCATTTGGATTCACCTGGAGTTCTTCCAATGGGAAGCAGTGGCAGGATCTGCAAGAGCAAAAGGAAGAGGCCAGGGTAACTTTCCCCTTTATCCTTGTCTTGTGCCTCCTCCACATCTCTAGCCTGCTAGACAATCCCACTGAAATTCCAGCTTCTATTAGGTGACTTTATCTCTGGGATCTGGTGACACCATCTCCTTCCTTTGTTCCTCCAGCCTGGGGTTGCTCTGGCTTCCCACTTCCACTAATTTCCACTTGCTTCACTGGCTCCTGTTTGGCCCCCCAGCTTCTCCATCTATGGCATAACCACTTCCATGTGTTAACTCCTGTCTATTCTAATGTGGAAGTGGTGTCTGCATCTTTGTCAGGCCTCACAAGCATAGCAGCTCCAGCCTATTGTGCCCAAGTAAGAAAGTGGGCACTGTGTTGTCAGATTTCCCAGTGTGACAAAAACCAGAAATTAGGATTGTCATGAGGAATATTTCAATATTTCAAACATTGTGGATGCCACAGTCCTCTGACTTCAGAGTAGGTGGAGACAGCCAGAGAAACTGAGGAGTAGCTGCAGCAGTTCACTCACTGGGTCAGTGAAAAGACCTTTATTCAGTGAAGAGCACCTACTGTGTGAAGAGCTGTGGAATAAGTGGTGAGCAAGAGAGATAAGTCCATGCCCTTATATGCTTACATCGTAGTGGAGGAAACAGACAAACAAATGAAGAAGAATAATGGTGTGTGGTACATGCTATGCAGAGAATGAAAGATGGGTGATACTGTGTGAATGTGGGTGTGGAGGAATTGGGCTTTAGTTGGGTGGCACAATGTCAGTATTGAGATAGGGGCATCTGGGATAAGACCTGAAGGAAAAGAGTCAGTCCTACAAAGGCCTGGGAGAACTGGGTTCCCAGAAGAGGGAATGGCCATCACAACCCTGAGGCAGGGAAGAACTATGAGTGTGTGAGCAACAGTGAGAAGGGTGCCATGGCTGGGGCAGAAAGGATGAGGAGGCTACAGGGGCGAAAGGCGTTTGGATTTTACTTTAAGTGCAATGAGAAGTCATTAGACAGTTTTAAGCAGGGAAGTAATGTGACTTGATTTATGGTTTTGAAAGACAACTCCCACCCCACCCCTGCTGTAGAGTGAGGACTGAAGTAGGGCTCAAGATTAGAGGCAGGGAAACCAGTTTGTAAGCAACTATGATAGGCCAGGTAGGACAGAAGGGTACTCGGACCAGGGTGTTAACAGTAAAGGGGTGAGAAGTGGGTGGGTTTGGGAGAGTCATGTGTCACAGAAATCATGAAGAGAGTTTTCAGACAGGAACAGTCTGGAGGACTCATTAAAATGCAGACTATCGGGAACTATCCCCAGAGATTCTGGTTCAGTAGGTCTCAGGCAACAGGGAATTTGCACTTCTTTTTTTTTTAAAACAATTCAGCATTTTTAAAAATATTTTATTTATTTATTTTTAGAGAGGGAAGGGAGAGAGGAAGAGAGAGAGAGAAACATCAATGTGCGGTTGCTGGGGGTCATGACCTGCAACCCAGGCATGTACCCTGACTGGGAGTCGAATCTGCGACACTTTGGTTCGCAGCCCGCGCTCAATCCACTGAGCTACGCCAGCCAGAGTGGAATTTGCACTTCTAATGTTGACCTTAAAAAAAAAAAATCACAATTACTTTACTAGCAAAAATGGGTTTATTAGTGAACAGCAAAGAATTACAATTTTGGGACATGTGAGCTTTGGCAAAACCATAGGTAAATCTGGAAAACGAAGAAGAGGAACTGTTCTTTTACAGAGAAAACTGGGAGTTGGGAGGAGCTGTTACAGTGAGTCAACTGAAGGAAACTGGGAGTTGGAAGGATAGTGGCTTTTCATTGGCTGAATTGCTGCCCAGCAAGGAGAAAAATCTTTCTTCCCCCGGTTACAAAGGTAAAGTAGAAAACATCTCACTGTTGGAGATGCAAGATATGTCTCATCCAGGTTGGGGAAATTGATGTGAGAGTGTGAGACCTCCCCCTACAGGTCCTCCTGGCTCCAATTTTAGTTTTTTCCTTTAAGTGTCACACTAACAAGTCATATGCTGCTGGTGGTGGTGGTGGTGGTGCTGCTGCTGCTGCTGCTGTTGCTGCTGGTCCAGATCACATTTTGAAAACCACTGGTCTAGAACAACACTTTCTAATAGAAATATAATGTGAACCACATATGTGATTTTAAATTTTCTAGTAGGCACATTTAAAAAGTAAAACAAAGCCCTGGCTGGCGTAGCTCAGTGGATTGAGCAGGAGCTGCGAACCAAGGTGTCGCAGGTTTGATTCCCAGTCAGGGCACATGCCTGGGTTGCAGGTCATGACCCCCAGCAACCACACATTGATGTTTCTCTCTCTCTCTTTCTCCCTCCCTTCCCTCTCTAAAAATAAATAAAAATAAAATCTTTAAAAAAAAGATGCAAACCATTAAAAAAATAAAAAGTAAAACAAAATAGGTGAAAACACATTTAATAAAATGTTACTCACGTTTTCTTAATTTTTAAATTTTTTATCGATTTGAGAGAGACAGAGAGAAAGAAACATCAATTTGTTGTTCCACTTATTTTTTGCATTCATTAGTTGAGTCTTGTATGTGCCCTGACCAGAGATTGAACCCACAATTTTGGCATATCGGGATGACACTTTAACCAACTGAACTACTTGGTCTGGTATTAATTATATTTGTATTAATTAATATATGCCAAATTTTAATATACATTTTATTAATATATCCCAAATACTATCACTTCAACATGTTATTAATATTTTGAAATTCTCAAGTATTTTACATTCCTTTTTTTTTAACTAAGTCTATGGAATCCCAGTGTGTATTTTGTACTTAGAGCACATCTCAATTATCACTAGTTAAGCCTTCAATAGCCACTTGTATGGCTAATGGCTACCACATTGGACAGTACAGTACAGGGCTGTTATTGCAGGGCTAGCCAGTTGAGTATGGTGAATTGCCTCTGAGTTTAGCAACATGGAAGGGCTTTAGCAATACACAGGGTTGTTTTTGTAGAATAGAGGGTGAGAGATGGAGGGGAGAGCATGCAGAACTTCCTTAAGTTTGGAACTTCCTTAAGTTTGGCTGTAATTTTATAATGGATGGATCAAACTGACAATGCTCATTCCCAACACTGGATATTAACATTACAAAAAAAAAGAGAGAGAGAAACATCCAGGCATTACTATGTGCCTCCTCATAGAAGATCTTGGCATCACCCACAAAGTGTACTTACCCTAAATTGTACCTCCATTTGATCTAGATCTACCATGTTGCCAGACATACAGGGAACAGAAGAGCATATTAAAAGACACTGAGAAGAATTTCCGGCCAAGATGGAGGCGTAGGTAGATACACTGTGACTCCTCACACAACCAAAAGAAGGACAGCAATAATTTAAAAACAAAAAACAACCAGAACTGACAGAAAATCGAACTGTATGGAAGTTTGACAACCAAGGACTTAAAGAAGACACATTCATCCAGAGTGGTAGGAGGGGCAGAGTTGGGCAGCCCCAGCAGAGAGGACTCTTGGCAAGGCAGTGGCTGGCAGACCCAGTGAGGCGCCGGATTGTGGAACGGGCATGCAAGGCTGTAGCTGGCTGGCAAGGCAGTGGCTGGCAGACTGGGCGGTCCCACATTTGTGCACAGATAAACCAGGCAAACAAAACAAAGGGGGAGCAGGACGGACCGTACAACCCAGGGTCCCAGTGCGGGGAAATAAAGCCTCAAACCACTGATTGAAAACACCTGTGGGGAGTTCCAGCCAAGATGGAGGCATAGGTAGAAATCCTTTGCTTCCTCTCACAGCCAAAAGGAGGATAACAACCAATCTAAAAAAAAAATAAACAACCAGAAGCACCAGAAAGTCATACTGCATGGAACTCCCACAACCAAGGAATTAAAGAAAAAATCATCCCAAACAATCAGACTGGTAAGGTGGACCCGCAGGGTGGGGAACTCGGAAAAATCACTGAGAGGTGGTTGAGGGCCATGGCTGAATGCTGAGCTCTGTGGAGCTGCATGGGAGGAGCTGAATTAAGGGGAAAACTGAGACTCAGAACTGACTGTGGGCTATGGCTGGGGTTGCCATGGTGGGAGATACTTTCAGTCTGACTCAAGAGTCTGTTGGAAAGTGCGGTAGAGACAAGCAGGCGAGCTGCATTGCTCCCTCTCTGGCCCCTCCCCGACAAGCAGCATAGCAAGGAGGGTTGCCCTGCTGGAGTGAATACCTAAAGCTCTGCCCCTTACAACTTATCAGGTATACCAAGACAAAGAACTATGGCCCAAATGAAAGAACACAGGAAAACCTCAGAACTAAATGATGAGGACATTGCCAACTCAACTGATGGACAATTTAGGGCCCTGGTAATCAAAATGCTCACAGAACTGATTGAACTTGGTCGAAATGAAAGAACAAATGAAAGATACCCAAACTGAAATAAAGCAAAATATTCAGGGAACCAACAGTGACAAGAAGGAAACCAGTATTCAAAGCAATGATCTGGAACAAAAAGAAAAAATAAACATCCAACTGGATCAGAACGAAGAAACAAGAATCCAAAAAAAATGAAAAGAGGCTGAGGACTCTCTGTGACAACCTGAAATGTTCCAATATCCAAATTATAGGGGTACCAGAAGGAGAAGAGGAAGAGCAACAAGTGGAAAACTTATTTGAACAAATAATAAAGGAGAACTTCCCCAATCTGGCAAAGGAAATAGACTTCCAGGAAGTCCAGGAAGCTCAGAGAGTCCCAAAGAAGTTGGACCCAAGGAGGAACACACCAAGGCACATCATAATTACATTTCCCAAGATTAAAATTGAGCAGAGAATCCTAGGAGCAGCAAGAAATAAGGAGGCAGTTATCTACAAGGAAGGTCCCATAAGACTGTCAGCTGATTTCTCAAAAGAGATCTTACAGGCAAGAAGGGGCTGGAAGGAAGTATTCCAAGTCATGAAAGGCAAGGACCTAGATCCAAGATTGCTCTATCCAGCAAAGCTTTCATTTAGAATGGAAGGGCAGATAAAGTGCTTCTCAGCTAAGGTCAAGTTAAAGGAGTTCTTCATCACCAAGCCCTTACTATATGAAATATTAAAGAGACTTATCTAAGAAAAAGAAGATAAAAATATGAACAGTAAAATGACAAACTCACAACTATCAACAACCACACCTAAAACAAAAATGAAAGAAACTAAGCAAACAACTAGAACAGGAACAGAACCACAGAAATGGAGCTCACATGGAGGGTTATCAACAGGGGAGGGGGAGAGAGGGGGAAAAGGTACAGAGAATAAGTAGCATAGATGGCAGGTAGAAAATAGATGGGGAGGGTGAGAATAGTACAGGAAATGTAGAAGACAAAGAACTTTTATGTATGACACATGGACATGAACCAAAGGGAGGGAATGTGGGTGGAATGGGTGTGCAGGGTGGAGGGGAGTGAAGGGGGGAAAATGGGACAATTATAATAGCATAATCAATAAAATATATATTTTTTAAAAAGCCACCGAGAAGAGCAGCCAGCCAAATCAGACTGTGAGATGAATGAGAGGGAATGGGAATTATCACAGAATAAAACTTAAAGAAGTACCACAAAATGCAATGAATGTATCCTGTTTGGATTCTGAGTTCAACAAGCCGATTGTTAAAACACACTTAGAAGACAGGGAATTTGGAGATGGGCTGGTGATTAGATAATATTAAGGAAATAATTTTTAGGTGTGATTAAAGGTGTTAATTTTTTAAGAATCTTGTATATATACACTTATAGGCGAAATTAGGGGGATTTGCTTTAAGCTAATTCAGTGGGCGGTGGAGGACAGAAAAAAATTAAATTGGCCATATGTTGATGATTGCCTGTGATGGGTGCCTAGAGAATCATTACATTATTTTCTTGCACAACTTAACATTACCATAAGTATATATATACTTATTATATAATTATATATTTATATGGTATATACTAGAGAGAGAGGAATGGAGTGAGAGAAACCCATGTGAGAGAAAAGAGTGGCAGAGGAGCTTGCTCCGGGGTATACACAATGGTGGGCATCTCGCTCTTCCTGGAGTAAAGGACTATGCAGCCTCCACCGCTGCCCTAACTTCAGCTCCCCCGGCTGCATCTCCTGGGCCAGAACGTCTGTCCTTACCCACCCTCCAAGGTTCAGTTGGCGCCACAGAACCACTTCCCTGCGCAGCACCGCCCTCCTCCAGAGGCCGGGTCAGTCCCTCCACCCGAAAAGTCTCCACTCCACTCCGGAGGCGAGCTGAGAAGAAGGGGCCTCTACCTCCGAACTTGAGCAAAGTGAGGCAGAGGCTGTGGCCTGGCCTTTTGGGAAATGCAATTCTCGTGCCAGGCTGGAGCCACACCTTGTCCACGGGTGTGCAGGAGCTGAGTGGTGTGTTGCTGCCCCCACGTGGTGGCTGAGCACTTACGCTCCAGCCTCTGAGTGGTGATAAGGCGCTGGGGCAAGTGTGTGACTGGAGCCTCTCAGGGCTGCCCTGGGAATCTCTGAGAAGTCTTTCCAGGGATGAGTCTCACTCCTGCGCCAAGAAAGGGTAGTTGTAAAGAAATTGGAAGCAGAGACTGCTACGAGGGTTAAACGGAATCAAGACACTAACTGTTGGCTGCATATTATCATTATTATTATTATAACTAGTACTTAGTAGAGTAAGTACTTCTGTGCTAGGTACTGTTTCCAGCGATTTAGATGTATTGTCCCATTTAATCCTCCCAACAGCCATTTGAAGTACTATCATCCTTCCATATCCCTTTAGAGGAATGAAGCTGAACTGAGGTCAGAGAAAGGCTAATTTGCCCAAAGTCACTCAACTGCCCAGTGGCAGAACTGGATTTGGGCCCAGGCTGTCAGGCTTCAGTCTGGTGCTCTTCTTCACTATGAATAAAATACGCTTTGATCACTCTATTAATTTATCCCAAAATTGTATTTAGCATATGAGCCAACTCAAGATGGCAATTAGCATGTGGATCTCTGTGTTGGCTATTATCACACACATTCCTACCCACGATTGTGATTAGCCCAACTCCAGGACAGAGTTAACAATGGCATAAATGTATAATTAGCATGTGAATCAGTACATGTTTGTGTTCATAGGGACCATATTTCTGATTAGCACTTGAATCAGCAGTGGTTTGTGTCATGAGCTGAAATCATTGGGTTTCTGATTAGTACCAGGGTTTGCACACAGCCATTACGTTCATGCCTAGAAAGCCATATCCCCTTCCCCCATTCCTTCCCTCAACCCCCATGTCCACCATCACCTGGCTGGCAGACTCAGTCACTTCCTTGCCCCTCTCCTGTCTGCCATCTTGTTCATAACGGAGTGTCAAGTAACAACCTCAGGTTCAGAAATTATCTGTTTTCTTTCTGACTTATGAGGAGACACAATTCCAAGGCCTGGACTGTGTGTGATTTACAGGCATGTTCTCAGCATTGGGCCTGCAACACAGTGAGAGCTCAATAAATAATTAGAGAAAAATCACTGGACACTCACCATCATCCTTCTACAATAACCTAAGGGTTTATCAAATCAAGCCAGATTCACACTGCTCTAAAAGGGATCAAATTTGTGATCATCCACCCC
The DNA here is from genome assembly GCF_019186645.2 of Phyllostomus hastatus. NCBI lineage: Eukaryota > Metazoa > Chordata > Mammalia > Chiroptera > Phyllostomidae > Phyllostomus > Phyllostomus hastatus. The sequence goes on from NW_025333897.1 coordinate 6,543,030, forward strand.
AAAGGCAGGGAATGGTTAGTTGTGTGGGTGGTTAGGGTGGGGCTGGGAACTTCTCCTTAGTGCAGGGTTTGGTGTAGTGGTTGAAACAAGATTCCACAGCCTCTTCCTGCTGCCTCTCCTAAGGTTGTGGATTTGGTGGTGATTGATTTTGGATCAATTGTAATCCAAACTCTCTTTGAATAATTATGACTGGGAGGGGGTTTCCCAGCCTAAGAATATGTTCTCAGCCCACCTTGCATCCTGGGTGGCCATGTGACTCATTTTCTACAATAAAATATGGGCAGAAGGAAACTGTAGGTCTCTGGGACAAGTGTTTGAAGAAGTTGGTGAATCTTCCTCATCCCATCTCCTTACATTTGCCAAGCTGATTATTCCGAGCCCCAGAAAATTTTGGAAACACAAAATTAACAAGTCTGGTGTATGAATCAACAACCAGATGGAGGATAGCTGCCAACCAAGCAAGACACCCATGGTGAGAAATAAACTATCACATGAAGTCACTGAAATCCAGGGGGTATTTGTTACAGCATCTGGCATTCTGCTCACTAATACACTGCTCCTCTCTGGTCCCTGATATCAGTCAAACTCGAGCACCAGCCACTCTGTAAAATGAGCTTCTAACCTATGATTGTAGTAGTCAGGCTTTTACATGTCAGGTCTACATAGTGGCCCAAAGTCTCTATGTTTGCTATTTAAAGTTGTCAGTAGGGGACTTCCAGGCAAGATGGAGATATGGGTAAAACATGCCTTGCTTCCTCATACAACTACAGTAAAAATTACAGTTAGCCTACAAAACAAGTATCACCCAGAATTGTCAGAAAATTGAGCTGTATTGAAGTCCAATGACCAAGGATTTAAAAAAGACACACTAATCCAGATGGATAGGAGGGGTAGATATGCAGAGATACGTGGAGAGGCACAGAGAGGCACAGAGAGGCATGGAGATTCAGGGAAGGTGGACCCACATCTACCTGTGGTGGATAAAAATCAGGAGGGATATCCTGGGAGCAAGGGATCGAAGTCCCAGACCTGACCACCTAGCCCAGGGTTCCAGCACCAGGAAGATAAGTCACCATAACTTCTGGCTGTAAAAACCAGTGGGGTTTGGGGCAGCGAAAGAAACTGTGGGAATCTCAAGAGATTCCTCTTAAAGGGCCCACAGCAGACTTAGGACTCATGCAGACTCACCCCCTTCTGGAATTCAGCACCAAGGAAACAGCTGGAAGGGCACCAGGAGCATGTGGGGAGAAAGTAAAGTGACTGGCAACAGGGTGAGTGCCAGGAGACAACTTCCTCCCAGGCAAAACTCCAGAGGCCAGGTAGCAGCAGTGTTCCCTCTGCGAGTCCTCCCCCCATATAGAGCCACACAGTAGTGACATGGGTTGCCCTGCCCTGGTGATTACCTAAAGCTCCATCCCACAGAACTTACAGGTGCACTTTTCTACAATAGGCCACACCACTAAGACAGGGAGTCAAAGCAGATCTACCTAATACACAGAAACAAACACAGGGAGGCTGCCAAAATGAGAAGACAAAAAAATATGACCCAAATTAAAAAAAAAAAAAACTCCTGAAAGAGAACTAAACAAAATGGAAATAAGCAACCAATCAGATTCAGAGTTCAAAACACTGGTTATCAGGATGCTCCAGGAACTTATTGGGTACTTTGACAGTATAAAAAAGACCCAGACAAAAATGAGGCTACATTAACTGAAATAAAGAGAAGTCTACAGGGAATCAGCCCTGGCTGCTGTGGCTCAGTGGATTGAGTGCTGGGCTCCAAACCAAAGGGTCTCAGGTTTGATTCCCAGCCAGGACACATGCCTGGGTTGTGGGTCAGGTCCTCAGTTGGGGGCACGCCAGAGGCAACCACACATTCATGTTTCTCTCCCTTTCTTTCTACTTCCCTTCCCCTCTCTCTAAAATAAATAAAAGATTTGTTTTAATGTATAGGGAACCAACAGTGGAGGGGATAAAGCCAAGAATCAAATCAATGATTTGGAACATAAGGAAAAAAATTTCAATCAAAACAGCAAGAAGAAAAAAGAATTAAAAAGAATGAGGATAGGCTAAGGAACTTCTGGAACATCTCTAAATGAACCAACGTCTGAACAATAGGGGTGCCAAGAAAAGAAGGGGAAGAGCTAGAAATTGAAAACTTACTTGAAAAAATAATGAAAGAAAACTTCCCTAATTTGGTGAAGGAAATAGACATATAAGTCCAGGAAGCACAGAGAGCCCCAAACAAGATGGACCCAAAGAGGACCATACCAAGACATATCATAATTAAAATGCCAATGGTTAAAGATAAAGAGAGAATCTTAAAAGCAGCAAGAGAAAAGCAGAGAGTTACCTACAAAGGAGTTCCCATAAGACTGTCAATGATTTCTCAAAAGAAGCTTTGCTGGCTGGAAGGGGCTGGCGAGAAGTATTCACAGTGATGAAAAGTGAGGACCTACATCCAAGATTACTCTTATCAATAAAGCTTTCATTTAGAATGAAAGGGCAGATAAAGTGCTTCCTAGACTAGTTAAAAGTAAAGGAGTTCATCATCACCATGCCATTATTATACGAAATGCTAAAAGGAATTATATAAGAAAAAGAAGAAAGTCAAAACCATGAACATTAAAGTGGCAATAAATTCACAATTATAAATAATTGAATCTAAAAATCAAACTAAGCAAACAAGCAGAACAGGAATATAATCATAGATATGAAGATCATTTGTGGGGTTATCAACAGGGAGGGAGAAAGGGGAGAATAGGGGAAAAGGTGCAGGGATTAAGAAGCACAAATTGGTAGGTATGAAACAGACAAAGGGATGTTAAGGACAGTATTGGAAATGAAGTAGCCAAAGAATTTATATGCATGGACATGGACATGAACTAATGGGGGGATATTGCTGGAGGGAATGAAGGCACAGGGTGGAGTAGGGCAAAGGGGGAAAACTCGAACAACTGTAATAGCATAATCAATAAAATATATTTTAAAAAACAAGTCACTATATTTGTCTTTATTCTTTGCACAAATGTAAACTTTTCCTCATATTCTTATGGACATCTTCCATGTTGATAGCTGGAAATCCTTAAAACACACTCTACAATTTGCAGTGGGTCTTTCACTATATTAAGCAGAATGTCATGTACAGGTCTTGTGGCTGACCTGGAGAAGTTGTTACTTGCCTGGGACCCATCAGTCTGATTTAGGATGCTTAGAGTATGTATATGGGGAGGGGAGAAGGTATACTAATCTTCCTGCTCTTCTCTTTTGACTTCTCCATATGGGGTGCACCTTCAAGCCTGATCTTTAAAGTGAGTTCCTAGTCCTCAGTACTGATTCATATGAAAATTACAAAGCTGAGCTAATTCCAGTGAACCCCATGGTTGGACTGGAGTTGGTGGGTGCTGGTTGAGAATACAGGGAAACCACCTCCATCCCTTCTCACTCTGATACCCCCTGACTTGGAAGGGGCCTAAGTTTGTTTATTTATAAAGTAACCTTTTTTTGCGGGGGGGCGGGCAGGCAGACTGACTTAATTTGAGTGCATTTGTGCACATGTGTGCATATGTGTGTATCTATCCCTTGTAATTGTTTGATATGACTCTAAATATAGGGTTGGAAAAAAGTAGGTTTATAGTTGTTTATATGGAAAATAATACAATAATTAATAAATAAGAATATAAGAATAAACTCTGTGTTTCATGTACTTACAACTGTAAACTTACTTTTGCCACATCCTGTATATTTCTTGCATGTGTGTGATATGTAATTCACACATGTGTGCAAGAGCCCTGGCTGGGTATATCAGTTGGTTAGAGCATTTTTCCCAGTATGTCAAAGTTGTATGTTCCTGGTCAGGGTACATATTATACAAGAAGAAACCAATGAATGCATAGATAAGTTGAAAAGCAAATCGATGTTTCTCTCTACTCTCACTTTCCATTCTTCTCTCTCAAGTCAATAAATAAAATTAAAAAAGAGAGAATTTGACCTGGCTGGTGTAGCTCAGTGAATTGGGTGCCAGCCTACAAACCAAAGGGTCACTGGTTCAACTCCCAGTCAGGGCACATGCCTAGGTTGTGGGCCAGGACCCCATTTGGGGGAGCACAAGAGGCAAACACACACTGATGTTTCTCTCCCTCTATTTTTCCCTCCCCTCCCCTCTCTCTGGAACTAAATAAATAAAATCTTTAACAAAAAAGCAAAGAGAGAGAATCTGTGTGTAGAATGTTTCTGCACATGCATCTTCTCACATGTCTGCGAGTCTGTGTGTGTGTGTTTAAGTGTGCCCTTGTGCATGTCCTCTGAATTTGTGCATGAGTCCAGGTGTATGTGTGTTCCATATGCCTGCTGTGTTCATGTGTGTTCTGCTGGGCCTCTGAGTACATGATGTGCATGTGTGAGTATGTGTGTATCCCCTGTGTTTATCTCTGTATATGTAGGCAAATTCTGTGTATGGATACTAGAAGTCCTCTTTCCACCTAGGTTCCCTCAGCTCTCAGGCAGCTTCATCTCATTCTTCCTGCTGTGGCTGTTTCTGCTGCTTCTGTTTCCTTCTTCAGATGCTGAAATTAAGTAAATGGAACAATTAAGTGGTGTCCCCCAGATAACCATCCTACCAGGATCCCCTTTTAGGAGCTAAATAAGTACATGCACACCCATGCACAGTACTATCTAGGCACCCCAGGGCCCCCAGACTGCATATGCTATGGCATTAATGCACCAGTGAGCTGCACACAAACAGCATAAGGGATTTCTTTGTCCACTTGCTTCATTTGTGTTTATCCTTCAGGTCTCAGCATATAGGTCCCTTCTTCCAGGAAGCCTCTTTAACTCCCTCAGGCCAAAGGGGTTAGACTTTGCTTCTGGGGTCCCACACCCCTCTGCTTCCCCATCAGAGCCCTGACTACTCTGAACTGTCTGAGGATGTGTCTTTTCCCCTTTTGTAATGTGAGTTCAGTGAAGACAGGGCCTGGTGCTGTCTCAGTCACTACTTTTGCTGCAATGTCATCTAGCACACAAATCTACAATAAGTACAGAACTAGCATCTTTGCCTCTTCCTGTCTCTGTTTCCAAACTCCTCTTTATGTCTCTAAATATTTTGGTCTCTTCAGCACACATTTGAGGTGCTACATCCTCTCAATTCACCAGGTTTTGACATATCTGTGGTGAAGAGTTTTATGCACATTGCAGATGTCCCAGGTTTAGCCCAGTGATTCTCTCAAAGTGTGGTTCCTGGACCAGCAGCAGTAGCATCACTTGGGAACTGGTTAGAAATACAGATATTTGGACCCCATCTCAGACCTACTGAATCAGAAACTCTAGAGTTGGGGCCTGGAGATCTGTGGTTAACAAGCCCTCCAAGTGATCCTAATGCAGCTAATGTGTGAGGATCACTGGTCTAGCTCACACAAGGCACCTCCCGCCCCTGCTTTTCTGCCTCGGATCACAGAAGGTTCTCAGTGCCACCCCCTCCCTCCAAAGGGGCAATAATCACCCAGGTGGTAAGAATGGGTGGATATGCCCTAGTTGGTGTGGTTCAGTGGATTGAGTACTGGCCTGAAAACCAAAAGGTCACCGGTTTGATTCCCAGTCAGGGCACATGCCTGGGTTGTGGGCCATGCCCCCACTCGGGGGCATACCAGGGGCAACTGACTGATGTTTCTCTTCCTCATGTTCTCCCTCCCTTACTCTCTCTCTAAAAGTAAATAAATAAATAAAAATCTAAAAAAGAAGAATGGGTGGATAAATGCCCCACCTGCTCTGAACTTGGCAGGGGAAAAGAGAATGAAGGACAATTCTGATGTGTTCTACAAGGTTCCTTAATGTTCCTCATAAAAACTGAGCCCTAGTTGCCTGGAAGGAAACCTGCTTTTCATCTCCACCTTGTATTCACTTTTCCCCTCATCTGTTTCAGTCTGCCCCCTCCCTTGCTCATTTCTTGGGATCACCCCCGCAATAAACCAGTTCCACTGAATTCTAATCCCAGTCTGCTCCCAGGATTACCTTCAAGTGTTTCCCTCTATCTCCCACTACCTTCACCATTTCCGTAGCATCTCTGAAGCTTCTGTGTTCTTCTTCTGAGTGCCTGTGTAACCAGTATGCACTGTGCTGGGCCAGGAGCAACTGATGAACTTTGCTAATGATCTGGAAAGATGAATACTACAGCTGAGTTAATTTTAGCTGCAATTTTTCAATACACATATGTGGAAGGAGCCAAAAGTCTGTTTTAAAACCTTCAGCAGAGCTAGGGAGGCCAAGGTGGTTGTCCCTGCCCCCACCAAGGTCGTTTTACTCCTCCACCCAGATAAGGATTACCAGGGGTAGTTCGTGACCATCCAGGTTCCCCCAGGCTAGGACCATGACCACAGGCCAATGCTGTGTTCTTTCTCAAAAGATCAGGTCCCCCATGTTGCTATAACCAAGTTCCCAGGTCCAGCTTGCAGACCACTAATCACATCCCTCTTCCTGCAATATCATCACCATGAGACATGTGGGACACTCCACCCTTCTTCCCTCCCCGATTCTCTCACAAGCATCAGGATAGGCAGACACAGTCCTGGTTAGTCACGTGTTGATGCAATTCCAGTAGGGTCCTCGGTGGGGCAGTGGATGTGAATGGGGGGAGAGAGGAAATCAATGGACACACTTTTCTGGGTCAACCTGGCAATCTCCATGCCTCTTTCCCATTTCCTATTTCTCCTTCCTCCATGGGATATCTGGTCAGTATGTCTTGATGTGTAGCTCCAATTCCAGAGGGCACAGGGTCTTGGAGCCAAATTTTCCCTTTGCAGCCAGGGCAGGGAGACTTGGGAAGGAGCAGAGTCTCCCCTCTGGCCTCAAAGATTAGGCCTGTTCCTGGGCAGGGTCCAGGTAAGGAAGCTCCACCTGTGGAAAGGACATCCAAGGAGGTGCTGCTGAAACAGAGGGGCAGAAGGAGACAGGCTTGGGGAGCCAGGGACTCTGGGATGGAGGGCCACATTCAATGCTCTGAATGAGAACCGGACACACACACATACACATACACACACATACCCATCCTAACAGCTGAGTTGCCCAGCTCAGTCTGTCTCCCTCTCTTTCTCTCTTTCATCCACCTACTATGTCTCTTTGACTTTCTCTATGTCTCTTTCTTTGTCTATCTCTGACTTGTCCTTGTCTCCTGTGTCTCTATTTCTGTCTGGCTGTCTCACTGTCTTTGTATTTCCAGCACTCCTTGAATATGGCTATGTCTTTCTATCTCTCTGTCTCTCTCATTCCACTCCTCTCTGTCCCTCAATCGAAGTCTGCTCATCTTTCTTGTCTCTGTTTGTCTCTGTCTCTGTGTCTCGGTCTGTATCCAAGGATTCTCGCTCCCAAGCAACACCAGGGTGACTCCATGGAGGCGTGGCCGGGGACGCGCCTTTGAACGAGGGAGGGCTGCCTACACCTTTAAGCTCGGGCGCGCGAGGGGCCTGCGCCTTTAAGCGCGAGCGCGTGCGCGGCCCCGGGTTCCGGCCGTGGAGGCCGCGGGAGCACCTGGACCTGGCCTGTCTGCCGGTACCCCGTCCGGCCCCTGCCAGGCCTCCGCCGCGGCCCCGCCCCGGCCCCAGCGGGGGAGGGGGGGGTCTCAGAGAGCGGCCCCTCCCCCCTGCCCCCCCGACTGCGCTGCGGAGCCCTCACCCAGCGTGTCCCTGTCTGTTCGTCTGTTCGCTCCCAGGCCTCGCCCCACCGCGGCCACCGGGGCTTCCTGGCCGCCCCTGCCCCCACTGCAGCCGACCCCTTCACTACGGGCCAGCCCCCGCTGCAGTCCGAGAAGCAAGTCGGTAGCCGCCACCACAGACCCAGAGCCTGCACCTCGACATCGGGGGGCCTGCACCCCAAGATTGGATCAAGAGATATGGAGACCCTGGAACCCTGATGGGGCTGGGACCCCAAGACCTGGAGTCTGAACACTAATATCTGGGGCTAGAATCTCAATATCAGTCCCTGGGACCCCAATATTTGGAACCTGAGCCCCAAGAGTTGGAATATGAATCCCAAGATTTGGAGCCTGAACCTCAAGATTTGGCATCTAAAATCCCCAATCTGGAGCTGAACTCTGAATTCTGAGCCCCGGACCTTGAAATCTGGGATGGGATTCCCATGCCGATATCCTGGGTCCACTATTTGGGACATGAACCCTGAGATTTAAGCCTCAAATTTCAAAATCTGAACCCTGGCATTCCAAGGGGCCTAAACCTGAGTTCCAGCCTGAAGTCCTTGCTGCAAACCTGAATGCTGGAATTTTGGACTAAAGACATCCAAACTTGACTTAGCACCCCAATAACTAACTCCAGCACCGCAGTACCAGATCGCAGGACTGGGTTTAGGACTTAGACCCTAAACTCTCCATTTGGTTCTTTAGCATCCCCAAACTGGAGCTGAGCAGCCCTGACTCTGAACAGCCCAAAAAGGTGCTTGGGTCTCTAAAAGTGGACCTTAGAGACCCAATATTTGGGGATCTTGGACTCCACGTATCAAGGTCTAGAGACTCCATGACCACATATCTAAGCTGAGACACTACAAACAGGGGCATGACCCAGCACCCCTGACCCTTGACCCCCTTGGAGCCTGAGGACTCTGCTCCCTGGGGCAGCTTCTAGCTCAGGTAAGGCTACCTGGTGATTCATAGTGGGGAGGGACTGGGGAGGGACTTTGTGGCTTGGATGGAGGTAGGTAAGGACCAAGTATCCCAGGGAATTCTTGGGGTTTCTCCCAGAAACAGACACTATGACCCATGGGTCTGCCTTCAGTTCCTCTGCCTCAGACACTCTAGACATCTGGCCAGCCCTGTCTCTCTCTGATCTCTTCCCCATTTGATGGTGTCTCCAGGTCTGTGACCCACTCCCAGTTAGTCCTCTAAACTCTTCCTGCCATCTCTACCTTGTCTGACCATTTCCAGCCACCTCTCCTGCCTGCCTCTCCCACCTACCACTCCTCTCCCTTGTCTCCTCTCTACCACTCTCTCTGACCATCTTTGACATTTGTGTCCACAGCTCCTCTCTCTGGCCACCTCTGGCCACCACTCATCTCAGTGACTGTCCCCCTCTTCTGTCTTGGACTGTCTTTAAAGCCCTGTCCATAGCTCCTTTCTCTGGCCATCTCTGTCTACTGCTTCACTCAGTGACCACCTTTGATATCTTTGCTGTGCTGCTCCCTCATCATCTTTCATTGGCTCTCTTGCTCTTGTCCAGCCCTGCCTCTCAGCTGTGGCCTACAACTGTCTGACCATCTTTGACATTTCTGTCTATGACTCTTCTCTCCAGCTGCTTCTGCCCATCTTTCTTCTCCAGCTTCCTCTGTCTACATTTCCTCCTCTGACCATCCTTCACCATCTCTCTTGCCCTGCTCCCACCCCAACCCTAACTGTAGGTTGACAACCACATGACTATCTCTGGCCTTTACTGACCACTTCTCTGTCTCTCTGATCATTTCTAACATCCCTGGCTGCCTTTCCTCTGTCTGATGACCCCTCCTCATACCTGTCACTCAGCTATCCTCTCCTCCTCTCTAGCTTTTGACCCTCTCTGACCATCTTTTATCATTTCTCCTGGATCTGACCATCCCTGACCAATGCCTCTCTCTTTGTCTGCTGCTTATGTTCTTAATTGTCCCTAACCATCTCTCTTCTCTGGTCATATCCAACTACTTCTAATGACCCTCACCCTAACCATGTCTTCTCTCTTTGGCCTTCCTTGACCATCTCTCAGTGACCATGTCTGAAGCCCTCTTGCTTATCTTCTACCCACCCTTGACCAACCCTCCCATTCTTTGACCATTGCCAACCATTTCTAACTACATCCCTTCCCTCTGACCATTTTTGTTCATTTCTGCTCCTTGTGTCCTCCCATGTCTGAGTCTTTGACCATCTTCCCCAGCTTTTGATATGTCTGACCATTTCTCTCCAACCATCTTTAACCAACTCTTCTGCCCTCAGCCCATTGTGACCTTCTCTCCCAGTCTTGGACCACTCCATCCCCCTCTGGCACCTTTCTTGTGGCTTTAGCCTACCCTAATGCCTCCCTTCTTCCCTGCAGGCCACCCCTGCCCGAGATGGCCGTCCTTCCACTGCTCCTTTGCCTGCTACCGCTGGCCCCTGCCTCATCTCCACCCCAACTAGCCACACCCAGCCTGTGTCCCCGCCGCTGCCACTGCCAGACACAGTCACTGCCCTTAAGTGTGCTGTGCCCAGGGGCAGGCCTTCTGTTTGTGCCACCCTCACTAGACCGCCGGGCAGCTGAGCTGCGCCTAGCAGACAACTTCATTGCAGCTGTGCGCCGCCGTGACCTGGCCAACATGACGGGCCTGTTGCATCTGAGCTTGTCACGTAATACCATCCGCCACGTGGCAGCTGGCGCCTTTGCTGATCTTCGTGCCCTCCGTGCCCTGCATCTAGATGGTAACCGGCTAACTTCACTGGGTGAGGGTCAGTTGCGTGGCCTGGTCAATTTGCGCCATCTCATCCTGAGTAACAACCAGTTGGCAGCCCTGGCGGCTGGTGCCCTGGACGACTGTGCTGAGACACTTGAGGACCTCGACCTCTCTTACAACAACCTGGAACAGCTGCCCTGGGAGGCTTTGGGCCGCCTGGGCAACGTCAATACACTGGGCCTCGACCACAACCTGCTGGCTTCTGTGCCTGCCGGCGCCTTTTCCCGCCTACACAAGTTGGCACGACTGGACATGACCTCCAACCGCCTGACCACCATCCCACCTGACCCACTCTTCTCCCGCCTACCACTGCTAGCCAGGCCCCGAGGCTCACCTGCCTCTGCCCTGGTGCTGGCCTTTGGTGGGAACCCACTGCACTGCAACTGTGAGCTGGTGTGGCTGCGGCGGCTGGCAAGGGAGGACGACCTTGAAGCCTGTGCCTCCCCACCTGCTCTGGGTGGCCGCTACTTCTGGGCCGTGGGTGAGGAGGAGTTCGTGTGCGAGCCACCTGTAGTGACTCACCGATCACCACCCCTGGCAGTGCCTGCTGGTCGGCCAGCTGCCCTGCGCTGTCGGGCAGTAGGGGACCCTGAGCCCCGTGTGCGTTGGGTGTCACCCCAGGGCCGGCTGCTGGGAAACTCAAGCCGTGCTCGAGCCTTCCCTAATGGGACACTGGAGCTGCTGGTCACTGAGCCAGGTGATGGCGGCATCTTCACCTGCATTGCAGCCAATGCAGCTGGCGAGGCCACGGCTGCTGTTGAGCTAACTGTGGGTCCCCCCCCACCCCCCCAGCTAGCCAACAGCACCAGCTGTGACCCCCCGCGGGACGGGGATCCTGATGTCCTTACCCCACCTTCTGCCGCCTCTGCCTCTGCCTCCGCCTCTGCTTCTGCCAAGGCAGCTGACACTGGGCCCCCTACTGACCGTGGTGTCCAGGTGACTGAGCATGGGGCTACAGCTGCTCTTGTCCAGTGGCCAGATCAGCAGCCTATCCCAGGCATTCGCATGTACCAGATCCAGTACAACAGCTCAGCTGATGACATCCTCGTCTACAGGTGCAGTGTCAAGGCAGTGGGCAGCTTGGGTGAGGGAGTAAGGTGGAAGGAGGGTTAGAGACAGGCCTACTGATACCCAGGCTGCAGCACAGCTGAGAAATGAGGCTGCATGGTTACAAAGGAAATCAGACAGCAGAGGTAAAAGAAATCAGGCAGTAGTGGTAAAAAGAAATAAAGGGGCAAAAGTAAATAGTCACAGACATATAAAGGAAATTAGGCAGCAAGAGTAAAAAGTAACCAAGCTAAAAACATAGTTGATAGAGGGAGGCAAGTTTGGGGAGATACAAACAAATTTAAGTAGTAAAGATTAACTAGAGACTCAGCTTTGGGTTGTGCAGTGTGAACTGCTCCACATGTTTGGAGTTCTTACATGGCAACATCTCATTTTTTTATTTTCTAAATCAAACCTAGTTCAAGCTCCACCTGTGAGGTGAGCAGGACTATTCAGCTTGCCACTGTTGGGGATTCCCTTCTCTTGTTGCAAACACAAAACCTGGAGCTTACACACTCCAGGAGGTAGATCAGCACAGTTTCTGCCCCTGAGCTAGAGAGTACTTGGAATATCTGCTGTGGCCACATGCAGTCAGTAGTGGTGACTCTGACCTGGCACCCTCTCACCCAGTCCCACCTTGCATGGATAGCTGTGGATGGCTCCCTGTTCTCACTGCCAGTCTGGGCCAAGGGTGCAGTCCCCAAGGCCTTGTTGCAGAGAACTAAGCCTCCCTAAGACTGGGGTCTACACTTTGCAAACCCAGCTTCTGGGTCTCCTTTTCCTCCCCATGAGCCCTCACCTCAAGAGATCATCATCTGATCTCCTTTTCAATCCTGAAACTCTAATGAGCTCATTCCACTCCCTTTCCCAGGCAGTATTCAATAGATCTTAGGGACAATCCACACCTGAAAATCATGCAAATCTTGTCCACTGTGCCCATGGCAGGGGATGGGATGAATGCTCTTCTAGAAAGTCACCCTCCCAGAGACAATCACAGGTTTTTCTGTACCTACGTTACTAAAGCAATTTAAGAATAAAACTGATCATAAAGCAAGTTAAATCTCCAACAGCGTACTCTGCTACAAGAAAATATAGTGGAATTGGGTGCTAGGGATAAAAGGAAATGGGAAAAGTAAGGGTGAAGAGAAAGTAGGCAACAGAGATAAAGGGAATCAGTAGGCAGAGCTGGAAAGAAAGAAAGGCAATGGAGAAAAAAATCAGTGGTGGCTGAGGCATATCAGTTTAATGAAAATCATTAGATGACAGGCCTCACTGGAAAGCAAGACTGTATGTAGATTAAGGCAACAGGGCTAGGAGAACGTTCATGTGCAAGTTAGAAGGAAATCGGCATCAGTGACGTAGAGGAATCAGGCAGTTAGATTAGAGAGAATCCAGCTGTACACCAGAGGCAAGGAGAAATTGGGCACAGGCTAGAGGAAAGCCAGATGGGAGCAAAGGGTGTAGAGGGAGACTAGGAGGTAGAATTAGAGGGAAATTGGATAGGGAGTTAAAAGGAAGTAGGAATTGGAGTAGAGGGAGGTCAGATAGAGTGAGGACAAAATTGGGCAGTGAGCTGGAGACATTTCTGACAGCAGGGCTAGAAGGAGCTCAGGTGGTAGGCTGGTGGGAAGTTGGGAGAACAGGATGGGGGACCAGAGTGAAATCAGGTGGAGTAGAGCAAAATTGGGCAGCAAAGCTAGAGGGAGCTTTGGTTGCAGCCTGGTGGGAAATTGGGTTGGCAGTGCAAGATGGAAATCGGGCAACTGGGTATAAAATGAAATAGGACTGGGAAAACTCAAGTGGCAGGCCACAGAGGGACTGAGCAGTAGAACACGGGAAGGGGAACAATGACACTGGAGGGAATTTGAGCATGGGGACTAGAGGGAGAAAAAATTGGGAAATTTGAGAGGAATGTGACAGTAAAGTTACCAGCGGGCTGAGGTAAAATTGGCTAATAGACTCGGGGGATATCAGTCAGGCCACTGACTGGGTATCAGACTAAAGGGAATTCCAGCAGTGGGAATTCAGAGGTCAGAGTGAAATGAGGCAGCTGGACTGGGAGGAAATCCTCTAGACAGGAGGGTGGCAGAGCTCAGGGTAGGTGCTGGGCAGCTGGAGACCTGACCCCTACCTACCTGTCCTTCTAGGATGATCTCAGCTGACAGCCACTCCTTCCTGTTGACCGACCTGGCACCAGGCCGCACCTATGATCTGTGCGTGCTAGCAGTTTTTGAGGACAGCGCCACGGGGCTGACAGCCACACGACCTGTGGGCTGTGCTCACTTCTCCACAGAGCCTGCACTGCACCCCTGCGGGGCCCCGCATGCACCATTTCTGGGTGGCACCATGATCATCGCGCTGGGTGGTGTCATCGTGGCCTCGGTACTGGTCTTCATCTTCGTTCTGCTTATGCGCTACAAGGTGCATGGTGGCCAGCCCCCAGGCAAGGCCAAGATACCTGCACCTGTCAGCAGCGTTTGCTCCCAGACCAACGGTGCCACACCGGCCCTCTCTGCCCCTGAGCCCGCTGCACCCAGGGCCCACACTGTGGTCCAGCTGGACTGTGAGCCCTGGGGACCCAGCCATGAACCCACGGGACCCTAGCTTCATGCCCACCACTATGACTTTTCTGGCCCAAGGGATGGCAGGACCCAGGTACCCTGTGGGACCTGGCCTCAGACTCACCAAATTGTTCATGGTTTTTAAAACTGATGGGGAGGGTGGCAGGGGCACTGGGGCACAACAAGAAAGTCATATTTTTCTAAGCTTGGGCCTGGGCCCTTGCCCTTGTCTCTGTGTGTGGAAGTTGCGGGGGATCATGCAGGGTTCTGGAGCCGGGGACACCTCCTCTGGGGAGAGACCTGCCTAGTTCTGTCCAAGACACCTGGATGAGCCTGAGGGTGGTCATTCATTTAGTCAACAGACATTCTTTGAGTGTCGACTCTGAGCATATGCTGGGTGATGCTGTGGTGACTGTGACAGCCCCAAGCTCTCCCCTCAGACAGTGATAACTCAGAGAGATCAGGAACGTGGTAATGAGGGAAGCCAGGGAGATTGTGGGAGCCTAGAAAAGGTGCCTGACTCATCCTGGGCCCTAGAGTGTAGTTAGGGAGGGCTTCCTGGAGGAGACATGTGACCTGAGAATGACATCTGAAGGAGATAATTGGCCCAGAATGGAGGGAAAGTTGTTCCAGGCAGAGGGCACAGTACAACCAAGGACCTAGTAAGTGCCAGACACTGGTGGTACTGTGGTGGAGTTGAGGCAGGAGGGATGAGCAGGGTCGAGGTTTTCTAGGCTGAGGAGCTCAGACTCTGGCCTGATAGTATTGGGAAGCTATGAAAGATTCTATGCAGGGGAGGACAGGGTCAGGTTTGGGCTTTGGGAAGACCCTTCTAGCCACCATGAGGAAGGTGGACCAAAGGGGAAGACTGAGGCAGGGAGCCCGGGTGGAAGCCAGGGTGGGGGCCTGGGTGGGTGAGGACAGGGCTGGCCCAGGGCAGGGCTGGGCAAAGCGGTTAGGGTTGGGTGAGAGAGACATTCAAGAAACTGACAGATGGGTTATGGAGCTGGAGGGCCATGGGGAAGGGAAGTGTCCAGGCCAGGGAGGGGACAGTAGAGCTCTGATACAGTAACAGGGAAAAGAGACAGATTTGGGGAAGGTGCTGAGGCTGGTGTGGGATCTGTTGGATGTGGAGGGCCCAGAGGACATCCAGAGAGTGACATCTAGGAGGTCTCAGGACCCCTGGTCTGAGGTAGGAGCTGGGGACAGAAATGAGGGCTGTGTCAGAAGTGATGAGGAACTGAGACCACCAGGATGGTGAGACAGCCTCTGGGGCTTTCGTGGCTAAGAGACAGAAAAACCTAGACTTAAAAACAGACTAAACAGGAGCAGCAGGTAGAGGCACAGAGTGAAGCAACCCAGGCAGGTCAGACTCAAGTGATTATTGTGTTTAATGATATCAAGGCTGCAGTGAGAGCAGTGTTAGGGGTTCAGTCGCACAGGTGCCACTCAGCTGATTTGAGAGTAGCAGATAAGAAAATAGATAGTGTAGACCTGCAATTCTGTAGGCCTACAGCCTTGTTCAGGTTGATCTGGGACACTCTGTTCCACATCTCTCCAGGGCTCATTGTCACTCTGTCTTGGACTGTGCTAGCCCCTCCTCAGACACCAAGAGGTTCAGAGGACCAAACCCTAGGCCTTAGAAATTTCAGGCCTCATTAAAGATCCAGGAATGGAACTAGCAGTAAGGGTTAGAATGCTCCTTGATTTCAGGCTATCTCTAGTGGTGGGTCCAGAGGCAGAGATGTGGAGGGAATTTGGGTCCTGTCAGTCTTCTCTGGAGTGATGCTGGTGTGAGGAACAGGGTGAAGAGGGCCCAAGACCGGGCTGGCTGTTCTCATGATGTGGGATGCCACAGCTTTGTTGGTGTGTACAGGCCTTAGAAATGATCCTCCATTGGCCATGGGAACAACCTGAGTCCCAGGGATCTGGCCTGACTCCCAAGTGTTCCAGCAGCATCATTAGGTCCTTCCTCTTGTTACCCTTGGGTGGCTGAGGTCAGAAGCAGCCATCAGGGACAGGGAGATATATTGAGGAAAAGGCCTGGGGAAGAGGAAGTTTGGATGCCTAGAAGTAGTTGCTGCCATGAGGGGGAGCTAGAGTGCACTGTTCCTCAACCCTGTTTTTAAAATATTAGTCTGTGCCTACTTGTGCTACGTGCAGGGGATTCAGTAATGAACATGAGCCTGTCCTGCCCTCACATACCTCGCCATTTGGTGGGAGAAACAAGTGGTAAATAATCACGTAAGCAAGTGTAATCATCTGTGTGACAAGTGGGGCTATACAGGAGAGAGATATGGAACTGTGAGACCCTGTAACCAGGGGACCTGACCCAGGGAGAGAGGTTGAGGGAGGTTTTCTGGAAGAAGTGTTGCCTCAGCTGAGATCTGAAGGATGATCAGGTTAACTACACTGGGGCGGGGGTGGGGGAGGGGGGTGGGGAGAGACAGATGGGAGCATTCCATGCAAGTGGAAGAGCATGTAAAGAAGTCCAAGGGCTGAGGGGTGCATGGTGAGTAAAGGGGACTCAAAGAGGTCTTGTGGCTGAAGTGTGGTGGGGAAAAGGAAGTGATGCTGTGTTGAGACTGGAGAGTGAGAAGGGGGCAGGTGATGCAGGCTGCTGTAGGCCCCTGGGAGGAGTCTGGATTTCATTCCAAGTGGCATGAGAAACCCTTGAAGGGTTTTGAGCAGTGAGGAGGGTTGTGCTCCCTGCTCCTAAAGGCTCAATGGCAGGTGTGTTTGCATGTGGGGGCAAAAGTGAAGCAGGGAGACCAGGGAGGAAGCTACTGTAATGGTCCAGGCAGAAGGCTGGCCCAGCCCAGGTTGAGGCCTGAGTGGATGGATTGGAGAGAAATTTGAGACTACCTCACCAGAAGCCTCCATTCCCCTATGCAGATGAGGACAGTGTGGATCACAGTTCAACTACCTGGGTCTCAGGCAAAATTGCAGAGAGGCTGGGAAAGAAGAGTAGTGGGGCCTGGTATTCAGTATCCAAGGATCCATTCCTTAGATGGGGGAGCTGACCTCTCTGTAGCTTAGGAGTTAATGACCTTTTCCAGGTTCAAGTACTAGGCAAAATAGTGGACCAGGGCTCTGCAAGGCAGAGACAGTAGCTGGTTGGGGGGATGTAGACACAGAAAATATGGACACAAAAAGGGGGACACACTCCTAATGGTAGCTTATTGTATGTTTGGAAGCAGGGAGTGTTGGAGGAAGTATATGGGAGCAGGCTGGTCCCACCCCCATGCAGAAAGAATATGACTAGACAAATGGTCACATGTATCTAGAATTTAAAGTTAAAATGTAGCTTGTCCCACACTGCCCAGCTGAGTCCACCAATGTCCTGAGTTCAGGGAGTGCTACTCCTTCCACTGCCCATCCCCTGTCTGGCTTTGAAAATGCCCTGCACATTTCTGAGACAGCTTTCCTGGTACCAAAGTGCCAGGTTACTGGAGCATTTTTTTTTTTAAGTGATTGGTCCTGGTGCTGTCTGCCTGCTGCCCAGTCCAACCCTTATGTCTAGGTGTGGCTAATCCAACATAGGTCAAGTGTCTGGGCATACCTGTGATCCCTTGCAGGGCCTCATCTTATGCCACACTTTTGTAGTTCTTTACATGAGCACATATGTGGGAGAATCAGATAAAGGGGTCCTCTTCTTTGGGTTGAACCTGAGCATGGTTTTTGCCTTTTATCCTCCCTGGTGCTGTGCCCTGTCATGCCTCACAAAGCAAGGATAAGTAACAGTGCTCAGCATTGCCCTGACCAGTGCCCCAGACCCTGCCCTCTCAGAGTTCCAGTCCAGGGGAGGAAATAGATACCAAACAATGGTAGTCCAGAGTGGCCAGGGCTGGGGTGGGGGCGGGGCAGGGGAGGGCAGAGTGGGAAGCACAGGTGAGAATCATTAGGGCCTGTTTAAGCCCAAGGAACTTTGGGAGTCCAGAAGGGGCTCCTTACAGCCTGGAATGGGAGGTGGGAAGACTAGGACTTCCTGAAGGCAGGGCCAGCTTCATGGCAGTATGACCTGTATAGCCACAAAAAGCCCCACTTTTAGGTAGACCCTGCACTTGGTTGAATGCCCTTCTGTCCCTATTGTGAAATTCTTAATAATTTAAAAAAATTACTGTGTTTTTTTCCATTACCATTTAGCCCCTTATGCCCCCCTCCCCCCTTAATGAATTTTGAATAAGGGACTCCACATTTTCGTTTTGCATTGGGCCTTGCACAGTTGCAGGATATTACAAAGAGAGCCAGGAGAAGAAAGGATCTTCCAAGGAGAGAACATTTTGTGCAAATGATAAGAAAGGAGGACAGAGGGCTGTGCACTTGAAGCACTGGCCAAAGTTCTGTGTAGCTGGAGAGAAGCATGGGAGAAGGGGGTTGGTGACAGCTGAGCTAAGTGGGTAGTCACCAGCTGCCAGGCTGAGGAGCTGTGATTCCATGCCAAGAGTGCTGGGGAGCCATGGCAGATGGCAGAGAACAAAGTTGGGATGGGGGACTTGGTTGCCTGTGGAGAAAGTTGGGAATATCTGGCTGCTGTGGGCAGGTTTATAAAGAGCCTTGAAAGCTTGAGTGACAGATACCCTGACACACCAGGAGACTGGCTGGGGAGACCCAAAACCACAGGATGAGCCCACAGCTTCCTTTTCACTTGAAGATTTTCAATGCTGAGAGTGAGAGGGGTGGCTAAGGGGTGTCACTGGTAAGTACTTGAAAATCTTTTTTTTTTTTCATTGATTTGAGGGGGGGCATCAGTTTGTTGTTCCACTTATTTATGCATTCAGTGGTTGCTTCTTGTATGTGCCCTAACCAGATGGAGATTGAAACCTCAATCTTGGCATATCGGGATGATGCTCTAACCAACCAAGTACCTGTCTAGGGCTTGAAAATCTTTTTATATGAGAACTCATGGATAGACTGGTGAAGGTGAATGAAAAATTGGCAAAAATTTACAGTATAAATGTGAGACTTCAAAGAGCTTTATTCTGGGTATATTCTGGCTTCAACTTTGTGGACCCCCTAGTGTGCATCCCTCTCCCCAGCATTCTGGATAAAATATCAGTTCTTCAGGAACCTCCTTTTCATCCACAGCCCTAAATGCCATGGCTCCAGGGCTGGGAACTGGTCCCCTTCCTGCTTCTCCATTCACCACCTGCTGAGGCATCAGTGCCCCCTCCCCACATGCCCCACTGCCTTGATTCTCCTTTTCTGCTGATGACCTCTACCATTTCTGTCTCCAGAACTGGCATCTGTTCTAACCCCTTAGACCTTTCACATCCACTGGGTTCTACACTAGCCTTAGCTTCTTCCCAAACCTGAAGAGTCTGGGAAGGATCTTAAGCGGGTGATAAATGAAGCTATTCTAAGAAAGTCAGTTCCTTCTTTAATTCTCTGCTACTCCCCCTACCAAAGGCAAGGGTTCTGGGGGAGAAGGAGACTAGGAGCGCAGGCTTCTAGGACTTAGGGGAGGAGGGTGCTAGAAACTGTACCCAAGATCCTTTGCCTGTCCCTGTCTGGAACCAGCCTTGTCCTTCCTCCATGGACCTCCTGGATCATCCATGAAGCTCCATTGTTCTCCAGCTCAGACTGTTCTGGGAAGATAAGAGTGATGTGGAAGCCATTGTCTTCCCTTGGGGAACTCCACCCGGATCCTTCAGACCTCCACATCTGGCAGGCGGCACCTTCTCCTGCCTCTGTCTCTAGTTACTTGCATGACCTAGGAGTTCAGGTTGCCAATTCTGTATTCCCTCAGACACAGATCCCCCCTTTCTCAGAATCCAGGAGGCCTGGCTCTTTGTCCCCAACTCCCCAGGACCCCAGAAGCCTGAACCCTCTCCTCAGCAGGCTCAAGAGTCTGCCCCTCTTTTCTCAGGAACCTTGGTGTTCCTGCCTTGTCTCCTTTGCTACTCTAATTCATCATTTTCTCTCTCAAATTTGGACTCCTCTCTCCTCCAAACACAACCATGTCCTCCACACTTACAGGCCCTTTTCTGAAGAAATCTCTTGTTCCTCTCTTGGTCTTTATATCTCTCCCCGACTCTATCTTTTCCTCTTCATTCCTTATGCTCTCTGTCCTTCTCCCCACAACCATCTCTCCTTTTGGCTGTAATTTTATTGTGTTTTTCCTCTCCCTCTTTTAGTGTTTCTACTCACCTCTATTTCTCCTCTCCCCATAACTGTCTCTCCCTTCTTCTCTCTCTGTCCCTCTTCCCTTCTCTATCGCTATCTGCCCCCTCTTCCTGCCCTGCCCACATAGTTAAGCTTTATTATGACCAATGGCACTAGGTTAGGCTGAAGTCAGTCCTTATGGGGACATCTGCATGCTGACCCAGGGAGTGTGCTGAGGGCCAGACCCAGGCATCTGGGACTATAAGTGCCCCCACAATGTGCCTGGCTTCAGCCCAGCTCTTGGCAGGTGAGACTCTCAGCTTTACTTTTTTCCCTAGACTCTAAGGTGGAGCCCTTTTCTGGGATTCCCCCTGTGCTCCCATCTGGTTCTGCAGTGGGAGGCCTGGAGGGCAGGATGGCAGGAGAAACTACACTGATGAGCCAGTATCTGGCTCTCCTCACACCTGCCCTGCTGTACCAAGTTTCCTATGGGGTAAGCAATCCATGGGAGACACAGAAGGCTGGTGAGCTGGTCTGGATCTGGACTGGTTGTGCTATCTGGGGTTGGGGGGCCTGCCTGGCTTGCATCTGTAGCAGGGGAATGGCCGCAGTAGAACTTCTTGGGACAGGGCACTGGCCAGCTATGACAGGGACTACTTTGGCAGATTCTGGGGCAAGGGATTGGCCAAACTGGTTGTGGGAGGGAGGGCCAGGAAGGCCTTTCTGGTACAAGTGGTTCAAAGGAAGCGACTTTATTTTAAGCTGTCATTTATATAGTAGACATTCCATTTCCTTTACATACAACATCTAATCTTTCCATAGCTCTATGAAGGGTATGCTAACAACTCTTTTTATAGATGAGACAATTGCAGTCCAGAGAAGTTAGGTACTTCGACCACGTTCATGTGTCTAGAGTGGCAGAGTCAGGATTATAACCTGATGTATTTGGCCTCAAAATTCACCTAATTATGCTGACTCCCTTCTCTCTTCTCCCATTTCCCTCAGGCCTGAGGGCTGTGTTTATGAGTTTCCAAGGCTGTCACTTCATCATGGCTTTCTTGCTGTACATGTTACCACCGCCCCTGATAGCAGTGTTAGTGAAGGCATAGCCAGTGGTGGCACTGCCCTTACTGAGCCTGAGCCTGCAGCCAGGCCAGGCTTGACTACACTGGTATGCCTACCTAGCACTGTGAATCCATAAGGCTTTCTATGCGTGGCTGGCAGCAGGGTGTGCCTAGCCATGTTTTGACAAGTGGGAGTAACAGTGAAGAACATGTGTGGGCATGCCTCCCTGGACACAGAGCTAGCACTTCCACACCGCCTGCTGGCTGATGGCTACATGGTGGTGACACTGTCGTCATCATGGCAGCCCCATGACTGGTAAAGGAGTTTGCCATGCCAGTGCTGCTGAACAGCATCAAGCATGTTACCCACCGGCTGCTTCTCGAGCATCCTGAGCCCTTCCAGGTGCTGCAGGTGCAGAGCGCAGAAGATTTGCTGGGCCCCCACGTTGTGGCCACACATCCCGTCATGCTACTGCTGGCCACAGTTGTCTGCAAGCAGGAGACAACACCTGTGGCCACATGTCTGAACAATTGCTGCCACAGGGTTGCTGGACCTATGACTACATGGTGCCCCACCCCCCTTCGCTCCTGTGGGTCCCAGGCCAGAGACCTTGTGTATGAACCACTGTCAGCCAGGGCAGCCTGCGTTTGGGGGAGGGTGGGAGAGAAGGCACTGAAGGGGTCCAGCCCTGACACCATGCTGTGTTTCAGGGTGGATCTGGTGTGCCTGCTTGTGATACATTCCCCTGCTAGCATGCAAGTGCTTTTCCAGGCTACGCCTGCACCCTATGGGGGTGTCGCCTACAATCTCTTCTTCAGTTCATGCCCTGGGTGGGCACGTTCAGCCACAGCTTCCAGCTCACAGTACAGTGAGGCTTTTCCAGTGTGGGGTTACTGGTGATCTCTTGGACCAGAGTTTGCTGTCCAACATGTACTAGCACCTCATTCTCACCAGCCCCGAGCAACATCACTGGTAGCATTCTGACCGAAGCCAAGCCCTGGCTCAGGGCTTCACCTGTGCCAAAGTGGCATATATACTCAATGTCATGCACCACCTGGAGATGCGCAGTGTACCCATGGGCATGCTAAAGCTCCAGCACCACTATGGTGCCAGCTTTTAGCCCAGGCCATGGGGAAGCTGATGGCCAGTGAACAGCCCTAGGGCCCAAGAGAGTCATGAGGTGGTGAGATCCCTGGGGACCATGTACAGGAATATATAACTTTACATTCAGTTGCTCACAGAGCAGCCAGAAACAGTTTTTTAAATGCAAGTCAAGTCCTTCCTGCACTCAAATCCTCCCATGCAATCATTCCACCTCACTCCCAGCAAAAGCAAAGTCCTTTCAGTGTTTTATGAAGCCCCATATGGTCTGCTCCCATTACTTCTTTGACCTCATCTTCACTCTTGTCTTTCCTTTGCTCTGTTCCAATCACACTAGCCACCTTACTTTCTCCAACCTGCTCTAGGGCCTTTGCACTGGCTTCTCCCATGCTGTCATTATGGAGCTCCCCCTCACCTCCTTTAACTCTTTGTTTAAATGTCACCTTACTGAGGCCAACCTGACCACCCAAAGGTTTAAAATCACCACCCCAACACCTACAATCTCTAGCCCTCCCCTGCTTTTTTTCACAGCTCATATCACTTTCTATATACTTACTTATTCTCTTTCTCTGCTACACAGTTGTTCCTTGAGTAAGTTTTAAGATACACAGTTATTTGTACAATTTTTAAATATCCAACCTGATGAATTTTCACATATATACACACCCATCTAACCATCACCTAGATCTGACTATAGAACATTTGTATCACCCCAAATAGTTCCATGAAATCATATTTTTACAAAAATGCTTTGTTCACTGTTGAATTGCCAGCACCTGTGACAGTGCCCAGCACTCAGTATATAGTTGTAGAATGAATAGTAATTAATAATATAATAGTTATACTATGTTAAATGGGTGCTACATCATATGCCAGGTGCTGGGCCAAGAGAAGTAGAAGGTCACGTGCTCTTTTCTTTATTACAGAGTAAAATGTGAACAATATGGTGGGGGGAATGGATAAAATAATAATAGCTAATATTGAATGCTTAACTTTTGTGCTAGTCTTTGAGGTAGTCTCTACAATAAGATTGCAATAATTCCTTCTCCCTGGAGAAGGGATGGGGAAAGGGCTGGAGCTCAAATCTTTTGCCAAGTTCATTCAGCTAGAAAGTTGCAGAGCCAGGATTTGAACCAAAGTCCTCTTGCTTCCAGAGCACAAGTTTTTAACCACTTTTTGGTTTTTGTTTTGTTTTGTTTTGTACTGCCTGAAAAAGACTTATAAATAGTCCCCACTAATGAATTGAGTGGTATGTGCTTCTATATAATGTATTCCTGACAGTCAACACCTAGAGGCAGGTCTTTTATCATCCCCATTTTATAAAAGAGGTAGTTTAAATCATCACTGAAATGCAAGAAATCACTGGGCAGGTGGCAGCTTTGTGTATCTGGACTCCGTGTAGCTGAATGCCGATCATGGTTCTGAATAGATTACACTATGGAACTCGGGGTTTTTCTGTAACTCTGGAATTAGGAGGCTCTCACCCAATCTTTTCCAGTCCTGAAAAATAGCCAGAGATGATGAAAAGTGAGGGGATACTCAAAGGGAATATAGAGTTTCTTAGAAATGAAGACATGGACTTCAATTCATATATTCATAATAGTCCAGAGCTTGACTCTGGAGCCAAGAGGCCTGAACTAAAACACAACTACAAGCTGTGTGATCTTGGACAAATCACTTCACCTCTCTGACCCCCTATTTTCTCCTCTGTAAAATGTGGCTATAATACCATTATAAGGTTGTTGTGGCGTTTTTAAAAATGAGTTTATAGAGCTGTACCTAGCATTTAGTAAATATCTGCTTTTTTTAAAGTAATCTTTTAAAATAATTACCTCAGGACAGACCTGTTCTAGGCACTGGAAATGCAACAATGAGCAATGCAGACTACATCCCTACTTTGGGGAGCTTACACTTTAGCTCACATTCTAATCTACACCAAAACTCTAATCTAGGAAGAGAGGTTGAAAAAGGCTTCCTAGAGGAAGTGATGCCTCAGCTGAGGTCTGAAGGATGATCAGGTTGGAGTTAACTACATAGGGGGTGGAAAGGGAATTCTATGCAAGTGGAAGAGCATGTAAAGAAGTCCAAGGGCTGAGGGGTGCATGGTGAGTAAAGGGGACTCAAAGAGGTCTTGTGGCTGAAGTGTGGTGGGGAAAAGGAAGTGATGCTGTGTTGAGACTGGAGAGTGAGAAGGGGGCAGGTGATGCAGGCCGCTGTAGGCCCCTGGGAGGAGTCTGGATTTTATTCTAAGCAGCACAAGAAGCCATTGGAGGCTTCTGAGCTGTGAGGAGAGTTGTGCTCCCTATCCTAAAAAAGCTTTTATTCTGTGTGAGGTGGGAGCCGAGGAAAGGTTTTGTGCAGAGAAGGAATGAGATTTCACGTGGGTGTCAACAAGATCTTTGTGGCTGCCATGTGGGGCAGGCTATACAGGGCTAGTGAAGGAAGCACTGGGAGACCAGTAAGGAGCCTACTGCAATACTCCAGGAAGGAGATGATGGAGACTGGACCAGACTGGAGGCAGTGAAGGAGAAAGTAAAAGATATGTTGGGAACCTTTTGGGTAGGTGCAAGAAAAAAGAAAAGGTAATCATGGAGTGAAGGAAGTGGTAATCTGGAGAAAGACCTATGGGTCCTGTATGAAGGTTCTCCTATTAACTGGAAGAGGAGCTCCTTAATGGAATTACTTATCTGAATTCCTGCGAGAAGGACCTCTGAGTTTTGCATAAGGACATATCTAGGTATCGGAAACAAGTCTCCTGGTTAGTGGATGAGAATGAGACCACCCAGATCCTTAAGCCCTGACTCCCTCAACATCCCAATAACCAACTCCTCTGCTTTCATCCCTTATCCCCCCTCAAATGCTCAGGAATGTAGCCTTTCTGTTGGCTCCAGCTCTTGAGTTGTCCCTGCTTTTGAACCAGCAGCAGCAGCTGCAGCAGATGCCAGAAATCCTGAGTACAGCTTCGGTTGTACTTCTGCAGCTTGGAACTATCAGAAGAAGGAGGTCTGGAGCAAGAGTCACCATACTGTGCCTGGTCTACAACTGGCAACATGGCTGTCTCTGCAAGTGACCAATGGCTACCATGAGCACATGGTGGGCCTATGCAGCAACTTCAATGAGGATTTACCGACAATGTGGGTGGTCCTAACCTGCATAACTTCTTGTGCAGTTGGGCCCTTGCCATGCCCCTTGCTATGCCTCTGGATGCTCCTTGGGCCAAGCCTGCATCCCTACCAGAGACCCCAGGGCCCTGTGCTGCCCTGAGGGCTCCGAACAGGTCCTTGAGTCACTACCACATGCTGCAGCCTACACCCTTCAAGTCCAGCTGCAGTCTTGAATCTGCCCCTTCTCCAACTACTGACCTTCACCTTTTTTTGGCCCTTCAGGTATACACATATGCCTGTCAGCACATGGATGTCACCCATCAACCCCTGGAGATTCCAAGTTGGATCCCATGAGTGAGCCTTAGAGGGAAAGGGCTATGGACTGCTGGAGAAGGGGATTATGGGACTTAGGGGTGACATTCCTTAATATTGGAGTCAATTCCTGGGGTAAAGCTTCAGGGTCCCTGGGGTGGGACAGCCTCTGGGTCTTTGGGGAAGGACTGCTGAGGGCCAAAAGGCAGAGCTCCTTAAGTGTGGAGATGGTGAGTCCTTCACCATAGGGGCAGAACTTTGCGTTCTGGGGCCTGGAACACCTACGTAAGTCCTGGGGTCCGGCTTTTGGGTCTTAGGGCTAAAGACTTATAGGCCCTGGGGCCCAGAACTACTCAATTCTTAGCAAGATTCCTGGGTTTGGTGAATGAAAAAGTCCTCTAGGTAGCAAGGACTCCATGGTCTGGAGTAACAGTTTTGTGTCCCAGAGCAAGACTTTTATGTTCTGGGAGAGTAACTTGTTTCTGAGAACAGACATTTCTTTGCTCTGTGAAATGGAGACTGCTGGGTCTGGGGGCTGGAAAGCCTCCATTATAGGGGGTAAGGACCCCAGGACCCTAGGGGAGACATTTGGTCTGGAGGGTGTGGGTGTCTCCATGCTAGGGGTAGCTGAATGCTTGGGTCTCCAGAAACAGACTCGGAGGTCTTAATGTGTGTACACTCTTTCCCCTCCACCTTCTTCTACTACCCCTCCCCCATAGCTATTGAGTGTCCCCAAAACAGCCACCGTGAGCCTTGCAGCTAATCAGAGCCAGCGATGTGCACCTGTGGTGCTGACTACATGCACAGTAGCTAGGCCTACTGCTGCAGTATCCCAAGTTGGGCAGTTGTGGCAGTACAGATGACTGGATAACTGCTGACACCAAATGAGGCTTTGAGAGAAGGGCATGGGCTGTGCACTTCACTGCCTCTGTCAGGCCTTAGGAGGGAACATAATCTGCACCAAGGCCAGTTTCAGGCTGGGTAAGCACTGCGCCCTGCTGCACAGCCTGTGCACATGTGTGCTGGCCAGCATGACACCTGTGCAGCAGTGGGTGGAGGCCAGTATGTCAACTTCTATGGGTGCTTCTTCATTCCCTTGGCTCTTGTGCATACTTGCTGAGCAGCCTTTCTTCTCCAGCACCACACAAGCTTGCTGACTTCCATGTGCACCTGGGCACAGTCCTGGTGGCATCTTCAGCAGTCTCAAAGTACACGTGACTGGATGCCACCTGAGGCTGGACCCCAAGGAACCCAGTTGGGTCCTGATGAGAAAACCCTAATCCTGTTCAAACATACACATAAGGACCCCACCTTATGATCTCTGACCCAGAGTCCTTACTTCAAGACTCCCAAACCTGATACCAAGATCACTCTAATCTCACCCTAGCATTGTACCTTGAGTTTTTGTCCTATAGTACTAGACCTTAAATCCAGGACTCCCACCTCCTTCCTTTTGCCCCATGATCTCTGACCCAGAGGCCTAACTTAAAAGGCTACCAAACCTAACCCCCAAATTAGAACTCAAAACAACACTTTATACTGAAGTATAAGTCCAGAACCCCTACCCCAGTCCCACACAACTTCTTGGAGAAGACAGGAAAGAAGTTGTGAGGCTGTTGGAAAGGCCACATGTAAGGTATTTACCAGGTACCAATATAGTGAAACATAATGCACACCAGTCCTTTCAAGATAGGTACAATTGGTATTACCACTTGCCAGACAAGGAAACTGTGGCCCAGAGAGGTGAAGCAACTTGCCCAGGGTCATACATCTAATAAGTAGCAGAGCTGGGATTTGAACCTTGGCAGTTTTTCTCCAGGATCTGTTATGCTGTCTCTGCAAATGGTCAAAAAATGCATGACCATCCCTGGCTAGATGGCTCGGTTGGAAAGTCATCCCATACATCAAAAGGTTGAAGGTTTGATTCCTGATCAGGGCACATACCTAGCTGTGGGTTTGATCCTGGGTTAGGGTGTGTATATGAAGCAACCAATGAATGTTTCTCTCTCACATCAATGTCTGTCTATCTGTCCATTTTTCTCCCTTTCTCTATCTAAAAAATCAATAAATATATCCTTGGGTGAGGATTAAAAAAGATACATGACCACAATCACCTCATTTGCCACACATAATTCAGAGTCCCCAATTATTCTGACACCACTTCAACATGGCAAATTTTCCCATAAGGTGGAAAAGACAAAGAAAAGATAGGAGCACTGGGAGAGAAGCCTCTGGGGCTGTGGGGATGAGTGAACTCAATGACCACAGAAGACAAGACCCAAACAGTATCAGTTATTTTACACTGGTGGTTTGCCCTGGGAACATTTTAAACATATTACTGAATTAGTTACCACTTTCAAATGAGGATGGCTGGACTATAGCATCTCTTAAGAAAGCAGAAGCTCTGGCAACTATTCCCTATTCTCATGGCCACTCATGGGTCGGACTTTCCCCTCTAGCCAGGGCAAATACTTTCTCTCCAGTGTGCAACAGTCCTCACCACATCTCTACCTCACTCATTTAGTTATTCACCTAGCCTTTGGAAGTATGTCAATTAGGACAAGGTTTTGTTCCTTTCCTGGGACCAGATGTCTAGTCCAGACTTCAGCTTTGTAGGAGGTCCTACCTAGATCATCATGGACCATATTCCCAGGACCTAAGATCCCTTTCTTGCCCAAGATGTGTAAGGCACAATTATAAATCTTCCCTTTATTCTTACAACAATTATTTCCAATGGGTACTATTAGCTCCTTCATTTCTTTTAAATATTTTATTTATCCATTTTTAGAGAGGGATGGGAGGGAGAGAGAGAGAGAGAGAAACATCAATGTGCGGTTGCTGGGGGTTATGGCCTGCAACCCAGGAATGTACCCTGGCTGGGAATTGAACCTGCGACACTTTGGTTCGCAGCCCATGCTCAATCCACTGAGCTATGCCAGCCAGGGCTAGCTCCTTCATTTTACAGAGAAGTTAAACAAACGGCCAAAGTGAAATAATTCAGCAAACCAGGAGACAAGCTTTGAACCCAGACAACTTGGCTGCAACTTGCTTCACTGTGCTGGCACATGCAGTTGGACCATATGAAGTGGCCAATATTTGATGTCCTACAAATGTGACAGTTTCACCTAGTTCAACCTAAGTGCTTGTATCCTGGGGCAAAAACTCCTAGCCTTCATGCAATATTCCTAGAACCTTCAATGTGAGTCCCAGTATACCAGAGCTTTCACACTGTTTCTGGGATCTTGGAATCCCAGTACTAACCCCAGAATTCCATTTATTTATTCAATGATCACTCATTGAGTATCTACAGTGTTTCAGGCACTATTCTAAGTGCTTTTTGCATGATTTTTTACATGAATTCAAAGTGCTTTGGTTTTTACTGAATTTCTGACCCCATTCTCAGTCTGAGTCCTGAGGATCCTCAGACCCAATCCAGAAATTCTAAATTCCCAATTCCAAAGTCTTACAAACCTTCACCCACTCCCCATACCCAATTCCTAGATTCCCAGTCCCAAATGTTGTGGGCAAGTATGGTCAGAACTAGGGACAAGAGCTTCAGCATTTGTAGATGCTGTGGAAAGCCCTTACCACCCTATGCCACTCACCACACACTCTGAAACCCCCGCCATTATCCTGAAACTCCAGCATTCTTGGGACTCTACAGACTGACTTGATCTATGAACCTCACTCATTCATCCATGCATTAATTCAACAAGTATTTATTGAGCACTGACTATGGGCCATACATTGTTCTAAATGTGTTGTACATAGGCACTTTCAGAATCCTCAGCTTTCAACTACCAAGATCTGATCAAGGAATAAATACTACAGCCCCAACCCCCAGAATCCACAATTCTCACCTTTCAAGTATTGTTGGAAAAGGTGCTAGGACCATGGACAGCATCCCAAGCATTTAGTGGCCACTGTGAACAGACCCCTACCCCTCGATAGTGCTCCCCACTCCAACCCCAGGATCTTTGGTACTGACACTGGGTCTCCAGAGCCCCAGCTTGATATACCTTCTTTGCACGGGTGAATGGCAGAATCTAACATTCCAGGCTCTGGGCAGCAGTACACTCATCTTTCACTGTGGCTGTGACACTGGTCAATTGCTGCCCCTTTAGCCTGCATGTGACCTATGTCCCTGGGATCCATGTAGCTCTAGCTCTTCCAGCAGCATACAGGAGTCATGTGTTGGGGCTGTGGGCTGATTACAATGGGGATCCCATGGATGACCTCCATGTGCCAGGAGTTGTGGCAAACACTAAGCAGCCTGAAGATACATTGGACTGGGCCTTTGGCAGTAACTACTTGGTTGGTTCTCCACATGGATGCCTGAATGCTGCTGTCAAGATACTACCACTGCCACCATCCTGTATCACCCTGCCAACTACCAACACCTCAGCCCGTTTTGTCCATATCTGTGACTTCCTTGGGTCCCCTGGAGCCCTTCCAGTTGTGCTATGAGCTGCTAGAACCAAGCCCCTATTTTTATAAGATTTTGATTTATTTATTTTTAGAGAGAGGAAAGGGGGGAGAAAGAGAGGGAGAGAAATATTGATGGGTTGCCTCTTGTATTAATCCTGACCAGGGACCAAACCCACAACCCGGACAAGTGCCCTGGCCAGGAATGGAACCAGCAACGTTTTGGTTTGCAAGATGACACCCAACCAACTGAGGCACACTGGTTAGGGCCCAATCCTCTGCTTTTAAGATTACATGGTGGATGTATGCCTAAGCACTACATCTGCCCCATACTCAGCCTGTACTATGAAACCTGCTACCAGAAGCCAAGCCTTTGTAGAATTGCCCAGGGCCTTAATCCAGGCTTTCCTCTTGGTCATCTGGGAAACCCATCCTTGCTGCTGACCAGGGTTCGGTTCCTTGACTATTACCCATCCCAGGGTGCCAGCCCATCCCCACACAATTTAGTCCTTGTACTTCTCATGGCACCAGCCTCCAGCCATCCCTACATGTCCCATCATGATCCAGACCCTCAACCTTGTCCATCCTAAACTTTCAGCACAGCTCTGATAGAAGTCCAGCTCCCAGCTGAGATTCTTCATGATTTTCAGTCCTGATTATGGTCCAGCACTTCAACCTTAGCCTCTTTAGGGATCCAGACCTGTTCATAGTCCAGCCCCCAATCCCTTACCCATCCTATACCTGTAATCCAGGGTTAGCCTCCTGGTCTTCACCTATCTGAAGTATTGAGCTTCAGCTCTGCCCAACTTGGAACTTCCCATCCCTCACCCTTGCAGGGCCCCATGCCAGGTCCTAGCCCCAGAGTTGGGTGGTGAGACTCCAGCAGCTACATTCCACCAGTCACCCTACTCCTTCTCACAGGCCTACTGTGCCCTTCACACTCTAACTAAATGCTGGGCACTCTGGCATGCCCAGCCACTTACGTGGAGCTTGAGCCACTGCCAGGCTGTGAGGACAGCGGGTGCTGCCACTAGGGTTGTGTGTGTGATGCAGCCTTTGTGCTGAGTGATGCCACCTGTGTGCCACAGCTCACTGTGGTGTCTATGGATACCTCAAACCCCATGCACTGCTACTGCCCCTTCACCCTGTGCCCAGTGGCTGCTGTCACTGCCACTTTAGCACCTGGGTAGCCTACACACCCTGACCCACAGCCACAGGTGGCCTAAGCCTCTGCCTTGCCTCGGGCATGCTCCATTACAGAACCTTCTACAGCACTGCTTTCCACCTCCTGGGCACCGGCTGTCAGCGGGGTGTATGGTACTTTGTGGTGGTGCTGGAGAAAAGCCTACAGATACTGGAACTCTACTGCCTGCTATTCCGTGCACATGGACACGGCTTCAGCCTGGACTGCTAGAACTCCGGATATACAAGTTTTGGCAAAAGTAGGTTTACAGTTATGATTGTGCAAAACATAGTTTATTCTTGTGTCATTATTGATTAATAATTGTATTATTTGTATTACAACTGTAAACCTACTTTTGCCCACCCCTGTATTTTGGTGACCACCCCCCCCCCCCCGTCCTCCATCCTCATTTTAGCTGCCTTTAAGTCTCTTCTGGTGGGCAGGACCCCCTGATGCCTTCCCTTCATCTCCACTCTCCTCTCCCTCCTCCCTTCTCTCCTCTTCACCAGATCACCTCTCTTCCTGTCCTTCCCCTCTCTTTCCCAACAGCTGAGGCTGCATGTCCCTGCTCCATACTGCCTAGGTTCTCTGTCTCACTTCCCTCCTCCTCTCTTCAGCATCCTAGCATGCCCACCCACCTGTCTCTCCCACCCCTTAATCTTAATCTCTGTCTTTTCCTCCTCCACCTGGGTCTCCTTGCACCCTTCCATGCTTCACAACTACCATTACGTCTTCCCAAACTCCATCCACCCTCCGCCAACCTCTGGTCCTCACTTGCCCCAAACCCTTCTCTGCTTGCCCTCTCTCATTATTGCCCTTCTTCTCCATGCCTCCCAGTCTCTTTCTCTCCAGAATGGCCCCTTCTCCTGTCCCTAACATCCCCTCTGTTCTCTTTCCCAGCTCTATAGACCTTCATTGTCTCCCCTTCCTCCAGGTCCAAGGATGCCCTGTAGGCCACCCTCCTGTCAGAGACAGAAGTGTCCTCTACATCCCCATACCCACCTCACCACTCTCCCTCACCCTCACTTTCCCTCCCCTGTCTTGGTCTCCACACACCTCCCCTCAATACCCACTCAGAAGCACTGACTTGAATGTCCCTTTCCTCCTTGACTCTCACCTCCCTCTTACTTCACCCCCTTACTTCACTTCCCTCTCGTTCCTCCAGTCTCTCTCCACTCACTCTCCCTCTGTTTTGGCACACTACCTCTTACCGCTTGCATACACTCTCTGCACCACCCCTCCCCACTGGTCTTCGTCTTGATTCTCCCCAGACTCGGACATACTCCTTACCCCAGCTCCACCTAGGGTACCCGACCCCTGATGGCAGGTGGGCTGTGTGCTAGTATCCCTTTCTTAGCGTTGACCAGCAGTGGGAGGAGGGGGTGGTGTGTGCCTTTGCACATTCACCTCTGTGGCGTTCAGGGTTCATGGAGGCCCACGCCTGCTTTCAGGTCCCTTGTCCAGATAGCATCCAGAGGCCAAGCTGGTGTGAAGTCAAGGGCTGGAGACCCAAGTCAAGTCTTGTTATACCACAGGCGTTAGTTGAGAACCTCCTATGTATCAGGCTCACACTGGAGATACAGCACCAAACAGGACAGAACCCTGCACATATTCTCGTTTGAAAAACAGATTTAATTTTAGCTTAGTTAAAATTTACAGAGCACTCATTCAATATCAGGCGCTATGTTAAGACAGTGGTTCTAGAATGGTTGTCCCTGGACCAGCAGCATCAGCAACACCCAGGGCTTGTTTACAGTGCAGACTCTTGCCCTGCCCCATGCTTACTGAACTAAACTCTGGAGTGGAACCTTGCAGCCTGTTTTAATAAGCTTTCCAGGAGATTCAGATACAAGACTAAGTTTGAGAACCTCTGTTTTATCTACTTTAAGTCAGTTCACTTTATTTGCAAACTGCTCTAGGAAATAGGGACAGCTATCTGTTTTCTGTCTATCTGTTGAGAAAACTGAGGCACAAAGAAGCTAAGTGCTTTCTCAGATCTCACAGCCAGTAAGCTGAAGAACTGGCCTTTCCATTTAGCTCCAGAATCCTTGCTCTGACCCCTTATGCTATAGGATCTCTCCAACAATAATGTAAAAATAGCCCCAGTGATAACATGAAAAGAGCAGCTGACCTCTATTAAGCCTTGCACTACCTCAATTCTCCCTATAGCCCCATCACACAGGTACATTTTATGGATAAAGGAAACCAAAGCATCGATGGTTAAGGAATTTGGCCAATGTTACACACCTACAAAGTGATTTAGCTGGCATCCAAACATTTGTTCATTTATTTAACAAAGTCTCACCAACTTTGAGCCTTTATGTCCATGTGATTCCTCCATGCCCCTCAGGGACCCTTGGCCCCACCTTAACATATCATTTTTGTGTCATTGTCCATCTCCTTCTGATCCCTTTTTGCCTTTAGTTCAAATGCTCCTGGTGGGAATGTTTGACTTGCTCTTTACTTAAAGATTGATGACTATCTCACCTCTCTCTGCCATGGTCATTTATCCAGCCTTGGCCCATTCAGCTGTGGCAGAGGTGGGGTCATGGAGACACAATGTGACCACTATATCAGGCAGGACTCTTAATGGCAGTGTCAGAATTCCAATTCATACTGGCAGAAGAAAGAAAAAAGGATTCAAACCACATATAATTTCAAAGACCAATAGTACTTCTATTTTTGGGCTTAGCTAGATTAAGAAATTTCAAATGCAGTTATAGAAGAAATCTCTTTCCTTCTGTATCATTCTCTCTTCTCTGTCTTGGTCTTCCTTTCTTTCCTCGCTCTATGTGTTATCTTTGTTGTCAAGCAGAAGAGTCTCTTCTTGTCCCGTCAAGTCTTTAGCAACTTTAAAGTGACAATTCTACTAGCTTCAAAGCTCTCCCAAAAATGTAACACCCTTTTCCCATTGATCCCAGCAAAAGCCCCAGGTTCACTACCCACAGGCTTTGCCTGACCAATTATTAGAGTCCAGAGGAGAGAGAAGTAATCTGATTATCTAGCCCTGGATCACCTCAGTCCACATATTGAAAATAAGGATAATCGTTGCAAAAAAGGAGGTGGAGGTATTATTATTAGAATGGTAGTAAGGACAAAAAAGACATCACGTAGGAGTCCACTAACAGGTTCCTCACAGACTTAAATAGGCATGATAGGTGGGGTCACTTGGTTCAAGAGATAATCACCCCTTCAGCAAACACTAGGGGAGGGGGCGCAAGACCCCAAAACAAAGAGCAGGGCAATCATGTTAGTCTTATCTAGGGCCCATTAAAATAGGTAGTACATTGTATGGTGTGCAGACACCACTCAAACATTGCTGGTTATTATTACTGTTATTATTAATCTAAGAAGGATAAAATCTGGGGGTGCTGGTTGCATGGAGGGCCAGCCCCTGGCTTGTCTGATCCTACCAAGATGCCTCTCCCCAGTCATGCAGTGCCCTCCACACAGCCACTACAGCCTCTGTGTGAATCCCTGCTCTGTTGCCTATCAGGATGTTCAGAAGGTGGCACAGCTCCCAACTCCCTGTGTGATGATGGATTCTTCCTGGCTGGGGGTGAATGTGTCCCTGTGGACTACAGTTCTTTTTTTTTTATCCTCACCTGAGGACATTTTTTCATTGCTTTTAGAGAGAGAGGGAGGGAGAGAGAGAAACATTGATGTGAGAGAGAAACATCAATCGGTTGCTTTCCATATGCACCTGGACCAGGGAATGAACCCACAACCTAGACATGTGCTCTGTCCAGGAATCAAACCCACAATCCTTTGGTTACAGGACAATGCTCCAGCCAATTGAGTCACACTGGCCAGGGCTGGACCACCGCTCTTGCTTCTACAATGGCTAGTACATCCCTGTGAGTACTTGTTAGAGTTTCACTTGGATCCTTCCACTTTGTCTCTGATCCCCATGTACTTTCTTGTATAGGTCTTATCTCAGAACCTCTAGCTGCACCTTCCCTTCAATAGCACCTCTCCTTTCACCCTCCCTCCCTTCCTCCACAGCTTTGCCAGACTATCCTCACCAAGAATTGCTCCTGCTCCTGTCTGTACCTGCTAAGTGGGTGAGGGTATGACCTGTGTCCCCTTCAGCTGCCCTATGGAGGAAGACTGTAATATCACAAACAAGTCCTAAGCTGTCAATTGCAAGGTGAATAGGACTGTGGTCTGAGGGGTTCAGGGATTGGAGCATGACTCCTGGCTCCTGGAATAAGGGAACTGATGACTTAGATTCTTGCAGCTTGGGGTCTCCGACCTTCTCTTTTCCTCCAGGTCCCTTGCCTCCTCTTCTGAGCCCTGTGACCCCACTGCTGGTTTCCCCACCTTTGCTCCCCAGCCCCAGTGCCCAGCAAATTATCACTTTGTCCCATGTGGCTCTGCATGCCCAGCCACATGTGCCAACTCTCAGCTCCAGAGCACTGTAGCAGTGGCCCTTGTGTCCCTACCTGCCAGTGCCTGCCTGGCCACTTTCTAGTGGTGGGTTGATGTATGCCCTGTGGCCACTGTCCCTGCTTCCTGTTTCAAGGCCACACTTTCTAGATAAACAATTGTACTCAGCACAGCTACTGTCTTGTCCCTGAGGCCCTGGTGAGCAAGGTACCCCAGTGATGGCCTGACAAGTGCCATGGTTGCTGCCAGGCCTCCACAGGTGGCTGGCACCACTGCCTGTTAGCTCAGTCCTCA
Organism: Phyllostomus hastatus; assembly: GCF_019186645.2. NCBI lineage: Eukaryota > Metazoa > Chordata > Mammalia > Chiroptera > Phyllostomidae > Phyllostomus > Phyllostomus hastatus. Next base: position 6,579,068 of record NW_025333897.1, read on the forward strand.
GTAAGCCCCACTGTCCTGGGGGAGCCACTGGTCTGCCCTGTCACTGGAGACTTCCACTCACATGCATGTGGAGGAGCCCTCTGTGAATTCTCTGGCTTCTGTCTACTGCCTTGCACATCTCTGGAGCATTGCCCAGTCCAATCTTGATACCTTTAGCCTAGATTCAACCCTATTTCTTGGCCAAATGGCTGTATTGAGGCCCTGATCTTTTCAGCCTGAGGCTGGACACAAGTCCAAAAGTTCTCAATCACATCCAGGTGAGTCTCCACAGGACCCACACTGACTCACCACCCCTCACTATCCTCACTACCCTCAAGTCACACATAGTGGCCCCTTTTCTCCTGCTGATGCCCTCCCCTCTTTACTCTCCCACTGGTCCTCAAAAATGTCCACTCTTGTGGCCCTATTCATCCCCTACCAATAGCCACTGACCCTCTTCTTATTGACTTGCCTCTTGACTCCTTCCCCCTGATTCTCCACTTGTCATTATTAACCACCCTTGAGACTTCTATTACTCTTTTTAAAAAAGGATTTTAAAATTTATTTATTTTAGACAGAGGGGAAGAGAGGGAGAAAGAGAAGGTGAGAAACATTAATGTGTGGTTGCCTCTTGTGAGCCCCCCACTGGGGACCTGACCTGGCCCAAAACCCAGGCATGTGCCTTCACTAGGAATAGAACCAGTGACCCTTTGGTTCACAGGCTGGCACTCAATCCACTGAGCCACACCAGCCAGGGCCTATTAGTCTCTTATTAACTATCCAGAGTCCTCATTTGACTCCCTAGTTGATTTCTCTTTAACCCTCAGTTTCATCTGTGACTTTCCCACTGACCCTCCCTTTCACCCCCATTGAATATCCCATTAACCCATTCCGCCTCCCCAACTGATACTACTACTGTTAAATTGACTTGCCCATTAACCCCACTTACTATTCTATTGATTCTACCCCACTCCCCTACCCCATTGATCTACACTGACCTGTCCAAGAGCTTCCCAAGGATCCACTGACTGACCCATTAATGCCCACATTTACACCCCTGTGGATCTTCCCATTGAATTCCCACACCATGTGATTCTCCCATTGAGCTTCCTGTTGATTCCTCCATTAAATTCTCAGGACTTTGATTATCCCAACGGAGCCTCTCTTTGATTAATTTTCTCTCACACAGAGCCTTCCATTAATTCATTGACTCACCTTCTGACTACACCCCAATTTACCCTCTAACTTAGCCTCTCCATTGCCACCCAGAGCCACCTACTAAGCCTTCTCTATGTCCTCAGTGACCCATTGATTTGTCCATCCACTTCTCCCATTTGCTTTCTTCTTGATCCTCTCATGGACCCCTTATGTGAACCCTCTCCACTGGCTCCCTAATTATTCTTTCCACCCCTCATTGAGCTCCCATTGACCCCCTTTAAAAATTCTACTTCTTTATTTTTAGAGAGAGAAGGGAGGGAGAAAGAGAGGGAGAGAAACATCGATTGGTTGCCTCTCATACGTGCCCTGCCCAGGGAACAAAGCCACAACCTAGGAATGTGCCCTGACTGGCAACCTTTTGCTTTGTGGGATGATGCCTAACAAACTGAGCCACACTGGTTAGGGTCCATACACCCTTTTTTAAATATATATATATTTTTAAAGATTTTATTTATTTATTTTTAGAGAGAGAGGGGAGGGAGAAAGAGAGAGAGAGAGAGAAACATCAATGTGTGGTTGCTGGGGGCCATGGTCTGCAATCCAGGCATGTGTCCTGACTGGGAATTGAACCTGCGATGCTTTGGTTCGCAGCCCACGCTCAATCCACTGAGCTACGCCAGCAAGGGCCATACACCTTTTTTTAAAACTGACCATCCAATCACTCTACTATTGATTCTCCGCCCCCATTAAATCTTTTACTGACCCTCCATTTGGCCTCCAGCTGACTTCCTATCGAACCCTCTTATGATCCCTAATGACTACTCGCATTACCCAACCATTAATGTTCTCCTTGATCCCTCTCTGATCCTTCATTGACATTTCCAAGAGTGTCTGCTGACCACTGCCACCACCTGCCTTCCCCAGCTGTTCTCAGCCAAATGCCCTCCCTGTAAGTGGAGAGAATCCTGGAATCACTGCCCTTCTTTTGGGGCTGCTGCCTCTGCATTTACTGCCAGGGCCTCCAACTCTACCTAGACATACTTCAGTTTCTCACTAACCTAAAATTGGACAGCCGAGCGCGTGTGCTGCTATGGAGGGACTATCTGTGTGGACTCTGTGGCCCAGAGAACCCAAGCAGCCCCTTGCACCCTTGCCCAACACCTGGAAAGTGGCAGAGATGCCAGTCTTCAGGCCCCTCTGCCCAGGCCCAGGTCCAGGCCCAGTGACAACACACTCAACTCCCAGTGGACGCATACTGTGAGCTGCTGGAGGTGGCCAAGTCTCCTCTGGGGCCATGTTATGCAGCGGGAGATCTTCTCCCTTTTTTCAGTGACTTCCTGGACAATGTGTGCTGCCACTGTGGCACCTGCCACAAGGCCTGGTCAGCTCTGGCAGGCTCTTGGCATGTGCCTTGTGGCCCTAGAAGACGCCTGACTTCTGTCGTGAGTGTGCAGGAATTGGCAGGCATAGGTGAAGCTCAGAAGCGCTCCATTTTGAGTCACCAGGGAACAGACGGGAGAGGACCAATGGAGAAGTTCAGGCCTGGGTAGACGGAGCCACGCGGAGAAGGATGTGATTTGGAGAAGTGTTATGATTAGAGTTGAAAGCAGCCAAACCTGGAGGGGCAATAGTTTCATTAACGAGTTCTTTCTGTCTCTTGTGCCCGTCTCTTTTTCTCATTGTCTCTATGTCTTGCCGTGCCTCCCTCTCTATGCCTCCTTATTTCTACCTTGAGTTCCTATTCTTTCTGTTCCTCGTTCCCTCCTCCTGAATACCCCCGTGTTAATCCTCCGTCTCTGTCCTCCACGTCTGTTCAAGGGTCTCTGCCCACAATACCTGCTTCTCGTCGCTCTCACTCCCCACGCAGCTCGCCCCAGCGTCGTAGCGCTGCCGCACTCACGCTACAAGCTGTGCTGGGGGTTGGGGAGGCAGGGTGTGCGGCCCAGCCTTGTGCTAGCCTTGTGCGCTAGTGAGGGCTGCGTGTGCGTCTCGAACCTTATTGAGCAGCGTTCTGCGCGCCTACAGACTTCCAAGCAGGCAGCTAGATACCGGATACCCCAGCCTCCGCAGTGCACCTGTTGCCGCTGCAGCCCTAGCCCCAGGGGAAATGCACTGCCGGCTGTGGGCGTGGCCGCGTGTGTGGGCCTCCACACCGGCTTGCGCCGCTTTCCGCACTACGGCGGAAGGATCACTCTGCCGTTGCGCGCGCGCCCTTCAGCCCTGTTATCGCACTGGCCGGCGCGGCACGATCCGCTGCCTAGGCGTGGACGGCGACCGGCCAGGCTGCTCAGTCTGCAGCTCATTCTCTCCCGACAGTGCCTGCAGCCAGACACCGCCTTTGTTGGCATCAAGGAATGGGAACGCGGGACTGCGCCCAGGCCCCGCCTTCTTCCTCCTCACTGAACGCTCTATGCCCCTCAGGGCTTAAAAGTTGGTGCAAGTATATAACAAGGTAGAATCATTGCCTGAAACATAGTAATGACTTACTAAAGGGTAGCTCTGAGTACCCTTTTGTATTTGTATTATCACCTAGTACACAAGATTGGATAAAATCAGTCATTCAGAATTACTTGAGTAAATATAACAGATATGGATAATCTCTTCATGGCCAGCAGCAGGATAAGCCCTGGAGGACTTGATGGTGAGGAAGTCCTGGAGGAACTCACATTCTTCTGGGAAAAGAAATAAGTAAAATAGGTGGTACATCACATGGTGGGTATGAGAACTATAAAGAAAAGTGAAACAGGAAAGAAAGACAACTTACAGAGAAGGTTTGGAATTTTAAATAAGATGGTGAGGAATAATCCACTGAGAAAGTAGTATTTGAGTAAAGATCTGAAAGAAGTAAGTGAAAGAACCTCTGGGAAGGAGCAAGGCAGAGGGAACACCAAGTGCAAAGGTAAGGGGACTGGGAAGGTGCCTAGTGTGTTGGAGAAATAGTGAGAGAGGCCAGTGTGGCTTGTGCTGAGCGAGTGAGTGAATGAGAGGTTGAGGGGCAGGAGATGATGAGGTCAGAGAAGAGACAGGGGCCAGACTACTAGGGCTTTATAGGGTAGGCAGTGGTAAAGACTTGGATAGAGCAATAGCAGGGAAAGAAGAAGTGTGGTGAAATTCAGCATACAGAAGTAGAGCTTTAAAAAGAGGTGTGCGTAGCACTCATGAGGAATATAAGGCCAGAGAAGGGACCCTAGAATTTATCTAGTGCTCATTATGTGCTAGGTACTGTTCTGAGCACTTTGTATCATTTCATTAAATCCTAATCACAGTTGTATCAGTCAGCTAATGCTGCATAACAAACAAGCTCAATACTCTCAGTGACTTATCCCACACAGCTTTTTCATTCACATATTTGTGAGTTGACTGGTCTTTGGCTAATCTTGGCTCAGGTCATAAAGCATTTACCATATGCCTAGCATTGCTCTAAGCATTTTTTGGTAATTCATGTGATTTCCCCAACAGCACTATTAAGTAGGTACTCTTATCTTCCCACTTTACAAATGGAGAAACTGAAGTTCTAAGAGGCTAAGTTCCTCACCCAAGTCTTATAGCTAGTTTGTGGCACAGCTGGGAGGGATGTCCAGGTTACTGAGAAAGAAGTACAAGAGCAGGCTCAAACTTCTCAGCACTTTCCTCCTTCACAGGTGGGTGGTGAATGCTGCTGGCTGCCCTGGGCACTGCCAAACCCAAACCTGGGCTACATAAGAGGACCATCATGTGGTGGTACACACAGCCAATAGGTTGCATCTCATATATGGCTGGGGCAACCAGGTACGCCTAACTGTGCCTCCTACCTTCCACAGCTGGCTGATGGGGCTGTGTGGGGTCTTTGGTGACGATATTGGCTCCTGTGACCTACATCTGAACACCATATTCTACCCCAGGGCCTGGTCACTACCCCCTGTCACTGTTCTAGATGGACCTTGGCTTTTGCATCAGCTTCCCCATAAAGCTTGCTCAGATCTTCAAGGCTCCAAAACTGTGTGGACTCCTACAGGCAAAAGATAGCCCCTTTGATAGCTGCCTGGGTAATATCAGCCCCAACACATCCCTTAGGATATGCCTAAGTGCTGGTCATGGGTGTGTCATACCCATGGCCAACACTTTGGCCTCTGTGATGCCCTCAGTCTATACCATAGCCTGACAGGAGGCCAGGATCCCAGTGATGCCCTGGAGGGGCCTCAGGCTTTGCTGTGAGTGCTCTGGCTAGGCCTAAGATGCATCTGAGCAGATTGTGGGCTGACAGGAAGAGCTTCTTCTCTTGGTGGGGATCAGAGGAGTCTTGAGATGAATGGAATTATCTGAGAAGAGTTTATGGGAGGGACATTCAAGGAGAAAAGAAGTGTAATTGCAAAGGTGTAGAGGTTGGACAATATCAGTGGGAAGCTACCCTGATTGTGGAGGGAATCAATAGGATTATGCAAACCCTGAGAAGGGGAAAGAAAGACACTTGCTGACTAACTGGGCTCAAACAAAAAAGGCGGAATGCAAACTGCTCTTCATAGAGAAGCCTCTGCAATGGACTGCAAGCCTCTGCACAGCTAAACTGCCTGCCTGCATTGTGATTCTGCAGTCTGAGTCAGCCCTTATAAAAGTTTCCTGGAGTCCTGTTCTAACCAATAGGACTGAGGCTTTCCCCCTCCAGTTGGAGCTGTGTAGATCCAACCAATCAAAGTGGCTCTATTCTGACCAATCTGGACCATGCCTTTGGGTCAATCAAACTGTGAGGATTTGGTGTCCTCAGTTGCATGAGGGCAGACCAGTCAGGGACCAGGGGTGGGGACTGTTAGAAATGCTTGAGAAATAGAGGTGGGAGGAACCAGATTATCTAATCCAAGTGCCTTTATTTGATGCTGCACTTACAGGCGGGCTGAGTCTGGACTGACTGCAACCCTGGGGGAGGCAAGAATGGGGCTTTTTAAAAGAAAAAGCATGGGGTTTGTGGGGGAACAAGGGAGGGGTTAGTATTCTGTTCTTCTGGGCAATTGCTTCAGGGTTTCAGGCTGTGCATTGGGACAATGGGTTAAGTAAAGGGCTGGGCTGTTCTCAGGTATAGGAAGGTCAGTCTGACCACCAGCCATTATGGCTGGCATCAGCTGTCTGTTGTAGGAGGTGGGAGAGAGTTTCAATTAAGCTGTGGGCTGTCAGTGGAGTTGGGATAACTGAGTCATGAGCAGTCCAGCAAGTTGGGAAACTGGCCTGACCCTTTCAGGAACTTCTGTCTGTATAAGCCACTTCCCCAGTAGGCTGGGAGAGCACAGACTGAAGACTTTGTTTCCCTGGCTAGACCTGAGACACTGAAGATCTAATGGACCCAGAGTGGACCATCACAGAGCAGAGCTGTCTAGTATAAGAGGGCCCTGGCCCCAAGGCTGGGGCAGCCTTAAAGTGATGCTGTTTTCACAGCTATGGGGAAGAGAAATTTAAGTCCTAGGCACTTGCCTTTTCCATCCGCCTGCAGCCTGACTTGTCCACCCCAAAGCCACTACCGCATCTGTACACAGATCTGTGATGGGGACTGTGTCCTGCCTACCATCCCTGTTCCACTGGATGCTATGAAGGCTCTAAGTGTGACCCTGGCCTTATCTTTGATGGCAAACACTGTGTGTTCTAGGACCACTGCTGCTGCTTCCACAAATAGACACTACATCCCTGTAAGAGAGGTTCCTAGGCCTGAGCAGGTGGACACAGAGTCTTCCAAACCCTGTTATAAGATGTTCCGTGAACCACATCCTATCAGTCAGCATTTTCACTTGTAACTGATAGAAAATTATGCCAACTATCTCAAATACAACAGGTAATAATGTCTACTTTAACTTGTGTAAAGTTGAGGCTTTAGGCATGACTGGATTCAAGGACTCAAATGATGTCACTAGGACTTGAGTTTCTTTTATACCAGCCTTTTCCTTTTTCTGTTTTAGCTTCTATATTATGTAGGCTGTAGGTCCAAATACTATAACAGAGGCTCAAAATCACAGTGGCTTAAATTTTATAGAAGATTATTTACCTCTCATAAATAGTCCAAGTGTAACCAGCTTGGTTCCTCCAAGTCAGGGACACAGGCTCCTTCTATCATCATGTGGCTTTGCCTCCCCTCTAGTATTACCATCTTCTGTCCCCTACTACTCTACATTTGAGCAAGTTGGAAGGGGAAAAACGAGGGGACAAGGAGATCAGGCTTCCTCCCTTTCAAGGCACAACCCAGAAGTGGTACATACCACTTCTGTTCATTCCCATTGGCCAGAACTTCATGGAAGGATTGCATTTGGTTGCAAAGGAGACTGGAAGATGTATCTTTAACTAGGTGGCCATGTTCAGCTAAAAATTCTAATTCTAAATGAGAAATGGAGAAGAAATATTTGAAGACAACCATAGCCTTATTCTCAAACCACTTCTGTATTTGCAGGGCAGTGATGGTCTTCTATTGCTCCAGGTTTATGACATACAGTTTAGCAATCTCAACAGGAAGACAGCACTTCACCAGCAATAGTTCCAGCAGAAGTCCCAGTGCTGGCTCATATTGTCTGAGTTTAAGTCAGTTGCCTGTTCCTAAACCAATCACAGAGGCCAGGGTATGTGGTACTCTGATTTGTCTCTAATTGGCCAGGCCTGGGGCATGTGCCCAGAACTAGAGCCAGAAGGAAGATACTGGGTTGGCCAAAAACTGTGGGGTTTTTTTCCCATAAGATGGCTCTAGTATCACTTAATTGTCTTTAACTTTATTCAAAAACAATTTTATTAAATTATATTGTGACAGCCGTCATATCAGTGTGCATTTTTTAAAAAAGTCAAAATTGATGAATTTTGTGTAGCCAATTTTAATATTGAAGATGGAAGAAATATGCAACATTTTGGCATATTATGCTTATTTCGAGAAAGATAAAAACACAACTGAAATGCAAAAAAGATTTGTGCAGTATATGAAAAAGGCGCTGTGACTGATCAAATATGTCAAAAGTGGTTTGTGAAGTTTTGTGCTGGAGATTTCTTTTTAAAAAAAAATATATTTAGACCCTGGCTGGCATAGCTCAATGGATTGAGTGTGGGCTGCGAACCAAAGCATTGCAGGTTCAATTCCCAGTCAGGGCACATGCCTGGGCTGCAAGCCAGGTCCCCAGTGGGGACTATGTGAGAGGCAACCACACATTGATTCTCTCTCTCTTTCTCCCTCCCTTCCCCTCTCTAAAAATAAATAAAATCTTTAAATAAATAAATAAATAAATAAATAAATAAATATATATATAATATATATATTTATATATATATTATATATATATTTATATATATATATATATATATATATATATATATAAAATTGATTATGCCATTACAGTTGTCCCATTTTCCCCTTTCACTTGTCTCCACCCGGCACACCTCCTCCCACCCACAGTCCCCCTCTTTAGTTCATGTCCATGTGTCATAATACAAGTTCTTTGGCTTCTTCTTTTCCCATGCTATTCTTAACCTCCCCCTGTCTATTTTCTACCTACCATCTATGCTGCTATTCTCTGTACCTTTTCCCCCTCTCTCCCACTTCCACTCTCCTGTTGATAACCCTCCATGTGAGCTCCATTTCTGTGGTTCTGTTCCTGTTCTAGTTGTTTGCTTAGTCTGTTTTTGTTTTAGATGTGGTTGTTAATAATTGTGAGTTTGCTGTCATTTTAGTGTATTTATTTTTTATCTTCTTTTTCTTAGATAAATCCCTTTACCATTTCATATAATAAGGGCTTGGTGATGATGAACTCCTTTAACTTGCCCTTATCTGAGAAGCACTTTATCTGCCCTTCAATTCTAAATGAAAGCTTTGCTGGATGGAGCAGTCTTGGATGTAGGTCCTTGCCTTTCATGACTTGGAATACTTCTTTTTATCCCCTTCTTACCTTTAAGATCTCTTTTGAAAAATCAGCTGACAGTCTGATGGGAACTCCTTTGTAGGTAACTGCCTCCTTTTCTCTTGCTGATTCTAGGATTCTCTGCTTAATTTTAATCTTGGGTAATGTAATTATGATGTGCCTTGGTGTGTTCCTCCTTGGGTCCAACTTCTTTGGGACTCTCTGAGCTTCCTGGACATCCTGGAGATCTAATTCCTTTGCCAGATTGGGGAAGTTCTCCTTTATTATTTGTTCAGATAAGTTTTCCACTTGCTCTTCCTCTCTCTTTGTGGTACCCCTATAATTTGGATGTTGGAACATGTAAAGATGTCCTGGAGTTTCCTAAGCCTCTCCTCATTTTTTAAAATTCTTGTTTCTTCATTCTTTTCTGGTTGGATGTTTCTTTCTTCCTTCTGGTCTACACCATTGATTTCAGTCCCAGTTTCTTTCCCATCATTTTTGGTTCCCTGTACATTTCCCTTTATTTCACTTAGTGCGGCCTTCATTTTTTCATCTAATTTGTGACCAAATTCAGCCAATTCTGTGAACATCCTGATACCAGTCTTTTGAACTGGGCGTCTGATAGGTTGGCTACCTCTTCATGGCTTAGTTGTATTTCTTCTGGAGCTTTGATCTGTTCTTTCATTGGGCCACTTTTTTTGGTCTTAACACACCTGTTACATATGAGGGGTGGAGCCTTAGGTGTTCACCAGGCAAGGGTCACCCTCATAGCTGTGTTGTGGTGCTGTGTATTGGGGAGGGGTCCAAGAGGGAACAATGGCACTTGCTCCACTCTGCCAGATTTCAGTCACTTCCCCCACTTCCCAAAAGCAAATTGGGCCCTTCTGGTGCTGATTCCCATGTGTGTTGGCTTGTGTATGTTCTAGGACCCTGTGGGTCTCTCCTGTGAGGTTGGGAGTTTCTCCCAGCACCTCAACTTCCACAGGTGTTTTCAATCAGTGGTTTGAGGCTTTATTTTCCCGAGCAGGGATCCTGGGTTGTGCAGTCTGTCCTGCTACCCAGTTTCGCCTGGTTTATCAGTCTGCCAGTCGCCTTATGCGCCGCACTCCCTTGCACAATCCACCACTTCACTGGATCTGCCAGCCACCACTTTGCCACGAGCCTTCTTCATCCCAACTGCCCAACTCTGCCCCTCTTACTGGTCTGGATAAATGTGTCTTCTTTTAACTCCTTGGTTGTCGGACTTCCATACAGTTCAATTTTCTGTCATTTCTGATTGTTTTTTGTTTTTTAAATTGTTGTTGTCCTTTGTTTGGTTGTGGGAGAAGGCACAGTGTGTCTACCTATGCTTCCATCTTGGCTGGAAGTGGTGCTGGAGATTTCTTGCTGGATGATGCTCCATGTTTGGGTAGACCAGTTGAAGTAGATAGCGATCAAATTGAAATTAACTGAGAACAATCAATGTTCTACCATGCAGGAGATGGCTGACATACTCAAAATATCTATGTCAATAAAGTTATTGGTGAAAAATATGTATTTTATGAAAAAACTAAACAAATTTTTAAAATTATATTATATTAACATAATTTTATCATGTTAGTACAGTTGGGTTGATTTTTCCCCTTTTGACTCCTTCATCCAGCAACCCCCACTCCCTCAGGCAATCCTCATACCATTGTTCATGTCCATGGGTCATGCATATAAGTTCTTTGGCTCCTCCATTTCTTATACTTTACATCCCCATGGCTATACTGTGACTACCTATTTGTGCATCTTAATCCCCTCATCTCTTACCCATTCTCCCACAACCCCTCCCTTCTGACAACCATCAAAATGCTCTACATATCCATGATTCTGTTCTTCTTGTTTGCTTAGTTTGTTTTATAGATTCAGTTGTTGATATGTATTTTTTGCCACTTCATTGTTCATAGTTTTGATCTTCTTTTTCTTAAATAAGTCCCTTAACATTTCATATAGTAATCATTTGGTGAGGTTGGGGAGGGTGCCACATGTTACCTGGTGTTTTTGGGCCTCTTCATCACCTTTGATGGCTTCATTGAGCTTGCACCCATGCCTGTTATGCCCTGTGCCTATAGGTAGCTATTTTGGTAGGTTTCAGGCCCCAAGATCTTGGCTGGTTCCATGTCATTGCTGATTGCTGGCCCTGTTCTGGCTGTGCTTCCCTCCAACCATGAGTGATCCTTGGCTTCAGGGATGGCTGTGCAGCTGTGGGAGCCAATTAAGAAATAGGGGTAAAGGACTTCCTCAATTCCCACCCAAACCCTGTGTAACCTGATGCAGATCCCTGAGGCCTAGTAACCCCTCACTGGCCTTCCTTAGTCTTTTGACATAGAATTGTTCTCCCATGATCCTCTGGTCTCATTTTGGTCTCCATTGGCTCCATGTCCTTGACCTGTTCTCCCAAGATCCTCTAGACCCCACATAAACTTCACCTTGGACTTCTCAGGACCCACTGACCTCACCTTATTGCAAAATCTGCTGAACTCCTAGGGACTACCACTGACTGAGTAATCAAAGCTGTAATCGGGAAAGCACAGGCCAAAGTGATCAGGGAAGCACAAGCAGGTTGTAGAAGCCCAGAGGAGGTACCCCCAGTTTAGGGGATCAGTGAAGGCTTTCTGAAGGAGGTGACAAATGAGCTGGACCTCATGTTAGGCTGGGAAAGACATTGTTAGGCTAGAACATTATAGAACAAAGTTAGGTAAAGGGAGGACTATATTTTCAGACTGTGGTGAAAATCAACTAATGAGTATAAAATAGCCTACTAAATGTTCATTGACTTAGTGCCAAAGAGGCTATTGGTGACTTAAGAAATCACAAAATCACCCTGGCTTGTGTGGCTCAGTGAATTGAGGGTCAACCTGCAAATCAAAGGGTGACTGGTTCGATTCCCAGTCTAGGGCATATGCCTGTGTTGTGGGCCAGGTCCCCGGTGAGGGGCACATGAGAGGCAACCACACAATGATGTTTCCCTCCCTTCTTCTCTCTTGGAGTGAATAAATAAAATATTTTTTTAAATTGTAAAAAATAAAAAAGAAGGAAATCACAAAATCCAAGGAGCAGGGGGGCAGCACCTGAATTGCAGGGTTGAGGAGTGAGATTTAAAAAGAAGAGAACAAGCATAGACACCATCATTGACAAGTCGTCTATGCAGAAAGGGGAGAACAGAAATCAGCCAGGAAGAGGCGAGAGAGTCTTAGAACTGATTTATTATGATAGTGATTTTCAGATGGTAGAAACTCAGGAATGTTTAAGTGCTATGGGAAGAAACCAAATAAGGAGAAGTTGGAAATCAGCAGAGAGATGCCAGGGTGGAGCACACCTGGCTCTTCAGGGAACGTGGAAGCCAGAGAGCAATAGAAAAATTGGAACCTGAGCAGACAAAATGGATAGTATTTATAATAGAAAAACCTGAAGTCCCACACAGAGAAATAGGGATTTGAGTCTCCAACCGGGGATTCGAGGCTAATTGTAGGAGTAGGAAGATGGGCCACCAAGAGAGCAGCTAGGGTATCTGCCACAACCTGGCAGGTAAACTAAGCCAGAGCCTTTGGTTAAAGGATTAAGAGACCCCTGACTGTATCTTTTAATTGTCATGTAACCTTGCTCAAGAGACTCAACCTCTCTCTGTGCCTCAGTTTGCTCATTCGCAAAAAGTGGTAACAATAGTACCCACCACATAGGGTAACTTTGAGAATACATGCTTGGCATATAAGTACTCAGTAAGTCTACGTTCTTGCTGCCACTCTTATATTATTATTGAGGAAGCAGTATATACAGCGCAGTGGTTAAGAAGACAGGTCATGTCCTGGCTGGGTGGCTTGGTTGGTTGGAGGATCATCCTGATGCTCTAGGGTTGTGGGTTCAACCCCAGTCTAAGTTTAAGTGTTATTACAGGAATCAACCCATGAATGCATAAATAAGTGGGACAACAAATCGATGTTTCTATCTTTCTATCTCTCCCTCTCCCTAAAAAAAAAAAAAAAAAAATTTAAGAAAAAGAACACAGGTCATGAAGTCAGAACCCCTGGGGTCAAAACCTGGCTCTGCCATTTACCAGCTATGTGGACCTTGGCAAGCTATGTTACATTTCTGGGTCTCAGTTTCTTTGTCAGTAGGAGAAAAGATGCATAATTAGTATAGTATATAGTACTGCTGCTCTATCTTGACAGAGTGTTGGTGAGGATTTAATCATTTAAAATAAATGCTTATATCATTTTAAATATTCACTATTTTAAATAAATGGATTACATAAAAAATTTGGGTTACACTATTAAAATATCAATTGCATCATATTTTATTGCATGTTATATTAATATACTGTGTTATAGGGAACCGATCAGCATGGCAATGGCAAATGTAGCCCAGTACTGATCCGGAAAACCAATCAATACAAGGCGGCACACAGGAGCCAGGTGCACAGATTGGCTTTCCCATGGGGAATCAGGCCTGCATTGTACCTAGGCTGCTATGAGACTTGCTTTTGCTAAAACTCCCTCACCCTGAGTTAAGACTGCAGATGTTTAATGTATATCTCTGAAGCAACTCCCTAAAGTCTGTGGTAAGATGTCCCAAGGACAAAATGTAACCAAATCAATCATTTTTATCATTCCCTTGCATTTGCAATTTTTTTTTGTAAGAAGTAGTCACTTAACTAAATCTAGAAATAATGAGAACCTTGTTGATGTAATGTGACTGGAAAGCAGTAAAAACCTGTCCAGGCAAGGGTCAGCGTTATCCTCTTGAGAGAGTGGCTAAGGCACTCAGAGGCGCTCTCCCCTTGAGAGAGTGGCCGTGCCATCACTTTTTCTCCATAGGACTCGGTACTCCGTGGGAATTTGTGTACCGCATCCACAGCACACAGACTCCTGGGGGCTGGAGTCTGCATCACTGTGTCATATATTATCCAGAGGCTTTTTTTTTTCTTTAAACCTCCCTTTTAGGAAAGTGTTTACTATGGAAATTTTCAAGCATCACAAAAGAGAGAATAGTGTTATGAAACCCCGTTATGGTTACGAATATTTTGTCATTCTTGTTTTCATCTTTTCCTACTACTCTTTTTATTTTAGTCGTGCTGGAGGATTTTAAAGCAAATTCCAGACCTTATTCCTCTAGCAAAGTCTTAGATATGTATTTCTGATAGAGACACCAGCAGGATTCACAGTGCTTTCTGAGCACCCCCTTGACTCCAGGGCTCTAACCCCACTCCCTGCCCCTAACTTGCATCCTTTCTCCGCAGATGAACCGTCCAGGTGTACGGGGTGTGGTTGCACGCTGGGCAGAGGGCAGAGGGCTACCATGGAGGGGTCCCCATGCTCCAGGTAGAGCCCGAGGGGCCCCTGACCCTGAGGTCCCCCCCCTACGCTAGGAGGACGCCTCCTGGCAGCCTGTGAGGATAACGGAATTGCAGCCACTACCTGATATTCCCAGGACTTCGGGGTACCAAACTAGTCGACATGCTCCAGACATGCCAGGGCTTCGACAGCTGGTGAGGACCCTCCTCCTGCTCGAAACCCACCCGACCCCCGACCCCGCCTCGCTCAGAAGGGGTCGCGGCCATTCCAACTCGGTGCGCCACAGGCTACCTTTGGGGACTTAGAGGCTACACCCTCTCTCTGCTTGTCGTCCCATAGAACGGAGAATCCTGTCCTGCCCACTGTGCCCCAACACTTCGCAGCGTGACCACGTTTCTCTGCCTGTCCTCAGGGCTGGGAACGCCGACACACACCTGCCTTGAGGGTGGAGACGCATGAAGCTTCCCGAGATTGCTTTAATAAACGATCAAAAAAAAAAAAAAACCAAAAAGCTAGTGCCCGTCTTCTCTCTACCATTGCCACCAGCGCCCTGAAGAGACTACGGATTAGTGTCCCAACCTCTAGCTCCCTCCTCCCCTAGGACGCAGGAGTTAGATCAGAACCGCCAGTCGCCTAATCCCTCCTCCTCTTCCGGGTTCCCAGAACTGCGGTCTTCTCAAGGGCACAGATTCCCTGAGAGGAGGTCCGAAGAGCCAGAAGCTCCGCCCCTTACTCGCAACACTGTGACGTAACCGCAATGACAGCCAATAGGGAGTGACAGAACCGGATAACAGGAGGCGGGAGGGGGGGTTTGGAGATAGGGGCGGAAGTGACTGTTTTCTTGTATCCTGTCTCTCTCAATTGTGCTGCGGCAGCTCCACTCACTGTCCTGGACTGGTACCCGCGCGCACCCGCGGCCCAGCTCTACCATGAGCCGGCCCAGCCGGCTGCAAAGGCAAGTTCTTAGCCTGTACCGTGAGCTGCTGCGCGCCGGGCGCGGGAAGCCGGGAGCTGAGGCGCGGGTGCGAGCGGAGTTCCGGCAGCATGCCTCCTTGCCACGCTCTGACGTACTGCGCATAGAATACCTCTACCGCCGCGGGAGGCGTCAGCTCCAGTTGCTACGCTCCGGCCACGCCACTGCCATGTGCGCCTTCGTGCGCGGGCGGGAAAAGACAGAGGAGCCCAGCGGCAGGGCGGGTCCTGGAAACTTCCCTGAGGATGATGACAATTCGAGGAGCCCGCTTGACAGCATGAGGTCACCAGAGACTCCACCTAAAAAATGGTGACAGGCCGAAGAGTTCAACTAGTGGTGCCGGGGAACAGAGAATCCGCCTGATGGAAGATGAGAGGTCTTAAGAGACGAGGCTAGTTCGATGGATTAGGGGAATCGGAGAGTCCGCCTGGCGACGTAGGCTCCAAAGACCACCGTGATCGATGGAGAGAGATGCTTGACCTTGTTCGATCTCTGGTAATTTGTCCGACTCCCTAATCGGAGTTTGGGTTGGCCTGTGTCGCTAGCTGGCTGGACTAGGTCAGGCTGAGAGCTATTTATTCAAAGGCATGGGGAGCCAGAACGACCCCACCCCTGTTGGAATGAAGAGACTGAAACACCCTTCTCTTGACCCCTGGCTCCTTAATTCCTCTCTTTGTGTTTAACTCTGATAACAGCAGACTTTTTTGCTGAGGAATTTGAGAAGATGCTCTGATGGACAGTGAGAAGCCCCCAATCTCCCTTTGGAAAACTTTCCCTCTATTAATTGGAACAAACTAGGTCTGGTGAGGAAGGTGCTAAGGGGTCACATGCTAGCGATCATTTCAAGACCCCTCAAAACCTCTACACCTACTGGTTCTAAGGGGGAACCCTGATTCCTCCACCCTTCCATCTTCAGGACTGTTGAACAAAGGAAATAAAGTTAGGATGTGCTTACTTTCCTGTCGGTGGTCTTAAACATTTTTTGTGTTTGGGGATTTTTGAAGACGCCCCTACTCTTCAAGAAATCACCCTAGCCCTTACTGGCGTGGCTCAGTTGCTTGGGCATCATCCTGCAAAGCACTGGATTCCCAGTCAGGGCACATGCCTGGGTTGCGGGTTTGGTCCCTGGCTGAGGTGGGTGCTAGAGGCAACCAATTGATGTTTCTCTGGAATAGATGTTTCACTCATTTTCTCCTTCCCTTCTCTTTAAAATTAAGTAAATAAAAAATCTTTAAAAAATAATAAAGTTAATATTACCTGCTTCTACTGTTTAACTGTGACAACTAGAAAATTTTAAATTATATTTGTTTTTAATTGTATTTTATTGATTATACTACCACATGTGTCCCCATTTTTACCTCTTTGCCCCCCTCCACCCAGCCTCCCTCCCCCCACTCCCTCAGAAAATCCCCATACCATTTTCCATGTGTTCTTTGGCTTCTATGTTTCCTATGCTGTACTTTACATACCCACGAGTATTCTGTAAATACCAATTTGTGCTTCTTAATCCCTTCTTTTTTACCCATCCTCCTGACCCCCCTCCCATCTGACAACCATCAAAATGTTCTCTATCCATGATTCTGTTTCTGTTCTGCTTGTTAATTTTTTTTAGATTCAATTGTTGACAGACATGTATTTTTGACCATTTGATCATATTTTTGATCTTATAATTTCATATAATTCTGGTTTGGTGGTAATGTACACTTCTAGGTCTTTTAAATGATAGTTTTGCTGGGTAGAATAACCTTGGTTGTAGCTCCTTGCTTTTCATCACTTTGAATATTTCTTGCCAATCCCTTCTAGCCTGCAAAGTTTCTTTTGAGAAATCAGCTTATAATCTTATGTGAGCTTCCTTCTAGGTAAGTGTCTTTCTCTTGCTGCTTTTAAGATGCTCTCTTTAATTAAAAAAAAAAAAAGGAGGGGAGGGGGAGGTAACTGTCTTTCTCTTGCTGCTTTTAAAATGCTCTCTTTGTTAAAAAAAGAAGGGGGAGGAGGACATTCTTTGTCTTTAACCTTTGTCATTTTAATTATGATTTGTCTTGGTGTGGGGCTCTTTGGGTTCATCTTGTTTGGGCTTCTGTGCTTCCTGGACTTGTATGTCTATTTCCTTCAAGTTAAAGACATTTTTTGTCATGTTTCCAATTTCTTGCTCTCTTTTCCTTCTGGCACCACCATCATATGAATGTTGGTAGGCTTGAAGTCCCAGAGGCTCCTTACACTGCCCTCATTTTTTAAATTCTTTTTTCTCCTTGCTGATCTGATTGGGTGTTTTTTTCTTTCTTATATTCTAAATCACTAATCTGATTCTTGACTTCATCCAGTTTACTGTTGATTCCCTGTATATTCTTCTTCATTTTAATTAGTGTATCCTTCAATTCTGACTAGTTCTTTTTTATGGTTTCCATGCCCTTTTTTATGCTGTTGAAATTCTCACCAAGTTCACTGAGCATCCTTATAACCAGTATTTTAAACTGCATCTAGTAGTTTGCTTGTCTCCATTTTGTTTAGTTTTTTTTTCTGGAGTTTTGTTTTTTCCTTCATTTGGTCCATGTTTCTTTGTCTCTTCATTTTGGCAGCCTCCTTGTGTTTGTTTTTATGTATTAGGTAGAGCTGCTACATCTCCCAGGCTTGATAAATTGCCTAATTTAGTAGGTGTCCTGTAGAGCCCAGTGGCACATCCTCCCTGTTACCCAAACTGGATACTCAAGGTGAGCCCACTGTGTGGACTGTGTACACTCACTCTTTTGTTGTAGTTGGGCCTTGATTGCTATTGGCACATCCAGATCCAGCCACCACTTGTATTCTGTCCAGAGTCACACAAAGTTATCTGCAGATGGCTGTTACTTGTGACTACTAGAAATTTAAAAATTATATTTGAGCCTCACATTACATTTCTATTGGACAGCACTACTCTAGGAGTCCATGTGACTTGTTTTCTCACAACCATTTGCTATGACATAATTGTAATATAAAGACATAACTGTTTTCCTGATGCCCCCTTCAACCAGCCTAAATTTTACCCTTTCCCTTTGCCCAATTTAGTTTTTCTTCTTACATTTACCATCATCTGATCTATTACATATGTCACCTATTGCTTTTATTTACTATTCATCTTCCTCACTAGAATGTCAGCTCCCCAACCCTGGCAAGGACAAGAATTTTAGCCTGTCTCATTCACTGTCATTGCCCTATTCTTTGATAGGACCTGGCTTACCGCAGTCAGTATTCAATGAATGAATGACACATTTGCACCATTACATAGCTGGTAGGGTCAATATTGCCAAAGCTCTGTCCACCCTATTTGTGGTGACTCCGGGGATACTACACCTCCTCTTTTGTTGGGAACAGAGACTTGGCCTGGCATTTGAAACAGGAAAGACCCAGGTTTGCATCCTGACTTCCCCCTGAACCTGAGTCTCCCAGAAACTGCTGCTTCCCTACTCTCTTCCCTCAGTGTTCATCCCCCCTTAAGGTAACAGCTTCCTAATTTTTCCAGAGACCCACTTGTTCCTCAATTTCAGTACACGTTTTAGGCAGGGCTGACTACAGCCCCCAGGAAAGCATGTGACACTTTGAAATTATAAGGGAAGTGTGAGTCTCCTATTGGTTGTCAACTTGGTAGAATGTATGCTTGGAGGTTTTGAGGGATGCTCTGGCACCCGCCAGATAAGAAGGGAGTCAAATCAGAGGTAGAAACAGAGAGATGAAGTTATCATTTGAGCTACCGGATTCAGCTGTGTCCCTAACCTTCCACACACAAAAAAATGAATTCCCATTTCTGTTTAAATCAATAGGAATTGGGCTTCAGTCACTTGCTCCCTTTGTCCTCAGGCCAGTGACTTCTACTCTAGAGTCTCAGTTTCCCATTCTGTTAAGTGGGGACATATCATTGGGTGGCTGTGAGAATTAAAGGACAGGGGATCTATCTTAAGTGCATACCCAGGAGCCTGGTGCAAGGCTCCTGCCTCTGTTTTTTAGTCAAATTCTGTTCCATCTCTTGTCCCAACACTTTAGACTCCAGGAAGTATATGATCTTAGACACCTGATCTGGGACTGAGCCCTGGAAATTCCTCTTGGTGTCATCAAAACCCAGTGAAGGGGGGTTTCACAGTCCTGCACCAATGATAGCCCAGCCTGGGAGGACACCATGTAGAATGTTTGAACAAATCATGTGTATGGATGCAGGTGAGGGGCTACAGCAGGTGCTGTTGGCAGCTCACTTATGTCCACCACACCCTTTCTGTGCATACCTGTAGCTTCCTGTGGCAAGCATCTATGCTTCCCTGCCTGAGGGGACTCTACAGACAAGAGAAACTGGGAGTTCTAGGGAGTTGACAGCTTCAGGAACTAGTGAAAGTTGGGTAGAACAACTTTCGAGTGTGTTCCACACAGTCTCCCAGAGGTTCCTAGAGGGATGGCACCCCAGGTGCCCAGAGCAGCAAACAGTTCAACACCCTTCTCTGGCTCACTTCCCTACTCCCCTACCAATCTGCCTAGGATCACCTCCTAAATAAATTACCTGTGCTTGAATCTTTGCCTCAGGGTTTAATGAGTTGATTCAGTTCTGCATTCTGTGCTCAATGCAAAGGGATATGTGGAGGCTGTCCAGATATACCAGGGTCATATCCTAGATTCTGCGTACTCAGGCACCCAATATCCTCACACCTTCTGCTATAGACTGATGTTCATGTCCTCCCAAAATTCAGACATTGAAATACTAATCCCCTATGTGATGATATTAGGGAGTGGGGCCTCTGGGAGGTGATTAGGTCTGAGGGTGTAGCCCTCATGGAAGTGACCAGTGCCCTTTAATCTCTTGTGAGACCACAAAGAGCTCCCTGCTCCTTCTGCTATGTAAGAACACTGCAAGAAGGCAGCCATCTATGAACCAGGAAGCAGTCCCTAACCAGATACTGAATCTGCTGGCACCTTAATCTTGGACTTTTCAGCCTGTAGAACTGTGAAATAAATTTCTATTGTTTATAAGCCACATAGTCTATGTTGTTTTGTTACAGCATCCCAGATGGACTAAGACACATCCTTTGACAAGTGACCATTTATTACATATGTCTGGGCTATGTACTCAGATTGGGGGGGGGCCATTAACATAGCTGAGCACCAAGTAAGGTGTCCTGGCAAGTTGGGCAGGAGAGCAGCAGAGGCCCTCCGACTGGGGCAGGAGCATTGTGGTACCCACCAGGAGAAGGAAGAGGAGAAAAAGGAGGAGGAAGGTCAGGGGCCTCCTGGACATAGGAGCAGGGGCTCTGTGGAGGGAAATAGAGTGTTAAATATACATTAGGCCGTCATCATGAGCCCTGTCCCCTATACCCCCAAACCCATATCCCAGGCATCTCACCCAGAATCTACCTCCAGCATCACATCCTGGAGGTTGGAAGATGCTTGCTTCTTCTTGTTCTAAGGGTAGATAGCAGCCAATAGCAGAATGGATGAAAGTGACTTTCAGTGTGGACTTTCCCTTACTGCTATAGACCTACAGGGCTGGGCTTATTTCTCCTCCTTTCCTGGTATTCCATCGATCCCCAGGACCCTTCATTGGCCTGGACTATGTCTAAGTGTAGTGGATGTCTATCTGTGCCTGTCCTCCAGCCAACTCCCCCTCTCCTGGTAACAAGAGCTCAATTTGGTGTGGGGGGGGGGATGTCACACCTACCCACTCTA